>NC_134522.1:15691348-16316348 GCF_027942865.1 Odontesthes bonariensis
ATTTGAATTGCTATGACTTACCCTATAACTCTCCACAGTGTAATGGCTATGATCATTGGCCAGCTGCACAGTGTAATATCAAATGAGCGAATTAAACACATTGTAATTTTGTTCACCCACATTACCTGCCAGGTTCAGCTAAATGTCTTTTTCTTACAAACTTACAGAAACATTAAAAAATAAATCAATACCATGAAATAAACATCAAACTTTTTTGCCCTAATTTCAGTGTAACATTATCATTGTTTTGTCCTCACAGTCCAGCACATCCAACTGGCTGCTGTTTAAAGGTTTACTCTCCCATGAATCGTGATTAAAACATCTCCTGTGAAATGTTTTATGGTTGTTGCAGTTTGTGAATATCCACAGCCTCCTAACATATCTGTGTCTTCTCTCACCCTCCCTCTCATTTTATCTGTGTGCACGTGAGTGAGAGTGCGTGTGTCCGTGCGTGTGTGAGGGATAGGTGTTAGAGCACAAGCAGAGGGAATATTACACAATCCTCTGAGCATTATTGTAATTAGATTTCCCAGGATAGCTCAATTAAGTCATACTGCTCCGGGGACTAGGTGGTTTGTGGTTTGACACTCACTCACAAGGGGTCCAGTGTGTTAAGTAAGGCAGAGAAACCCAACTGAAATGGACACCAATTTACACAAAAGGTACAATTTTTCTCAATATTCCTACTTAAGATAGGCGTTGTGTTTGCTTGCTTATACAGAAGGCAGTTAAAGGTAAAGCCTGTGAAGCTACTCAGCTTTTAGGATGCTGTTGCAGAATGAAGGGCAGCACAGTTACCCCAGGGCGGCCTTGTATTGTCATGTAATGCATATTGTAATGAGAAGAGCTCCATCTATGGACCACCTGTTGAACTGCATTCATTATAAATTCCTTTAAGTCCAGCTGAGAAGATGCTTGTTACTCCTGTGCTTTGTAGAAAATGCTTGAGGGTGGTAAATAATTTAAAAGCTCTATTTTTAGTTGCCACAGGATAAATCTGATGGACACTCAGTTACTGTAGAGGTCAGCTTTTAAAGGGCTGTCCTGGCTTTCTGTGATTATTTATTTGTATGAATGGCAACAAACATGAATATGTTTGAAGGAATTGCATGTCATGTGTGGTGACAAAGGGAGATTCAGCAGTTTTGATGATATGTGGTTACATTACTGGTCTCAAGGCTGGTGCCGAGTTTAAATGCTCCAGTAACATTTCCTTTTATTTATATCCGCAGACCTTGGCTGAAATAAATGAGTTGAGACAAGTGTGAGGGGACGATGTTACGAACAATTTCTTCCTGACATCGGGAAACGGGTATGCGCAAGACATTCAACTCTTTCACTGCCAGTGGCTGACAGGCCGTCCCAGCTCGGCAGCAGGAGGCCTCTTAAAAAGATTCAATGTCGGCATCAACGTGAAAGTCGTTGTGTCATTATCTTAAATCTTAACTATCCAGCAGGATGAAAGTGTGAGAGACAACCATATCTGTCAGGGGTCGGCAGGAGATGTTTTATTCTCTGTGTACAGTGAGTGCCCCTCTCACACGCTGAGATTAGCAGTCCCAACCAAGGAAGTCACTCTATAAGGGTCATTCTGCAGCCTGTCTTCGATTTACTGCCACTTTTAATATTCTGTCATAGTTAAAATTTTTACTGCCCTCTTTTACGACCATATCCTTATGTCCCGTGCTTATGAACTTTTCTATGCAAATCACTCACTTGAATCAAAAATGGAGCTGTGTGCTCTTTGTTTTCAGGCAGCTGAGACATCAAGAAAATTGGAGGCCTCTTATGCCGCACCTCTGCAACAGAAAATCCCTCGTTTCTGAGTGTGTGTGGGCTGCCGGATGGAAGGGGACAGCTGTAGAGACAAAACAAGCAAAGAAACAGCTTCAGATATTTGGAATTCAAAAATGACGTCAACTCACCGCTGTCTTTTCTCGATGTAAGAAAAGAAAGTGGGTGAGAACAAACAGCACATCCTGAGCTGAATGTAATGATTCCATCTCGTTTTTTTTTCTCAGTAACACAGCACATGGACCCACGGGGGACTAGTTCCTCTGAACTCAACATCTGTACTTGCTTCACCTCGCTGTATTTTCACACTCTTCTTGTTCCCTGACGACTGCCCTGTTCTTGTTTTCGCTTCCTTTGAGGCTTGACAGGCCAACGGGCGTTTCTGCCTCTCAGAGCAAGAGAGGAAAAGAGTAGAGGAGGATGTGCAAAGACAAAGAGAGACATACCTTTTAATATGGATCATCCAACTAGCCAAGTGAAGAAAGAGACTCCCAGAAGACTGAGCAGAAGCCAGCGGGACTGGACTTTTGTCCTGGTGCCATGGTTAGTTGGGCCAATCAATATAGATAAAGATAGATAGATAGATAGATAGATAGATAGATAGATAGATAGATAGATAGATAGATAGATAGATAGATAGATAGATAGATAGATAGATAGATAGATAGATAGATAGATAGATGCATCTTCGTGGTTTCCTCTGTTGCATTCTGTCTGTGTCTCTTTCACCAAGGTGTATCGAGGAAAGGTTACACCTGAACAGGGTGATGTGTGGATGTGCAGGAGGCCTCTAAGTGTTCCTGAATAGCCCTAATGAGGGAGGCAAATGGAGACATAAAGAGGGAATAGGTACACTTTTCACTTTTGTCTGACATACCGTTGCTGCCCACCAAAGCCCTTGAGGGGGCATTTGCTTCAAATCTTTCTCCTCCTCCCCCTCGGACTAATTGTTGAGGATATTGACCTTGGGAAGAAGGAGAAAATGAGGGAAGGAGGGGTATCTGGGTGAAGGGTTGAGGTGGCTCAAAGTTCATGCAGGTTGCTTGACCTGCACACCAAAGTGGCCCACACAAATACACATCAGTCTTCATGCTTTTTGTAAATAACTTGGAGGTAAAAGGATCAAAACGAGTGAAATGCAGTTCAAAACAAATCAATAAATATCGCATCATAACAGCTGGAATTAATCAATCCAACTTCTGGCCTCATTTTCAACCCATGTCATTGATTTGGAGCACACACAGCACTATTGGATCCATGAGAGAGAACGCGGGGGTCTCGCATGCAAACATCCCCATCCTCTGCCCCTTGCCCTGAGCCTGATCTGTGTTAAACAAGTTCACCATCCCATTCTTCCTCAAGTCTGAGTCAATGAGTGTCGATATGCTGGATTGGTCAGGCGACAGGGGCCATTGAGGGAGTCGATGCGGGTCTGATAAGCAGTGAGAGGCTGCTTTGTTTTAGTAATGACGGCTTAAAACAGACACCCACCGGCCCTTCTGTTAACCCACGGCGTCACCTCAAACAACAAGCTTTCATCAATAATGAAGGCACAAACACAAACTGTGGACCTTCTATTAGCAGCATCTACACACTTCCCACACACCTCTTAGCCTGGTGAAAATATTTATGACACTCACAGAAAAAAGAGCAATCACAAAATCTCACCCCAGATAGCATCTCCATCAGTCTTAATGTGAGTCAAAAATTATTTTATGCCACTTGAATGCCCCTTTTTAAAAAAAAAAATATATATATTTTTTTAGTAGAAATATCAGGATTGTGTCAGTATGAAACATATTCCTGAAAAAGGTGGGGCAACATGTACAATTGGTGTAACTTGGTCCATGGGGGTCTCTTGCTGAGAGTAACACTTTGGATTAAATAGAAAGCATAACGTCTTCTAAACATCAATTTATCCAATCCAATTTATCAAATCTGTTTTTCATTTTCAGTATTGTGCCAGTTTGGTCACATTAAAAGAGTGTCCATATTATTTATACCCTCTTTTTCATGATTGCTTAATTTGATACTGACTTCTTCCGCATCTTATAAACTGGGAGACTCTGTAAGGTGATATTATGGTCTGCAGCGTCAATAACACACGATATGATTGATGGACTACCCTAATTTCTTTCAGGCTAGTTTTTCTTCACAGAGTTAGTCTAATCTTCTCCTGCATGCTTCTCTGAATTTATTCTCATTTTTTATGACTTTGTTTCAAATATTTGTCACTTATTGTTTTTTTGAGACAATCCGAAGCATTAAGACTACATTTTACAATGTTCTCAAAGGTCAAAGGCTACGATGTTGCTATGTTTCATTTCTCAAAGCTCATTATTGTAAAAAAAATTTGAGATCTATAGATTTTGAGCCACTAAAATCCTTCTTTTTTATTTTTCAAGCTGATTAATTGCCGGCTTAATGGCATTTTATAATGTTACATTAACACTTTAACGATTTAATGCTCTTGGTTCTGCATTGTAATATCCAAAGTTCATTAGAAGTAAATCCTATCTCATTACTGATGGAGCTGTGGTTACTGGAATTGTAATTCTGATTTATATCTAACCAAGATATATGGTGTGGTGGAAAATCAGGGATGCACATGCAAATGTCTTATCAGCAGTGACATCCCAGGAGAATGCACATACAGTACAGCATGTATCTATGTATTCATATCATATTCATTTATACAAGGTTGCCAATAAGGGTGCATGGTTCAGACAAAAGTCAGTGTTGGATATGCTTTCTGCAGGCAGGTGAGGATGTCTGTCAGTGTGGTCAGTAGAAATCATTGACACAGTTCACTTCTCACTGCACATGTGCTTCCACGTTCAGCTCACAGGTTGCTCAATATAACATCTCTGCTGCAAAGTGCATTGTTTTGACTTCAAGCCCCTCTGCTGTAAATCAACTATTATTTGTCATGCTACATGTTAAACTGACTCATATACTTTTGCTCACTGTGTTAATTTTTACAGCATGTAGACATGATTTACAGATGCGGGGAAAAAAAACCTAACATAAGACAATCACTGTGATAAATTTACAACATTAATATATGAGTTGGAAAAGGATACAAGAATCATGTTTTCAATGGATCATTGCCCCTGTTAACATTTAGCATGAAAGGCTGCTCCCTTACTGCATTGACCAGTTGCTGTACTGTCTGACTGCAAACAAAAGCCTTTTACAAGAAAGCCCTCCTCTCCTATGACAGGCTTTTTATGGTGTGACAGTTGCACTATACCTCCGCAATTACTTTTCAATTAGCACGATGAACATTTCCAACACTGCGGTGCAATTATTTTATAGCCCAGTGTCTTAGCCCATTAATGGTGCTACCAACAGCACGGGAAGTGATAAACCATCTGGCCAGGCTCCCAAAGAGATAGAGCACACTTAATGGAGTGAAAAAGTAAAAGCAATTAATGTCACATTAATATAATGATAATAATGCCTTCCCTTGCAGCTCTAGCAGGCAGAGCAGGAGACTGGGACAGGGCTGTCGTGACTCGTGAGTGCTGCTAGGCTGAAGAGAGGAACTCTGGCGGGACTCTGCACAGCCAAACAGGAAGAACGACCACAGTGCTGAATGGAAACACTACTCCAGCCAGGGAGTAAATATCTGAATGAAGACCGAATTGGATATGACAACAAGAAGATGTGTCATACAGCTAGTTCTTGTAGTTGAGAAGAGGGTTTGAAAAGTGATTCTTAACTGCTACTTACACCACAAATGCACCACAGATTATGTCTGTGTGAACATTTCCCAGTCATTTTGGTGATTTACATTTGTCAAAGATGACATCTTCTGGCATGTAGGCTGACTTAATTTAGTGTATGTTACTATGTGTGCCTGCAAATGCATATATGTAAATAGATGGGGTGTGTCTGCATAAGTAAGTGAGTATGTCTGCGTGTGCACATGCGAAGAAACGTTGTGTGCTTGATTTTATTGGCGGCTGAATGCGTGTGCATGTGTGTGTGGCAGTGCCTGTCTCACCAGTAGCTCCCCTGTCCTATCTCCTGACCCCTCTGTGTTCCTGCTGCCCTGCTCTGTTTGTGTTAATTCCTCTACATCTCCAGGGTGGCTTACATTAGAATATCTTAACCACTGGGCTGCATTAGCATAGTGTGATGGATGCCGCTGAATCTCCATGCCAGATAATGTCCACATTTTGCATTTTAAACTAAGCTACGCTATGGACGTGCTATCCATTTTCACAGGGGGAAATTAGGTCCTGGTGGGAGAGCGCCTGGCACTCTGTCATCCCAAGCAAAGCTCCCTGCTCGGGTTTTATGACACCTCTGGGGCACCATACAGAGACAGGTTGAGGGTCATTGTCTAGCACTGGTCAGCTGTGATGTCACATAAGCACTTAGTAAACTTGGGTGTCAGCTTACTTGACTTGTTTTTTTAAAAGCTTTCCAAAGTTGGGGATGGAGTGTATGCGTAGTTTGCAATATTCATGTATTTCTGTACATCCACCTGTCCACCAGTCTCCCTGCAGTACATGCTGTATTTCTTCTCATGGACGTACTTTCCAGTGAAGCGTGATAAATCATGCATAATTTCCATTTTAATCCTTATAGCCCAGCCGACAACTTGTGTGCATATGTCTCGGTGCGGTCAGACTGCTTTGGCTGTGAGGGGGTGTTGATTTCCGTTACAAGGCTGTCTTGGCCCCCGGCAGTTGATCAATAGGAATAAATCAGTGGGCTCCTTTATGAGACATGAGATAGTTGTACATTTATAAGTCTCTTTATGAGATAAGATCTCAACACTCAAGCTTGCGTCACACACAGTGACACACACTCACATGCAGAGTCAAGTCATTGATGCTTATTAGGCAACAGAATAACAGCATGTCTGTATACTTTGCTCGAGGTGGGACATTCCTCAATAAATATCCATAGACAGGTTATTATTTTTTATCCTTATTGACAGTAATAACAATACTCAGATGGGGAAGTGCCAACTTCTAAATCTGACTGCGTTGTAAAGCAAATGAATGGCAAATTACATTGGTACTATAATTTTAAAGCATAATGTTGCTTTGCAATAAAACAACTGGAAGGTGTGCTTCTGTGTAAACATGACCCATATCAGCTGAAGGATTTGCTCGCTGATAAGTCATCTCCTTGCATTTTCCTCACACAAGCATGAAAGGCATCGCTGTGCAGCCTAATAATTCTGTAATGTTCTGCTAATTACGTTTGACTAATTATGTATCTTTTATGTGGTAATTTAAGCTGGGAGTTTCCCCTCCTATTACAATATAAAGTCTTGGCTCTGCTTCATTGATCATGATTGGAAACCAAGGCCTTCATTTTCTGTTTATTTTCTAATTAAATATTAGCTTTAACCATGCAGGGGGGGTGTGTAATTAAACTGATTCGCCCCCCCTACCCATTGACCACTCCAGAATGTGATCAAGTGAGACTCAATGTTTAATTAGATGCTTGGACATTAGTGTTTTTTTTTTTAGGTTGGGTAAACCAGGCAGGATGCTTTCAACACCAAGCACATTGACTGAGCTCAAATTACATCCGCCTTTAAGTAGTGGATTGATTGGGGAATGGTGGACTGCCTTTACGAGCTAAGTGTTTCTGAATAGAGCTGCAGCACATACCTCTCTCTTCTGTCCTCTCACGCGCCCCGTGAAGAGAGCTCCACTGGAATGGAGTGTGGAGTATGTGAAAAACAGGAGAGATAATTTAACAACACACGTGTAGATGAAAAGGCGGGGGCCGGTGCTCTGGCAAAGACAGGATGTCTCAACACTAAGAAAGAGAGAGGAGTGTGCAGGGAAAGGTGTGTGTGTGTGCGCGTGTGTGTGTGTGCGCGTGTGTGTGTGAGAGGGGGGTTGTTGGAGGTAGAAAGCAAAGTGCCACTGCGCTCTTGTTCTCTTTCTCCACAGATGATGGATAGCAACAGTAGGGAGAACAAAACCAAGCATTCCTCATGCTGTCACCACAATGAAACAGGGACATAACAGGATTTGGTCACAATGCGAGTGGAGCACTTCAGAGAGATGCCTGGCCATCATGCCACTTCTACTAGAAGTCAAAGACTCCATCCATCATGCATAACGTCCCTTTAGCATTTGACTGGGGCTGCTGCTGCTGTCTTCCCAGTCTAACACATGAGTGTGTGATGATTTTTTTCACTTGCCCATTGTTTTTCTGTTGTTATTCCAATGTGGAAAGGGCTTTGGGGGGTTGAATAACATTTGATATAATGTGTCATTCAGAAAAAGCTCATTTACTGGTATAATGAAGTAACTGAGAGATATGGTGACATGCAAAAGTTTTGGTACCCCTACTCATTTTCTTTTCTAATATTTTCAGTTAGGTGTAGTAACAGGCTGAAAGTAAAAAAAATGAAATGCTCTTTTCAAGACGTTTACAAAGTAGAGGAGGGATATAAAGTGGGAATTCAAAGCATATTCAAGTAGCTGTTTTAAAAAACGCCTTCTGAAATATTCAGCAGAATCTGGAGGTGGAGCAGAAGGTAGATGGGATAGGCTACATCCACCCTGAAAAGTATAAAACAGGTATGGAATACCAATAAATATATAAATGGAACAGGTGTGCACCGTTGTATTCTGCAGCCACATCTTCACAAACAAAATCTGAAGGAAGACTTTCCTGAGTCCTCACAGCCTGATACATTTTGGAAGCAAGTGGCTGAAGCTAAAATACAACATTTTGACCACAACTGGTGAAGTATGCCTGGAGAAAAGGGGATGTGGAATTCCAATAAAATAACATGTCTCCAAATGTTAAGCACAGCGTTTGGTTGATCATGCTTTGGGCTTGTGTTGCAGTCGGTGGCACTTTCACTTGTAGAGAGGACAGTGTATTCATGTAAACAGTGAGTTCTAACTGCTCACATTATACAGTCTGTAAAAAATCTTAAAATGAAATTAGGATGATCCTAAAAACACCTTACAATCCACAAAGGCATTTTGCAGAAACAGTGATTAAAGGCATGGTTGGTAATCCTGTTCAGAAACACATTTTGTAATACTGGGTGAAATGGTCCGTCTGTCCTGAGAGAAATCTATACAAGATGTATTTAGAAAAAGGGACGAAAATAATCAGACCTCTGTGGCAGCTGCAGGACTGAGAAAAAGCTGACCAATCCGAGATCAGCGGGACTGTTGCGCCTACGACAAACCAATCAGATGCCTCTGCTTTCTGCCTACGCCCCCCTCTGTCGGCTCCCTGCTCCGTGTGCGCATGTGGTTCTACCGGCTTTGGATGAAGCACTGACGGAATGGGGAGGGGGGGGTGGAGCTTAGAGGAGGGGACACTTTCGAATCTTGTTAGCTCTCTTGCTAGCTCTCTAGGATTACCTACCATAGCTTTAAATATCCCCGAGCAATAATTGAAAGACTTGGCTTTGACAAGTATTTAATGCTGTGATACTTACCAAAGGGGGTATAAACTGTGGTCATGCAGGAAACTACGTTTGGTCACGTATCAACTAATGTATCATCTGAAACTTAATTCCTTTTTGTTTAGCCTAAAGATTGAAATCTGCTCTATCCCATTTTCAAAGAATTCAAAATATAAGCAAGGCATTGATCTTGCTTTGCAAATCTATCTATAACTTTATCCATAAACTATTTTAAAGTAGATTTTCAGGCATCAAGAACAGCTCATTTAACATGCTTGAACAGCATAAGACACAGCTAAGGGGCGAGGATATACTTGCTTTTTGACTGCACTCACGTAAGCAACCTACTCCTTTGGTAAACAGGGGTCATGGAGACAATAAGGGATGTTAATATTAGTTTTATGTTAAGATGACAATAGACAAAGCAGCAGCAGCAACATTGTAGATGCTGTTTGAGTCCCCCAATTCAGGGAGGCTGGATATCTGTACACATTTGCCACTACACTGCCTCTGCTGGTCTTCCCCATATTGCATACGCCTTGCATTGAGTTATGAGGACTTGCACAACCAATTCTCGAAACAAACATAATGCGTGAAGTAGCCATCATAACCACACAAATGCGTTATTAAAAGCAAATGTACTCCTGTCCTAATTCTTGCTATGTGATAATAAATGGGTGCATTTCACTACGTCTTACAGCCTCTTGATATAGACATTTAGCTCCCTATTATGTTGGTCAAAACATCCGTGTTCAATGTGCAGTCACGACGATTTAAACATTCCACAGTGGTGATATGGCAAAAATAAGAAGGTTGGAATGGTTTAGACAGGCGTGTGAGTCCAAGCAACAGTCTTTTTAATTTTTTTGATTCACTCTCATTGAAAATTAATTTGGGTTACAATTAATTTACATGGGTAGCTACAGTTTTCTGATGAGAGTGGGCTAATTGTGCCTTGATAACTGGTCAATTAGTTGACATAATAAAATTTTGGGCTCTTGACTCTCACTCACTGAATGTAAGAAT
The DNA here is from genome assembly GCF_027942865.1 of Odontesthes bonariensis. Classification (NCBI taxonomy): domain Eukaryota; kingdom Metazoa; phylum Chordata; class Actinopteri; order Atheriniformes; family Atherinopsidae; genus Odontesthes; species Odontesthes bonariensis. The sequence goes on from NC_134522.1 coordinate 15,701,580, forward strand.
AAAGTAATTCCCCCTTTTATCACACTCTCACGACACATATCCATTTTCTCACAGAGCAAAAAACGAGAGAGCAGCACTATGCAGCAAAAGGCAGGTTTACAGACCAATCAGAAGCTAAGTGAGAAAAATTTGGTGTAAGCGACTGCTGGTTAATTCATGTACATGTGACTCCAGGGTTCTCAGAGCTGTGTACCCTGGAACCTGCATAACTTACCAGAGCTGTTGTTGGCATCCCTTATATAGTAATCATTTGCTTTTTTTTTTGCTTTTTATATATATATATATATATATATATATATATATATATCAAAGCTGTAGAGCTTTAAATGTGATCTGAATTAAGTTAAAGCTAAGCATTTCATGTACAGCTTATTTATTTTGTTCAAGCTCTGTTGACCCTTGGCTGATATTTCTATTTCACATCCAGGAAGTGTAGCTGTAGCAGGTAAGTCCTCCCCCCGTGTCCAGAGCATAAAAATCTGCTCTATCTATAGTGGTGGGCTGTGCTCCTGTCTGTAACATGAAGCCCCCCAGTCACACTACACAAAACCAGGACTATGGGGGAGGACAGCACCTAGAGTCAGGCTGTTGGCTGGCTGGTATTTGGTGATAAACCTGATTGTGCAATGTTCCTGTATGCGATCATGTGAATTTTTGCTGTGAGGAGCAGCAGCGGGTTGGAGGGTGACTGGAAAATGAGGGATTGGAGGAGGGGAGTGTTGAAGGGGGAGTTGCATTCTCAAAATTAAAAGTTGTAGCCTATTAGTTTGTGTTTGGTAGCTGAGCACGCGCCCATGCCTAGCACGGCTACTAATAGGAAAAGATGTGTGGAAATGTATGATTTATGGTTGCACGCAGGCAGGGGTGGAATAATTTGGTGCAGAACGGGTACTTACTGAACGGCAACAACTCGGCTACTTATCCGTACTTTCTGGTGATAAATTAGCTCTTGTTTAAAGTAGCCGCAGACCCATTTTTCATTTTGATTACTACACTTGATATCTCTTTCTTTCTTACTCTCTCTTTGTCAGCAGTGGTTCGTAGCATTTCTTGTATACGGTTTGGTGTATGGAAGATGTGTGTGTGTGTGTTTTCAGCTACTGGTCCTTAACCCCTCAGTGACTACACACTGCAGCACACTTCCATGTAAAAACAAGCTAGCGTTGTTCATTGTGAAGAGACCCAATATGGTCAGTGTGACATGGCTTTTCTCATTGACCATGAGGTGTCCTGCTGCCAGCTGGATGGTGGGCTCCTGTCAATCAGCGGCTGACCCCTGCTGGGACCTTCCCTTGCACAGACAAGGTTCCCATTGATCCCTCCCTCACCCCTCTGACAGGAAGCAGCTTCAGTGGGGGATATAAGCAGGTAAAATATTAAGTTATAAGTCAGTGTCCAATCAATAAACAGAGCCAGGACGAGGAGCAGCAGGGCCAACTCCCCACAACAGGGGCCCCACTAGCCAGGGGGTAATGTGATTGAGGTCTGTGGATTACCCCAAAGACCTGCAGGCAGAGCCGAAACTACTTTCCAGCTCCCTGACTGGGGTATCACACTGCGTTAAGTGCCAAGTCTTGCAGCACTAGCTGGCACCCACTCTTCTTGTCCTCTGTTTGGCACTGCCACCCACGTCTGTGCCCAGGCAGAGCTGGACACTCTACAAACAGCATAAATAAAACATATGAGAGCTGTAATGAGAAAACAGCTACGGAGCCAAACAGAGTCAGAGTTCAGTGTCCATTGATATACACAGACAGACAGCTCGAAAGGAGTCCGGCACAATTACAATGGAAGGCTACAGATCCAACAGCTCCACCTTTGGTTTTCACTGAGTGCTGCAGTGTTACATTGATCACATATCTGCCTGTGTCTTAAGTCGATTGTCCTGAGTAGCTTGCTCAAATTGGTGAGTCTCGCCCTGGGGTTGAGTAGCTTGGCAGGTGTCAGCGGTTATCTTGGTCTGTCTTCTGTGGACAGGACAACTGAGGAGGTGGAGCTGAGCCCCTGTCAGCCGCCTCCCTGTTAGACCTGGAGGGGCTGGGGCATAGGGGCAGTAGGGCAGCTCAGAGAGAAGGCCTTTCTCCTGCAGGGCTGCATCTCCAGGGCTTGCTCATCCAGCCCCCTCTCCACTCCCCTCCATGCTTGTGTTTCTGACTGACAGCTATCTTCCAGCTGCGGGACATGCACTCCAGCAACCCACTGCTGATAAAATGTTAATGTAATTAACAGATAATGGCTGTTGTTTTTAGCTGTCAATACTTGGACTGGGAAGGGATAAAGGATTGAAGCTGTACAAAGTCACATTCAGATATCTGCCAACCATTGTAGAATTCAATTATTTTGGCAACGCTTCCCCCACCTGTCTTCAGCTGCTAACCTCCACACCACCATCACAGTGGCCCTGTTCCTTCCATTTTTGCACAGACATACACATCAGGTTGACTTTTTGTGATATTGACAGTATTTTCACTGCGACAATCATAGGGTTATATGATTAGAAGCCAGGCATGCTCGATAGAACAGCTATTACAAACTTTTTCGTATTCAGCCACATCTTCCTTCTTGCTTCTTTTAGATCATAAATCATGTGACTGAGGCAGGCAGCCACAGGCCTCCTCTCACATCGGACAGCACATTGGATACAAACAAACCCAGCTAGCCAGCCTGCCACAAGACAAATGTATTTATATTTGTGACCAAAAAAACACGCCTATCAGGACATGGTCAGTGCTGCTTTGGACATCTCCTGCCTGACTACTCTGGTATTTTAATAAGTATCAAGCCCAAACAAGATTAGGTGATTCCAGTTTACGAAATGTCAGTAAAGGCAGCACTATCACTCATAATAAATGGGCTTATGCAAACAGTGGGATTTTTGCCATGCATAAGAGCTTGTTTGGTGTGCACCACGGTGATGCTGTATGCTGATATGCAATTATTCTAAAGAGTATCAAAGTTCAGGTGTGAGTCTACCATCTTGCTGTAGCATTGGGGGATGCTCTGAGCAGCTACAGATTACCAAAAGAATATTCCATGAATAAAGAGGAAAAAAAACTTGGGGTGATAAGGGGGAGCCTGGAATATGATAAAATACATTCCATAATGGATGGTTCTCCTCGTATTCATGTTTTGTTTGTGGTCCAGCTGTATAGCTGATGTGAGTGATAATTCTGCAGTCCTACCCTCAACTGAATATACTCCAAACAATGTCAGACTTGAACTTTGATCAGTCCATCTAGAGTGTTTGGGATTCTGCTCGCTAATTAACCCAGTTTGTATGTGCTAATGACACCTAATTATCATTTGTGTAACAAGATTGCTCTCGTTGCCATAATGAGAAAAACTCCTTCAAATGTTGCACCGCTTACAAGCAGCTTTCTGCTGTTATTAGCAGAGTGTTTATGCAATCACATCTAATTGAAGTGTTAATTAAATCAGGATTTACATTTTGCTGAACAAAGATGCTGAATAGTGGGAGTTTACAGCTAAGGCTAAGAGGCTAAACACACCCTTCCTTGCTAATCATGACGGTGGGACACCCCCCCCCCCCCCCCCCCCACACAACACACATCCACAGCAAAAGACAGACATCATCTCACCCGTTCCCTGGCAGCATCCAGAAGAAGGAGAACCAATCAGAGATGATTGGCACTTTGGCTGGCTAGTAAAATCAGACCTCTTTCTCTCTACAAACAATTCAATGATAATTGCCATGCACAAGAATGAAGGGCCGCTGGCTCTTGACCTTGTCCACTCCTCAAAATCCATGCAGTGGATGAAGGACAATCTCAAGTGACCAGATGCACACAAGAGAAAAAGAAAAAAGGAATATCAGTTGTTAGTATGCAGATATAGTGGATGGTGCACATTGTCAAGACATTCAGTAAATGTGATATGTGGAGACAGAGAAATGTGTGTCTTTTTTTAATTGCCTAAGAATTTATCATTACATTGTGACAGGTTAAAGAAAAGAACATGATAACTGATATTTTCAAATGCTGACTGATAAATTTGCAACATTTTTCCAGTTTCGTTTAAAACTGACGTGATTGAAAAAATATAGATACAAATTTGAGAGGAGTCAAAAGGCACATTTTGACAGCCAACAGCTGTAAGTTTACTCTGGTTGAACATAACGGAAATCGTTTGTACTGTAAGTACATAAAAAAGCCATCTGCTCAAGTTTACATACTTCACACTCTGTGACATTTAGTTTCTCAGAGTGGATGGACTGAAAAATTATTCAGCAGAGGCAGAGATATCATCATTTATATTCCTTGCATTTATCCTCCTTGTCAAAACCTGCCACCACATCACATATATTTTAGCCCAAGCATCAACTATTTGATCTGATCTTAAGCTGTGTTATGGTGGTGGAGCCAAATGTAGCCTTTATGGCATATGTAGAAGTAGTCTCAAGTTCTGCTAATAGGCTTATTACCGATCCTTGTTTATTATTCACGAAAGCAAACCACCTGTACCTTAAATACAATGAGAGCTACTGGATTACCTTACCCAAAATTCCCAAAAATATTAAATCCCACAGGCCATTTTTCTTTGCTGGCACTGAAATGTTTAGACATTTACAAATACCTTTTTTTTTTTAATATATAGCATCAGTTGTTACATTACATACTTTGTTAAGTTGTTATCTAAATATTGTCAAAAGTAAAAAAAAATGCTTAAATCAATATTACACAAAATTTTTGTAATTAATTAAAGATGATGAAACTATTCATATTAAAGCAAACTCCTTAATTTCTTGTGTTTTTCTGGCTGCCATATTTCATATTCTGCTGTGGTTTTACAATTTTTTTCACCTCAGCCTCCTTATCTGGCAGTTTCTTTGAATGTGGTCCGTCTCAATTCTCACAGTGTATTTCAAACTACAGGATTGTGTTATTCTTTATACACTTTATATACCTCCTAATGACCAAAGTGAACACAACAAAAGAGTAAGGAAATTTGAAAAAAAAAATGCAAATGAAATGTTCCAAATCAAGAAACAGTTCCAGGTTTGCATTTTTTTCATACATTTAGCTATTATCCATAAGGCTGATGAATGTGCTAAAGCCCATCACAGTTGCTGAGAGGCAAGATATTCCCAATAAGGATGCCATTCACAGTTCTGACATGTGGAAACTCATATGTGCACTACTATGGGTTATTTTGGTTGATGAATCTGTTTTTTTTGCACCTGAAGGACTTGCACAACTGTTGTGAGGATACAGTACTAACCCCTGCACCGCCATAACACGTTTCTTCAAACTATCTCAAATATATGACATTTAGTCTGCATTGGTTAAGGTATTGGAACATCATTAAAACATTTAATTTATCACCTTAAAACCATGAAATTGTAATGTAATTGTGCATTTTCACTGTCTGAGTTTTAAATTGATCAATATCCTCTTGCAAAAATTATAAATCCTACAGCAGGATGAACTGTAATATGTTTTCTGAAATGCATCACATGCACAATCACTTAAATAAGGCGATTGCAGTATTTCAGTAAGTGTTGCCCAGAACGCATACTCATTCACTACCCCTTCTCTTACCTTGCTCTGCCTCAGCAGGATGATCCATTTCTCTGTCTCTACGTTCCTTTCCTCCTCCTCTTCTCAATCTCATTTCATACCCTAGTCATTATGTCTCTCCCCCTTCTCCCATCCTGCTGCCTCTGAATAGGATCCATTGGCCCTGATTAATCTGCTGCATTTGACTTAATGAGAGGTCATTCACATATCTGATCACAATGGCTGCAATAATCGATGATAGATGGCCTCTTGGCAGAAATACCGAGGTGTTGAAAAAAGAAAAGAAAAAACAAATGAATCTGTTAGGACTTCATTAGATATTCCCCCTTTGCACCGTGTACCCGAGTGCGTTGCATTACCGAGTGTAAAATATCAATTTCCAACCTTTAAAAGCATCTGAGATCGCTTCTTTCCACTCCTTTGATGTTATAGTCAATGCCTGTAAGACAAGTGTCTCAAGTGTGTTATTTAAATTCTCAGTGCAACACTCTGGAGCTAGATGAGGTGAGTCTTGAAATGTGTGTTTGTGTGGGTTAAGACTAGATATACAAAAGGTCACTTAATAATATAGCTCTGTGATACACACATCTACAAAGAGACACATATTGCCGGCCTTGGCACACACACAGAAAAACCTTCAGTTAGGAGATTATGAATTGATTTCTTCCGCCCTGTAAAGCCTGTGTCTTCCTCTGTGAATGCAATAATGTGTCCACTTGACCTTTCTTCGTGCGCTCCTTTCTGGTGAATTGACTCCTAAGTGTTTGGCCCTGGCCTTTTCAGCACTATGGGTGTCCTCCATCTGTAGTGTGGCCTGGCAGACAGACATCAGAAGCCTGTCAGGGCATCACACTCACTGCTACAAATGCAAACATATTTCTCTCATGCACAAACAGCAGTGTTTGTGCAAACTGCTGAAGCATGACAGAGGATGCCTAGTTGCAGATTATTCTGTCAAGCAAAAACTGTAAGAATGAATGCACCTGCATTTTATTCACACTTGCAATACAGTGAGGTGGGAAACAACATGTTACATAAGAGTGCCACCTTAGATTAAACTTGGTTAACCTACACAATATATGCAGACTATCAAACTGCATTGCATATATAATATATAATTCCACACAGCATACGTAATATATTGTGCAGAGTGAGATGTGTATAGAGTATTTGCTGCCACTGAGTTTCCTGGTCTTTGTCCAAGTGCCATCTCAGGTCTGTGGAGTGTGGAGGCAATAAGAATGGTCAGTGACATCGTGGTCCTGGGCATCTGAACTAGCATCTGTTGTGGATGGGAGCTGCACAGCGGCCGCCCTGTCCTCGCTGTTGGCCTGACACCATCCCATTCTATCCACTGTCTGTCACACCCAGCCCCATGCAAAGTTAATTGTGAATTAGAGTGGCGCGTTGGGGCCCTCTCACTAAGCAGCCCCTAATGACAGGCAGAGAGACAGCTACACATGTTCGCTGGCTCTCCCTCTGGAGGAGGCTACAGATAGCGCTCCGGCACAGACACTGACCTGTCACGGTGCTGTCAGCAACCAGCCTGTCAGCCACGCAGCCCAGCACGCGGCCTGGCTATCCCAGGTGCTCGGCTGACAATCTCCGCACCCTGTTCTGTCGGCTTCTCTGCCAAGCCTGCTGCTGTTAAGATTCATTAAGGTTTTATTCAAAGCAGCCTTGGTCACTTCGTAATGAACACAGCTCAGTATGTGTGGGACACAAGGAAACAGCACTTTTCATGCTTTGAATTGCTGTTCAGAGTTTTCTTCTATCGATGTTGTTGAGTCATCTTGTCCTAATATTACACTTTTAGAAAACTCTCAGTGCTCTGTTCCACTCGGTCTCACTTGTTAAGATGACTCTTGAGGTGTGCGTTTTGTGTTTTTGAAGGGTTCTCTTGGTAGAATAACGGGGCTCAGCACAGACGTATGGAACACATGCACTAATATCTTCTCATAGGAGCCCAAATGAGCCATTACGGGAGCTAATCTGACAGGCACACTGCATTCAGTTCCCCATCTGCCAGACGTGGAGCAGAGAGCCACAGTTTGTTCCTCCTGACTGCAGAACTGGATGGGCCAGATGGAAAACACTCTCATTTAGAAGCAAGCAACTGACCATGGATGCAGAGATACAGGGAGAAAGGGGACAACCGGGAGCACAGTCACATCACAGACAAATCACCCAGTTATGGCACGATGTTTGGAGAAATCAACAACCAATTAAGCACTTTTATTTCCTAGGTTGTAGGAAATTCTTTCTCAGGAGGCTCATACACCATCTACTTGGAGAAGATGACCTTCCACCTCTGCTCTTTTCAAACAGTTTCTTAGTTTCTTTCCCATTCTTATACCGTGGAGATCAGGAGGAGAAAATATGAAGGGAACAAAGGGGCAATACAGGCGGCTGTCTATCTCATGGGGAAGAAGACATATAACATTAATGGTATCCGTTAACATCTCCTTAACCTCAATCCCCTTTGCTTTTGCAGCACCTCCTATTCCCTTCTTTCCCCCCTGCAGCCAACCGCAACCCACTCCCAACCTCACGATAGTTCCCTCAACCTCCACCCCCTCCCAGGCTCCGCTCCCTGGGGGCCTGTTTGTTTCCCTGCCAGGGGCACAGGCGGCGGAACACTGATGAGGTGCTCAGGCCACCGTGAAATGCGCCATAACCTGCCAGCGCAGGGGCCTGGTGAGATTGCCGTATTTACTTTTTAATCTGGCCGCCTTAATACATGCGATAAAAACTTTGTCACATTAGATGGTGACAGATGGGCCCGGAGATGTTATTACTGGTTGGGGGGAGGTGGGAGAAGGGTGGGTGTCGGGAAGAGCGGGTGAGGGCTGGGGAGCACAGGGCGGCAAGGGGTGGGGGGCAATGCCCCCAATCACGATAATTTTTCATCACCCCAATTACATTGTTGAGTGCGTCTCGGCGGTGGCATGTGCACACCCAGTCCTGCTGCTGGGAAAAGAGCGAAGCACAGAGACATAAATAAAGATAAAACGAGGTGCCCTAGGTCTTCTATCCCGCTGACTATTCCTCTGCCATCTCTCCAAACTGATGGAGGCCCTGTTTAAATGAAGGCTAAATCTTATTTAGATAAGAGAACTGAACTGCTGCCTGGGATGAGAGCATCATTGTTTGTTACTGATGGCTAGAGAGGAGGGGAGGAAGAAGGGGAGCTGGGGTAAAGTGGCTGGTCTTTGCATGTTCTTATGCTATAAGAGAGATTGAATGTTGTTTTTGTGTTTGCAAGAGTGCAGGCGTATAGACCACGTGAAGCGAATATCTGTCATTATACAGAGAGACAGGTCTGTTTTTTGTTTTCTAAGTGTGCATTTGTGAAGTCGGTCCCTTGGTAATAAAATTGTATCGTGGTATATGTATCCTAATGTCATTTCCTCTCTGGGGGCTCTCTGGGTGTGTATTATATGAACTACTATATCGAAATAGGCTGTAGCTGTTGTTTAAATTTTATTTTTATGGCCGAACATCAACATGTGTTTTGGTGTGTGTGTATTTGTTGCACAAGAATTTGTGCCACTGAACACGAAGCACTCAGCTGCCTCAAGCTGCACAAGTTTAGCAACTGTTTACCTTTTTAATTGTTGTGGAAATTTAATAAGAGTGTTTGTGACATGAATGTTGTAGGTAATGAGAGCTTGAGAGCAGCTGGGAGGCTACGGGCCTGCGTGTGCATCATTAGGAGCTCAGAGGCTCCCAGGCTCCACGCTAGCGTAAGCCACTAATGAAAAGAATGTAGTCACAGATCTCATTTTTCAGGCAATTCTTGTGTAAACTGGAGATTTTCCAGTGTATGCACAGTGGAACAGGGGCCCCACATAAATCACACAGGCTGGCTGCCTCCAGTAAGAGACAGAGGGGGTTTCAAGCACACGCTAACCACGCAGACATATGCTGCAGGAAACTGGGAATCTACAATGGCACAGCTAAAGGGAGAAGCACTCACAGCACCTACACCTGTCTACCCCTGCACTCACTTCTCCCCATTCTTTTCTAGTTCTCTATCCATCTAAACTGTGCTGTCCAACAGCCCAACCCCCCCGACACACACCCCCTCTCCAACATCCCCTCCTACCCGCAGGCAAACCAACCACCAACGGCTGCACGCAAGCCATTGAAATGGGTCATTTTTTAATTAAATACAATATTAATTACTGTGAGCATCATTACCGATATGTGAGATTTGACTAATTAGTGTAATAGTTTTGGAGTCACGCTCATTAAATATGAAAATTACAGCAGTAGAAAGGATTGGTTCCGTGATCAATCTTGTATGGACAGAGAGGAAATGATTTAGAGAATAGCTTTTATTGTACAGTTAACTCCATTACAACCTGCCAGACAAGAATAAAGAGAGTGGGGAATTTGGTCGATGTTAGGTTTCACACAAGTGCTGCCTTCGGGTGCTGGCTCTGTCTCTTTTCAAATGCAATCTTTTGCCTGTGACTACAGAGACACTTGCCAAAGAATACAATATCATCCAGAGAAGCCTCAATGCCATTATCACCCACTCAATTAGGACAGCTGCTAAATGGGATACTCTTTGATCCTCTCTACCTGACACCCTTTAAGTTCATTACACTTAAGTCTGTTAGCGTTGCACCCAAAAAAAGAACACATCTTTATAAATTGGCAGAACTGAGATGTTCTGGGGTGCTGGGATTCATTTAGAGGTTCACCCAATCTGAAATATCAACTGTAATTGGACACTGAAGGAAGACAATGACAACATGAAGAAGAGAATCATGTTGAGATGTGTAAAAAAAAGAAAAGAAAATAGACTGTTGTACAAAATGAACAGTTCTCATGCTAGAAATGCATTATGGATGGTCTCCAAGGTGGCCAGTGGGTACTGAGCTCCACTGTTATTTGTGTTCATCAGGGTCTCTCTCCGCTGCTCTGGTAAACACATTGCATAGGACCACAGCCAGTGCATAAGAGCTGAACAGAGCTCCTCTATGTCCTCACCATGTGTACTGCTAAACACTGAGCAACAGAATTTGGCCCTTCTGCTGGAGTGGGTTTTGTGTGTTCAGCATATCAAAGCTGTGAAAATAACCATGTTTGCACTGCCTCTTCTCTTTCCAGGTGTTCTTTCATATCTGGGCCCTCAGACCACATGGCAACTAGTTGTGTGTGTTGATCAATATGGCATCTGGGTAAGGGGAACACCCCTGGCTGGCACTGCAAGAGTGTTAGTTTCAATAGAAGTGATGGCAGCTGTGGCTAAACAAGCAAGTCACAAAGCTGATTCAATTTCTAGTCTCATGTGAAAATTTTAACAGATAAACGCCATCAGGAACAGTGATAAGCAAAGATGCCTTTTTAGTTCTTCTTTGATAAATTATTAATATACTAATTCAAAGGATAAATCCCTATTTTCATCCATAATTGAGTTTATTTACATAACTCACTGATCCATCATCAAGCATTTTAACAATCTTTTTCTGTCTGTATTTTCTGCTAATTTTTTCTGCTTTTTGCTCTCAGTTTCAATGAACTGGTGATATCCTCATGGGGTGAAACTGCCCATTGCTTATGACCTTGCACATTGAATGTCTTTGTGAACCTCTTGTATGTACATTTCCTCCTCTTTGAATATATGCAATAATCCTATCTCCAGCCACATGAATACTGGCCCTCCATATTATTGTAATGCTAACCTCCAGACTACATGCCTGATAGCCAATTCGTTATCACAGCTTTGGCTTTTTTATGGGTCTGGTGTCTCTTTAAAATGATTGCCCCTGTTTTGATCTGATTAATTTTGTGTGAGCACAAACAATTACTTTTCATCTTTATCTGCTCGAGGAATCACACTTTTTTATGGGCATCATTTATTACAGGTGGACAGCTACTTGTTTATTAGAATTTCAAGCAGCATATCGCAGCTGAGATCTCCCACGGTCTATATTTACATTTCAACTTCAGCTAAACAGGTATGACAAACACACATAGCAGCGGGCCAGCCGTGGCCACACTTCATTTTCATATTGCCACCTCGCAGGCCAGACGGACTGGACTTAATGCAAAACTTCCTGACATGGAGGCAGAAGGTGCTGAACAGGAGGGGGAGAAAGGGAGAGGGAAACTGAACGAGAAACGAGGTGAGAGAGAGAGATGCTGAAGACGTAGGAGGTGGTGTGAGCAGGTTGACTGAGTATGTATTTGAGCTTTCAGGTGAGTGTCCATCATTCGTGGTAAGAGGATGGGTTCATGGCCTCTGAAATCCATCCATGGCAAGGGGTCTTCACAGTGAATATAAATATATGTGTGTGAGCCACGGCCAGGGCCACTCTTGACAAGCCAACAGCTGTTAATTATGAATTGGCCTGCAGAGAGGGAGACAGGCTAGTGAATATGCAGAGCTGAAGGAGCGTGCAGAGCCCATGCAACACAAGTGTCAGACCCCCACTGCACTCAGAGAGGCAAGGGTTGACCTGGGTGTCAATCACTAGCACCGGCCAAGCAACAGGACTGGGATTACTTGGAATAGACCCAAAACGCTACGTTTTGGCTCACATAGAAATGAACTTTCTTGTTTGATTATAGTGCAAAAAAGTTAAGCATATTCCTTTTCTGACAAAAGTCAGATTATTGAAGGTAAAAATTTTGTAAAATGGTGACATTTTGTATGATGTATGATATCTGTATGATATCTCATAGTTTCCGGTGGCTGGTTGATACAGTAAGGGGCCATTTACAGTTTTTTGTTTTTTATTTTTTTTACTTGGGTTAGGGTTAATCCATTTGCTTGACCACCATTCAAGCCACAAACACAACCAGTTTAAAAGTATGAGTAAGTTTACAACCATTTTAGCAGCACTGCAAAGATGTAGAGACTGACACCTTTGCACAATGCTGACATAACATTAATATTATTGGCATTTGTTATGCCAACAATGACAACGGCATTTAAAATGTATGCCACACTCACTGTTTTTATTTAGCATGTTGGAAAGCTAACATTTGGTAATTAGCATTAATCAGGCTGACGTGCTGATGGAATGTCATTAGTTTTGCAGCTTTGTGCTTGGATTAGACCAAGTAAAGTTTTTATCTGATTCTGGCACAAGATTAAACGTTGAAAGAACAACTATGCAGTGGACGACTATACTATGTAAATTTCATGACTAATTTTCTGTGGTATGGAAAAAAAGCAGGATAGCTGACTGCCATTGCTAAAATGGTCTGGAAAATCCAGAAATAAGCAACAAGTTATATTTATAACTGTGATGGTCTTGAGTTTTTTGTTTTGTTTTGGGCCATACATTGCTCTAGAAATAATCATACAAATATATTTGACTGTAAATTGATTTTTACTTTGAGGAACTCTTTGAGGGAAAAAGCTGATAGATTACAAAGACTTCAGGGAACAAAACCCTGTAAGAATTGTTTTCAGGTTTATTTGTCACCCATAAAAAACCCACATATGTCCCATATTTTAAGTCACTGTAGTGAGCCCCAATGTGTACACACAAAGCTATTCACAGAAGGACCAGGGTTAACAAGGCCTGTGCTTTTAATGACAGAAATATCTCCAGGAATTATAATTAATTTTCCACTCTTAGCAGCTGAATCTGCGTTAATTTCCCCCTCAAGGACTTTTATAGATTTCATCATTAATAAAATCAGACATTCAATTAGTCCCAAAATCCAGATTACCAACTGTTTCATAACAGTCCTGGTCACATTTTTCCTTTTTTATTAGGTTGGGTGAAAAAAAGTTAAAACTAATTTCATTAATCTAATTGTCATAACTTCGAACCATCTCTTAATTAGTTCAAATTAATATGATTAATCACAATAATGACAAAAACTCATTCAATTACAGGTTTTCAATGGCAAGTGGATGTGTTGGAGGTGATAGGGGCATAAAGGATGAGGGCGGGAAGCAGAGCTGGCTGTGAGAGACGGGATTGGTCGTTATTATTCCGATGACTGACAGGTTATCAATCATCCTGCACTTTTAATAAAGGCTGTTGGAACTTCAGTGGAAGGCCTGGCTCAGTTGGCTTCTTTCTTGTTTTATTTCTTCAAAATCCTTTGGAACTCTCCTTATTCCTCTATGAAATATGATCCCTCTTTGAATGACTTGAGCTGCACATTTTAATGAAGAGAGTGGTGTGCATAAAAACAAAAATGGACTCATCCATATGTAAATAAAAAGATGGCAGTGCATATGCTCATCTCCGCTACCCCCATTATTGCAGAAAATTGCATACGTTTATGTGCTGGAATGATATCACTTTATTTTCATTTGTCTGAGCATTCATTGAGGCCGCAGATGAGTCTGCCCCCTCTTGCATGCCTTTCCATTTCTCTGCAGACATATGGATCAGAGAGATGCCTGCTGCTTCACTTTCAATCAGGGCCACCGATCTAACAAAGCAGGGGAGCAGAAGCATGTCACCATTTGTCACATGCCACCGGGGCACAAGCTGAGCAGCAGGTACACCCTCGGGTGTGTTAGGCCAGGAGGGAGTGCTGCAGCTGCCAGTCTCAGGCAGGTTCCCTCTTGTCCCATGCTGTCCCCCTGGGACCAGCCACCCGAATGTCCCCACTCAGTTGTCTGGGAGGATTTGACCTGTGATCCACCCATCTGGAGAGATGGCTGCATTCAAAGGGCTGCTTAGCTTCTATCACCCTGAGGAAGGAGTCAGATGATCAGCTAGCCCATCTGGGAATAGACATCCCCCCTGGAGATTCCAAACCTTGGAGTCCTAAAGATGCCCCTTCACTGTATCTCTGTTGGCTGCTCATTCACTGCATTACCACAGACAACCTGCTTTGATCCTTTCGCTTTGGCACTGAGCATGGGAATTCACCTGCCACCCCAGGTAAAGTCAACCAAAGCCCACTGGAGCGTTAAGCAAAGCATAGGACTGATACATATGTTATGTCTCTGTGACAGTGCTTATCATCAAGCTCAAGGGCTTCCATCCTTTACTCAGTGGTTATATCTCACACAGATTTGGATCCACGTCTGATGCATATCTTGCCTGACAACGTAGTTGAAAACCTGGAGCACGACAGACATGCAAAATTGCATATTATTTATACTGCAGCCTTTAGGTTTATGTGCTCTGCTGTGGAATTTGTTTACAGAACCCAGTGATTGGAGGCTACAGGACGTGTTGCAGAATCCAGTTAGTGGTGCCATACTTTCTGGGCGCTGTGACCACATGGGGCGACATATGGAGCTATTTCTTCTTTTCTCTCCAGGACTTTTTAGACATGTCAGTTGGGCCTTAATCATGCATTTTTCTGCATGAGGGGAGAACTGGAGTATCTGTGCCGAGCTGGCTTTTGTGGCCATGCAGTTAATCAATAGTGCCCAGCTTCAACTGTGTACACAACCCACATGCAAACAAACACACTTCGGGACAAACAAAGTAAGACAGATACACACATACAGTTTAGTTTACCTCTTACCCTTTTAGGAGCCTGTGCTTATTCTGTCTGTTATTCAGGCCACCATGCTCTGACCAGTGCCTTATTGTCATCATGCTTTTTAATTAGAGGAGAGTGGGAGCTGGTGGACGGGGGACCATACCTCAGTACTTCAGCCTTCCAGAGACTCAGGGACAAAAAGGGCATTTTTCAAGGTCTAAACCCACCCTCCCCTCATATGCACAGCCATCTCTGAGTCCCCAGCCACCCTTGAGAGGGAAGCATAGCCTTCCATGTGCATAAAGTTGAAATAAGCTGCAGTCTGTATTTTCATTGGGGAAAGTGAACCCAATTTACACACTGCTCCATTGGAGATGAGCACTCTACCGTACCCTAGCCGGTAATCTTGCCCAGATTCCCCCTTTGTGTCCTGCATTATTGTTGAAATAAATAACCTTTCACTGCAATCAGTGTGGGGATCTTCACTTAAATTATCACCCCACAGATAGCTCACTCATGATCTGCTTCTATATCCATTAACTATCCAGGAAAGTGATTTATTGGTGAAGGGTAAGAAAAAGGGGATAAGGAGAAGTGAAGGCATGGGTTTGGTTAGACAATAGTGCCCTCTACTGTTTACAAAGTGGACCAGAGACAGATAGGGGAATATGGAAACTGGCACTGATGCTCAACACTGCTGCTTTGTAGAAGGTTTGGAAAAGGATTCAAGTTAAAAGATACTGCTTCCAATTCAGTCTTAAAGTATGCAAATCTTAAACTGTCAAAAACCCAAAGAAAGAGAAAACTGAGTAATCAGTGTAAATACAAACAGAAACAAAAATAAAACACATATTAACACATAATCAAACACCACAAAAACCATTTCATCCAATTATCTACTACAAAAAGCACAAAAACACAGAGCCTTCAATCATAAGGATAGGCATGGACATAATGCCCTCTTTCAGTGGCAATTTAAGCTAGGGCTCCTGCACCTACTCCCCCCTCTTCATCACTCCATCCACTCCTCCACATTCCCTCCTTCCCCACACTCCTGTGATGTGTCGTTACACGCTCGGCTGGCTCCTCTTCCATGACAGACTGTTACTTCCTGGAGCGGAAACGCATTTGATTGTTAACATCTGGGCCATTACAATTGCAAACTAGGGCTCTGTACATCAATCAGGAAGTGATTTCAAAACAAAGAGACCGTCCTCCAATCAATCTATTGGGAAGCGGGGGCATTACATGCTCCTGTAATCCCGGCTAATTAGCGGGATAATGGGAATGAGATTTATGAATCTGCTGAGGAGAGTGGAGGTGCGAGGGCACACTCAAATTAGCAGGGATGCACGACAGCCAGGGCTGCAACAAGGAAGATGTGCCATTGTTTTTATCAACTTCTTGCTGCCTGGACACCTTTGGCATGGTGTCATTGTAAAAGGAATATTATAGAGTCATGTACACGCTCTGTGTGTGGTAGTGGTACAGTACATTAAATCTCTGTTTCAAAAGACAAGAACCAAGACCAGAGAGGCATTTCCACTTTCTAAATGTGTCTGTTAAACATCTGGTGCTTCACAAACAAAAGGAATCTGATGAACATAGTTTAAACAGAAGACTGCTCTAAGAAGTATTCATACCTATGGATGCTTACTTCAGTTTGTCTCCTATACAGACACGTGGTTCCCAAATCTTTTAAAGAAAAGAACATCTCCAAAGTAAATTTTTCTGTGCCCAACAACTGCATGTGCAGTCATGTGAAAGAGAAAGCACACCCTCTTTCCATTCTATGGATTTATGTACTGGGACAAAACAAACAAAAAATATCACCTCGTCCCTACCAGGTCTTAATATTAGCTAAATACAACCTCAGGTTAACAACACATGAACTGTTACATTGTCATTATTTACTGCACAAAAATGACCTGAAACACAGAAGCAATGTGTGGGAAAGTGAGTACACCCAACAGGTCGGTAGTTTGTAGAGCCACCTTTAGCAGAAATATATTGAAGTAACTGTTTTCTATATTATGTATCAGTCTTTCAAATCGATGTGGTGGAAATTTGACCCACACTTCTTTACAGAGTTGCTTCAGCTCATTGATGTTTGTGGAGATTAGTTTATGCAAAGCTCTTTAAAAGGCCCAGCTTTAGCATTTTAATCATGTTGAAGTCTGGACTTTGACCTGACCATTGCAAGACCTTGATTTTTTATTTTTTATTTTTACAGCCATTATACCATAGATATGCTGCTGTGCTTGGGATCATTGTCCTGTTGCTTGAGTCAATTTTGGCCAGACTCTGGCTGTCGGACAGATGGCATCACATTTGACTCAAGAACACTTCTAACAAATCTTGATAAATGGAGAGGTTCAAGGTCAACTTAATGACTGCGAGGTGCACAGGTCCTGTGGCTGCGAAACAAGTCCAATTCATCAACCCTCCAGCATTGTGCTTGACAGTTGGTATGAGGTGTTTGTGTTATATGTTGTGTTGGTTTTTCATCAAACATGGTGCTGTGTGTTATGATGTTATTATGACCAGGCCACTTTGCTCTCATCTGTGATAAGGACATTATTCCAGAAGTGTTGTGATTTGTTCAAATGGGCAAACTTATGACATTTTGCCATGCTCTGTTTAGAGCAAAGGCGCTTTTTCTTTGCAGCTCTTCCAAAGATTTTTTTTCTAATTGTGCTGTCATGAACTTTAACATTTAACATGCTAACTGAGGCTTGTAGAGTCTGAGATGTAGCTCTAGGGTTTTCTTCAGTTTCTCTGACCATGACATAGTCTGACCTTGGAGTGAACTTGCTGGAACGCCAGATCGATAGATCGTCAACTGTCTTGGATGTTTTTCACTTTTTAATAGTCTTTCTCACTGAAGAAGGATGGACTCCAAATTCTTTGTAAATGTCCTCATATTCCTTCCCAAATTAATGGGCAGGACCTGTTTCTCCTTTAAGATTGTTGCTGATGTCTTTCTTCATTGGCATTGTGTTAACACATGTAAATGCCACGGACCAGCAAATTCTCAAAAACTGTGTATTTGACTAACAGAAGCTGGCTGCTACCCTTATTTTTCCACTGGAACCACCAAGAGTGTACTTAGTTTTTCACACATCGGTTCAAAATGTTGGCTTATTTCTTAGTTATTATAGTAATTAATGACATGGTGTAATATGGCATGTCTTCTTTTGTTGTCTTAACTGAGGTTGTATTTACCTAATTATAAGACCTGGTAAAAACCAGGTGATTTTCTTACGGCATCCACTTACATAAAACCTTCGAGCTGTACTTCCTTTTTTTTATGTTTACTTTTTACATGACTGTATGGCCCTCTCAGTGGAAAAGCTCCCCCTCTGTGAACCACAGTCATAGAAATTAGTCAGTGTTGAGGTGAAGATGAAGGGGCCCTCATAATTCCAAAACTGATACGACATCCTGCGGCTTGCAGAACACAGTTTGTATTAATACATTTAGGGAGTGTTGAGTCAGTTGGGAAAATGAAACCTCACTCACTGGGGAGATGAATGAAGTGAGACTAGAAAATCCAACATTTGTATTTTATGCGTTTATTCAGGCAATGACTCTTTAAGGAAGCTTTCCAACACCATCATTTTTTTGGGGGGGAAACTAAAGAAATTACAAAACTGTGTATCAAAGACTATTAGTGAAAGGTATCGAGAAGAGCTATAATGCGAGAATGTGATACATTTTTTTGTGAGTAGATGAGAGGGACCGTTGAGCAACACTTGCTGTGTGGCAGCGTGCATGTGAGCCAGTGTTTCCCTGGAGGTGGCTATCTCGGTGGTACCCCAAAGCCTCTTCCTCCCCAGCGGCCCCAGGCCTGACCTTGCTCCGCTGGCAGGGGGACATCTCCCATTAAAGCATGCATTGTGATAAGGCCATTTCTTTTCCTTCAGCATCCCTTTAATGTCATCCCTGAAATATGAAGTCATTAAGAGATATTAAAACAGTGCTGACAAACTAATTAACAGAAGACATTATACGGGATGGGCTCGATTAATCCGCTTTAATTGCTCTTTTAAATGGGGGCTCCAATTAAAATTAATAAAGATTTACTGGTGATCACACCAAACTACACTAAGAAGTGGTTGTCTGAAGGGCAGCCTAAAGTCAGCGGCCTCCATTCTCAAGTTACAGTCCCTTTTGCTCTGAGCGCCCTCCCAGTGTTAGGCTGTCAAAAAGCCCATATCTATGAGCAGGAGATTAAACAGTGGGACTGTCCCAGTGCCCCGAGTCCCACGGCTCGTATTGTCTCTCGCTCATGAGTGTTTGATCTTGCCTCTGTCTTTCCAGGACCCTCCCAAGTAGACACCAGCTCAGTTTCTTTTTATCCATAAATGTTATGCCACACACACTGACTGCAACATCAGCCATGCTTCCCAAACACCCAAATATATAAAACACTACGATAACATATTTGTGAAAAAGCCTATGAGTGTACAACATTTCACAAGCTATATCAATGTCCACTGTCTTTAAGTTTTTGCTCTCAGGATTCTATCTGGAGCCTCTCAGTTTTTACTCAGTGACAAGTGCACCCCTGTGTGGGGATTTGTGTACATGACAGAATATGATGCTGCATACTAAATGGGCTGAAACCCTCATTTTTAGAGCATATTCATTTTTTTTCCAAACAAAGTGTAAAATTAGTTCAACATGTAATGAAAAAGAAAAAAATAATCACGTACTTTTAATTTCAGTTGCAGAGTTGATTCTGTTGAGGCACGCTGAGATGTGTGTGAGTTACTGCAAAGGTTCACTAGATGATGCTGTTACTCTTCTGTGAAAGTGTTCAAATATCACCAAGAACAAAGCTCTGATTTTCTTTGTATTCCCTCTTTCAGCATTAGACTCAGAAAACTCACAAACAGCAGCAGCATTTTTTTACATTGCTGTGAATTTCCAAAAGGTCAAATGCGTAACAAAGAGCATCTGCTCAAACCGAGTGTTTTTGTTTTAATTTGATCACGTTCCGTTGCCTTTTACTTTTCATTTCATCTTCATTACAAAGGATGCTCTGTTTTATCTGAGTTTCTCTAATACAGAACATAATTTCATATCGTGCTGTTTAAGTTGAAGCCTTGTCAGCCGGAGGCAGTTAAACAACTGAAGGCTTTTTATTTGTTTTCTTTCATTATATTAGAGGTTACCAAGTCTTGTTCAGAAAATGTCACACAACAAATTAATTTGAGCAAAGCACTTTGGTTCATTCAGAGGCATTTTAATTGAGTTGAGAATGTAAATCAATTTACTGAAGACGACTGATCTAATTGAAAAGAAATGTCTATTAAAAGATTAGTGAGGTTTATTGTCTCCAGTTTTTGTCGTTAACCAGTCCAACAAATGTTTTAATTTCCTTAATG
The DNA here is from genome assembly GCF_027942865.1 of Odontesthes bonariensis. NCBI lineage: Eukaryota > Metazoa > Chordata > Actinopteri > Atheriniformes > Atherinopsidae > Odontesthes > Odontesthes bonariensis. The sequence continues at coordinate 15,721,936 of NC_134522.1, forward strand.
TTATCATTTCTGATGTAATTGGTGCTTGGATGCTGAACAGGTTTTTCAATTAAATTTTTGGTTTTAGGAGCTGACATTGTAAAGTCACACAGTTACTGAAACTTCAATAAAGTACTCCATGTGTGATGTGTGCAATATGCCGTCCTCTTTATTCTTTTACTTCAAATGCATTTTGTCACCATTTGGTAAAAGTTTAAATTAACTTCAAAGATTCAATTAGTGGTGACACAGATTTATGGTAAATTTGTACTGACTTTTACTTATTGCATTTAATTTACTGTTGTGATTGTCTGGCTTATATAACGTCCAAAGAATCAAGAGTTGCCTTTCTGTTATTTTCATGACATCGCCAAACTTCCACGTGTGTTTGCCATCAGATTGCTCTGAGTATGTGCCTGGAAGAAAGAGTCAACGGGTTTGTGGAATTTTGCTATGGTGGCACAACTGTGATATGAGGTCACCTCGGGCATTAGTCATGAGGAGGGAATGCATTGTGGCTGTTTTTAAGACATGGCAGTTGTCTGCATCCGCAGCGGCCACACAATGAATGCAGGCCTTAGAAAGTTGACTTGAATTGGCTTCGGTGAACAATGTGAGCAGCATAGTTTGGGGAACATTTAACAGCTGGCTGCTGGACGTGGATTAGAGGCACCTTAGGGGCCCAGCACTGGGACGCAGTGTTTTCACTGGAGAGTTAAACATTTGCAGCCAAAAATAAAGCTTTCATCAATTGGATCTTGTTCCTTATAGACACCAAAAGATGCCACGTGCGGTGGTTATTCCCAAACAAAACCACAACACATCCGTTTTGTATTATAATTTAGTGCATCTTTAATTTCAATAATCATCCAGTACAATGCTTGTGAGCAAAATATCTAAAAATGATTGTACATTAAAAGACAAAAGCCTTTACACACGAAAACCGTGACGCATGCATTCAGTCAAGCTTATAATATACAGCAGAACTATGATACATTATGCAACATAGAACAGCAGTGCAGGTACATTTACACAACACGCACACACACACACACACACACACACACACAGCTATGAAATTAAATTCAAAACAAACTAATATTGTTTGACAGAAAAAAATCTATACTACAGATGATTACATCTTTGTAAACATTTTGGAAACACAACTACAAACTAAATAACTGTCTAAATACAAACACTGAAAAAAATCCACAAGAAATTTACTGTTTATCATTATTAGCTGTTAGAGCAGAGCACAATATTTCAAATTATTGATTTGTGACTTCTAAAACGTTGTGTGTGGGGTGTTTTTTATACATACGCAATCTATATTTCACCGCACCAAAATGTACTACAAGAAAAAATGAAATAATACTGTCAAATGACTCAGTTAAAAAAAAACTAATTCGTTCACCTGCAAAAAAATTCCTTCATCCACTTCAGCCTATAAGTAGGAGGATGTCTTGAACTCCTCTGGAACATCGCTGTCCAGCTTACAGATCACCTTGTAAATGGCCTTTTTCCAAGAGGGGTCCGAATCTTTGGCTGCGGAGATGGCATTGTAAAATTCATGCAAGGTGATTTCGGAAACCTCCAGGAACCTGTCGGGCACCTGGAAAACAAGAAGAATGCACTTAAATCATCACTGGCTCTAAATAAAACTTTATTCTTGCGTTCATGTACAGCAGTGTCAAAAAAAGAAGAAGATTTGTCTCAGATTTTCCAAAATATGTGAAATGAGGACCAGTAGTACTATACTTCAAACACTCTAACTGATGAAAGGAAGCTCATCTCTTTGTTGTCTGAATGAGTACAATAAATGCAAGATAGAAATCATTAACTTCCAGTTAGAGAGGCTACCTTGTTTTCTTAAATCTAAACTAAATACAGGGAGCTTTCTTCCAAGAGATTCTCCCCAACTCCAAGGAACAAAATATGAATATAATTCCACCAGGAATATGGCAGGAAGCTTAACATCTAAATGACTGTGTTCAGGCATGAGACTCCTATAGGAATAAATTAAACTGAGGAAGGGCTTGTTGTGGTAATTGTTACGTAAAAAAATCTGGGGGTGGTCCACACCTACAGCAGAATTAAAAAAAAAAAACCCACAGAAATAAATAATAAATAAAGTTTAGATACAAAGGAAGGTGGGAGAAAACCATCCCACAGCACTCGTTTCCCATCCACTGCCAGTTCACACAACAGTTGTTGGTATAAGTTATTTTTCTTTCCCCTCATCTCCTGACACAAAAGCATCCCTGGGAAAGGAATGTCTTGGTCCCAAGGTAAAGAAAACGGTCTCATCCCTTTCCCACCAAACAGCCTTCTCCCTCGGAATCCACAGCGTCTTTCTCAGCATTCCGCATCAGTAGCAATCTCGGTCTCGCTCAGGCGTACTGGTCCTCTAATCCTGAGTTGTTTTAGTGGGATTTTGCGGCTTCCTCTTCCCACAGTTTGATAAAGCATCTCTCTGGAGTTTAGATAATGGCCGTAAGGGCTGGCCAGTCACAGGTGCAGTGTGACACACAGGTCAACACACAAACATACATGACCACAGCCATATGGTGGAGGTCTGACAAACATCTGGGGGCTCAGATGCTTTTAATCACTCGTTTCACACTTTGGGTGTATTAATTTTCTGTTGGAGACTTAATGAGAAAATTGATACAACTCTTATATTTGTCTGGTAAGTATGAGGCTATGAGCAACAACTGACTGGCTTAGCATTTACTGAGTGCTGGAAACAGGGAAACAGTCAACTTCTCCAGATTCAACAAAATCAGCAAAATGAAACCTTTATCAATTAAATTGATAAAATATGTCTTGTTTTTTCTATTCTTCACAAAAGCAAACTAGCTAAATCAACAATATGCAATGAGATAGGAGTTTACATGTTTGTTGGCTTGACACACTTTCTTGTCTGAGTCTGCAGAGTAAAAAAAACAAAAAACTCAAGCATGCAACTTACCCAGAAAAATGGTATTATGAACAACATGAAACCGTCCTCTTCTAATCTATCTCTACAACAGAAAAAAATCCCTTGATCTGGATATTTAGATATTTATGTTCAGGCAAAAGTTGTCCCCGGATTATAAATGTGTGTTATTACAGAGGCATTCCTTTATGGGGCAGGGATGAAGAGTAGAACTCAGAATATGTTATTATTTAAGCAACTCTCATTTGTTCATCGCACAGTGTCCACAATGTGTAAAACCTGTTAATAAAAAAATAAAAAAATCTGCTGCATCTGCCAAACAATACAAACTGCAATAACAACAACAGAAAAAAGAGAGGGATGACTAGTAAGTGACACTTACATGGAAGTCATTGGCTTTATTGTAGTGCATGTTCAGTGCCCGGAACAGCTCTGAGTCCCTGCTAACCGTAATGTCTTTGACGTTGCTGATTCCGTCAACAATGGCCTGGCGGGCAAACTTCTCCATCTGGATGTAGTAGAACTCCCTGAAGTTACTGAACCACTTGATCAGCTGCGATGTGATGCAGCGATTGAACTGGAAATGGAGAGAAAATAGTTTTCGATTTCATATCATTTTGACCACATTTAGAGCAAAAAACCGAAGGGAGTGTGCTGCAACTACAGCCCCTTCACTGAGAAGAATCTGTCCAGCTGGAGGTGACGAACACCCAGAGGATACAGACATTGTTGCTTGTTGTTAACTTTAACTTTTACCCTAGCGTAAGGGGCAAATAATTACAGAGGCTATTCTTGTATTTTCAGAATACAACACAGGCTTCATTGAGAAGTTTGAATGCTTTCTAACAGAGATTAAAGGCTGTGTGATGCTTTGGGATTAGCAAACCCTCAGCATTATTGATTTAAAATCTGGATTTAGTATCGGTAGGACAAAATCCCACCTAACAGTCAGTCACTCTATGCAACATAAATTGCTCTGATCTTTTCCCACCACTGTCAGGGATGAAAAAACATCTGTCAGGACTTTGTGTTTCTAAACTCAGTCTTGACATTAGTCTTGTTATTCTATCTTGTCACCCAGAAAGACAGAAAAAAAATGCCTAAGGGCTGGGCAGGCATCAAAGACGCTTCTTCTCTCTGGTGTGGTGGGTGAGAAAGCGGCAGCATAAGGACAGAAGGAAGCTTCCCTCTCATTGACTCTGGCTGATAGGATGGAATCAGACACTGGGATTATGGGCTCTTTTGTTCAGTGCCACTTCCCACCACAGGATCGTAAGCTAGGAGGAGACGTTCACTGGGCTGCAGCAACAGCATCCTCCCCCTGACCCGGGGGGGTCATTGCAGATTGAGAAGCAGGGGCCCGCACAGGCTCAAAGATCCAGGAGACGAGATAGGAGATGTGATGGAAGTAAAGGCTGAGAGGTGTTTGGAGGAAATTAGAAGGGAGGCAGGAGCCAGGGAAAAAGAAAGCAGCAGAGGCACATGGGTTGAATGAAAAGAGCTAACAACGGGAGGACACAGCGAAGGAGACAAAAAGAGGATAGAAAAGGATGACAAGGCCAAAAAACACAGGATGTTGTGTTTAGGACCAGCTCATCACTGCCTGGTTGCAACAGCACAAGTCTCTAATACCAACTCTCTGTTGACACTCAATAGCAATGCCTTTCCTACAGAGTCCTTTGTCACTCCATTTGCTGACTGGAGAGGCTTTTTTAAAGAGAGAATGCCCCTGTATCTCCCTCTGCCCCCAGGACATACTAGCAGCTCAGTGGCTTTGTTATTTAAACCCTCTGCGTTTTTGTTTATCTCCTCCGACACACTGCTGATTTTTTTTCTGTCCAAAACGCACAGTGACAGGTAGACACGAGGGGGTAAAAAACACTGCAAACAATTTTTTTAATTGTTAACACGTGAAGATAAAATGATTTTTTACGTTTTTTTCCCATATAAAAATATAAATTACCTTGACATCAGGGAAGAAGGTCTTCAGGACATTGGAGCTGGGGTAGCGGGTGTAGAAGAACATGAGCTTTGCCTTCTTCAGATGACTCGGAGTGAGACCCTCCTGGATGTTCACATTAACGTTAAGAAAAAGCTGACAATTAAATCTAACACACGGCTCACAGTCATGTGCAAAGTGATAGTGGACTAGAGTATTAAGTTGCCGCAATCTTCGGCTAAATTGAATTTCACTAAAGAACAGCTCGGCATTAACTAGGGAGTCAATAATGATCCTAACATGTGCTTATTGGCAAAACAGAATTACGAATTAGATTAGGGATTTTTAATTAGAGAGTGAAGCACTTCATGGCTGAGAGTTAGGACAGCTTGTTTTGAAATGTTTTGAAAGGAGATGCTGATTTTCAGATGTAACTAGGTTGATTTAAAGACAACATATGTCGCTGTATTTTGTTTTTCTGAAAAGCCTCGCAGTAATGATAGAGTTACAGATTAAACACATTTCAAATTATTTCCTAGCTTGTGCCCAACATTCAAAATAATTTCGTAATGAAGAAATCAATTTACTATTTGTTCAACATGCCGTATATATTGAAACATATATTTCCTTTGCTGCGGATTTTAATATTTGCAGTTCTTTCACAGGTTTTCCCCCCTGTGGCAATGAAGGTGTGCAGGACCAGTTCCTCTGTAGCCCACCGCCTCGCCTTAGGCCACAATATCTTCTTATCAGGTCACCACACAACACATTTATCAGGGAACCCTACCTTTGAAATAAGGAAGTTTGGATGAATGATTTATGTGGTATTGTTCAAAGAGAAGCAGAGCTCATTGCACTGTAAAGATAAAGCGAATCCTGAGAGGTACCACTAATATTCCTCTCTGAAACCTTGCAATGGGAAGCTAGAAAAGACTCATCACCCCATAGGTTCAGATTTAGGTATATTTGCTGCATAATGAGCAATATCAAGGTATTTTATCTTTCAGTTCTCTTGATCAAGGAATGATGGAATGTAGGAATTATTTTAATCCTGTTAACTGAGGATGTCAGTAAGAACTGAATCTAAAAAAACAAACAAATACAATAGTCTCTTTGTCTCCTTAAAAAAACTACTTGGTTTACAGTGAGTTTCTCTGAAGAAAAAATACTGTTATCTTGCACTCTGTTTCAATCATATACCTTCTGACAAAGGTATCCAACAACAAATGCTCAAGACAAGAGCTCAAGTGCTATGGTTGGGAGGCACTTGTGGTTTCCACCAGCACTCAGATGTGACCTTTTAGATGCACCCCTATCACTCTGATGATGGAGAAATAGATCCTGCACCTTTTCAAGTCTGAAAAAACTACGCTTCCTGAAACAGAAACCGAAGCTTTCTCTGCCTTTGAAAAATTGGCTTTTGTTCCTGGCAATTCTTATCAAAGCCTTGTATTCCTTTTTATTTGTCTTTTTCTAGACTTAAAGTCATTACTCTGCTCAGATTAAAGAAGATGCTATAATTTTCCATGGGGTAAGCAAGATCAAAGGAAAAATTCTCCTTGAAGTTGGTTACTGAAACTGCCCCTGTTGAAGTGAACCTCAACCAGCTATTGTTCAAATAGAGGAGCCGAAATATGGAGAGTTATACTATAAAATAAAAAGGTAAATATTATGTATATAAAACACTATCAAAGAGTACACATTATTACAGTGTCACATAAGGTTTTCACTGCAAACCGTGCAGACATATTAAATGAAAAGAAGATGGATAAATAAATTCTAAAACGTTTTCATTCAGTTTTCTACATCGCTATATGTTCAACTTTTATATGTCAAATACAAACATGTGACTATCTATTATCTGTATTTAATAAAGCAAAGGATATGCTGAGGGACATGTAGGGGTTTCGTTCTGCCATGCTCTGGAGGTCCCCACACTCGATCTTGACGTGGGGGAGACACAGATTGTCCACTGCCACTGCCCCCAGGGAGGAGGGACGAGGATGGTGACCGAGGTGGCTGGATGTCACCTTCGACCTCATGGCGATGGTGTCCCAGTCCACTGAGTCTGGGGAGGTCCTGTCCATTGACGGGGGCATGCAAGCGAGAGCCCCAAAGTTGGTATGCGGCCCATACTTGAGAAGGTGCTCCAAAATGTGGTTCTCATGCAGGGGGGTGCTGTAATTGAACTGAAAGGGCGTCTGGTGTACAGGGTAAGGTCTTTTCACTGTTGGGGTGACTGAGCTCACAGTGGTTACAGTCGGCTTACGGACCACCAGTGACAGGGCCTCTGTCTGGTCCTGCGGGCTTTGACCCTCGGAGTTTTCATAGTACTCCAATGATCTGGATTTAACTGCGGTCTCCTCGGCTTGGGGCTGATCAAGGGCGGTGGTGACCTGCTGCCTCTTCCTGTCTGCACTGACACTGATCTGCACCTCTGGTGATGAGCACTGACGCTGCTGAGGGGACAAATCCATCCCTGTGGAGGACATCCTCTTAAACACCCTGTCCACACAATCATCAACAGCCCTAGAGAGCTCCTGCTTCAGGGTTTCCTGTAGGGTCTGACTTTCTTTTTGGTGAACCAGGTAACCGGCTACTTTCATTTGGTCCTTACAGTCTGCAGTCACCCTGCTGTTCTTCCTCTCAAATTCATCTTCAGTACTCATGTAGAATGACTCTGTGCTTTCCCCCAAGAGGTCATGCTCAGGATCGACTTCTGTTGCATCTGTTTTTTCACATTCAGGATCGTCCTGGTTGTAAACTTGCAGAAACTTTTCCTGGAGCTGGCGCAGGAGTCTCTGCATGCTGTGGAGCTGCTCTTTTAACTTATGACACTCCTCTTCCTTTGTGTTGCAGCTATCACCGTTGCTACTGCCGGATTTTCTGCCCACCTGTCCAGCAGCACTGTGTTCCTGGTGCTGAGGCAACCTCTGCTTACGTTTGTTCTCCCTGTATGATTCTCTGCACTCCCTGGTGTCTCTGGCGCCTGTGTCAGACCTCTCAGTGTCTCCGTGCTGCCTGCTGTTGGGAGATCCAGCCATGACCCTGATAATGTTCTCCACTCTAGCTCTCTTGGCCTGCAGGTGATCTGTCATTGGATGCTCTCCATCTGGGCTGGCTCCCGTGGAAACATGACCACTGGGGGATGCAGCCTCCACCGTGCTGTCCTTTGAGGAGACGCTGCTCTCGTCCTCCTGGCCAGAGTCAGCGGCAGTGGAGCTGGAGAGGTAGAAGTGGCTTTCATCCAGTGCCCTTTTGTTATGAATTGTCTTGCGAAGGAGTTGAGAGATGATGGATCCGTTTGAGTAGGAAGCCAGAGGCTCGTCATACATGTTTCTGCGGAAGCAGGGCAACATGACATCAGGTTTGTCGTCCTCTAGGCAGCTTTCACTTGAGCTGTGCAAACTCTGATCAGGAAGACTGAGGTTCATGCTAAGTGTGGGTCTTTCTACTATACACGTTGAAAAAATTTAGTTGTGTGATACACAAGAATCTGAAAAGAGAGAAATTAAAATAAGACTCAGATAATAAATATTTTTTAAAAACTTGCAGCATATTGTTTTTAAATTCGGTATTTGCTCTTTCTTATACTGCCTTATTTTATAACTTAACAAATTCTTTTTTTTTTACTAATTTCACAACAACTTACAATGCAAAGTTGCTGTATGATGGCCATACAAACACGCCTTGCTTTGTCATACAGCTATGACAATGGCATTCAATGTCTGTTTAAGTTTTCAGCAAGAATAAAATATATTAATGTGTAAAATGAGTAAATGAACCTGACTGAAATAACATGCAATGCTGTCATTTTGTCTGTAAAATCTGAAATTAAATTTGTGATTTTACTTAACCTATCAAATGAATTGTTACCGTCGATGGAAAACGAAGGAGCCTTGGAATATTTCTAAGATCCTCAGTTTATATATAAATGAATGCTAATCTTTAATGGAGGAGTTTTTGTATCCTTTCATCTTTGGTTTGCAAAAATAATTAACCCAGAGGATAAAAAGAATTGTGATAGAGCAATGAAAGGTAAATTTCAGCTCATGGCAGCCATGGAGCTCGCGATAGAAATGTCTCTGTGCATGAATTATTTACACGAGAAACTACGATGAGAAGCTTTTTTTCAGGTTTTCATTTCATGGAACATTCTAATTAAAATGTCTAACCTGTACCCAGTTCCGTTATTATGCTCTTCAGTCCCTTTAATTTTGCATTTGACATTTTTTCTAAGCAAACAAGCCGAATTAAATAAAATAAAATCTACACATGCAGTAAAAGTGTAATACAAGTACTAAAATAAAAAGACTATACTATATATTTCATGGGGATTTGATGCCAGTAATTAAAAGAAATCAATAAGTTCAACTTATTTTTCTGTTTTCGTTACTATTGTACGGATACATGTTCAGGCAACTGTAAGAAAAAAACTGACTTGCCTTACAAATTCCAATGAGCAACGTCTTTTACAACACAAATAATACTAGTATTTCCAGCTCAACTATAGTAGTAGAAATGTTAAATTAACTAAAAAAAAAAGGATTGAAACTGATTTTAAGAACTGGAACCTAAAACCTATATCCTGAAGAGATACAAGAATATTGAATTATAAAACCTGGAATATTCTCATTTTTAAAAAGTAAATAAACACATCATTACTCCAGTAAAAAGTCAGTAAATATCTGAGACAGCAAGTTGCCAAGTGATCTGCAAGAAAGAAAGTCACAAGTGTAACTCCTTCTTATGGAAAAAAAAAAAAGCAAACAAACAAAAAACCACCACACTGACGTGCTGGGTTTAGAAACGATGTAAACTGCACGCATGCACTTTATAACACTTCTTTCGGTTATGCGGTTTAATCACGGTCTACAGAGACAGAGTGAGAGACAGCATTGGGACCTTACCTGTTGCACTAGGATGTGGTGCCGAGCTGATGGCCTGCGCAGACTGTGTGTTGGGTGGTGGGTGCATGAGAGTCGATGCATTAAAGCTGGGGCGTGGCCATGTGAAGGCGGCGAGGTGGTCAGTGGCTCATCAACACCCAAAACACACTCCTCTCAGAAGTGACAGCCTATTCGAGATGGTTCAGTGTTGCGTTTCAAAACGGATGCGCTGAAACCTACTCAAAAGATAAAGACGAGAGACAAGAACTGATTCATGTTCATAGCTCAAGTGTCTTGACAGAAAAAGTTTCTCCCCCCCCCCCAATCAAATAGGCTATTCGTGTGTTTGACTTTCACACAGGTAAAAAAAAAGACAAGAATGGATGGAAAATAGTTCTTTTAATAGTAATAGAAAAATCCTTACCTGCACTTGCTTTGTCATTTGAAAGGGTAACCTGGGACATCTGGAGGCAACGTCACAGATTCTTATTGATCTTGGAAATCCTGTGCAACGGAAGAAGGCAGTTGAACACATCATGTTTCAGTTGCCACTAAAAAGGCTTTTGCAGTACACTGAAAAAAATGAGGAAGAAGTGGTCTTTTATCTCAGCACTCAGGGTTGTGTTTTATATTGTTAAATTACTATCTGCAAGTGTAGCCGCACGTGTAGCACACTGGATCTGTCATTGTTCGGTGCTGGGTCGGATTACTTTGAAATGTAGTGTTAATAGGTATATTTGATATGTCTTTAAGTGGCCTAATCAACTACAGTATATTACAAGAAAAGGCAGTTTACCATGAATTATTTTGGATTACTTCAAAATCAACACATCAAAAAGGTCAGTTTTTCTCTTTTGACATTTCAAAACCTTTTCAATGCAAATAAAAGGTGTGTTTACTATTTTGCGTTTGCAGATGTTTAAATGAAATTTTCAATCCTAAAAGTGCAGGGAGGCGTGCTGTGTGCATTCTGTGATATATGCCTTTTTCTTTTGTGGAAGTTTTTGTCGCTGCTCTTTAGCCACATGGAGTACTTCGCTCTTTGAACACAAGAGGACACTTCCTCAAAACAGTAAGTAAAACGCAATAGATAATTTATCAATAACAAAAATCTGAGAGGGGAAATTACTTTGATAGCCTTTGGTAGTATATACTTAACATAAAAAGTGGTCACATAACTTTACAAAAACACGTTGACACCTACATATGGTACTGTTTCTTTCGTCCATGTCTTCATGGTCATATTTCAAATACGTTGTTAAGTTGGCCTAATCCATAGCAATTTAAGAAAAATGTTATTATATTTAAAAAAATGTTTCTTGTTTTTGTAATCTGAAAATGGAATCGCTTTTGCATGCAATCCTTCGCTACCCAACCATGGCCTTTATAGACTGATGGAGACATCTCAGCGTTGCATAATGGGTTATGCGCTACTGCCCCCCCTCCATTTGAATCACTTGGTTTATCCCACGCGGCTTCCTCCAGTCTTGCGCGTGCCCAGCCTATCTTGACGGTGTGACCGGAGTTTCCCTTCCGCTGACAGGCTGCTGTCACACAGCGACCATGTTATCTCATTCCCGGTGTCTCACCAGGAATTTTGGCCGTTCCCTCTCTGCCATCCGCCAGGTAGGCAACAAACAAATGAAACGTTGCCGCGCGCGACAGCACTCCTCGCTGTCTCTTCTGCGGATGAAGCTGCAGCTTTTGCGAGCCCAGCTTTACCCGTGCTAACGTTAGCATTAGCCAGCTCGCTGCTTCAGGCCACGGTCAGGCCGTAACATTGTGAGCCAAGGACAGTATGACACTTCCCTTCACAAGTCTGTGCAACAGTTTCTATTAAAGGTTTTTACGTCAATCTTTGAGGTGTTTGACCTGAGCAGAAAGTAGTTACCTCATGTTCATGTGAAGTCAATGTGTCTTTTTATTAATATAGATACATATCCTAAGATCCTGCTAGCCATACAAAGCTAAAAGTATGGTTAGGCTAGCTAGCCGCTAGTTGTCAGTATGCCGAGGTCATATTGTAGTGAATAAGAGAAAGCGTGCAGTGAAGTTAAGGTCATTCAAATATTGATTTAAATTTATAGTTGTATTAGATGTTTCATTGGCTGTATTAAAAACTTGCACTGTAAAGTCAATTGTCACACTTAGTTTGAGTCCAGATTCACTCCTAGCTTGCTGTTAAGGTTACAAGTAGATGATTGAACCTTAATGTAGCTGTTAAATTATTTGATTAGATATACCTGTCGTTATGTGTTTACTGGTCAAGATAAAATACCAGACTATTTTATCCACCGTTATGTTAGATAAATATATTGACTATGTCAAAGGTCACATTTTATCCGGTGGAAGGGACTTTTGACCGGCTTCACTTACTTTTCTCTCTGTTCCACTGACATTCAAGTGTATTCCCAACTGTTTCCCAACAAACATTGATAGTTGACTTTATGTTTAAGCTAATCAACATTTTAATGCATATATTTAGCACATTTACATTAAATGTTGTGACTCTGAAATGTAACTGCTTATGTTATATGCGTATGATATAGGTTGCAGATATTTTTTAATGCTTCTCTGTATCTTTTCACAGGGGAATAATGTGTTGGCTCGTCGGGCCCCAGCAGGTACGTGTGCTTAATGTTCAAGTGTAGGCTCACCCCACTCTCTTAAAAAGTTGTTAAAATGGTTCTCCTGTCCTTGCTTTAACAGCTCTATCATCTAGCCACCCTACCACTTTCAACAGCAATGTGTAAGTACACGCACTCGCTCAAGTAGAAATAAACTGTCAGAAATCAGAACATGTTTCACACCATGAATATGTAATAAGAGCATTTGGCTTTGACAGTACTCAGCAGTAACAGTAGCATGACAAAAACAATCAAAAACTACTTGTCTGATATTTGTTTCTTTTATCTTTAGAAAATATGATCCCCGATCCAATGTCTTCCAAATCCAGTACTTCAGGACATCTTCAGCCTACAGTATGGTTTAGCTTATCTTAGTTATTTATTTATACACATGTTTGGATACAAAGCGCCGTCACTGACGTGTGTGGAAGAAACAATCTTATTTGGCATGTCTTTGCTCTTCAGGGGATGAAGTTGTCACCGTCAAGACCCCTGCATTTGCAGAGTCTGTCACAGAGGGGGATGTGAGGTGGGAGAAAGGTAACGCTTATGATTGATAAACAGACATTAGTTGCTTTTAATACAGACTCATTACGGATTTTAAAACACGGTTTTATCTCTACAGCTGTTGGAGACACTGTCAGTGAGGATGAGGTGGTGTGTGAAATTGAGACGGATAAGGTAAAACAAATGTATAATGTTTGTGATTTATGTTGCGTAGCTGTTTTGCAATTTATTGTTCAATTTACTTGTTTAATTTACACTTCAGTAGGCGTGCTGTTGTTTGACACAAGCCAAATGACAAATATTTGATTGAATGCTTTCCATTTTGGTTTTAAACTTGAATTTTTAAAAACATTTTTCCATGCTTTTAGACATCGGTGCAGGTTCCCTCTCCTGCTGCTGGGGTGATTGAGGAGCTGTTGGTCCCAGACGGAGGGAAGGTTGAAGGAGGAACTGCGCTTTTCAAGCTTAGGAAAGGAGGTCTGTTGGACTGGATTTCCACTAAAAACGCAGGCTTCAAATGTCAAATTCAAGCCTGTTTGTCCCCTAACTTTTCCAGTTTAATTCTTTAGCTGGTGCTCCCAAAGCTGCGGAAGCTCCAAAAGCTGATGCTCCAGCTGCTGCAGCCCCTCCACCACCTGCTGCTGCCCCACCTCCCCCTCCTCCTCCTTCAGCTGTGGGCCCCATCCCCACTGCCATGCCCCCTGTTCCACCTGTGCCAGCACATGCTATGGACACCAAACCAGGTTGGTAGTCATCAGGTGGACATTTTGCGTCATGTCAGTGCTGATTTGCCTGACATCTGTTTCCTTAACCTCAAACTTGCATGATCTATCATTGTTAGGAAATCTGTTGGTGGCATCTTTCAGCAGTTCCACTAATATTCCATTTCTAGATGTAATGACTGCTTCTTTCCTCTTCAATGTCTTTCTCATAGTTTCAGCCATCAAGCCCACTGCTGCTCCGTCAGCTCCAGCAGCCCACGCAGACGGAGGGGTTAAAGCAGCAAGGACAGAAAGCAGAGTAAAATGCATAACTCATACTGTTGTGTTAGTTGTAGATGATTTACTTTGATTTGTTTTGATCAAATAGTAGTGTAGAAAAGGACATGGGGAAATGTTTACTGAGGTTAATAATCAAGGTGTTTTTTTAGGTTAAGATGAACCGCATGAGACTGAGAATTGCCCAGAGACTGAAAGAAGCCCAAAACACCTGCGCTATGCTGACTACATTTAATGAGGTCGACATGAGGTAGGAAATTCTCAATTAGTTGACCCACATTATTGAACCCTCAATGCTATTTTAGATTATATATGCACAATGTTCTCTGCTACCCTGACATTTAGAATAGTGGCGACTGGAGAAAAAAATTTGCTCTCATCTTTATACTTTTTTGTGGTTGGTATATGTCTATAACACTAGAGGCATATCCAGACCTCCTGGGTTATTTCCATATATATCAGAGTTAAAAGCCAAAACAACACAGGCACAAATGGTTATAGATTGGAATCTGCCCAGTAGGAAAAGCTTTTTGAAACCTTATATCCTCTTAAACACTGGAATGTAAATATTTGGTTGTAATTCCATCTAAAACGAAGATAAGAATTGTTAAAACAGGTTTTATTAATTTACAAGGAAATGTTATTGTCTGCACTTGCCCCCTGCACTGAAGAGGACACTTTGAGGATTTCTTTTCCCCGCAAATGTGTGGTGTCAGCTTTCAGCTATTCAGGGTTTTCTATGTAACCTAATTGGATTGACATTGACGGTCTGAACGAAGACTTCCCAGGCAAGGGCTCATCTGGAGCCGAAGGAACTAGTCAGAACAGGAGGCTGGAGCATCTGCAGGGGCCCACAGAGACCTGTGCTCTGAGTGGAAGAGCTGCCTCAACCGATATGGGCTTTTATGACAGCCCAATAAGATTTACAGGCTCTAGAAAGTGAAGATTTTTATCGCTTCTTCTCTCCTTTCTCGGAGAGTCTGTGTCTTGGGAGGGGCTAATTATGTTAGGGGAGAAACCCTAGAGCTTCAACAGGGTTAGAGACAGGAAAACAAACAATTAAAAAGAGAGATATAAGAGAAAAATGAGCAATAGTGAAACAATTAGCAGGCCCATTTCAATAACTTTATTCACCACCGGCTGCAGCAGCATTATTTTATAGCCATGAACAAATACGTATTTTTCCTCCTGAAAATTAGTGCAAAAGTACAACAATATTTTAAACCAATTTTTATGGATCTTAAGTTGTGTCGTCCCCTATACCTCACGAGCATGAGTCATAGATTGCTGGCTCAGAAACACCTGTTTGTTCTGCAACAAAAAAGTAACCAGCCTCACCAACTTGTTAATGGTGCTGGAGTACAAAATTGGCAAAAACAAACAGAACAGTCACAAAGTATTTAGCTTCTTAGAAGATTTTTAACGAGTCATTTTTAACAAATGAATGTAGAATTTTCTTGAGCCGGTATCCTATTTATTAAGTTTGTCAACCTGTTCATTCAACCCTGCTCGTTGTCTTAATGTCAGTTTTTTTTTGTTGTTGTTGATCTACACATTTCCTCTGTTTTTCTGCAGCAACATCTCAGAGATGAGGAAGACGTACAAAGACGCCTTCCTGAAAAAGCACAACATCAAGTTGGGCTTCATGTCTGCGTTTGTGAAGGCTGCTGCCTACGCTCTATCTGACCAACCTGCTGTCAATGCCGGTATAGAATTAACCACTTAAAAAAACTGAGCACCTTCAGTCTGCCAGTGTCTTTACGTGTTTGGTATCCTGTCATGGCAAGTGTGTGTGGCGAGGAAAATGTTTCGGTGTCGTTCATTGCCCAACCTCAAAACCAACTTATTTACTTCCTCTAGACTACCCTGACCTATTTAGATTAACCACAGTGAAAAGGGGGTGGTCCATGTTGCTGCCTTTTAAAGATCTATAATAGTCTGTGGGTTTTTCGGGCCACAACTCTGTACTTGCATGTGACAGAAAGTGGTTTACAAGAAAAGAACTTAGTCTTGGCAGTAAAATAGTAATGATTTATAATATGATCTGCAGAAGCATTTTCCTCTGTAAGATATTTATGTTTTCTGCGTTTCCAGTAATTGATGACACAACCAAAGAGATTGTGTATAGGGAATATGTTGACATCAGTGTGGCTGTAGCCACGCCAAAGGTAAGACAAATGGATTATGTTATACACATATAAGTGCTCGATAGCCCTTTTGTCTCTAAAATGAAGGCCAGAAAATTTAATAATCCTCCTCTTTCAGGGTTTGGTGGTTCCTGTAATTCGAAATGTGGAGGGAATGAACTTTACCGATATTGAGAAGGCAATCAATTTGTTGGGAGAGAAGGTAATATCTCATGTTACATATTGAGACATTTTAAGTGTGTTCCTCTGGTCATTCCTCATTCTTTTTGCCCACACTTCTAGACATTTCCTGATTATGTGATTGGATTGTAATTGTGCGTTTATAGGCCCGTAAGAATGAGCTGGCTGTTGAAGACATGGATGGAGGAACCTTCACCATCAGCAATGGTGGAGTGTTTGGCTCAATGTTTGGCACACCTATAATCAACCCGCCCCAGTCTGCCATTTTAGGCATGCACGGCATCTTCGACAGGCCTGTTGCAATCGGTGGCAAGGTTTGTGTCTTCACTGTTACACAGGCACCTGCGGTCCAGAAGGACCATATGATGAAGTGTGCTTGGTTTGATACATTTCCGTTGGAAATTTAAGATGTTTTAGTTTGTCAGTTTTCCCTGTTTTACAGTGATCTGATCAATGGTACAACCAGTTTAACATGTTTAACATTTCAACTTGTTCACAGATACTGAGCATTCAACTAGTATCAATGTTCTTGGCATGCTGCATTGGGTTGTTATGCTTGGGCTATAATTTTCCACACTGGTGATACAAACTTTGTTGTAGTTGTAACACAAATGCAATCACTACATGTTGATATGGGTTAGGGTTAAGAGTAGATTGCGTTGGCAACTACAGGTTATTTCCATTATTTATTTATGCATTCCTCAATGTGATTATAGTGTCAACTTAACACAGACGTAGACCACAGTGTGATTTCACAAGATCTGTTCCGTCTGACTATGATGCACAGAACTCATATTATTCAGTTTTATACAAATAGAAACAGAAAAGGACTACCGTATTTTCCAGACTAGAAGTTGCACTTTTTTTCATAGTTTGGCTCGTCCTGTGACTTTATATCAAAATAAATGTAATTTAACATGTTTTTAAATGTTAATTCATACTGACTGACATGAACCAAGGCGTAAATATTGCTATCTAAGTAAGTGCGATAAGTCAGGTACCTAGACAGATGTGAAGACAATTTAGAAAACAAAGACAATTTAGGAAACAAATAAGTGCATAAGGATGGTGCACTTGTGGTCAATGGTGCAGTTACTTCTCTGCGTCTTGGTACTTGCCAAGGAGATGAATATAAATGACTTTGCAGGCGGGCCTTCTTGGTGTTACCGCTTCATGCAACGCAACCGCCTCTATCAGAGCACAGATCAGTTTCTTGTAATTTCTAAAAATTTTGTTTAGTTTTTCCTCTTCACGACGTATTTTTGACTGATGCGACTTATAGTCCGAATGGGCTTATATTCTGGAAAATACGGTAGACGGAATATAAAAGTGGGAACTTGGATATTATGCAGTAGTTAGTTTAAGTATGTTGTTTCCATCCATTGAGATCAGTGGCGGGCCGTGCATTTCACACATGGGCCTTCAGTATGGTCGGCAACTGTAATTAGGGACACCTCATTCGTGCGGGGGGTCTGGGGGTCCGCCCCCAGAAAATTTTGCATTTCTTAGATGCAATTTCCTGCATTTTTACAAAATTGTGTCCCGTTTCAGCTCAATACAGAACCGTACTTTTGTTTCTAAATACGGGACGACTCCGTATTTCAAGGGATTGTTATTGTTGGCAACCCTTCAGTGGTGCTCTGTCTGAATCAAATCCACCCCTTAATAAAGCCTATAAAACTACTACAGCAACAGACACTCCCAACAATACAACTTGCCGTTTTCCTCGGAGCCCGTAAGCCAGGGGTATCGTTCGTAATTTGCTGATTGAAAGTGGCGTACAAATCCTTTACCGGCTTGTGTTAGGTTCGCTAACTTCGGAGTTAGCCGACCTTTCTTTACGATGTCCAGCTTCTCAGTAAAAGTCCTCCGGGCAAATGGCTGCAACAATAAATTTGCCACCAAATCAATTTCTCCTCCTCCTTCAGCCATTGATGTTTTGTATAAAACGGAAATTTACCTAACAACTATTATTAATAGTTGTTAGGTAAATTATTAATTAATAATAATTATTATTATTATTATTATTAATAGTAGTCTATTAATAACTCAACTATATCTTATAAAAGCTCCTCAATATTCGTGAATTCAATAACTCGACTAGCACTAGCACTAAATGTATTTTTTGTAGCATCAGACGTCATGTCAAAATCTACCCAATTATCGAATGTGATTAAAATGACGTTTCCATATGTCTGCTTAGAGCCAATCAGACCACCTACGCCTGCAATGGGCTGTTGGGGGCCGTAAGAGACAGTCTAATAACATTGGTTCGGGGTTCGCTACACTGTCTTCTACATTCTAGATGTAGTTAGGGCCAGCAGACCCGATTGTTCTGGCCTCCCGGCAGATTTGTTTGCCTGGCAACCAATGATAGCTGAAATATGATTGGTTAAATGCGTCAATATGAAAATACACATCTGGCAGCAGCGCAGCCAGGGGAAAGGAAACGGATAGACAATAAAATAGTAAGATATGAAATTAAATAAAATACAGTAATAATTAAGAAAATCACAAACAAATGTTCATTTTATTTTGTTTAAGATATTGTTTAGGCCAGCAGAGAAGGCCTTGCAGGCCCTGACGGCCCACCACTGATTGATATGTACATTGGATTTATATATCAAAACAAGCTTATTTATCATCTTCATCAACTTTGACCCTCAAGAGTAATTCTTATCAGTTCAGTGATACCTTCACTTCCTTGCGCTCCAGTTTGGTTTGATATATAAGGACCTTTTTCTTTTGTCTAGGTGGAGATCCGTCCTATGATGTATGTTGCCCTGACATATGATCATCGTCTGATCGACGGGAGAGAGGCCGTCACTTTCCTGCGAAGGATCAAGTCGGTGGTGGAGGACCCCAGGGTGCTGCTCCTTGATATGTGAACCTTTGTCAACTCCAGGCCCAAACAAACAAACAAACCACCCCACACAAGCAGTGGCTGTTCTCACATGGTGAACATTACTCTAACTGCAGTTCTTGTATTGTCGTATTGGTTAACTAGGAAAAATGGATTTGTGGTGAACAGTTGGGTTGTGCCATGGACATTTGTAAGACTGGATAAAAGATCTGGTGGCGTTGTGGAGGAATATCAGCGTCTGGGTATTTCTGGTGCTGGTCTTTAGATCAAAGAAAAATATACTATAACTTGTTCGCCATATGTCATTTTCTACATACAATTAAAGAAATGTTCCACTTATTGTGTGATGACATGCAAGTACAGATAAAACTGCATATTTTGGTTTTAATGTTTTGGTTGAGAGAAGAACAATGAGCACATATTGGGCTAGAAAACAAGAAACACTATGTTTTAAAATCTCCAAAGTGAAGAAATCCATAGGGATTTTATGCCATCTAGTTCATGAAATACCAGTATGAGAAACAATTCTCTTTTTGCTGTGTAAGAAAGACTATTTAAGAAAAGTTTTAAACAATAAAAGGTTCACTACCCAACTGTAGTTTCTGTTTGGATGTTTTTTGTCCTTTCATATCAGCAGTACTGTACTAAATTAGCTAGCTTTTACTTGAGACCACTTTCAAAAGAAACATTTGAGCTCATAAAGAGTGAAGCAAGAGAAAACCAGCTTGATTCAGTGTAAGGTGTGACCTTAAGTGCCTCTATAGACACTTGTAGCTGAAGAAAAGAGCTGACCACAGTTTATAAAAGTTCTAATTATTATGTTATTGTCATTTCTTAATCCATGACTAGAGAGGCGACTGAATTGGCATATTCTGGGTCAGCTCAATTCAGCCTTTTGACTTGCTTCTGAGTTGCTCTATACTACAGTGAACCATTACTCATTTATCATGAGTAATTTTACACCCGGATGTGATAATGAAATCTGATTAATTGTAACTCAAACAAACTTTATTCATTGTTATTTTTCCAGGATTTGTAAAGAAGATAAAACAATGTATTGCCTATTATACATTTCTTTCTACAATAATTGATAATATATAGTTGAAAGAATTGAAATGGGCCCGTTTTTGGTTTATGTGGCATTGTGTTGACATGCATGGTAATTATAAAGTTCATGTGTAAACGTTAGCTTTCAAAACTGCATTAAATGCATTTTAAGTTCCGTTGTGCACTTCAGATTTGAAAAGTAATAGATAGGTTTCCCCCACCCCTTTGGGACCACTTTTATTCAGCTTTCATTAGGTCCTTCTCTATGAGAAGCACAAAATGAAGTTGAAATACGTGCCACATCAATTCTCGCCACAGTAGGATCCAGTAGTATTTATTTTTGAGTCCAGTGAAGCACAAATGGATGAGACCAGTTCTGCTAGCAAGTGAGAGCCTTCCAGGAGACTCCGCTGAAGAAGGGATGACACTTGATGTCACATACTCCTCCACCTCCAGAACCCAAGCGATAGCCAGCATCAAACTGAAGCAGCTGTGGAGTAGAACAGCATCCAACAGTAAGATTGAAGGCCAGTTGGATTTTTATTGACCAAGACTTTTAGAAACAGAAACTCTGCAGATGTTTTGATCCTTAAACCTAACCTCAGTGAGCAGAGATGCTGCTGCAGCACTCAGGTGGTCTGGGATGATCAGCTGGGTGTGGGAGTGGATTCCTGCAGGATGGAGCTGCCACAGTGGCTGGAGGAGCATATATAATATATTTACTTTAAACAGAGTTTGTAAGAATGGTGCACAGTGCAGAATCTCTGTTAGCTCTCTGTTTTAGCTTACCATTCCTGTTAGAAGTTCGAACAGCAAAGCCCCAAGACTCCACCAATCACAAGCTTCTGTAACCCTGGAAACTCCACCAATTTCTGTGAGCACACGGTTAGCTAAGTTAAGTTCATGCTTTAAAATTTTTGAAAATGTGTTTATTTTCGTGTCTTTGCATTCCCTTGTTATGCAAAGTACTTGGAGCAGATACATTTTGCCACTAGGTGGCAGATTACACCAAGAAGTTGGCAACGGTGTCAACATACAGGAACATGTTTACCTGGAGCGCAGTACATTTGTTCCATGGCTTTGGAGCTAATCTCTGACTGAACTTCACTCCACTGGCTGAAAAACGTCAAACACACCTTTCCTGTGAAGACATTTTTCCAGGTTAAATTCAAAAGTACTGAGGTTTTCTTCATGTTTTTTTTACAGTTACTCGATTGACTCACCGTTGCCCGTGAGCAGAATGTTTCTCGGGTTGAGATCCCGACACAGGATGCCTTGTTGATGCAGACTCTCCAGGGCCAACAGGATCTCTGCCCCCCACACACGTACCTCTGATTCTGGAAGCCCCCAGCAGCTCTGCATGTTCTTATCTGCAGGCTTGGAGGAATTGACAGGGAACCGAGGCAGGTGGCACCAGCCATCCACCTCTATGATCTGGTCTTCTTCCTGCCTGTCTGGTCCATCTGGTTTAAGAAAAGCGCCCACATCCTCGCTCCTCTCCTGGGGCATGGCTCCGAGAGGAGCAGAAGAGAACCAGCTTACACATGATTTCTCTTTTTTGATTTCTTTCCTCTCTCCAGGACTCAGAACCTCACAAGTCATCTCTACACCCTCTTTTACTCCACTTAAAGATGTTTCGCTTATGTATTTGACCCCTGAGAGGCCCAAAGGAACACCTGAAAATGTGCTTTGTTTTTCTATGCTGCTGGGGTAAAGGGTAGCAGGGAAAGGCTGAGAACTTTCCGAGGTGATCCTTGTGTCTATTTCATCAGAAACTACCGCCCTGTCTGTGCTCTTGATGACTACCATTCCATTTCTCTCCTCTGCAGTGGGGCTGCTGCTGTCTTGCTTAGACTCTGTAACTACTACGGCAGAGTTACTGCTTAAAAAAGGTCCATGGTGATCGCCATTAGTATCCCATGATGCCCTGCCACGCATTTGGGTTTGGCAATGGAGAGGGAGATGCAAAATGGCAGGAGAGGAACTCAAACTCTTATTTTCACTGTTTGACGATCCTGTCTTTATAAACGAGGTCTGGATTGTATGAGGTGCAGTTTGTGCAAGTGTTCTTGTTAAATCACTGTCAGTCACTGCATAGGGATTTATTTTCTCACAGTTGTGTGCTGGATCCGCAGCTTTCCAAGCCTCCTCAAAGTCAGAGCTGCACTCTATCAGTCCTATCCCGGCTTTTTTTGGGGAGAGGTCTGACATGACATCAAGAGCTTGACTGACACGAGCACAAGAGAGAGGAAGAGCGGGCTTTTCCTGAGTTTCGCTGGAGTGCAAACACAAACTGGGAGCTGGTGGGTGAATGTGGGTGCTGACCTGCGTCCTCGTGGGGCCAGTGTGCAGACTTAACCGGTCAAGCTTGGTATAAAATGATGCTGCAGAGCGTGTGTTCTGTAGACAGCCTGTCTCCTCGATATAAGAATGAGTCCCGCAGCTTTCCAGTCGCTGCTGAGTCTCATCCCACAATGTTGGGAATTCCGTATCTGGGCTCTCATCCCTTAATTTCTCTGGAATCACTGACGTACTCCTGCTGCTGTGCTGGTAGTCTGTGCTGATAGTGGGTGAGGTGTAGCTGGTCTTCATTTTGATGCTGCATCGGCCAGAGGTGAAGCATTCTGGATGTTCCTTGGCCTTCTCATTTTTCAGCTTATTCAACTTGGAGAATAGCCTTCCACCTAGAAGAGTAGAAAAAAATATTGATATTGCTTTCTAGCGTTTTCAATGGTATAGAGTGGAAATATGCTCAATTTCAATGTTTCTTAAAAGAAATACATGTGCACAGCTTCAAAATGAATCCAAAAATTGTTTTATCAAATCCACCTTTGACATATTCAAGATGCAGGTACACAGCGTCCTCACTGACATAGTATCTCAGCAGCTTGACCATGTATGGAACCCCTTGAGGAATGATGGTTGGCTGGTCCCTGCTCTCCCAGCTTGATTTGACCAGGCTCTGCAAAAGCACATGCATATAATAACTGAAAGGCTTATGTACACTCTCTTTAGAGGAGGAAAAATGCTTCTGAAATCATTAAGAAAAAAGATTAACTACGGCTTTGATCATCCATTTAGAAATGTGTGCTTGTATGTTACTTCCATTGTAATTTGAGGTGCACTTGCATTGACTAAAAGGGTGAGGGCTCTCAGGCAGATCAATGCTGGGTGATACTCAGGGAGACAGGATGGAGAGAGCTTCCATCAACTGGCTCCCTATAGAGTACAAGTACTGCTCGCTGTCAGACACCAACTCAAATATATCTTTACCATCAGTGGAAACCCTCCACTGAAATGATCTTTAAGTGTTGTGTAATATCCATTTACTTTTTAATTAAAGGAGAACATTCTTACCTTTACGACAAACATCTCTTTGTTGACCATACTTTGAACAATCAAGACCTTTGGAAAGAAAAACAACATCCTCAGGCTACTACAGAATAGCAGGTATTAATTATCACAGTATATTTCACTATCAACAGCTTTGGTTTTAGTGCAGTGGATGATTTACATTCAGCCAACACTTATGTTACAACAAATACGGTGCATTTACAGCAAATAGAAATTTAATGTATTGAAGAAAATATATTTATCTGACCTTATCACTGACTCCCACTACTTTACACATCTCCAGGTCTTCTACAGGTGAACTCAGGTGTCTGATTGGACGGAATCTCAGACTACTGTAGCCCTATTCACAAAACCCACAGAAGATGCCATCAGTTGTGCAAACATAACCAATCCCAATTTACCTTTAGGTAAAAGTATGAATGCAATACTGTTGAAACACTTCATCACAAGCAAATGTTCAGCAATAAAAGTGTGTAAAATTTGAGGACTGTGCCTGAAGAATCGAAAGTTGTAATGGTGTGGAAAAACAGCTCTGCAACTCCAAAATAATTTGATCTGACTTCATCACATATCATTTCTCTTGCATTAATTCAAAATCAGTATTTTACTGTCGTCATTAGATCGCTTTTTTGGTTTGTAAAAGCTCGGAAAATATTTAAAAAGTGATCGTGGTCATGGTCATTTGGTGTTTTTCCTTGTCCAGCCAACAGTCCATATTAATAGTGCTGTAAGATTTTGGTATTCTACAAGAAAAGTAACAATTGATTCAATTCACAATTCTGATACATTTTTGGCCCAATCAAAGAAGGATTTTAATCATGCTTTGTTGATTAAATGATTTATTCTCTGATAAAGTATTGTATAAGCTCTTCAAAAATCTAGTGTATCTACACATGTAAAGAGCGTATATACTGTCACACAATGCAGTGGAATAAAAAGTTCGATATTTCCAGTTGATATGTGCTGAGGCAGCAATATCAAACATAAAAAATTGGACCTACGTAAGTAAAAGTTCTTCAGGTTTTTACATAAGAGCAGTACTTGAGTAACGTTAGAAAGCCCTACATGTTTCAACAGCTGCAAGACGAAACAGAAGGATGATTGTCTTACGCCTAAATGAGAGCTCCCCTTTCCGAGGTTATCCTGCAGATGTGTTATAAAGATTTCTTCAGCTCTCTTCAGATACTGGGTTGTCTTCCTCTTCACAGCCTCCCGTCGATCTTTGTTTGGGTCCACTGTAAATCAGGCAAACTTGTTATGACACCAACAAAAAAGAAATTTGCTGCAGTGAGGTGAATATGCTAAAACTTGTCCTGTCGTACACAGCTGGCTACTGAAAATGGGTGGAAAGCAAATGAATCTGCGCTCAATCTTTAGTTTTTTAACTTCCTGTTTTTATTCATCTTCCCATGACCTGTCTTTCCACATTTACTGACTCACTCTTAAAGACCAAATGTCCACTTACATTGAACCCCGTTCAGCAGTAAGTCCACGCCGTTCTTATAGTAACTGAAAGCTGCTTCGTAGTCTTCATTGACCTCGCTGTCCAGTGCCATGCGGATCTGCTTGGCCGCCTCCACCAGGTAATCTCTCTTTGCCATTGTTTTGAATCTGTCAAGGTCCAGATGGGCCTATTCACGGCACAGATAGTTAAACTGCTGTTAACCAATCTGGACTAATAGTCAAGATATGAACGAGCTGCTTTATTAAATTAGAAACAGAAAGTGAATCTTAAACCTACGTAAGTGAATCACACTGCTGCTGTTTGGCTCTTAAAGCCTTGTCACACACTATAATGCTTAGTTTGGGACTCACCTTTGCTCCTGTGTCTTATCAACAGCAGGATACATCTCTGTCTTTGCTTGGTGTGGTCCTGTCACCCGTGACTCCAAGGCTCAGGTTTTTGCAGCAGGGCATGATCATCATCTGAATGAGTGGAAACAAAGAGTTAACCAGAAGAACAGGAAGTGAGTACAAGCTTGTTCCTACTATTTCGGATGAATGGAAAGAAACAGAGCTGCAGATGTCCGAGATGACAGAGAAGTGACTCAGAGCACTAAGGCCCATTATCTTGTCTCGCAGGGTAATTACATTATTTATCCTTACAGGATGACAAAAACCAGAATATCTGCCTTGAGACAGGAGTTGACCCTTATATTTGTGCATCACTGAAATGCACAAATCAGAAATATACATTTCAACAAATCAGTTGAAATGTATATTTTGTAATAAGAAAGTAAATTCGTTGTTGACAGGAATTTAGGAATATCCTGAACATTGTGCCACAAATCTTTGTAACTTTGTACAGCTGTGTCACCTGTATGGCACTGAAAGATATTGCTGATTAGAAAACAAGCCATGTATGAAAATCTGATGTTACTTTGCCCACAGTTTAGCCACAAACTGAAACACAAAAATCACATATATACACACCCCCATCCTGATCATGGATGTGACATCATATAAGCGGTGTGGGGAAACACACATAGCCATCTCCAGTCTCCTCCATTATTATCCATCATCTTTAGCATGTACTTCCATAGCTAGTGATCTAGCAGATCATCATAACAAATGAACGGACCAAAATCACGAAAGAGATGCACACATTGTACCTGATGTGAGGCGAGCATGGCCTGGACCCTCCACCCCAGCATCAGCAGCAGTGGAAGCAGCAGCGGTAGCCTGTGTCCTCGGCAGCTAGAACACACTCATCCCATGAGCAGGAGAGGAGGAGAGAGCACAGGCAAGGCTGCGGATTGGCTGAGCATGATGTCACTTTAGGGTACCATTTCACGCAAGGCGCTTGCTTCCCCCCTCTCATCCTGACAGATGCTGGGAGATTTAAAGACACAGTGCTGTTTTTGTGTACACTGAAGACTATTTCAGCAATGATTTATTACAAATGGACAGACTGGAGATGTTAGTTCACTATAAACAAATCACATTAAGAAATATATAATAATAATTAGTGTAATGTATACAGTGCACTTTTAATGGAAGGATGATCCTGCCCAGAATTCATAATCTGCTGGGTCTTGATGCTCAGTACCAGATAGAGCCAGGCTCCAACTGCAGCACAAAGAAAAGTCCCCCGACCACAGACACACCCCCAAGGGAGGGCTGATTTACAGAAGGGGGTAGAAACTCCAGCATGGCACTGACATCTGATCTTTGTAACCTTATCCAAAAAGCACAAAAGGGTGGGGGGCTTTTTCCATTAAATGGCAACGTTGCACCCATTCCTGAATGTTCATCAAACCACTTCTAATTTGCAGACTTTTGCTCAGGATTAAAACCGGACATATTTTTGAATGCCCAAATTTGATCTTATTCCAGAAAGATCAGATTTGTCACACAGATTTCTGTAGGAGACATTTAGTGTATCAATCACTGTGCAGCAGATTATGAGCAAGAGGCAACATTCTTGTTTTAGTTCATTTGATAAAATCGCTACATGTTGAAAAGGTACGTTTTTCAATATAAAAAAAGAACATTTGAGTGCCATATTCCTTTGACTGATGCATCTCCTTGCCCTATATCATACTATACTCCACTTTAAAGTGAAATATGTATAATTGATTCTGTGATAGTCTTTATTTCTGGTTAAGTCGAAGTTCTAGAATAACTGATTGAAAAAATGTTTTTAAGATCTTTATAAACGAGTCTAATAAACCTAAATGTGGACGTGTGGGGAAGCATCCAGTATTTTCTTTAAAATGGTCTTAACTTCACTAGTTTGTCTTCTGTTCAAAATCTGCTAATGCAGTTCACATTGACCAGTCACAGATGCAGTACTCATCATACAGCACCTTTACTTCTTTAAAGCTTGTTTATGAGAAATTAAAACGTGTCCCTTCAGCTTTTACATCTTTCATTTTGATTATGAAACTCTCGTCCATGGATTCATTACACAGTAGAGTTGTTGCTCTATCCAACCTCTGATCCAATGTGAAATGTACCATTGTCTATTTTGTTCTGAATAAAGACAAAGAAATAAGTCATGAAAGGTTTCCATGCACAAGTTATCCTGTAACTTGTGCATATGAATATACTGTACATTAAAGATGAACCACAATTTTATTAATGCTTCGGTTTGATTTTATTCAAGAAAAGAGAATAAAAGATGTATGCATTACAGAGCATAGCTTCAGTGGGGTTTAGATGCAAAAAGTGAAGACAGGTCAGTCGTATCAATCACAATACGCTAGATCCCAAAGTGATGGAATTATTCTTTGTTAAATCTCAAATTATACGACACATAATATCCATTGTTGTACATGTAGAGCTTCTGATCATACGGATTGTAGTCCAGGTTGCTGTATTTGTCCTGGAACTTCTTGAAGTGAATGCTGAGGTGTTTTTCCTCTTTGGTTTTTGTGTCAAATGCATAGAAGATCTCCTCAGTGGCGACATCCACTGACCTGGTGGCATACATAACTCCACAGACCATGAAAGCATTGCCAGCTGACTGCTTGAACACACCAGTGTTCAACTCATCCTCAATGCCAAAAGATTTCACATCTATCTTTGCAAGGACAATTTTACCTTTGCTCTCCTCTGTGGCATACATCACCCACAAGCCATTTTCATCAGCTGCAAAATCCATGTTCTGATTGATTGAGTAGACATAAGAGAACTTTTCACTTGCAGCTGGGATCACTCTGTATTCATATTTGGAAGATGTCAGATTCAGCTTGCCCATACTAAAGGGTGACCCGCGCTGATAATAAATGGTATAACCATGAACAATATAATTGTTGCCTTTACCCTCTGACCCTCCTGGTATGTCATGGTGTTTGAATGCATCCCTTAGAATCAGCTTATCATAGTCAGAGTACAAGTAGAAGTCATGCACTGTGGGAGTGTTATATCCACCATAGAAATACATATTCTCATAACCTCGAACAGGTTTGGAGTCTCTTCCCCAGCCACCGTACAGGTAGCTTGGAGCCAGATGAGCATTCAATTGACTCACTGTTGGTTTGTCGATGCTCAAGATTCCAGTGTGATTGCAGTTGCCTACAAAAGAAACAAAACATGTTGGCAAGTAACTGACATTATTTAAACTGGGCACAATTTTCTGTCATCATATGTAGCTGCCTTACCAATATCTGGCTTGATGATATCTTGGTCCTGTTGGCAGTCTTCCAGCTTCTTCTGTAGCTTAGCAAACTCTAAGCGGATCACCTCCAGGTTGCTCCTGTCATAACTCTCCAGTTGATTCACAATAAGAGTCATGTTGCGGATCTTGAGGAGAAAAAAAAAATCAAATTTTGTTAAATAAAAGGGAAAGTCTGTTACTTGCAAATAGATTGTAATTAAAATAATTTCACCTCATCGTGCAGACTATCAAACAGGGGCGAGGAGGAGTTGAGGGAGATTTTGAGCTGAGACACCAGAGCCTCAAATTCTCTGAGCTCAATCCTGAGCAGCTCAAAGTCCAACCTAATGTATTTGTCAGAGCTGCTTCCCAGCATGGACAGTCTAAAGGTCAGATCATCCAGTTCCTTCAGATAGATCATCAGCTTCCCCTCATAACTCACCATCTGAAACAGTGAAAAATCAGAAAACACAATAATAATGTCTTACATCATATCTTTTTCAGACTTTGTGCTACTGGTCAGATCTACTGCACCTTGTTCATCTGGATTTCCACCTCCAGGATCATATCCTCGCTGACTTGTTGCATGTGCTGAACCCGGTCGGCAGGGAAGGTGGTATCAGGTAGATACACATGACAAGCACACTGATCTGATGAGCCCACTGATGCAGTGACATTTCCAGACTCCCAATCCTGCACTGGCTAAAAGTCATAATGGAATAATAAAAAAAGAGAAAACCCCATGTTTACTATAATAAATCAGCTGTACATGGATGATTTAACAGAAAATATGGCTCACTTACAATCCAGGCCAAAGCAGGACTGAGAGCTGGTAGGAGCAGCAGCAGAAATGGCAACATTGTGTCTCACTTCACCTCTCAAGATTCTCCTCAGTGGCCTTGCTTAAGGGTTTTTAAAGACAGCCCGTATCAGATCATCATAAACACCTTCTATCGTCATATGATTAGCATCTTAGTCCAACACATGCACAGATGTTCATTCACAAGCAACTAATGGCAGATTATATCCGTGTTGGCACATAATAAAGTAAGTGAACACTGGGTGTGGATGAGAAACACATCATATGTTGTGGTTTCTTGCAGCACTATTTATGGTGTCTCTATTGAACTGCGACAATGTTACATGGAAGGAAGAACCCATATTACTACTATTATCCGCTATTTTTACAATCTTTCAAACTGTAACTGTTTGTTAAAACTGTCAGTTCTCAAGTCAGTATTGAGAAATGCATGACTGATATGAACCAGTTTGGTTCATTATATTGCTTCCTCAATCTTGTGGCAAATTGCATCATCCTATACATGGGACTAGGGTTGTGATTCCAAACATTACGACTCGAAAGAAAGAGATACTGAGCCTCTAGTGGACAGTGACTGAACAGCTCAAAATTTTAGCAAACTATTTTACATGATCAAAAATTACTGTTAAAAGAAATCAAATATATAAAAATAAGGATTCAGTGTTAATATGATTATAAGATTTACATGTTATCCGTTATTTTAATCGAAACAAAAGATAGCGTTGAATGTAGTGTCTGTTTTGTTGAGAGATAACACCACTGGCACATGATTTCTCACAAGTTATCGGTACCGTGTATTGTACATACAGAACAGCCAGGCTATATATAGGTCTATAAATTTATATATATGGCATCCGGCATAAAACATGTGCCAAATGGATGATGCGATATCGACTCACCATGGTGACCCCTGATACAGGGAGAGAACGAAAGAAGAAGATCTATATATATATAGATATATAGTTATATTTATATATCTATAGATATATATATGAATGAAGGGTGATACATGATGAATGACACTTTATTGAATAATTTGATGTGTCTGAAACTTATGAGTCACATGCCATAGTCTATAGAATGAACAGATCTTAACCATCTTCAGGCCAGCTATTTCACACCAGTCAAAGCTGAAGTTTACCCTCTATCACCTAGATTCCCCCCTAAAAAAATTGAATTGGTTAGATAAAACAGGTATTACTGAATAATTCTTATGAATCTGTTTTTTTTTTTTTTCATTTCTGATTTACAGTTTTGATTAGGAGGAGTTAAAAAAATGTTGCCAGACATTTTCACATATTGCTCTGTCCTGGTGACGAGACCGAGGGACCTCCTGCCATCTCAGAATTTTCTGACATGTATTTTATTCATATTGCCAAAGGTTTTTCAGTTTGGCTTTTTACAGTTGAGCAGTAACAGATTAGATCTGAGGGTGTTTTGTTTTTCAGGAGGAATTTTGTAGGAAAGAACTTAGGGATTCAGAAATGCATTACATTTGATGCATTACATTCAGCTGTATATATGTGTGGATTCTATTTCTTTTTTATAGATTATAGATATTTCATAACTAATTTATTGCTTTGTGTCTATATAAACAGTGCTTATTAAATAGTAAATAAATCAGAAATTAATGAATACATTTTCATATGGATGTCATTGTTTCATTTAATGTTTAAGTCATGTTAATATCATTCCATTATTCCAAACTGTCATTTTGTTCAGTACAGTTCAACAATTTTTTTGTGCAATAAATCAACTGTATTCTGTAATATTTTTATCTTCAGTCAGGAAAAACTTATAAACTGTATCCTTTACCATTTGAATAAGGACGAGCATGGCAATTTGGGATGCTTGAAATACTTTATTAACAATCAAGAAATGGAAAGATGATACAGAACAAGAGAAAAGTAAGACAAAATCATTGCCCCATGCATCTCAGGTGACACTTCAATAAATCACAGAAAATGATTTAGGTCACAAGAAAAGTTGGTGGTTCCACAGTGGCTTGAGCTGTGTGGTTAAACCAGAGATGGTAGTTCACATAGTAGCCATCATTGTACATGTAGAGCTTCTGGTCAGTGGGGTTGTAGTCCAGGTTGGAATACTTATCCTGGAACCTCTCAAAGGGAACACTAATGTAGCTCTCCTGTTTGGTTTTAGTGTCATACATGTAGAATATCTCTTCCATTTGGATATCAACTGTTCTGACTGCATAAAAAACACCACACACCATGAACGCATTGCTCACGCCTGGCTTATAAGTGCTAGTCTGCCATTCCTCCTCTATCCCAAAGGAAGCCTCATTTATTTTAGCAATGACCATCCGACCGCCGGACTCCTCTGTGGAGTAGGTCACCCACAAACTGGTTTCGTCCGCAGAAAAATCAAAGAACTGATTGGGAGAGTTAGAGTAAGAGAATCTGTTGCTAGCCTTGGCAATCACCCTAGACTCATATTTCATGGTGGTGAAATTCAGTTTGGCCAATCCAAAGGGATTCTGATTCTGATAATACAAAGTATTTTCACGTATGATAAAATTGTTTCCTGTTCCATACCAGCTGCTTTGTAAATTGTGATGGTCAAAGTGGTTTCTCAATATTAGGTTCTTGTAGTTCGTGTAGAACCTGATATCAACAATCGAAGCACTAGTGTACCCAGAGTACCAGTACATAGACTTTCTGTCAGGCAGAGGCTTTGAATCTTTCCCCCAGCCTCCAAATGTGTAGCTAGAGCTCAGATGGGCATTCAAATGGCTCACTTGGGGCTTGCTAACCTTGATTATACCAGTGTGTGCACAAGAGCCTACGGAGAGAGAGGATAATTAGTTATGAGTCCAAAGAGGGCTTTCAGCTAACATGATAGAGTAAATCATCTTACCAATGTTGGGGTTGAAAAGCTCCTGGTGGCGTCTTTCACACTCCTCCAGTTGCAGCTGCACCTTTATGTATTCCCGGCGGGTGACAAGAACCAAATTCTTGTCGTAGACCTTCTCCAGCCTATCCAGGGTATCCACCATGACTGTGATCTGAAAGATGACAAATGGTTTACCATTAGATAACCTTTGAAACCACTGTTGTGGTGACATTGAGCACGACTGCATCTCAGGACATACCTGTACACGCAGGGACTCAAAGACAGTGGTGGAGCCATTGATGGAGAGCTGCAGCTCTTTAATCAGGGCCTCCACTTGTTTGATCTGCACTGTCATCCCTTCCAGGTCGGCTTCACTGTAGTCATCAGGGTTCTTCTCCATTTGTTCAATGTCCGCTGTCAACTTTCTGATCTTTTCTGCAAACTCTGTCAGCTTGGTTTCATAGTCCATCAGCTAAAATGAATCCAGAAATAAAAAACATTTTACATTTTTTGTCTGTCACAACTATGCCATCACTCATTACATGTGCTAGCTGAGTACCTTGCCCATCTCCAGCTCGAGTTTGTGTGAGATCTCCACAGCGGTGTGCTCTACCGCCACCAAATCTCCCACAGGAAAAGTTGAACTGGGCAGGAAAGCATCACAGGTACAGCTGTGCCCTCCACCTGTCTCATTCCTGGCGATCCCTGCACTCCATCGGCCTACACCCTGAGTATAGGAGTTAGATATGAGTGCATCAAAGAATAAAGATGTATAATTTGAGTTGAATTTTAAGATATGCCATACACACCCCTGCAGCCATCGTGGAGCTCAGCAGGGCTGAGAAAATCAGAGTGCGACTCATTCTGGTGCAGTCAGAGTGGTTATGACTGAAATGGCTGGATCTTCACAGTTTAAATAGCTTATCACAACCTACTGCAGGATGCAGCACCTGCCTAGTTCACAGTATTGTTGGCCAAAGCACATGTCAGGATACACGCCTACCATTGTCTTTAGCTCTTAGAATTTAGATATGCAGGTGTTTGCTAAATGCATGTGGGTGTGTGAGGTGAGCTTCACATTTTATCTCATCAGATGGTCTGTCTCTTTCAGTTGCAAACTTTATTAAACACTGACTGATCGAGAAGCATCTGAATGCATCATATTAATTTTTAAACAAAAAGATAATAAATAATAATATTCCAGCAGTTGCATAACAAAGAAACCCAGCAAAAAAAATTAAAAATCCAAATGTCAGGTTTTAATATTCCTTGGCAGTTTTCTTAGGATTCTTTGAGTCTTTATCTGCATGTTTCTTTGCTTTCTTTTTCTTTACTTTCTTGGTATTGACCTTACCCTCTGGCTGCTTGGCATTAAGAGCTGGCCTGGACCTGGTCAGGCTGTTAGCAGTGGGACTAAGCTTGCTGTGGCCCATCTCTGGATCAGAGCAAATGCCCTGAGCAGAGATGGGCTTGCCAGGCGCAGAGTGAGGGGAGTCAGCCAGCAGGTTGGGTTGTGAGTAGGAGCGCATCGCCGGGGAGCTCGTGGGACGGTAAGGTGAGGTGCCTCCTAACATGGGCAGGTGGATGTGCTCATTACTCAGATTAGTGACAGAGTAGCGACTGCTGTTTGACATGACAATGTGGTGCCAAGAGCTGAGAGGGGTGGCTGAAAATGGTTGAGGGCCACTCGACTCTTCTCTGGCTGCTCCTGGGGAAATGACCATGGAGCTGCGAGGTGTGACTGCCTCCACAGCACTCTGAAAGGTTTTCAGGATGCGGTCACTCTTCTGCTTCTCTTTCTTCTGGCGGGACTCAACCTTCCTCAATTGGCGCCGTTGATTTCTCATCATTTGTTTCCTCGTATCTGCCAGTCCCCTGGACACAAACACCAGATAACAAGCTTACCTCTCTTACTGCTTTGTGGAGCCATTTTATTGCATTCCTATCTTTGGCATAAACAAACGTCCATCTTTTACAACATCATTTTTGAGGGTGTCATAATGAGTAAGGGCCTGGACTAATTCCCAGCTGATACCAATATCACAACTGTTTCAACAATAACATCAAACAGTGATAAGAACTAATAATTGTAGAAGCATCATCACCCAGTGTGCTCCAGCAATAAATCAATTTAGAAGGTCTATCAGTATGAGTATGATCAAACAGCGTGGGAAATGCTCACCTGTAGTCCACAATTCCTGTCCTGTCGCGATCAAGTCTCTGAATGAGCTCCTCAATCTGGTATCGATCCAAAGGAATGCTGGATTGCTAACAGTTTCCCACACACCAGCACAAACACAAATACACAAAGTGTTTCTTTAATCATGGATGATTTCTTGTGGCAATTTAGGTGGATATTCAACATCTCAGTAGCCTCTGCAAAACTCCCCACAGGTCTATATATTGATTAGTTTAGAAACCTGAACTGCCCTCCTGAAGTCAGCAACAGGGACTCGCATGGTGCCATCTTTGTCAATATTACGAAAGAAATCCCACAGGCGCAGCTTGCGGTTATCAAGATAATCCTTCAGAAACATTGAGAGAAATATATTTTAACTATATAAAACAAATATATACATAGAGAGACATATATCAATATTTTGATGTATATATGTATTAGAAGTCATATTAGAAAATTTATAAATATAATATGATACACAATACGTTTTCTGAACTTTGATTCAGACCCAACAGACCTGGATGATTTTCATTGGAT
Organism: Odontesthes bonariensis; assembly: GCF_027942865.1. Taxonomy (NCBI): domain Eukaryota; kingdom Metazoa; phylum Chordata; class Actinopteri; order Atheriniformes; family Atherinopsidae; genus Odontesthes; species Odontesthes bonariensis. The sequence continues at coordinate 15,756,894 of NC_134522.1, forward strand.
CAACTCGTTTTGGTGGCTTCTTTGCGATAAAGCCTCCCACACCTCCGTACAGCACATCCAGACCGGGATGCTCCTGACATGTTACCTCCAACAGATTCAAAAAGTTCTCATCTACCAGTACATTCTGTTCAGATACACACAGAACACAGAGAATGTAGCATCTTGGTACTTCATTAAAACTTAACAGAAACCAGTCTTTTCTTGATTAACATGAACACAAAACTGAACTAGGCAGCGTGATGTGATGACAGTGCAGCTGTCACTCACACATATGTTGATCTCCTCCACGGCAGTTCTGGGTGTGTTCTTCACCAAATTGACCAGGGCCAGTGCGCCCTCTACTGTTAAAGAGTTATAAGCCAGCTACAAGGGCAAAAGAATCAAACATCACGTGACAGTATATATTAGGCCATGGTGACAGTGACTTTGTACAGCAGTACAACTTTGTCCACCCACCAGCAGTATTCGGAGCGTGTCATTGTATTCAAGACCCCTGCACAGCATGCTGACTCCCTCATTGGTGAGGCGGTTGTTGTTGAGGTTGAGATGCACCAGAGTGTTGTTGAATTTTAGAGCCTCTCCCATGGCCAAAGCTCCCTCATTCCCAAAACCGTTCCATGATAAGTCGAGGTGTTTTAACATCATATTCACCTAAACATGGACATTGTGATGGGTTGATGTTTACTCATAGAGCCAGAAATATATTTTGTTATACAGCCATACCTTTAGTCCAGCGCAAAAAGCCACAGACCCTTTCATTCTAAGATGATTCCAGCTGAGGTCCAGCACCTCTAGGCCTTCATTGTTTGCTGCAAATAATGAATGATTACAAAGAAAGAAGCAAACACACACATAAAGGAACAAAGAAAGAAGCAAAGAAACAGAGGACAACAGAAAGTGCTGTACACCGCACTGTAACAACACTGCTGTCACCGCTTCTAATTGTTTGTATGCAGTGATCTGCATTGCATTGCAAATCTGCAATAATATGAAAAACTAGTGAAATGTACGATACCCAGAAGCTGTCCTAAATGTTCTCCTCCTCTTCCACAAAACTCATTATGGCTCAGGTCTAGTTCCTTTATCCTGGAATTGGTCTGAATACAAAAATAAAGGTAAAGTGAGGATTATCAATAGTAAAAGAATGGCCATTTAGAACAAACTAAATGTAATTTGATTAGTTCATTGGTAACTTACTGACAAGGCATCTGCAAAATATTGTGCATCATCATCTGTAAATCCATTTCCTGCATGCAGAAAAAAAGTACCTATTTGAATATGTAAAAAACAAGATTTTAAAACCTGATTACCGTAACTATTATTACCAATAATTTAACTTATATTGTCAGAAATTAATGATTTAAAAAAATAACTGTTTGCCTTCACTTCATCCTGGAAACCACTGAAACATGAAAGCTTAATGGTCTCTGCATCACCCTGCAAGAGACAGACCCAAAAGTGTCCATTACCTGAAAGTTTAATAGATTTTAGTGAAATGTTGTCCAGCAACATTTTGGTTACATGCTCAGCTCCAGCAGACTTCAAATGGTTGTTGGACAAATCCTGAACAACAGAAAAAATATAAAAGCTGTGTGCTTGTTTAAGATTCCGACTTGTACGACGCTTGTGCCCCCTGGTGGTCCGTTTGCAGTATTACATACCAGGTGCTGAACGGTGAAATTAGCCCTCAACATCTCCACCAGGTATTTGGCTCCTTCAGCTTGAATGTGATTGTCTGCCAGTTCCAGAGTGTTAATGTGCATATCAGCCTAAATACAAAAAGCTCATCAGACCTATTAATTAAAAGAGTCTCTTTTAGTCACAAATTTGCACTCTCAACTCACCACTAATGCAATAGCGAGTGCTTTGCACCCCAAAGGTCCAAGCCCATGGTGGCTGAGTGTCATAATTGGAGAGCCAAGGTTTCGAATAAAGTAAGAGACTGGAACTACACCCACCAGCGTGCATGCCTGCACGTACACCTCAGCCACAGACATCTCCTTCTTGTTCTTCTTGCTCTTCTTGTTCTCTTCTTGTTCTTGGTCTATGAATAAGCCATTAAGAAGTGAGAGCCACTGAGATGGCCCTTGCATATAAATGTGTCAGTAACACTATGTCAAAAGAAGTCAGTCAGTTACATTTTTGGATTTTTTTTTCACCCATGCGAAGAAAAAAACTTTACATACTGTAACTGCAATATCTTATATCAATAAGACCTGCAAAATGTCAAGAACAGTTTTTACCCAACAACTTCAAGGAAGAGTCGAAAAAAATGTATTTAATGTCCTTACCATCTGACTCCGAGTCTTTGTCAAACTTGTCCCAATCGTGTGGTAGTGTTGGGGATGAACAGTCATCTTTCAGGCTGAGGGTCTCTAAGGAGAGTACAGACATTGCAGCCTACTGTCAAAGTTTATGGCTTTTTCCTTGCATCAATGTGCTGGATAGAAAGAAAATACACAGTCATATTTGTGTCGTTGCTCCTTTTAATGTGGCCTGTAAGAGCCAGTACTGTCAAATGAAGCAGTGAAGCAGGTAATTTTATCCCTCAGGTAATGTATCACGTAAAATGGCATTAACAATTTATGCCTCTGTGTAGTTACCATCTTGTACCCTTAGCAATACCATACAAAACATACTCAGCAGGACATAGGATTATAAGGTCCTGTGTTGAATTAAATCGTTTTGTATCAAATTAATTTTATTGAAAGTTGCATATTTGTCCTATTTTATTCTCTTTGTGTACATATATATGTGTGTGTTTTTATTCATAAAGAATATAATAGAACATTTTTTAATCCTAAACACACACATAAATATAAATAATATATAGATATATCTATATATAGACATATAATTATATTAGATATTATGTTATATATGTATATTATATATTTAAATAGATATAATAGATATAATAGATATATCTATATATAGATATATAATTATATATACCAGTGACGTTTGACTTTTGACCCTTAAACCTTTTACATCAACAGCTTCAGAGTGCGCATGTGCCCATTTCAGGAGAAAACCATGATTGGCAGCTTGATGTTTTATGTGCTCTACCCCTTATCGCGCTACTTAACCAGTCGACTCTCAGGTATATTTTTGCAGCATTTCGCAAGTATGCTTTTGTTTAAAACAGCTTTAAAAAATGACTGTAACCCTTGGCTTCTACGAGCTAAAATAAAGTTAAGCTCGCTGCTGACGGAGGAGTTTGGCAAGTGATTCAGTTTTTGTCGCCAGAAGGCTCAGTGTGACGTGAGCCTGGTTTTAAATCATGAAGTAACATACGGTTCGACCTTTTGTGAAAACGGATAGAGTGTTATGTTTTCAAAATGCAGCTTGCTAACCTGTGTTAGCTTGCACCTGTTGTTTTTATGCTTTGGGCACTCCGTGCGACGTCAGGACGCCACTGCATGCGTGCGTTTTGGCTGTGTACAGTATTTTATTTTTGATTTGGCAAAGTTTCACCGTTTAAACTGTCTCTTTAGTCACTGGTGACAATCAGTGATGCTCTTGAACAGAGCAAGGGGCTCTTAATCACAGTGTCTCTGCATTGCTGTTCTCTTACATTTGTTTTGTTTTACAGAAAGTTCAGAGAAGGGCCCCTCCCCTGCTGTGGTTAATGGCACGTCGGTGTGGGAAGGTGGTGCTGGGACAGTTGGATTCACCGAGTCTCAGACAACCTTGCCGGACCAGTGGGGGGAAACAAAAGGGGAGACGAAAGAGAGGGTAAATGAACAAGTAACGCAGGACAACAATACATGGCCCGACATGGACAAGGAACTGCTGACAGCTGTCCTGCAAAAATATCCAAAGAATAATGCAGCTTCAAGAATAAGTGGGGTGCATTGTGCACAGCAGGGAGAAGTACAAGGTCCCAAACAGGAGAAGCCAGACATGGAGGATCAACATACTTCTACTGAAGATATCAGTCCAGAGCAAGCACTTTTGGCACAAATAAAGTGCCTGCAAATAGAGGACGGCATACAAGAAACTGCTTGTACAGTTCAGGAGCAAATGCAAACCGTTAAAGAGTCAGTAACTCCTCTTGAGGCCACTAGAACGACAGAGTGCTGGGATGAATATGTAGTATCTACTGCAGGTGCTGCCTCTGATGGAGTGGACAGTTCTCCGCTCGTATTTGCCTCCCTTCTCCCCAACACTGAAACCTATCTTAAACTACCTGAGCAACATGATACACAAACCGGGTGGCACTTCCCCGTGGGGCCCGGTCTGACAGAAGAAGTGCAGTGCCCACTGTGGCACTTTCCTGCTGCAAGTTATTACCCTCAGATCGAGGTGCCCTTTGAAGGTGAGAAGAGTTTTTTTTTTTCGTTTTTTTTCTCATTTGCTACGATGAGATTTCTGTACACTCACTTTTCCATCGTCATCTATATGTAATTTAATATTCAGCTCTGTGTCGCCTTATTTTGTATGTTTGTCCTTCTCCCAGTTATGTGGAGAGTATGGGAGGAATTGGATGCAACGGTCGAGCCTTTAACGTTCAAAAAGGCCTCAATGGACTTCACTGTCATGTCCTACAACATCCTTGCTCAGGACCTCTTGGATACCAACCACCATCTTTACGTACACTGCCCCCCAGAAGTGCTGGACTGGAGCTACCGCTGCACTCTGCTTTTAGAGGAAATAGAAAAATGGGCACCAGATGTGAGTCAAATGGAACGTTTTTTTTTTTCTTTTTTTTCCAGAAAATTAAAAGAGCTACTGCTAATAACTTGTGTGCGTCCGTTTGGTTGTAGATATTGTGTCTCCAAGAAGTTCAGGAGAACCACTATCATGAACAGCTCCATCCTGTACTGTCTCAGATGGGTTGGTCACCTCAGACAAAACAGTGGAATAGCAATGGTGGGTGGTAATGTGACAAAGACGCCACTCATTTTCTCTTCATGTTGTTGTCTAGGCTACACCTGTGTCTACAAGCGGCGCACGGGTACCAAGACAGACGGCTGCGCTGTTTGCTATCGCAGCAGTTGCTTCTCCGAAGTTGCTGTCACTAAGCTGGAGTTCTTCAGACCTGAAACGGAGCTCCTGGACCGGCACAATGTGGGCATCGTATTGCTGCTCAGGCCAGTGGTCGCTCAGGGAGGAGAGGTGAAGGAGGAGGGCCCACCCCTGTGTGTGGCCAACACGCACCTGCTCTTCAACCCCAGGAGGGGTGACGTGAAGCTGGCTCAGTTAGCAATCATGTTGGCAGAAATCGACGCCGTGATCAAATCCTGTAAGGTCAAAGGTGAACACTGTAACGTTATAATGTGTGGAGACTTTAACTCTCTTCCACACATGCCCCTCTACCAGCTGATCGCCACCAATACACTCTACTACCAGGGGTTGCCAGTATGGATGGTGAGAAAACAGAATAAACAGCATATATCTGTGGGAAATATCCTGCAGCTCCCATATAACTTAATGTAAACTAGTTTGTTTTACTCACATTAAACTACCGTAAATTCCGGACTATAGAGCGCACCTGAATATAAGCCGCATCCTCTAATTTTTAAAAAGAAAATCCATTTTGTGCTCCTATAGGCCACACTGGATTATAAGCCGCGGGTGTCCACATTGTAATGTGAGATATTTACACAGAAAGATGTGACACGTGAGGATTTTTAAACGTTTAATTAAATGCTAAAGGTAACATAAACAAATGCATACTGCAAATACTTTTTTCCCCAGAACAGTGCCTGTAACCCCGATGGTTTTAACTTAAATACCTATCGGTAACGCACAAATAGGTGGCGGAAATGCTTTTTTTTTTTTTTTTTTGAACAGTGCCTGTAACACGGTTGGTTTAAAAAAAAAAAAATCATCTTATTCAGCCAGATTGATTGCCTTTAATTTGTGAGTACAAATGACCGATTTACAATAATTTAGTAGTGTAAGTGTGTGTGATTTATCGTACAATTTCATTGGACCCCTGTGAACTATTCGTTAATTTTATTGGTCTAATGTTATGAGGCAAAATGTTTCTGGTGGCATGAAAAAAAACGAAATATGAAAATATATTAGCCGCACCGTACTATAAGCCGCGGTGCTCAAAGCCTGAGAAAAAAGTAGCGGCTTATAGCCCGGAATTTACGGTAACCATTTCAGGTTTTGATGCTCTCAGCACCTGCCTCGGTAACCTTGTATCTATTTTTAATGTCCAACAGATATCGGGCCAAGAGGACCTGTCATACAAGCCCAGTTATCACAGACTGTTTGCTCCTCTGTGGCCCAGTTCTCTGGGAATCACTGACAACTGCCAGTACACCTCTGTAAACAATATGCTTGAGAGCCAGAGTCAGAAATTAGGTCAGTTTTAGAAGTCCCATTGGTTTGTTTGTAGAGCTGGTTTTGTAATCTTGATGTAAATGGAGGAGTTTCAGTCTGTGGTGGTGTGTCTTTCCTCTAACTCTGTTTTTTTTCTCTTGTGTAGGGAAATGTCAGTACAGCCATGACTTGATGCTGCGGCTGCGATATAGTCCAGCTGCATGTGTTCGTCCTCAGGACCTGAAGCTGATTCCAGGAGTGACCGACAACACGCCAGGTGGGACACACACGTGATACAGAAAGCTGAATATTATTTATAGTCGTCCTGCCATTTAAAGCTCCTGGAAACTGAAGACTCTTGGTTTTCTTTTTGACGTTGTGAACAGATGCATCGAGGGAAGATCATCATTATGAAAAAAGGTCAGTTTAGCTCCAGGTCACTTGCAATGATACACTTAGATGTTCAAGTTATCTTATTGATTCGAATTATTCATTCGTAAATATTCTACCATTTCAAATCGGTCATGTCACAGAATAAATCTCTTGTTTACAAAAGAAGAGACTTCATTGAGGGGAAATTAGCTTGGTCCTAAATGTGATGTTTTTCACAGGTTCAGACACAGTATCAGTCATCGGTTAGACCTGGAGTCGGTCTATAAGCACGTTCTTCCTGGCACCGGCAGTCCAGAAGTTACAACCCTGCACTCCGAAGGGGGAGCTACTGTCGACTACATCTTTTACTCCCCCAAACGCACCCGTGCCTCTGATCAAAACGGTATGAGGACAGGTTTTACAGTAGCCAAATATTAAATTTTATGTCTGCAAAAGTTATGTGCTACTTCATATAGCTCATGGGCTATGTTTTTATTTTGTCTTTGATCTTGTCCATAGCAGCTGGAGAGTTTGCAGGTAATGGTCTGAAGCTTATTGGTTCTCTCTCCCTCCTGTCTGAGGATGTCTTGTGGTCATTGAACGGACTTCCCAGTTACATATTCCCCTCTGACCATCTCAGTCTGGTGGCTCGATTCCAGCTGGACCTTAATGCTTCATGATAGGAAAGCAGATGTCTGAACGTGCTACCCGCTGGGTGCTGAACGCCTGTGTTCCACTGTTTATTAGATGGCAACAGAAATGACACTACTTTTTTCGTTTAGTTAGAAAATAAGAATGTTTTGCTGGATTGCAGGGTCTTTTTTTCCTGTTTCTAAATGTTCATAAAGGCACAAGCGCAGTAGTTTAGAAACCAGTCACTACACATGTAAATCTAGCCCTGCAGTACTTCAGGTGGTTATTGGACATAAAAAGGTTCTTGTGTTTCTTTGTATTTCCTCACTCTTGTTATCAATCAGGATTGATCCATCAGTGCATTTAGCACAGTGTAGAGACAGCGTGTCGAAGGAAACCTAAAGGCTGTCCATTTTTTGAGGATAAATTACGTTTGTCAACATTTATTTTAGTCAGTAACTGATTTGTATCGTTGTAATCTGTAAAATAAGCTGTCAAAAATGCACATTTTTTAACAAGGAAACAGCAAATATAAGCCTTCTGAATTGGAAATGGTTTGGACTCCGCTCCAAACGAGGAAAGCAACAACAGCAATAAAGAGACGATTAAATGAAATTGAATTAGAAAATGAAAAAAAACAGCAAAACTACCATAAACTTTTATGTATCGTCAGCCTCATGTCTGAAGTGCGTCTCTCCAGCTCCTTCCGTACATCCGCCCTGCTCAACTTGTGTACATCTATCATTAAGTGTTTCCACTCTATCTGCTCCATATGGTGAGGGTCGTGGGACACGTACTGGCTACTGGCACAGCTGTGTGGTCAGTGAACAGACTTTCCAATCACATATTCCCCTCTGACTTGTGGTTCACTTCTGGCTACAAAAGATTGATAGTTTTGTAAAGGAATAAAAATGATGGCTTGTGTTTAAAGAGGAAGAGAAATAATGCATGTTGATATGCAGTCCTCTTCCCACGTGGTTAAATTACGCAAAGCTTTGATTTAGGTATGATGGCACTTGTTTAGTGTTTGTTTAAAAGCGAAGCCAGTGAAGATATGCTGGCTACTTCATTTTGCTGTTGCAATTATACTCTTCTTTTTTGAAAAGAAATATTTTTGTAAATAGGTAAAAGTATTGAAAAAATGTTTTTTTATCAGTGTGTGATTATTATTTAGCTCGGCTATATGATTTAGACAGTTCAAGCAATCCGGTAACATTAGATTTTCCAGTTAGTGTCTGGTTCTGTGCATCCACCCTGGTTTAGTGCCAGTGTTTTGACCTAAATGTATGCCCTTCCCCTCCCATTCCCACTCTTCTGGGGTGCTTATTTTGTCAGTGTGCATGTGTGCATGGTTGATGTGTGACTGAATAATTCATGCACGTTGTTGGGTGTAATACACGATGGCACTCAGTAAGGAATACTTGAGTATTGTCTGTAGAAAATGTTTTTCTTTTCAGTTGGACTTTTTCCCTTACTCATCACATTCCTTCATGCTAACACAATGAAATCATCTGAGTTTAAAACTGATGCAGAGAGGAGTGACGCTGTGCTTAATAATCTTCCATGTGCTATCAATTGTATGGAGGAAAGTAAAGCAGATCGGTAGGCTTTTAACAAAATAGGGCATTATGCCTTCTTCATCCGTAACTCATAAGCACGAGTGCGCGATATGTTTGACGTCTTGAATCTTCTTGATGGCAGTAATGACAGATTTGGATATCTTTCATATGTTTTTCTTCATAACTTCAAAAGGCAGCTGTAGTAATATTAACAAACTCTATTGTAGGGACCTATGCCATATCTTAAAACACTCTTGGCAGCATATTAACTGACACAAAGCTCTCTGATATATATTTAGCTCTTACACCAAGTGGATCCTTGATATCTGTTTTTAATTCAATGCAACCCTTACGAGCTGCTTGCTGTGCTGTGAGGCACACATCCATCCATCCGTGGGGGGCCATAAAACCAGCAGAACCCCTTATGATAACTCTTGCATAGCTGTTTTCTACATGACTAGAAAACCTGGCAACACCTCAACAGTATGATTAAGGAATCATTTCCTCTGTGTTTGTCAACCAGGTCCTATCCATTTGTAATGTGATGTAGTTCGATATTGTGAGATCTAACAGTCCTGCTTGATTTCAGTGTGTTTCAATTCTCTGGGGCTTGTGCTTCCCTTTTATAGAGTTGTTGGCATTGAGTTTCTTTTGTATAAACCTAACAGGGGTAGTGTTTGGAGCTCAGTCTGCTCTCATCATCTGCCTCAGTGCTTAAAGCTGCCCTTCAGCTCAGGACACCCTGTGCTCCAGTTGGAAAAAGTGGTTGACAGAAAACTGGCGCCATTCCCCGCCTGACACCCAGACAAGTAATTAAACTGTACCTTCTCATTAACTGCATCTACATTTCAGGGTTTTTGGGGACATGTTCAAATAAGGACAGGGTATATAAAAAAAACTAGAATTAAAAAGGAAAAAAATATATATGACAATAAACAGAGGTGACTATTTATTAACTTGTAAATCAACTGTCTTTTGGTACAAAACAACTGTGTTACAGAGCACTGAAATGAAAGTAGGCAACACACACTGTACAGATAAAAATGCTGACAGTAGCAACATTCAAAACAGTGTGTGGTGAATATGGGGCCTTTACTAGTGATCACCAACACTGAAGGTAGTATAAAATGACAGAAGTTCTAATAAAAAATACAAAATCCAGATAAAAGTGCTGTAAACAAACGTGTTTACATCTTTGCTAACATGGAAGCCAGCCACTTGGTCAGACATAAGGCCAGTGAAAGTTGCTACAAATAAAAGGAACAATACAGAACGGGTATTACACACATAAGAATAGATATCTGGTTACCTTACATCTACATCGAATGCAATCTAGGTCAGTCCGTAGCTATGCCATCAGTCACCTTGATAGTCCATATGAAAGCTTTTATATTCTGCAGCTTGAATGATTCATGATCATAATCCACAGATGCTTTCTTTCACTTAAAATAAGCAGCATGCTAAACATGCTATCCTCTGGCAGTTGGATATCTGTGTTACAGTTTACTTCCTAATGACTTGCAAGAGCAGAATCTGCACTGACATGTGTTTTGCTTATACAATACAACTCTTGAGCTGATAAATAAAAAGTCTTCTCCTTAAGTTTTCATACAAGGCACAAGGGCAGTGGTTTATAAACCAGTCAGTACACATGTAAATGCCGCCCAGAAGAATCAAAGTGGATTTATATTACACGACTTTACACACTTACAGTACGATGATGCAGATTTCAGACAAACCTAAAAGCACAGAGACCTGTGATATGGCCAGTAGTACATTATACTGAGCAGTCATTTTTCCCAGCTTCAGGGGAGCATCATATTACTTTGTTACGGTAGAAAAACTCCTCACTTTGTTAAAAATGCTTACATATTACTACATGTTTACCCCCTCTTTTTATTGGGTTGGGAGCACTGCCAGCACCAATTACTGTGTACAGTGACTTGTACATAAAAAAGCCTGTAAAAACATAGGAAAGCTGAATGAGGCAATTGTGTCAGAAAAATTAGTTGCTGGTGACCTATTCAACACTGCATCTTGTGAATAGGCCAATGTGTTCAGAAATGAAGCTACTCCCTAGCCCCATGAAACAGGTTTGTGGTAATTCTCACAGGCAAACCAACAGAATTCTTCCCTCAAACACGAATCTGGTATCCATTAATATCTGTTGATGATTTTTGTTCCGAAACCTTTTTGTCTCCAGAGGGACTGCAACAAAAACACAGGAATGTTAGAAAAGACACGGGGTTTGTTCATGTATGGAGGAAAATGTGACTAATTCAGGAACTAGTTCTTTTGCCAACGATCATGAGATTGCTGCAGTCTAAATATGTTCCAGTGACAACACTCACATAAGTGGTGATTGTGAGTGTATTTTCCATCAACTAACCAATCTTACCGTCTCTCTACTCGGCTGATCCTCCGGATGGGGCTGCTTGGTCCTCTGAGGGGCGATCCCATGCTGTTTCTTCTATCTTTGGTGGGAGAGGGAGGTGCTGGTTTTCCTATCTGCAAACACAGTTTGCAAAATAAAACAAATTCATCTGAATTTCAATAACTTTTAAACATCACACGGGTGAGTTAACAATGCTTATGACCTTCCTGTCCCAAGTGCCAGCTGCTTAAATCTGTCCTTGTCTTCAACGTGAGTGTGCAGAGCACTCAGTGTAAAAGGCCGGCTATTGATGGATTGAGCAATCCGTGCACGATGCACAGCAGCACATTAGTTTTATTACTCATGATGCTCTGCATCAAGGCTGCCCTCATCATCCTAGCATGAGAGGTGATGAGAGAGCAACATTTGAGAGAAATAGCCTCTCAAACAACAGATCAGCTAAGTATCACTTTGCATGAAGATGGAGCCAGTCAAAGGAAACCTAATGAGCAGTGAAGGGCAGTACATCCGCTGAGGACAATTTTTTTTTTCTAGTCATGTAAGAGCGCCAATAGTTTGCATTATTGTAGTCTGCATAATAACAAAAAGTAGCATTTTCAACATAAATAAATAATGACAAACCAGTGTCTACTCTTGAATAAAGAAGAAAAGGGACCACACCAATAATCAGCAGTAAGACATTTTTTTAAAAATTAGCAAAGCAACACCAAATATGTGATATTCTGACTAAACTTTGAAGTACCTTCAGCCTCATGTCTCGGGTGTGTTTCTCCAGCTCCTTGCGTAGTTCCTCCCTGCTCAGCTTGTCTAAATCTAGTATTGAGTGTTTCCACTCTATCTGCTCCACGCTGTGAGCGTCATGGGACACGTACTGGCCGATCTTGACCTTGCGCAGGGTGTGCCAGTAGCCCCTGTAGGCTCCTTCAAATTCCTGAACCAAGTCCATTAGTGTTCGGAACTCAAGGGGCTTGAACATGAGGTCCTCCCTTCGGCTCATGCCCAGCGCTCCAAAGCGTCCCCCACTATGAACTCCCAGTACAATGTGATAGAAGTGGTTCCCTGAGAAATGAGACTTAAAGCTGAGGGGGAAGCGTTCCACACCCGGCATGTTGTTGGTGAGGTAACTGCATCAAGGAAAGTCAAGGAAATGGGAAATTCGATCTTTAATTCATAAGTATGCCTTTTCTATTCTTCCATATTGGCTGATGTCAGACAAAACGTTCAACTTGTTACTCATGGAGAGGACACAATCGTCTAGATCCAGACAGGTTTCCATACTGTGAAGAGAGTCCTTCTGTTCCATCAAAAAAATATCTTGTGTCAAATTTGAAGAAAGTTTTTCTTTTTTCTCGTCAGACCGCACACAGAAAATCAGAAAACATTCTTTGCAACCAAACATACAACAACCAGAATCTGAAGCATTAAATGTCATGAAACACACTGTGTGACTGTAAAGATACATTCCCAGGATCACCGCCTCCAAACATTTGATTGGCAGAGCCTCGCGTGTCATCTCCTTTGCAATGTCCATTAACCTGTGCAAAAACAGTTTAAAAAGGAGAGTTTTTCAAAGTAATTCTGACTAAACAACACAAAAACACACCAGTGAATGCACAGCAGAGAATCAAGCAAGCAGACTGTCATTGATTTCATGCAGTCAAACGAGAACATTATCCATGAGTCAGGGAAATAAAATCTAAATCTAATAAAGTGAGGTCAGGAAAAGTGTTCCAGGCCTCTGCTGAGGGACATTAGCTCCTCACAAAGCTCTGTTGTAAACCAGAAACACAGCTAATCCGTATGCATCAGCCATCACTGGCTAAACCTTAAAAAAAAAAAAAAATCAACAAACCCCATCCCTGTTATCCTGTGACTGATGCCATAAGCCTTTAGAAGGATTGACTTTAGAGGAAGATTTGCTTACGCAGTCAGAGGACGGCTTTTCTTAATCTCAAAAAACTGTGTTCCTGTGTGATTGTACCTGTAAAATACAGTTAAGGTCATACCGTAACGTGGGAGAGCAACTCTGCATACACTGAGTTTGCTGAATAATCATGAAATTATTCCTTCTCTGCCTGGAAACCAAGCTTTTAGTTTATACTGAATGAAGTATCTACTCTGGCCTACTTTGAATGTCTAATGATTCATGACGCCGCAACAAAACAGGACATCAGTGGGATTCTTTAAGTATCCATGTACTCCTACATTTCACAAAATCTGAGTGTAAAAGAAAGTTTTCTAATTTCTTTAATGTTTATTTGCACAGCGGGGGCCATTCTTTTACAAAAATTCTTGATTACAACACATAAAAACAGTAAAAGCACACAACTAAATGCACTAATTTGTCACCATGAAGATTCTAAGCACCATCTTGGTCAAAGGATACTGCAGTTCCCTGATGTACTTCTGTATGGCTTCCAGGCGTAGTGGGATAGCGGTTGTAGGTTGGTATGTAGGCACACTTGGTACTGGAATCTGTGGGACAAACAGCTTCATTGCCACATTACAATCCCAATAGTCACTGCAACTGGTGAATGGAGTCTTGTCTGACATCTATGCTCTCCCATATTTGGTATAACAAATGACTTGAATCAAAACTCGAAACTGCATTAGAAAACACTGGGCAGCAAACATTTAAGTGTGTGTGTGTGGGGAGGAGCAGATTTAGAGGTATTTGAGAAATAAGACTCTAATCCAACAATTTCCTTCAAAACAGATGTAAATCGTCTTTCCATTATGTGAAAGTTTCAGATTAATTTTGTAAAATCAAAGTGATGTGCTTTATTATCTGCTGCAGCTGATTAAATATACTGTAAGTCAGTTTTCCCATTCGCCCCTTTACCTTGGGCAGGTCTGTGACACCTCTTATCTCCTTCGCCATCGCTTCACCACTGGGGTGGATTCGAGCCACATGGCGCCACATCCTCTCCCAAGTCTCCTCATCCACTGGGAGGCCTCCTCTATTCACATAGAAGGGCACCCCTCCATCCCTCAACTCTTCTTCACCTTCATCCTCCTGCTCCTCATCTCTCTCCTCCACTGAGCCCACTGTGGCCCTGAGCATCCCTGCTTTACCAGGTAGCCAACAGAGTGCTGGAACAGAAATGTCCTGAATGATGTCTTGAATCCTTTCACTTGTTAATCAGCTTGCAGGTTTAAACAGGTTCCAACAGCAGATGGCCAACTCATGTCATCCAGCAGATTATGGCATCAGTGTGTCTCACAAGGAAGTCAATGCAGTTCTAGTTCAAAGGAATGTGATCAAGACTCTCTGAAAGGTAGCTCAAGCAGGGTGAATATGAAGCCGTGATTTAAAATATGAACAATTCAAAAAAATAAATATTGGATAAAGATACTTTGCGGCAAGTGTTCAGCACTTTAGAAAAAATCTAGTAGACTGTAGGTCATCCAATAAGCAGCTCTTCATGAAAAACAAATAAAGCGAATAAATGCTGATGTAAAGCCTTTCTTAATAACGCGCCTGTTAATGTTTATTAAGAGGCAAAAAGAAACCTGCAAATATAACGCCGTTGCTAGAAGCCTGGCTGCAGGCAACAAAGTATTAGAAAATCCTAATTCCTTGAACCGTTAGAGGTCATTCACGCCACCGATGTCCAGCAAATAATTGCTTTATACGATCCCATCTATCCGACAATCCTTACACGTCCAGTCCGGGCCCGTTTCACCAAGATGTTTCCTTCCAAGTCAGCCGGTTCATTGTTCCTGCAGATGCTCTTCTTGGCTCCCGAGTCCAACGAGCCGCTCAGACACTCCCCGAACTCCGTCTACTGCGCATGCGCGGTAACAAGTGATGCATTTAAGTACTCCTCGTAAGATGTCAATCTGGGATCCGCTAGATATCTCTATATCAGAGCTGTTATCAAAAACATGTTTTTTTCAGTAATGTTTCAGTGAATTAATCAAATTTCTTTAAAAAACTTTGAACCAACTATTAGATTATTTTTATCATGGTAAGCACCCTCGCTCACAAATGCCTATATTTGACAAGTTGGAAAAGAACGGAAGACAGCATTTTGATAATTCATTTATTCACTCAAGAACAATTTATAACAAAATGTTTCATGGGAATAAAACAAAATAAATTTACAAAATGAAAGGTGATCAAACCCACCCCATACTCAGCAAATTACATTTCAAAATTTTAATATTTTGAATGAACACAAAAGAAAATAAACACTCGACAGGAATCTTCAGTCTATTTACAGGTCCACCTCAGCTGCAGGCATATTAAAACCTTGGAGCACCATAGTCATCAGGCATCCGTTCGATATTATACCTGTATTTAAAAAAAAAAACATTGAGTCAGCAATAAGCATAAATATGATTTGATGTTAAAAGAACTACGAGGAGTGAGAACATGCACAAAGCTTCCAGATGAAGCTTCTATTTGGAAAGTTACCTGTGGTTTGAGATGTACATGATGGGCACTCCTGGGATCTTCCTTATTCTTCTCTTAAGGTCTCTGTCCACAGTAGCCAGGATGTAACACTTGTGCTGCAGAGACAGTTTTTTATGTTAGATATGAGATATGTTACAGTTGGTAAATGTGTTTCTGTACAGAAAAAGCGAGATATGCCCACTCTCATAGCCACAAACGCAACACCCTCATTGAAAATCTGTGTTCGTGCCAGGTTGTGTGTTTGCAATATCAATTGTAGCCGGAACTGATAAATACCTGCATGTATGCAAATTCTGATTAGACGCTGTTCCACTGCACTCGAACATCAGATATTGGCAGTGTTTTGACCATAGTAAAAGGGGCTGTGGTGAGTTTTATTTTACCAAAGTGTCTGCAAATACTTTACATCACAAATACAAACCCTGTTACTCAAACCACAGTTTTTAAAATCACTCAATTAACACTAACTTTCCATTGCATGTATGTAAATACACTGCATAGTTAAGTAGTTTACCTGTGTTACCCTTTGGACTAAACAGTCATCAGCATATGTTCCCTTGTGTGTGCATGGCAGGCGCTCAAACCTTGGATCCTTGGCTATCCTGCCAGACAAAAGATTAAAATAACAAAGACAAAAAAAATGTTACGGTTAAAAAAATAAAAACAAAACAGAAATAACCTGGCATTTATGCCAAGTACTTATTTAAGCCCAAAGGTTGTACCTGAGTGCAACTCTATATTTCATTCCAAGCTTCTCAATCTCAGCCATGACACAGTCTGTGATATATGGAATACCTGGAAGGGAAAAAAAAAGGGAGCATGAATTTTCTGTGTTATTAATGACAGATACTAGATCATTACATGTAAAGCCCAATTCGCACGGGATAAGTATTACCTATGGATCACTGGTAATTCGCAACTAACCCCGCACCTCTGTAATTTTTTGTGGCGCATTCGGACGGGACAAGCAAAAGTCTGTAATTTACTGAAATCACCTACATCATGAGCGGATATTCCGTAATTGTCGTAACTTCCTGTTTTGCCCCGTTGTACCTGGTTGTACACATAGGTTGAACACACAGGTGTGCGTTCAGACGGGACTTAAATTACCACAGGACGTCTGTGTTTCGCCGAAATACAGTAGGTAATTCGCGGCGGAATTATTACCCCACAAATCACGGACATGGCGCATTCACACAGGACTAAGAACTCAGACATTCTCCGCAATTATTCCGAATTACGGGGGGTCCATAGGTAATACTTATCCCGTGCGAATTGGGCTTAATAAGTCATAACATAAACTTTAAAATACAAATAATACTTACATTTGGCATACAGGCAGTCCATCATTGACTGAACAATGTCCAGCTTGGCCTTGATGGAGAAGTTGATGAAATTGGTGTCAACTAGAATATGGTAGGGAGGGCCCAGCTGAGTGTTGTACTGGAAGAACAGGCATGATGGATACTTTGTGCTGCATAAGGAGTTCAGATAAAACATGTCAACAGACCATTAATAACAACAATGGATACAGCTTATTCTGTCTTCTGGCTAACTTACACTTCTCGTTCTTTAAGCTCTGAGGGGTCCTTCTTCTTTTTCTCTTTTGCTTTGGCACGGTCTTTTTCTTTTCTACAAAACAAGCAACTAATTAGTTTTGGCAAAGATCTTCAATGAAGTAATTTGTCATGCTGAATTAAGAGGAGAATTAGGCTGGACGGGGCTGAAAAAGAAGGTAAAACCAGAAGTAAAACAGGAAAATAAGCAGTAACAAGTAAGACTTACATTCTATGATCTTTCAGATTAATCATTCTCTTCATTGCCGCAAACTTTTTTGTTTTCTGTTTCCCCTAGATTAAGGAAGTTAAAACACACATAAATGGGTTACAAAACAAAGACCTCAATCAACAGCAATAATTGTTTATGGGTCAGTAACAATTTGTTGAAAGCAAAACTGAACAGAAAATCAAGAAGTGGACATCTACAATTTTTTGACTAAACACCGAAACCCAAATCAGAACATTTCAAAAGACAAACCTGTCATCGAAACTAGATAACGGTACGATAAAAAAAAACTTTAAAAAAAAATTACATTTTAATCAAATAGTTA
Source organism: Odontesthes bonariensis (assembly GCF_027942865.1). Taxonomy (NCBI): domain Eukaryota; kingdom Metazoa; phylum Chordata; class Actinopteri; order Atheriniformes; family Atherinopsidae; genus Odontesthes; species Odontesthes bonariensis. The sequence goes on from NC_134522.1 coordinate 15,774,662, forward strand.
GATTCTTCTTCTTTTAACAGATGTTACGTTAGCGGCTTATGGTAAGTGGCAGGCTAACTGTGCTAACGTTATCTTTGCTTAGCGGCACGTCTGCCAAAAACACCGAACAATTAACACACAATATATCTAACTTAAGCGGGAAACGATTATTAAGACAACCGTAACCCAACTGTAACACAGTAAGAGATTATTTACCATGCTTTAAAATTCTGTATACAGCTCTCAGTAGCTGTATAAAACTTGCTTCCTCTCCCCTCGTGCAGAAAAACGATAACGTCATCAAAAATCGACGCTTTTCTGCGCATTTTCCGGTTGCTATGCTAACGCCTATTAGACGAAGGTAAACGCAGCGTTTAGCAGCCTATATTAATGGCATTTTTGCCTTCCCAAAGTGTAACTTTGTGTTTCTGTACTATTGCAAATTATATCTCATGAACGTTTGGAATGTCCGTCTTGATAACCACCGTGGGCTAACATCTAGCTTTCTGAAATAACGCTGAGATTGTTGGCTAACTCTGCTAGCTGCTAACATTGTGTTGTCTCTAGTTATCCAACGCTACTGTAGCAGTTTGTCTGTACAATGCTAACCATCGCCTGACGTTTCACCTAGCATTCCAGGTATCAATGGAAGAGCGAGAATCGATGATGTTGCAGTAAACCTGTTTATTTTTCAGTTGTTTTTCCGGTGTTCTTCCTATTTTAAGGTCAATCAAGTAACGATGAACTCCGCTACAGCTAGGTGTTAGGATACGTCTTGTATATAATTGTTTGGTTGTTTTTTACAATGCAGCAATTGGCATTTTTGTAAACGTTTTGAAACCTCAGCTGGCGAGCAGCGAAAGCTCATCCTTATCGGTCCAATGCAGATGTACTTGACTGTTGTCGGAAAGGATTAAGAGTGCAATTAGATTTAGATTGACCTGGTTTGTTGAACTCTAATAATCAGGGTGACGAGACTTTTATCACCATTCTAGCCATATTTTTCATGTAATGTTATTTCCATACTTCCCTACACATAACTATTCATGTTTTCTTAGCAAGGAAAGGTAACCGCAGTGCTCTTGTGTGTGAACGTTTTCATTTTCACCGTTGTCGACATTTGTTGATGACTTAAGCTCTTTGTTGTCTACTTTGATCTAGTTGTGTTGAGGTTTTTTTTTTTTCTTCCACTCTAGGACATTTAAGTAGCCCAGTGGCAGTTCTCCTGTGTGCACGGATGGGTCTGAGTGAAGGCTGAAAGATGGTCTGATGGACCGCCGTTTCTTCTTGACCTTCCTCTTCTGCTCAGTGTTGTGGATCTTCTTCTGGGAAGTACGCTGGAAGAAAAGGAAAGAAAGTCAGATTGAGGAATGGCTCCAAGGGCATAGCCTCTCTCAATACAAGCATATATTTGAAGGTCAGTGGGTTACAGTTTTCATGTAATATATTCCTAAACAATATACCATAGAAATATACTTGATGGCCCTAACTAGGACGCAGTAAGCAGTGTTATCATCAGAGGATTTGCTGAAATCCCAGTAAAGTAAAATGGTCATACTTAGTTGGGCTTGAGCTGCTTTTAATTCAGCGAGGTTGTGTTGTTTTGATTCTTAGGTTTATGACATATGAATATTAATACTTAAAGAGATGCAAATGTGTCATCCAGATGTACAGACACTGGAAGAACTAAGTCTGAGTGCACTGAGTCGTCTTGAAGAGGTGGTGAAGGAACAGCAGCGCTGGAGGGAAATTGCAGAGGTTCACATTCAACTCCTACAAGACTTTGCCTTCCGGGAGTGGCTTTGCTCCCAGAACCTAGAGCACTACTACCAAATGTAAGCAATGAAAGTTCTTGACGTGAACATTTACACCAGTGTGGTATACATTTGTGAACAGCCTGTCATTTTTAGAAAAAAAATTACTTGTTTGGATATCATACTCTGTATATGGATAGTTTCTAGCAGGTTTGTCATTCAAATTTATTGAATTGGTTGTAATCAGGTTTTATAAATGATAGCATGAGCTGTGTTTATATGTGTCCTCTTGAGGGCAGCCTCTCCATTCATGCTTAGCTGATTTTGCTGACACTGGAATGTGTGGGCTGCAGTATTTCAGAGGGTCACTGCAGTAAAAAGTATTCTTTAGAGACCGTTTGAGTTTGAGACCCTGCAGCAATGCAGATGCTTATTTGTGTGTATGTGTTAGTTGCTTTTCAACATAACCAATGGCAGGAATCAGTTACGGCTTTACAAAAGCAACAGCCCCCTTCTTCTGAAGGTCAATAATATTTCAGAAACAAATAGAGTAAGGTTTCAGTGGAATTTTGTCTGGCTTCTGACGGGCCAGACGGGTTAGATTACTGAAGGTCGTCACGCCTTTGATCTTTTTGATTCACTGGATTTGAATTGGGCTGTGCTTTTGATTCAGTAAGAAACTGTAAAACGTTGACACATTGAAAAGTATTATTCTTGGTTTATAATTTGAGGAAAACGAATCAAAATAACAACATCTGTGAGTAAAATTGGATCTTTTTCAGACTTTGTCAGCCAAAAGTATTCAGGAAATGGGGAAGTTGAATTTGCAGATTTACACAAGCCTCTTTGTTTTCAAAAGAAGTTCAGATGCATCATAACTCTTTCTCTTACTTCTCACTGTTGAAGTGAAGTGCTTGTTCAGCTGATAAGACTGTGGTTTCCATAATAAACTATTTCACACAAACCAGTGTTTGTTTTGTGTAAGCAATTGCCTGTTCTGTGTAGACTGAGCAGCAGGACACGGAGTTAACAGCTGCCATTGTGGAGATGCATTTCTAAGATGTAAAGAAGATAAGTATCCGTCGTCACTGTCCATTATCTGCTTGACGTACTTTCACATTTGCTTTTAATGCAGACTGAAGACCTTGGGTTATATGAATCTGGAAGATCTATCTCAGTTTGACAGCCAACTGCAGCTCTCTCTCGCCGCTTGGGGTTACTACTACGAAGACTACATAAAACTGTCTACAGGCATCAGGATCCTCCAGACCTCCAGGGGGAGTCGGGACCAGGACTACGAGATCCGGCTGGTACACAGCCTTGCTGAGAGGCGTCTGAATGAGAAGTGGTCGTTTGGTAAGATTCTGATAATTTTTTGCCGTCGAAGGCTTTTTTACCACAGCTGGAGATTATCAAGATGCATGTATCCAGTGAATAAACATAAGATTGTGCTGTTGCTATTTGTTTTTAAGTGTTTTCACAACTGTTATTACTGGAGTCACAGATCATTCAAGTGTGGTAATGAACAAGTGTTGTGTTGCCTAATTTCTGGGCGCAACCCGACATTTAATCATTTTTTTTCTCTCAGAAACTCAGCGTACAATCCCAAAGAGGACAGATATATGATAACTTTAGAAAAAAAAGTTCCGCCCTTGTTAGCATACCTAAGGTTCAACCATTGGTTTTGTTGCCCAGTATTCTTTCTCAGAGGGTGTGACTTTCAAATTCCAAGCAAAGCCATCTATATCCAACGATTTCTTTGCATATGTTGTTTATTTCGGAAAAAAACCCGAAACATTTATGTACGGTATAGTTATATATTCACAAAACACAATTTTCCAAGGGAAAAATTTAAAGCCGTTAAAGTTCATCTGCTAACCCAGAACAGGAAGTATTCACTTTATTTTTTTATGAATTTTCTTGTTGTTTTTTCAGCGGGAGCTTTCCTTTTTGGCTGTACTGTGGCACTGTGCTTCTTGATAAGGGACCTCATGTTTTACGTGATTGGTAAGACCGGTATTAGCTGTTTGGATGGGGGGAGGGGTGTGTTGGGCTGATATTTACTACTACTACTACTACTACTACTACTACTACTTGTTCTTCTTCTTCTTGCATGAATCAGCTTTTAGAGGTAGTACTAATTATGTTTGAATGACCCAAAGATTTCCTCTCTTTGCCTTATTTTGGTAGTATTCAAAAGTATCTAATAACCCAATGAACATCATTACTGTCAGCTCTATTTGTTTTCTGTGTTTCTCTGCTTCTTTCGGTAGGTGGAATTACTGTTTCCATCATTGCGTTCGTCTTTACCATCAAGTTCCTCTGTGAGCTTGCTGCAAGGGTTGTCAGCTTCCTGCAGAATGAGGATCCAGGGCGACGGGGAGATCGCAGCATCTACGACTACGTGCGGGGCAACTACCTGGACCCACGTTCCTGCAAGGTGTCATGGGACTGGAAGGAACCACAGGAAGTGGGGCAGACGATGAGCTTCAGAGTCCAGGTAATAGACCAAATGTGTTGAGGCTAAAAATGTTGTGTTGTTTCCAGGTGTTTCTTTTTCACTAGGAGCATGCTGCTTTTTCAAGAATGTTTGGTTAGAAAAACTAAAGTGCAGAAATGATTTATTTTACACTACTTTTGTACCTGTGTCTTCTCAGCTCTTCTACAAGAACGGTCAACCTTTTCCAGCCCATCGGCCTGTGGGACTGAGGGTCAACATCAGTCACGTTGAACTGGCGCTGGATATCCCTGTCACACAGGAGGTTCTACAAGAACCAGAGTCCAATGTAGTCAAAGTGGCCTTCACAGTGCGCAAGGCTGGGCGTTATGAGGTAGCTGTCAAGCTAGGGGGCCTCAATGTGGCCTACAGCCCCTATTACAAGATATTCCAGCCAGGTATGTTTGTGACATGTTTTCTCGGGGCCTGATATTTACACCCACAAAACGAGATTTTCATTTCGGCTGATTCTTATTTATTTCTCTCAATCTCTTCAGGTACAGTTGTTCCGTCCAAAACCAAGATAGCCTACCATTTCTCTACCTTGGTGCTAACAAATGGCCAGCAGCACACTTTACAAATTGAACCGAGGGATGAGTATGGAAACCCCACGAGTAACTCCACGTCTCTCACAGATGAAACCAACTACAGCGTCCACGTGCACTTTGTAAGGAAGACGGCCCTTATTTTCTGTACAATTTCTACTTTATTCAACTTTTTTTTTTTCACTGTTCAAGTGAAACCCAGCACTTCATTTTTACCCCTCTGTTAATACTTGCTGATACGTAGTTTTTCAGTTCAGCTGATACTTGGTTTTCTGCTTTTCCAGCTCGGCACAGTGGATGATGACAGTTTAGAGGGCTTCTACAGCAAGTCAGTTTCCCTAAACAAGCAGCAGTGCCAAGTTCTGCTGAGACTGACCCTGAGGAGGACGGGCTGTTTCAGGGCCCGGATCTCCTACAAGCACCAGCCGCTCAGCAATGGGGAATTTGACATAATTGTTCTCAGTGGTGAGCAGCTTTCACATCCTGAAGAAAACACACACACATTAACCTAGAACAGTGGTTCCCGACCCATTTTTCCTGGAACACAAACACACACCCCCCCCAACCTCCCCAACAACTTGTATCTATGAAATAGTTGCACCCACCTTCTCACTGCACACATGTGTGTGAATATCAGAAGAATAATCTGCAAACTTTTATTGACCCCTGTTTTCAGAACAGTGAGTCACATTTTCCTAGATATCAGGTGTGATGTTTATGACAGCTTGTTACAAACTTTTGTCTTTATTACAAGGTGCTGAAGTCTGTCTCTGGCAGGTTCGTACTGCTCGACAGGAGAATGACCTAAAATTGCATGTTTGGCAAATCTGAGTATAACAGTGTGTCCTTTTGATAATCCAAAACCTTTGGAGTGCATTCCACTGTATATTTTTCTTTTGCACTGAATCCGAAGTCCAACGATTCCTTTGATAAGTATGCATCAGTAAAACAAGACTTAATTTCCTCACAAAGCACGATGTCATGCTGAGTAAATGTGTGTGTAAATTTGCACGCGCGGTGTCAAAAGACTGTTTCATCTGAAGTGGAAATTGTTCTGGCTCCCTTTTTAACATGTCATCAACTCTGTACTCCAGTTTGAGCACGTTTTCCACTGCATGCTGTTCGTTCCGGACCCTGCATCCACTTTTTGGTCTCATTGTTGAGTGATTTTTGACCACGAGGAATGTGGAAAATCCAGGAGTTAGTTGTGTGCACAGCAGGGGTCGCGTTAATATATTAACGGAATATTTTTCCGTCGTTGACCCTTTTTTTTTTTTTTTTTTTTTTCAAACGGTGACGGAAACCTCTGAAGGCCATCTGTCATTTTGACCGATTGCAATTAGCACCCCTGACCACTTGGTGGCGAATGAGCATATTAATCGTCTCTCTTGGTGCATGACCTTGTTGGCTTCCTTCGTTCAGAGAGTCTTGCCGACTGATCACTTCACTTGGAGAAATGTTCCCTGATTTCAAAACTTTGGCTGAAGTTGCGCTTGTAATTCCGGTGTCCAGTGTGGCAGCAGAGTGCCGATTCAGAACAACATCAAAATAGCCATGAGAAATCGTCTGTCCGAGGCAAAAGTCCAAAACCTCATGACAACAGCCTCTGCCGCAATCCCACTTGAGACATTTGATAACGCACAAGCGGGCACGCAATTCAAGTCCATGCAGACCAGGAGGAGGGTGTGAGGGTGCGCGTTCAGGCCACAGCAGGTGACCTGTTCACATTTTAAGTGCAATCGTTTGATTTCATTGTCCATATGTAGCTACTGGGGCCACAGTCTGATGGCGCGGTGTGGATGCTCTGTTCAGCTTGTTCGGACTGAATATTAATTAAAAATGAATGAAAATGAAATGCTATTGAATATGTCATTATTATCACAAGACAAATACAACTTGGAACAAAACCATTTAAACTTCAGTACTTATAGTTTGGGTAAAAAATAGATGAAGGGATTTTTACGACCCTGTCAGTCAAAATGACGGACAACGGAAAAGTCTAGCGCAACCTCTGGTGCACAGAGTTGTAGGTAAATTCTTTCTTTTTTTATTTTCTGCAATCCCGTTCAACCCACAAGTACTCGTCGGTGTGATAACCAGCTTACCTTTGTATGTAACAGCAGTGTTTGATGTGCTTCTTCCTCATAAAATCCAATAAGTGTGTTAGGAGTTTGTGCGTGTGCAAATCTAATTTTGACAACCTGTTTGGAGTGAAGACCTCCCACCCCCTCCTGCAAACCCCCCAGGTTGGGAACCACTGACCTAGAAGCCCCTTTCAAAGTTAGCCTCTATTTTCAAAGCCTAATAATCAGTTTCATTGTACATTGCAGAGAATGAAAAGGCCTGTGTGGAGAAAAACGTGTCCACTCCAGGAATAAGCATCTACTTTGAGGCATACCTGTACGGCAGTGGGAACTACAGCAGCTCCTCGTGGCAGTTACCGGCCTCCTCTTTGCTCGCTCCTCAGAGGAGGCCCTCCATGGGAGAGGAGGAGGAGGAGCATGACTCTCCTGTGGAGGGACAACCCGAGAAGGTGAAGAAACCAAAAAAGGTCTACTGTTACATATCGCCAAAGGTAAGTGAGAGAGTTATTTGTAATGTGTGAGTTATTATTTTTACTGGTTCTTCGCGAGCTTTTTTTGAGATCCAGAGAGGATATATTTGACTTTGGCTCTTGTCCAACAGCAACTTTCTGTCAAGGAGTTCTACCTGAAAATAATTCCCTGGCGCCTTTTTACCTTTCGAGTATGTCCAGGAACAAAGGTAAATTGCACTTGCGTAAAAATTCTACACGAAGCACCATTTCGACTCGGTCACACAGTTGCCTGAAATTTCTCTTTCCAGTTTACCTATTATGGTTCTGACCCGGTTCATAAGTATCTGACTCTTGTCGTGGATGATGGGATACAGCCTCCTGTGGAGCTCAGCTGCAAAGATAGGAACATCATGGCTGCCACCTTCATTCGTTTCCTACACAAAAACATTGGTTTGTTTGAATCTAATAAAGATCTTTAGCTGCAGATGATAAATAGCTCATTATGGAGACTGTAGCAGTAATTTGTGATGTGATTGTCTTAAGGCGGCTCTGAAACCTTTCAAGATAAGGTGAACTTCTTTCAACGTGAACTCAGGCACATCCACTCCAAGAGACCTCGCACCAAAACCTGCCTAAAAATCTCTCGACACGCCATTCTAGATTCAGTGAGTGCTGCCGAGTGGCTGCATAATAAAGCTGTTTCATGAGCTAAGCATTCTAAAAATAGGCATGTAAGCTCAACACTGCTGTTAACCCTGTTAAAATGTTGACTTTAATTTGTTTTTCCAGTCGCTAAAGGCTACGAGGAACTTTTCAGTGTCAGACTGGAGTAAGAACTTGGAGGTTGTTTTTCAGGATGAGGAAGGTAAACAAAGCACTTGACTGTCACTTGGTGAACTGGGTTTGGTAAATGTATGAGTTCCAGTTGGGTGCAGAACAAAAAAAGAATCTTGTGGTGTCTTTGATGTGTTTTTGCAGCTCTGGACTGGGGAGGCCCTCGCAGAGAATGGTTTGAACTCATTTGTAAAACACTCTTTGACACGTCAAACCAGTTGTTCACTCGCTTCAGTGACAACAACCAGGGCCTTGTGAGTTATCCTTTTTACCCACTTCCAGATTCATTGCCAAGTGTCCTCTTCAGCTCGATACAGTTTGAGAATTAAGAGACCATCTTTCATTTTCCAGGTGCACCCAAACGCTGACAGGCCCCCCCACTTACGTCTGAAGATTTATGAGTTTGCCGGTCGCATTGTAGGAAAGTGCCTGTATGAGTCTGCTCTGGGTGGAGCCTACAAACAGCTGGTCCGAGCTCGCTTTACACGTTCTTTCTTGGCTCAGATCATAGGCCTTAGGATGAACTACAAGGTATGGAAGATTACCACAGACGAGACAATTGTCTTGAAGTTGGAACACCCTGTTTTTATTGTTTATCTTAATGTGTCAGCACTCTTGTCTCATCACTTTAGTGTTCTTCATAAAGCCCGGAATTGCGATTTGTTTCTTGAGATTATTCATGTCATGGAAAGCAAGCCATCGTGTTGTGCTGTTTGTCCAACGCACTGAGATTTCAAAAAGCCCACCCAACCGTCTTTACAGACCCCTCAAGAAGATGAAATGCCATGTTTGTTTAAAAATGTAATTCTCCTGTGGTTTCCTTTTGTTTTCCACATGCAGTACTTTGAGACGGATGACCAGGAGTTCTACAAAACTAAAGTCTGCTTCATCCTAAACAATGACGTGAGTGAAATGGACTTGGTGTTTGCTGAGGAGAAGTACAGCAAATCAGGACAGCTGGAGAAGGTGAGGCAACGCTTTGGAAAAGAACCTCCCCTTTTATCCCCGATTCAATTTCGCAGGAGACGGGAGCCAAAAACCAAACAAAAAGAACCATATTGCTTGTTTGGCAAGAGTTTTGTTTTTCTTTAAAGATTTGGGAATGCTGAGTTTATACGAGTTTATGCATCCGCAGCTCTTTCTGGGTTTTTTTTCCCGACATTGTGGTTTAGTATGAAAATCAGTATCAAGTTCGACACAATAGCTGGCTTTGTATTCACCATGTGAACACTAATGAGTTTAATTACCTTTTTAGATACCTATTTTTAATCAAATAAATATGTTACTGCATCAAACTGCTGTTTTAAACCTTGAAACCCTCAAACATTTACAAATCAGCAGACGCCCAAACACCGATTTGACCAAGTATCTTAACTTTTACATGTGCAAATCTTCTGTCTGCGTCTTTGCATGAGATGCTGTTTTGTATGTTTCTTCCAACATTTATTTCCTGCCTCATGCTCTCCTGCAGGTGGTGGAGTTGATATCAGGGGGAGCTCAGATCGCTGTAACCAATGAGAATAAGATGCATTATCTCAACCTGCTTGCCCAGTATAGGCTGGCCAGCCAGGTGAGGGAAGAGGTGGAACACTTCCTTAAAGGTAAGGAAACTAACTCTCCTCTACTCCACCATTTTGTGCTCGTTCCTTTCATTCAAGCTCTCCTGTTATGTGCATGTAATGCAGTGTCATTTCCTGATCAACGGCAGGTTTGAATGAACTGGTTCCAGAAAATCTTTTGGCCATATTTGATGAGAATGAGCTGGAGGTATGTGGGATCTTTGTAATTAAATGCCGATGATCTCTAAAATGGCCATCTTTTAATCGTGTTCGCATTCCTTTTCATCTCATCAGTTGTTGATGTGTGGCACGGGCGACATCAACGTGCAGGACTTTAAAGCCCACGCGGTGATTGTCGGCGGATCATGGCACTTCAGGGAGAAAGTATGTCATGGAAATTCCTTGCCTTATCTTATCATCTAGCGGCAGGACCCTGTCTGAAAGTGTTGTCCTGTTCTTTTTACCACAGGTGATGAAGTGGTTCTGGGCGGTGGTGTCCAGCTTCACCCAGGAAGAGCTGGCGCGCCTGTTGCAGTTCACCACCGGCTCTTCTCAGCTCCCACCTGGGGGATTCAACACACTTTGTCCCTCCTTCCAGATCATCGCTGCTCCTACACACAGCACTTTGCCCACTGCACACACTTGGTGAGCAGTGTGTCAATTTTCCATAATTCTTGTTATATGTGGCGTCCAAGCGTGAGATTGTACTTTATTTATTTATTTTTTTAAAGTTTGAATTGTAGGCTGTGCCTTATTTTCACCTTCATATTAGTATTTGTGGTGCTGAAGTGGATTTTCATGGTGGCGGAAGGATGATGTTCATGGGACTCTGTAGTTTATTTTAATAGTGTCACTCAGCAACAGTGATGCGTTTTTAATAGTATTTACAGCACAGTGGTGCAGGGGAATCTGCCATACGACACTTGCAAGTACTTAGAAAATACAGGATCAGCACATTTCTTTTGACAGCCACAAATGTTAGGATCATTTGCAACATTATGTGTAAATGTAGCTGACTCTCAGTGTTCTTTTCCGTCCCGTCTAGTTTTAACCAGCTGTGCCTCCCTACCTACGACTCCTACGAAGAGCTGCACAAGATGCTGAAGCTAGCCATCAGTGAAGGCAGCGAGGGCTTTGGGATGCTCTGACTTCGCAGTCACCGGCACTGTGGTTCCACTCGTACCCGTGGAGACCAGCACTGCTCCACTACCCTGGTTTCCTGCGTTCAACCCCATTTAACAGTTCAGCGTCTTGGCCCCCCACACACATTCTCTCTCATTCTGAGAGAGCTATTCAGGAAGTTCCAGAAGACTGTGCTGAACGTGGGACTTAGTCAAATGAACTCTAGTACTACTGTATGTATACAAAGTATCTCCGGTTACTTTCCTTTTTTTTTTCTTTTTTTTTTTTTTTTAATAAAAGAAAAAAAACAAAAAATAACAAAACACGGACGGCTAAAAAAAAAAAAAGGTAATATTTTGGCCGGTTTCATTCCTGAATGCAAAGTTTGCTTAGCTTTATATGTTGAGAGACAAATGATGCAGGAACAAAGGCTTTGAGTCCTATTAGATAACAGCTTCTTTTGCATTTTTCAAACTGAGAAACTCCGAAGTGCAACGGCAGCCTCCATGTGACGTGGGTTCCACATGCATCCACAGCACTTTGGCCTTAAACGATCAGGGACTGATGTGTGTATGTAAATATATAATATCACACTGTTATTTCAATACTTGTACATATTAGTGTGCATACATAGGCTTTCATCTTATTACCTTTTTGATTTGACATGAAAGGAGAAGGGATTTCATTATTGCTGCACGTTTCCTGGGTTGAGAGTTAATTTTCTTACACTTTTTTTTTTTCTTTCTTTCATCTTTGGTCTGGTGAAGAGGGTTTTAATGCAAGCCAAGTGATTTCTATCGTCTCTGTTTTTAACTTATTGAGTTTGGAGGAATTGTTTGTGTTGACCCATATTGTTGAATGTTTTTGTTATGTTTTATAACCTGCCTTATTGATGCCCTTTGCCCTTTGAGAGGTGCGTAGGGGACAGAGACGTAGTTTCTGTTTGTGCATGCAGGGGTCACTGCAGATGGGAGTGTTGGGTTGGACCTTGGATTCAACCATTTATAACCAACATTTTGTTAAATATGCTTTTTACTTTCTCATTCACAGCCTTTGATGGGTTTACCTCAGAATCTGACACCTATGCATCCTGACACAACTGTGAATGTTGTATGGAAACGCATGCAGATACAGTTTGCTCACAGTAGTCTCCTTTCAGTCTTCACCGTACAACCTTTAGCCGTATATTCCCTCATCCTTAGAACATGAACATGGTAGGTTGGAGAATATATTCCATTTGTTTGTTGTTTTTTTTTGTCACTTTGTAACACTATTTATTTAAAATGCTGTTAGTGTTGTCGATATCCTGAGCCAACGGATGTGTTTTCTTCTCCCATTTATGATTTTGTTGAAATTCCTTTGCTGTTAAAGAGTTTACATGATCATTAGCCATGTTGTAATGTGTGCTGCCAGTCAGAGTATTTGTAGAGCATTTAGGAAGAGAGATGTTTAGACACAAAGCGAAACAGAAAATGCTAATGTACAATACTGATTCCTCTCAATAGTAATGTGATTTGAATAGGTTCATGTTCCCCACAGAGCTCTTTAAATGCAGTTTCACACCTGCGTTACTCCGTGTTGCCGGTAATTTTGGCACGGCCACTTACAGATTTGACTTGTCGAACAGCAAAAACATCACACTTAGATGGTAAGCTCTTTAGCCGGCCTTTTGCAGTGTTAAGAGGATTATATAAGGATTTAGGGACTTGTGCTCATTTGGGTTGTGCAATGTTGACTTGATGTATTGAGTTGAAAAGTGAAATCATTTTTCTGACAATATTTCATCAAAGGTTTACTTCCAGCATTAAGACCAACGGCGGAGATCATATTTATCAGACTCAGAGGTAGTGTAATCGTTATGGATATGACATGTACTTTCTAAACAAATGTGAACCAGGTCTGTCCTGTGGTTTATGCTCTTGTTTGATGTTTAGCTTTTTCACAAACAACCATTAGTCCGTTTTATGTTTGAATGGGTTTCTGGGTTGGATGACCTGAGTATGACTTTTAGCAATGTAGATATTGTGAAATAATTGCCTATGACTTTAAAGCTGAAGGTACCCTCCTTTTTTTTTCTTCTTTTTTAATGGCAAACCTCTGGTGATGAATGTTTTAAAAAATTCTGGTTTGCAGCTCCTCTGTTTATTTGAATAAAAACAATGAAATTGATTCTTATCTATTTTAGCTGCATATTTTGATGTGTAAAATTGTGAGTTTAATTTTGGAAGCTCGGAGAGATACTGGGTTTATATATTTTTTTAATTGCTCATGTAAATGAACATTATCAGTCTCCCATATTGTTGTGGGGGAATTTAAGACCACTGATCTTTACAGTGTTTATTACTACAACGGTTTGTGGGCGTCTCTTCATGCACATTTTTCCTAAGATGCCAGCGGCTTTTTAAAAGAAAGGATAATAACAGTGTTATGTGAAATATGTTGTTGTCTATTTAAGGTTGTATTTAAGACCTGGTAGGAACTAGATGATATTTTTATTATGTCCAGATGCAAAAAAAAAATTAGAATTGAAAGAGGGTATACACGTTTTGACATAACTGTAGCCATTAAATATAAGCTGTAAAATGACTTCCATGAGCAGGTGAGTTCATGTTTTAGACACAAGGGGGTGCTGGCTCTGCATGTGACATAAACTCACCTTAAGTGAGCTCATGTCACATGTACATTTATCATTCTGTCATCCCTTGGGACAGCCCAGCAACAGTAAATAATGAAGGGCTTTCCTGTCTTCAGCTGACCATCCATATTTTAATTCTTGAACACATTGACCGGACCAGATGGAATCCCTTCCGCTACTGACGTTTCCCTACACACTCATAACTACCTCATAAACACAGGAAAATAAACATACTTTCATTCATTCAAAACTGCTGGGTTCATGTTGGCTCCAGGTTTAATGAGGTCAGTCTCCTCTGAGGTCTATTGTGTATGATGCCGCTGACAGTGAATTGGAAGGCACTTGGCTCCCTTCCCTCCCAGCATATGGATGTGTGGCATAACTGACAGCTATATCATCACAGGATGTGAAAGAGGAGCATTCTTTGTAGACTCAGTGTTTTGTTCCATAGTTAGTGTCTGATATTGTTCTCAAATAAAAATTCATTTTTAACTGCAGTGCTGTGAACATGCAGGCCACATGGCCCTCCCTTCACACTACACCCACATGTTCCTGGCGCGACTCCTCACATTGTGGTCTGAACACTATCAGGAACCGACAAAGGCATCTTGAAGCACTTGGAAGCAGGAGTCCAGTTATTTGGTCTTGGCATGCACCTGTGGATTTGCATAATGGTCTTGCTCAAATTTCCCAAGAGGAATGCTTGCTGAAAAGGGACAACAAATCAGAAAGTCGTCCTCCAGTCCTCCTTCTGAGAACCTGAGAGAGACCACTCTGTAACAGTGTTGTGCATTCTTGTGAGTTCATCTAATGATGCACATTTCCCAAGAAAGCATATTTTTCTGACAATTTTTCCTTGTACTATTCCATAAACGGCTCCAGACCTGACTGAAGCTTGGATTTGGGGTTCAGGGTTGCCAAGTTCCTGGGGGAGTCGATTTATGGGTGGTGTACAGAACCTCATTTCCCACTTCTGAGTCAGGCACTCTGATTCAGAGGAGATGTCCATCAAGTCCTCTGATCAAAGGTAATTGTCTACAGACAGTGATCTTTCTCAGAAAAGACAACACAAATGTGGCATTTCTTATGCATCTTTACAACATGACCACTCTTCTTGCTGTTAAACAGCCATGGGGTTGTCTGCTTCCCATTCCAACATGAAGGTCCTCATTACCTGATTGGACATTGTTGATTAACTGCCAACTGTATTGGCTGAAGGTATTTATCATCTGCAGTGATTGGGACAATTTAGAGGCCAGTCTTAATCAGAGTTGGTGAAGGACAGGAGAGTTTTGCTCCAGCAGCAGGCCTGGATTAAAGTTAGCCCTTTACTGTGCAGCATAATGACTTCACATAACATGCAAAAGGTTTCTCAGCCCTGGGTTCAAACACTGGAAAAGATCAGGTTTCAACATGTGCATAGATGCAAAGTCTGCCTCCAGAAGGTGCAGCACAAAGAGGAGCTCCCTCCCTCTATCCACAGTGGCTGACCACTAAAAGGACTGTTTGTCCAATCAGGGTCTTAACTGGCTCACGCTATGATTGGTGACAGCGTGGTTCTGCAATTGACGTTGTTGAAGATTATGAGGGAAACAGCTGTAAGAAATACACATCACAGTGATGACAATGGTCTGGCAATGAAATGCAGCACAGGAATGTATGGATGGGACCGCTGCTGATTAAAGAGATTCTTTTCCTCCCAATCTCAATCTCCAACCTCTAATATTTCGCAGAATTTGTGTTGCTCCTGATTGATTATCTGTAGATTAAAGTGCTAAAGTGCTATTAAAGACCTGCATATAGACACCCAGGCTGGAATGTGGCAAGTCTATGTTGAATAGCAAGCGTAAGTGGCCAAACATTAATGCAAAAGCCTCATTCAAATAAATTCTTTTACCTGAAACAGAACGCCAACACGTGTTTTACTTTGAAAACTACAAGAAAAACCTCCAGCTGAGGCCAAAGAGACAACAAACTTTCAGCCTTAAGAGGTCTTGAAAAACTGCTAGCATGGAGATTAAGAGTCCCCCAGCTGATAGCTGTCTATGTTATATATATGATGTCGAAGAGAGGCTTTTGATTCATGGGGTTAGTTGTCCTGCTGGGATATGGAGCTGTATTATTATTATATTCAGTGTGTTGGGGAAACATTTCTGTCCTTATATTTCCTCTGTGAAGATAGGGCCTCAAATGTAGATAGTCCAACTGTTTGACAAATATCAAAATGCTGCTCCACCCTTATTGTCAGTACAGAGTCACAGCAGCATATATGAATTTGCTGTGAAGAGGAATTCATCTTGACGTCTGCAGTGCAGTAATGATAACTGCAGAGGGAATATCATCAGCCATGCTAACAGCACGGATCTGGTCAAGTCTTTCAGTCCCCCAGTCTGATTCGGACTGAAATATCTTTACTACTTGATGGATTGCCAAGAACCGTTCTACAAACATCCATTGTCCCCCAAAAGTTGTTATTCCTTACTTTGGTGATCCCATAACATCTCCTCTCATTACACCATGAATGATTTATTTTTTAGTGTACTTTCTTGACAGCTGTTGGATTGATTGCCACAATATTTGGAACAGATGTTCATGGTGCCCAGATGGTGATTCCTGACTACTTTGTGTCCTGCTCCACCGTCAACAATGATTTTTCTTACAGTATGTAACATCTCTGCACCTACAATAAATCGACTGGCACCAGAGTTCGTACATTGAGACATTCGTGGCTCCCAAAAGATGAAGGTCATGACGGCATTTACGCTTAACGCCACCATGAGAGTTGTGTTTGGGATGTTGAGTCAGAACAACTGCTGTATTTATGGATTGCCATCACATATAATACTTACATTTATTAACTTTTTATCGAGCGCACTGGTGTCGTGGTGCTCAGGGAGCCTGTCCAGAATATTACGAACAGTTACATTTAAGACTGCTCTGCCATAGTAGTTCAAACTAGTTCAAGCAAAGATAGACCAGTAACATTTTCACATTGACACTTTAAGGTGCTAAATGTGAAAAAAAAAAAAAAAAACTGAAAACATAAAAAATATCAACTGTTACCAGAATCAGAAAAAAACAATACCTTTGATGTTCTTTAAAACCTGTCTCAGTACTGAGATACACCGCTAAAGATAATTTGGAGACGGACCACATTTTACCGCTTGGTACCACTAGATTGGATAGGAGTCATCACAGTGCCTGGTCTCTCCTAGAGCAAGAGGAGGAAGAGGAAGAAGACTAAAATGTACAAAGTGACCACAAAATTTGCACACACTCGATTCTTCCACCCGACTTATCTGTTTGTATCTTTGTCCCCTGTCACCAGGGATGCTGACAGAGGAGATGAGGACAGTCATGAGAAGAGAGGAGGAAGAAGGTGAGGAACCTGTGTCAACTTCACTGCTGCATTCTTGCTTACAGCTTCTCCAACAAGCCTCCTATTTCTATGACCCTTTCTCCTTCACTTGTATTTTAGTACTTGAGACATCCTTCAAAATATTTTGCTGTGAACGATGTCACAAGGAGGAGGACAGAGGAGCTAGGAAAGGAGGAGGATGGAATGAGAGAAATGAGATAAGCCTAGAGTATAGAGACAAGTATTGTGGATGCCTCTTATGTTGTAGCTATAAATTTCAAACAAATGTTTGTGCTAAAATACAAGCTAATCGTATTATGTAAACTGCATATGTGTAAAGGTAGCTGCATGACCAGCCTGGACAGTATGAAAGGGAAGATCAAAATAAGCATATTCTCATCTTACGGTAGGCGTCCACTATTCCGGCACGTCAAGCCGTATCCAACGCATTCAGTTCATTTTCAATGAAATCCGGCCGATCGTTGTCGCCGTGCTCGCAAAGCATGCTGGGATTCCGGCACGGCGAGCGGCGGACCTGCGGCACGTCAAAAAGTTGGGCTCGGCCAAACTTTATGCAAATTTGCCACGGCAGACGGAGTGCGTTATCCAATGACAGTAGATCATGTGATCTCCTGTGTCGCAGCAGCAGCAGCAGCAGCACAGCAGCTCTCCTCGCTCGCAGATCCGGATCCATGGTACAATATGAAATAATGTTCCATTGCTGACGATTTATACACATTAATTTCCCTCCAAAACTCAAATTTTTAGATGGAGAAACTTCGGTTGGTTAAAATCACAAGTTATTTACTTTCCCCCGGAGCCATACACGCCCCACACACCCAATGTAGTAGCAACACGGCGACAACTAGGCATCCAATCCGGCGAGTTACGTTGACGTGCCGGAATAGTGGACGCCTAGCCTTATTGTTAGTCGGGAGAGAATCGACAAGTTGTTCCACCTCGTTGTCACATGGTTGGCTGAAAAAAACAACAAATCCCAAAATTGTATGACCAAAACATTTTGACCCTAATCTGACTATAGAATGAGAAACTACATAACAATGCTTCTTCAGTGAACCTCTCTTTACCCCTCAGTCAATCCATGGAGCTCAGCTGTCTACAAGAGATTCTTCCAGCAGGATGAAAAACTGCATCTGTTAAGGTCACAAGATCAAGATCAAAGTCAGTGTCATAACTACTGACTCCCACACTTATCTGGACAGAAATAAGAAATACTCCAAAGCTTTATTGGCAAAGACAAGAAATAAGCATGGCTGACATTGGCCTTCTTTCCAACCACAGCTACTGCAAGTCATAAGCTCCAGGCCACTGAATTGATCCTCAGCACTGTGGCCAAACTTTGTCTGTGAACACATTCTGCTTGACAGAATGGTCATATTTGCCCAATTATCTCCACAGAATGAAACAAGGTGCTATATTTGTGGCCTTGCCTAACCACTAATCTGTGCATTAATGCATACTTCTCAAATTTGTGGTATATTAAGAATCCTTAGCAAATACCTATGCTTTGAAGAGCTGCTGACAAAAAGGCATAAATAAAATCACACAAAAAAAAGAATCCTAAAAATAATAACATTCATAAACACTTGAATTCCTTAACAAAGTTTATCTCTTTAGGACCCTGTCCTGCTTCACAAAAAGTAGTAGAACCTTAGGTGTTCTACAGTGGCCACCACATGGCTATGGCTTTGTAAAACAGCTACCAAGTTGATCTGTAGTTTCAACACTCCAGTGTAGAAATTGTACAATTGTAACTCAAAAGGGAATTAATACATTTACATCTTCGTTACTTCGAGGATGAGGTTGGAGGACAGTTTTCACTGACTGTAGCCTCGCGAATACAACAGTAGTAGCCACATCTGCTCAGCATATGTGCAACTTTGTTTTTGCATATGAGCAATACAGTGTCAGCGAACAGTGTGTTTACAGCCCAAGATACACATATCACCTTCACCTCTGAGCTATGAAGTTGAATCTGTGGATAGATAAATAGTTAAACAGGAGCATCAAAGGCAGGATGTTAAAAATGAGACAAATAAGTGTTTTTCATTTGCACACGTTTCGCTTAGCTCAGGGATGCAAGTGTGTGACAGACTAGACTGGCACCACACACACCATGATTTGGAAAATTCTGTTAATGGTAATAAAAAGGAAATGCCATCGGGCGGTGAGTTAGGGATTCAGATGAAAGAAAAGAGAGGAAGAGTACACCTGCTGGAAACTGCTGATTGAGGAGGAAGTGCTTTCCTGTCTGCTGTGAGGATTTCTGCCAATTCATTCCGAACAGTGATGCTCAGCAGAGTGGGGACCACCCTGGTAAGCGAGAGGAACAGGGTGAGGCCCTGTTCAGACTGACAGAAAGATTGACCGCATCCTATCAGCTGCTGTTTCCGGAACTTCAGATAATGGCAGGTCACTGCCTACACCCTTTAAAAAAGAGACGACATACTTTTAGCCTGCTTTCATTTCAGCTATGTTCTCATAAGTGGGATATTCACATGCCTCTTCCTCAAGGTCCCTTCTGAGCAGAAAATGTAGATTTAATGCATGCAATCATGGTGAAGAAGTAACCTATAATGACACTTTTCAGGTTCCACATGCAACACAGCTTGAAGAGGAAATTATGTAACTCATCCAGGCCTTTTTCTGCCCTCTGTGATAGTATAGTAGGTCATGGAGGGAGTCTCTTCTTTTTTAAGGGTGTCAGCACCCAGTGGGAAGCTAAGGATACCATCCAGGGCACTCTGGGGCAAACATTAAAGGCTGAAAACTCATGAGCGAGGCCATGGACATAACAGCAAGTGTTTGCTTTGCTCTGGGTGTGAGCTGTGCAGGGAGCTGCCTGTATATATTTTTTTTCTTTCAATTGTGACCAGTTATACAAAGCTTTGTAGAGCAGCCCTATTAAAGGGATAGTTAGCCTCTTTTGACATGAAGCTGTATGACATCCCATATTAGCAATATCATTTATTAAATGTGACTTACTCCCTGCTGCGTCCTGTGAGCTGAGTTCTGGCCTCGTTTTGGCGTTGACGAAGGTAGTCCGGCTAGTTGGCTGGGGCTTAAAAAATAAAGCGTTTTGCTTCTCAAAACAACATGTGTTCAAAAGAGTAATACATTTGCATCACAAAAGCGTTCACTCAGAAAAAGTAAGACCTCACAATCGCTTGGCGCTATTTTCTCTCCCTTCATATCACTGCGTGCATCGGTCATACTCTTCGGTCTGCACGGTCTACACAGCATTGCACTATCCCTTTAAGGGGTCATCATAATGCCATATCGAGAATATCAGATATAAAAGTATCTTAACAAATTGAAATTTTCAGCTATCGACCACATATGCAAAATGAAACAAACACACCTCAGTGTCAGAACCCATTTCAAAGATTTCTGTGATTATTTTGAGCATTGTCGAAGATAGCAATCACGTGTATTTTCTGCTATAAGCAGGAGAGTTAATTTTTTCTCCAAGAGGAGGGTCATGTGATGCTAAAACAAAGAATGCATTCATGCTTTAAATGAACGGGAACAAAAATGCAACTGATTCTATAAAGAGAAACCTTTTCCAAGAGAGACAATCTGTTACAGTGAAAAGGCTGCATGAGGTCAGTCAAAGAACATATTCCCGTCTGATTGACAGAGCAGAAAGATGCTGACATTCTTGTGATCGAATGGTTTTGTTTGGACAAAGCTGAAAAGGAGGGATACAAGCCCACAAGTGTCACTGTCCAGGAAGTGAAATCTTCTGAACATGCACAAAAATGTAAATCGTTATATCCTCTTCCATTGAACTGTCATTGTAATCAGTCAGATAAGCTGTTAAGATGCATTTCCCCACGTTCACTGTTTCTTTCCCAGCGTCACTCTTGCCAGTTTGTCAACATTTTTCACAGACCTGATGGAATCCTCCCACTTTTTAAGTAATCCATTCCAAACCGCTGTCATTGTTTCAAAGCCCTTTGCACAATGAGCCAACTGCTCCACAAGGACTTACAAATTTCGTCAGATATCCAACAATGTCCGTGGACTGCGGTTGAGATGTTTTCCATCTATTGAATTAATCTGTGATCTTGTTGCAGTCATTACAGAATGAAACAGCAAGATTTTTGTGGCAAAATAAACACGACATTGACCAAAAAGGTTTTACATGGTAATAAATACATAATCTAACACTTCTCACAACTCACAGACACCCTAAATTTATTCTCCCACAAATATAAAAAATGTCCATCTTTTGCCTAGATTGAAAATGACGTATTACAGCCTGTTATGCAACTAAATAAGTTTCTGGGTGTTTGCAACAATGAGACTGGGCTATTTTCTGTTTAGGTTGGTGATTAACAAGACCCAGGTTGCTTCCAGATGTGACTTGGACTCGTACACACACACACATACACACTGAGTTCCTTTTTTTGATCAATTCTCCAATAAAAAAGTGACCCCACACAACACTATCCATCATCTTCAGGGATGATGCAGTGATCTAATACATAGATCTGATTTCTTTCTGCAAACATGAGATCGTTCTCTACACTAAATGGTGGACAGATGGCCGAGCCTCTGCAAACAATCGCAGCAGCGATTGCCACACTATTAACTGGTGAGATGAAAACAATAAGCCAGTGGGAAACAGTAGTTGGGATGATAGGAATTTAACCATCATAACCTCTAATATCAGCAAGGCCTTTAGTGAAAAATGTTGTTGACTGTGTCTGTATTAGCTGCTTTCCTAAAACACTAAAGAATGTGTTTATTCTCAAAAGGAGGCTTAAAAGATTCTGGATCAATCTACGAAACAACAAACAGACCCTGGGTTGTGTGTGAGTATCAGCTACATGTGCACAACTTCCCTTCCATTCTCCTTTTGCCCAGAATGAAATCCCCCACTACCTTAGAAAAACCTAGTATAGAACAAAATGTGCAAGATATCAAGCTAAAGTTGCTCTGAAATGTATCTAAACATCCCACGCAATACAGACTTATATCAAGGTCTGTCATGCAAGTCTTTATATCATATTATTCCTTATCTTATCTGCAGTTAAGTAGAAACAGTTGAACGACAGTTTTATGACTTTGGCATTTTGTTAACAGCCTAATTGTTACCTCTGCTATCGTGTATTTTTCTACTGAGCTGTCATTCTGTTTTACTCATGTATTAATTTACCTCTTCCTTGAATAAACACTGATCTTAACCGTGCCAAGATGGGGAAACGAGGCTGGGTGTTCGTTCTACAAGGAGAGCACCTGGGGTCTACGGAAACAACTCTGAATCAGTTATCAAGTTGAAACCACTCTAATGACAGAATCGTAAAGTGCAACTTTGATTTACTCTTGTGTATTCATACATTTCATATGACTGGTGTTTCGCACCTCAACATTTGTCAGAGAAAACCGACCAATCTTTCAAACACATGTATAACCCTAAGTGTTTTACAGAGCAAAAGCAAAATTTAGACAAAATCAGCATAGACCAGCACAGCGAAAAGGGAGATCTTTTAGATATTTAGAAGCTCGGCCCACAAGGGATTTGTATGTAATGAGAAGTATTTAGAATTCAATTACAAACCTTACAGGGAGCCAAAGTAGAACCTTGTGGAACACCATAAACAACTCGTGCGGAAGACACATACCGGTAATTAACATTGGTCCAGAAAAGTATCCTAGATCTCAATTAAACTTTTAAGTCTTTTTAATAAGATTTTATGGTTATTTGTATCAAAAGCAGCCCCGAGATTTAACTGAGCCACTATGGACACAAGACCACTGTCAGTAGCAACAAGTAACTTTAATTAGTACAGTTTCAGGACTACAGTAAACTCCAAATCCAGACCAAATCCAAATCATACAAGCCATTTTTAATCATGCTCCAAACTTGTGGACTCAGATGCACGACTCAGACAGACAGTATTCCAAAATCAGTGTCAGTTTAATAAATCCAAAGTCTAGTACACGGGCAGGCAAGAGCATATAGGCAAAGGTACAAAATCATCTGGTCAAATCTCTGGTCAAATAACGTGAAAGTTAGACTTAAAATAAATGCTTGAACGAATGACAATATTACTAGACGAACACGCAACGAACAAGACAAAGGCTGGGGTAAAAGTACACTAAACAGAGGGGAAGACAATGATCCACAGGTGAGGAGAATTAGGATGACGACAATATGACTGACAGGAAGTGAATACCAAAATAAAGCAGGAACAAAGAACACACACATAGACCTGACATGACAATTTCTCTGCAAATAGGTAATAAGTTGTTTTAGGACTATATTTTAAGGAATTCTATAAATAAAAGGAAGGTTAGTAGGTCTATAATTGAATAAAACGTCAGGATGAGGAGGAGACTTTTTTAACAGTTGCTTGATCAAAGTTAGCTTAAAAGCCAATGGTACATAGCCTATCAAAAGAGACTGATTGATTTGATCAAAAACAGAAGTGTTGATGAGATGAACAACCTCCTTAATCAGTGGAGTTGATATGAAATCCAACAGACATGCTGATGGTTTAGAAGAACTGAATGTTGACTTCAACTCAGGCAGATCAATGAGAGGAAGGCAGTTAAAAAGCATTTAAGTTAGGTCTTTCAAAATGTTCACATTGGACTCGTACCAGCTGTGAGATGTGAAAGATTTATTTCTCCCCAAATACACAAAATTTATAGGTGGAAAAGTACATAAAAGGATTACTGTTAAGTGCCATGGGAATACAATGTTCAACAGCACAAAGTCAGTGGAGCCACAGTAGTTAAAAAAACTGGAAATACTTTTATTTTCTTTTTTCGCTGTAAATTGAATGTTGTATGTTCTCAGGTCATTTGAACTGGGTGTTGAGGAATATTTGTAGGTGTTTGTGTAAGCTTAGCTTTTTACCGGACATTAATGAGACATGGGTTCTCTTATTCAACTCTTGCAGTATCCATAGTTGTTTTAGCTATAGATGTAACATACAAACTTCTCAATCACTACTAAAGAGTTTCTTCAAAAAAGGTTTAAGCAACAGGACTTTCATTTGTATTGCAGTATTTCAAAACTGTTAAATTGCCTCTTCTTTCTTAGCAACTGTCACCTGCAGGAGAGTAATTCAGTTCAGACAGGCACATCCAAGAAAATGTCCACTCACAAAGTGCCTAGCACATGTAACATACTTTATTTCCTGGCCTGATGATAAATAATGTACAGTATAGGTGACCACTGGGACATGTACTACTGGGATGTGTTGCTCATGATGCCATGCAAAGTCATGAGGATCAGTAGGATAAGTAAACTCACCTCTTCTGGCACTGGAGGCTGTTTAGCAGCATGTCTGTCTGCAGGCTTATTAAAACTTGGCTCCCTAATGAACATTTGCCCTTGAAGCCTGCTGAGTGCTTAGTGCTGCTCAGGAGACGGGGCTCTGGATGCATGGGGCCTCTCTTCCTGCTCCCTACTGAGCACCCGGTATAAAACTCAGCTGTACCGGTAGCAGGGGTAGAGTCATATGAATACTTTTACATTACAATGAACTGGAATGTTAACAAAAGACAGTCCAGTGGATAACTTCTCTGCTTGTTCCATGGTGTTTTATTTTTTGCGCAAGTTAATTTAACGAGCTAATGTGGAGAGCTGTTTTGTATAGTTTTTTCACTGTCATCTTTGCTTCAGGTGAGTTAAATCCCACTGTGGCGACACAGGAGAGTGGGAGGAAAAAGCACTTCCACATGGGCTGGCTGAGTTCTTGCAACCACATCATGACTTCACACTCCAAGATGCCAATTTATGTGTATGCATGAGAACTCTGGACAAAGTGAATGTGGTGTCAGATTGTAAACAGAGTTGCCCAATAACAAGTCCAGCCCAAAGCCGGGGTGTGATTTACGAGCTGGGCGGTAGACATCCAGGAACTAAAGCCAACTTAACAGACTATCTATCTTTCTAAAAAAAAGTAGGAAGAAAAATACTCAAGAAATCTATCTATCTATCTATCTATCTATCTATCTATCTATCTATCTATCTATCTATCTATCTATCTATCTATCTATCTATCTATCTATCTATCTATCTATCTATCTATCTATCTATCTATCTATCTATATATCTATCTATATATATATATATATCTCCTTACTGAACCTCTCTGGTTCTGCATTTGACAAATGTTACAAGAAATTTCAAAGGACTTCAAAGACATTCCAACAAAAATGCCATGATGAATGGAGCACTTTTCCCGAACATCTGTCGGAGGCCTCGGTTTCTGTCTGCCCGGAGGGCTCTTGCAGACAGGTCAGCGTAGTAAGACAGGGTTCCACCCTGAACCTCACACTACTTCTTCTTCTTCCCCTCTGTCCATCCTCATGAATACCATGCTCATAACAAGGTTTCATTGATGAACTGAAGTTTAGCCCCTGTTGAATGCTGTTGTTAATGTTACCCTATTGACCCTAACACTAGAGGGATGCCCACCCCGGTGATTCATTTTCAGTGAAAGTCTGTGACAAAAAGCACTTTGAAGTAATCTCAGCTAATTGTTGACTCACAAACCCCCCCTTTTCTTTGAGAATTGTTCGTGGTACACAGAAGGTAGGTTATAGCAGGCCATGGCACTTGTTCTGACTAAATGGACTATAGGCAAATGGTTTAATGGATTGAAAAATAACAAATTTATCATGCTTAATAGGAGGCTATTCAGGTCAAATTGACCTCATGCAGGGGGTTAAATCGCATCATAACTTTCTGGCGCTCGACCTTCACTGTTAATTGGGGGCAGTGAAGAAGATTTTTCTTTCTTCTAACTTGCTGAAAAGAGCACATGATTCTCTGCTTGCAGCTAACCGAGCATGAGGCCTGTGCAGTGGGACCAGCAGTCAGCAAAAATGAGCGTTACACGAGTGCTACGGTGTGGTGAAAAAACATGAAAACACAGACAGGAATTATTTTGGCCCATACCTCAGCTTCATACCAAACTGATGTGCTGTCATGTTGGAGGCTGGAAGGCACGTGTCATCGGTGAGTCAGCCACCAAACAGGCTGTATGCTTCATCTATTCCCAGCAGAAAACGTAAATAGACCATAACCTGAGTTACTCAACAGGATGCAGGCTAAGAGCAAAACAACTGACAATTTAGCTTTTGGTGGTGTATGTGGGCAGACTGTTGAGTGTGCGGCTTAGTGATCAAACAATAAATTGTTTTCAATTTCTGCGCTGCTTGTTCCCTCAGAATAACTTTTGAGATAGAAAAAGATAGAAAAAAGGCATTTTTATATTACACAAAATACATAATACTGCCTGTCTGGGATTTTTGCATTTTTGGCCTCAAGAAGAAAGGATTTTTCTATAAGAATGCTGCCTTACAAAAATCTCAGCCTCAACTTGTCCTAAATGGTACAAAAAAAGTTTAAAAATAGTACTTTTTTTTACATTTGAGCAGATTGATCTTATGTGTGAAAACTGCACACTCTGGATTTAGATTACTTGGGAATCAGATTGGTGCCAGACAGTTGGCATGAACTCAGAGGTGCCTGTCTCGCCTTTGCCCCAATTTCTAAAATACCTCGTCTAATGCTGCCTCTGCGTCACTATGTTCGTCTGTTATGAAAATCTGTTGAGAATAGCCATCAGCTTTGGGTGAAGTGTGGGGAGTAGTTTGTTCCTCTGTGGTAGTTGGGGCGAATAAGGGGTAATTGCAGCAGATATCCATTTCTAACCTCCTGGTAAAGCTGCTAATGTGGAAAATGCTTGACCTTAATTTTCCATGGTCGGTCGGTGGAGACACCGTGAAACAGTATCAACGGGGACTGAAGCTGTGAGGCTCACATCCATCTACCACCCCGTCAGGACAAAAAGCAGCAGAGCAGGTCCAGTGATCACCTTGTGTCAGAGCCAGGTCACTGCCATGAAGACCAGGAGCAGTGGAGCGCCTGATGCATGGGCCAGTGGCTGGAGAGGCCCACCGAACCCATGGTTAGAGGCCAGGAAAACTGAAAGGGAGGGGAGAAAAAAATAGGGAGAAAGCAGAAGAAAACTGTTGAAAAACAAGTTTGACTGATCACACATGAACTCTTCCCTCTGCCTTTGATTATATGATCTGAATACTGAGAACTAACATCTCCAAACCAGAAAAAGTTGTGATGTTATGGAAAATGAAAAAAGAGGGAAAAAAAGAGTGACAGAGGGAACCCAGTATAGTTCATGATTTGTTTCATGAATTCTTTTTTTTCTTGTCAACAATCATCTATTTTTCATGCCTACAATACATTCCAAAAAAGTTCAGCCCTTTTAACCACTTTGCTATGTTTCCATCACTTTTAAGTACTCCATTAGATGAAAAGTTTTATGTGTTATTCTGTCTCATTCTTCCTGTGAACATGTCTTGTAGTGTACACCAGTAGAATTAGTCACATCCGCTTTTGTTGCTCTAAAATGTCAGTGTACTTTTCTGCTATAATGCTGCTATCACAGAAGTGTAAATTACTTTTGGAATGAGCATTACAACGCCCCACCATCACAGAGGCTGGGTTTTAGTTCTGTTAATCACTGTCTAACAATCTGAATGGTCCTTTTCATCTTTAGTACAGAGAACGTACTGTCAATTTCTTCCAAAAAATATGCGGAATGCTGATATGTCTGACCATAATACATGTTTCTATTGTGTGGTGATCTATCGCGGATGGCTTTGAGCCCAGAGAAGTCGATGTACAAGGTTAAGATAACACTTATTTTTAACACAGCAAAATTTCAAGTGTCATTTGTGAGTGTAACTGCATATTGTAGTGCTTGAAAAATGTTCCCTTACAGTAGTCCCTTGTCTGTGTTGCTACATCAGCTATTGATGAATGACGGATCTTGATGCAGTGCTGTTTTAGGGATTGGAGACCATGGTTGTCCAAATTAGGCTTGAACCATTGCCATTCACATACTGAAATTCTTCCAGGTTCCTTTGCTCTCGAGGGAAATGTATGCAAATCCTTTCAATCTTTGTTTGAGGAACATTGATTTCAAACAGTTCAACATTTTATTTTACACATTTGTTGACCAACTGGAGATCCTCTGCTCTTTTTTTCTTATTTTTTAAATAAATCATAATCAAAGTCACTTCTTAACACCACCTGTTTACAATTACAGTATTATCATTTTTTTCTTACCTCCTTATATGCCCCAAATTGCTCCCACGCTGCAGGGGAGTGTTGCAGGTCTGAAATGCTGCAAACATTGTTACGTATTAGTTGACAAGGCAAAACATAAAATAGCTTGAGTTAATATTCTCTGCAATGAAAAGAAAGTTAAATGTAAGAATAGTTTTTTTGTTTTTGATTTGCATTTTCTATACCTTTCCAACTTTTTGTGTGTGAGAGGACACTCTATCCCACCCTTATTCACACATATCTGCCAGTGATGATTTACGCTGTTAACGAGTTGAATCTGAATGGTTTTGATTACATCTGGCTGATGACAAGAAGACCCAACATCTCTGGAAAATGTATGCGATCAGAAGGCCGGCGCAAGTTTTTATTTGATCCAATTGGCTGCCAACACATTATCCACCCTTTGAATCTGCTCCAGAGGCATTTATCATGCAAAAGTGTGACATCAGTTATGCACACTGTTCATCAGAGACACTTTTAAATCAAACTTAAAGAGTTAGAGGACTACTCCATGGATCTTAAGGCAAAGTGGACTAGCCTACCAACAGAGACAACAATCCACTAGAACTGTAAATTCAAACATCTTCAAAGGAATCTTCCTCTATCCATACTTGATGTAGACTTACTTAGACTTGCCATCCTATCCTATACACCCTTTTTCCAACAAACTGTACTCTTAAAAAGTTATTCCAATCGGAAGGTCGGTGGTTTGATCCCCAGATATATCATCATGCTAATTCCTGAATCACATTTCAGATAACAAAAAAATATTCTTTCGCTAATCAACCCTCATAAAGCTCAATCATTTCGACAACACTTTTAGTCTCAATATTGAATCAGGGGAACCACACTATCTTTTTGGTTCATATTCTTTTAAAGTTTTCTGAAACCAGAATCCACACAAATATCTAGGGTCCAGCACCATTTAGTTCAACTCTCAACGAGGGTTTACGAGCCAGTGGAAAATGAAGTTGCTGTTGTCTTCCCCCTGCCCAGTTTATCGTCTCTCTAAATCCTACAGTTTTACATATACATAATGATTTCTGTGTCAAAGTCATTTCAGAGAGACATTTCAGAGGGGGCGGATGTGGCAAAAAGATAATTTGTTTAAAGGAAGTACTTAATCTTAATCTTTGTTACAATTTTCATCATTCCAGGCAGATCAAAGTCTTTGCTAACTTACAACTCACAGCCATAAATGAGTGAGCGGATCACTCTGCTGTGAAGTAATGCAGGGTGGATATATCGCCTGTGCTATGACATGCATCAGAAACTTTGCCAATAGAGCTAAAGCCAGTTTAACAAGTTTCTGGATTGCTCCACCGTTTGAAAGTGCTGATGAGGATGATAGATTTTTTTTCTTTGTCTCTTCTTGTCTAACGATGCTGAGCATGGTTTGCATTTACAGTGTGCTCTATAGAAAGAACACACACGGTGAGTGTAGTTCTTCAAGGCCGTGCTTGAAATGTCCATATGAAAACAGACAAGTAAGAACGTCAAGACAGGCAAAGTCTAATGTTGTGTTGAATAACACCCATGTGACCTACTTCTGTAACCGAGATGACAGCACTTCATTCATTCAAGCTGGAAGAGACCCTGTAGTGATTGGCCTAAGAGTATCAAATTTGTCTTGCTCCCTCCTTAACTGTTTCCTCTTGTTGTGAGAATGCCTGTTACATGTACACTGATCACCCCGTTGTGAAGCATGATGGAAGTTTTCTGTGACATTCCTTCAATGGAAAAGCTGTCATGTTCAATGAAAAAAAAACAACTTCCATTAATAAAACACATAACTTCAACTTTAACAAAGTGTTTCTCTGCCAAGCGCACCTCCCTTTTCCACATTTTCCCCCAGCCCAGTCTGAACAATGTCAGTATTCTGTTAGCTCCAGGGCAAAAAGAAAGGAGAGCTTAAGGCTTTGATACAAAAAGCAAAAGGTAACGGAGAGATTGACATTCCTTGTTGGTGCTCTCCATTGAAAGTCATCACAGAGACCGATTCACATGGATCACTTAAAATTCTGGTGGTGGGGCTAAAAATACACAGTTGATGCTTTCTAATAATGGGAGCTCTACACTCTGGGTGTAATGATACTGTTTGGCTTACTAATGGGTACACTTGAACTCCGACCCATCACCTGCTCAACGGTGACAAGGCAGTCATTCCCAACAGAATGGATGTAAATGTGACGTTAACACTGACAGGTAAGCATGCAGAGGTTGTACCAGCTTCACACTACAAACTACAATCTGTCCGGACAGCAGAGCACAGAAATGAATTGGTATGAAGACAAATCAAATCTATACTGAGCTCTTCTTTCTTCTTCTTTTCTTTATACGCACACTCACATAAGCGCTGTTTGCAGCAATTAGAAGACTTGGATTTAGTTATTGCCACTATATGGCCGTGTGCTTAGGAAGAAACAGTGTGGTGTAATGCAGTTATATTTGAATGATGATAGGAGTGGCTTGGTTGTCATGCCAGAGCTTTCAAAAGACTCTTTGTGTAGAAGCGTTGGTCATAGCCAGAGACATCCTCCTGGTATTTATTCTTGAGTTCCTCCAGATGCTGGAAATTCTACCAACTGGGACTACGTTAAAGCCCATTCTTATAACATGTATTACCTCTCCGCAGATCATTAGTGCTTCCCAACCAGGAGTACTTGTGCCACAGGAGTCTCGCCTGCAGCTGCCAGGTTATGTTTGTCGGCAAGCTCAAACAATTAAGAGAAAAACAGAAGTTTGGCTTTTGATTTCAAGAAAATCTGCACAATTACAGGAAAGTATTTCATATATTTGAACCTCGATATGGCAGAGAACAACTATTTGCTGAAGATACAGAGGTGTATTGTAAGCCAGTTAAGTCTAGCCACATGCTCATGTTTGTGCATGTGAGTCCCTGAATTGCAATTAAAAACGAGCAAACTTCTGGAATTTCCCACTCACTCCAATTAAATCACTATGCATCCTAAGAAATATTCCCACAAATAAAAGAGTGAAGACTGATTCGTTCAATTTGTTTTAGGTTGAGATTCAGCTGTTCTGCTGCCACACCCAGTGGTTCTCTAAGGTTGTGCATTGCACCTTTCAGGTGGCTGAAATACCTTTCTCTCTTTTTTTTCTTTCTTTTTTTAAAACTTTAAAATACCTTTCTCAACATTACACGTAAAAAAAACTCCTGAAGAACTGATATTTGTAAACTCAATGTGATAATTAGTTTGACAATAATGAATAAATACATATTTTTAATCTTTAGCTAAAGGACTGGAATAAATAGTCTAGCTAATAACTGTAATGGATAGACAGCAAACGAATATGCACATTATGAAGACAAAGGACACGGTTATTGGTACTGGAAGCTTTCTAGTTTATATAGCCTGAATATTATTGACCAATCATGTTTGAGTGGGCGTGGTTACATAAACACAAACACTACCAAAAAAAAACCTTGAAACAGTCTGCTTTCGTCTCATGACCATTTAGCTTTTTATTGGCTTTTTATTTTACACCTATTTCTGTATGCCAAGAATGATGACACATGAAACAAGAAGCCTTGAAATAGGTATAAGTAATCCCCTTTGTTGCAGTATGCTACAACACTGGAAGCCCAGATATTTAGGCTGTTGCCCTTAAAGAAGTCATCATTAGCCTTTGAAGACATGAACTTTGATTTTGTTTGCATTTTTAATTTCTCCAGCTTTTTGGAATGAGTATGATAAAACTGATGACATATGATGAAGTATAAAACCTGAGCATTCACAACTTTTTGAGAAAAAAATATGTCCTCTCATGGGGAGCATGGCTCTATATAGGAAGTTAAACTTTAGCATTGTCGTGCCAGTTATTGGATAAGTTGTTTGTCTAGATGATGTGCTATAAATAATGGTTAATTTGATGGAAAATTGCAGTCTCAAGGATAGAAAAACACAGATGTATCTGGTGCCTTGTTGTGATCCTTATGACTGCTGCAGTGGTATCTGCAACCCTGAGTGTCTCTGTCATATCTGGACTGAACAACATAAGAATCTGAATTGTTTTTGCATCTATGGCTTCATTCTGTTGAATGTCCCTCTTATTGTTAGGTTTTGGAATATTAGAATTTAAGATACTGAACATAAATCAATGAATAGCTGAAAGAGATTCTAACACTAATGGATGTGACTGAAATAGTGGCAAGGATGTTTGGTTGTAATATACCGCCAAACTCTTTAAAACTTGTGATTTTGTGTTCCTGTTTGAGTAAACTGCTTTACGCAGAGGGTTGCATTGTTTTTTCTATATATTCAGTGATATAGAAGCACTTATCAGTATAATACACTGGCATATAAGAATGCAATTCAGTCCAACAGTGCCACAAACTACATTCCCTGAAAAGACAATACAAGGGAGTTCACGTCCCTCTTAAACAGTTTGATACTCAATAAATAGAAAAACCTCTATGACAGCAGCTACTATTAAATTTGTTGCCAGGCTGTTGTATCAGATTGCATTATTTTCTGCCAACCCAAATGCAAACAGCATCTGTTTTTTACATGGTATCAAATATTAGACAAACATCCAATCAAAAGTCAATCAAAATGAACCTGAGAGGATCGTGAAGGTGTTTGCGTTTGGAAAGGCTGTAGGTTAAACCAGCCACAAACGTTAGGAGTCTCAGCTCTATAACATGTATAAGATGGAACAAAAACAGATTAAGACACTGAGTGAAACTCTGTACATGTTTTGGTCACCCACGGATGTTAAGGTCAACTGGCCATGATCAGTTTCCGAAGTGCCATCTGCACCAGGCAGGAAGGCAGCAAATCTTGGGGGTGGGGACTGCTGGACAGTCATAAGACAAACACAGCCTTCTTCTCTAATTAGATTTCCCATGGTGGAAGCTGGCTGCAAAAATAAGTCATATCTATCTATATATATATAGGTAGATATCTAAATATCTATCTATATATTTTTTTAAAATCTTTAATAGTCACTTTATAGAGGTCTCAGCTTCTATCTATGAATGGTGAATGGGCAGAACACAATCTACAGTGTGTTTGGACTGGCAGATCTGTGAGTGATAGGAAATAGTGCTTAGGGACCACTCATCTTTGTGGTCTGAATGAAAAGAGTGTGCCAACTGTCTTTGGGTTACTTAAGTCTTCAGGGAGAAGAGAAATGTGTTGTTTCCAGACAGTCAGAGGGAAAGTGATGATGCAGCATGGGTTGAGAGGAGAGGTGAATGGGATCTGTTACATAACTTGACCAGTTTTCCAAGGTTTCAGGTTTGAGTTTGAACTGTTAGCTTCCAAAATAGAGTATGCGCCTCAGAAGGCACATTTCATGTAAAATCTCTAAAAGCTGAAGGGCTCCATTGTAAATGAACTTTTATTCTCCTTTACAGAATGTCCTGGCAGTTTAATGAGACCATAAAATAATCAGAGTACACGAAGTTAATTGGAATAATCATAAAAGAAACTTCCTAACTTGAATGAACCCAGCGCTCTTATTGGAACTGTTACAGGAAAACATCTGGAAGTTTTGGGTGTCTTAATTTTTACAACATTGTAGTCTGTCAGTTCAAATATGCATTGACAGGGATTATCAACGCAGCTGCATGTATACCATCGTAGGTCCAACTGTGCTAAAAAGAGCCACAGTTAAAGACAAAAAAAAAAAAGCATCGTCTCTTAATTTGCCAGAGAAAGTGCGTGTGGCCACATGGACCGAGCCGTGCTGCATGTGGAAGCAACAATGTAGCCGACAAGGGGGTGTTTCTTCCAGCAAAGCGCATGCAATCGCTACAAAAATTCCCAGTGACTTCAGATCCAAGGAGGTGGTGATATTCATGGGAGCACAATTCAAACTCTCTCACTTGGAGCACAGCTTCAGCAGCCCTGTAACTAGCGCGCTGCTCTGTTTGTGCCACTTCTCTTGTTAAACATAAACTAAAACAGATGCAATGATGTTCGCCTAAAATAACTCTTTTTCTACGCTGGGAAGAAAATAACTGATAGTTTTTTAATTTTTTGACAGAGGTTAAGTACTCATTTGACAACCTGAGGACATTCTGCGTGAGTCTTACCTGGGCATTATGAGGAGGTATCCAGGCTTCTTTCATTCTTGGGAGAGGATGCAGGCTTTCTGAGCTCGTCTAGACTAATCGCGTTTTTAATATTTTTCTGATATTTCAGTGGCTCTTCATAAAACTGTAACGCGATCTGCCCTTTTACGCGGTAGTTTCAAAACTTTACATGTCCAAAATGGAGCGTGCAGGATTTGCTGTTCTGGTTGTTTTAACTCTTGCGCTCATGCGGGTTGGTGACAGCCACAAGGAGACAGGTGGGAAGAATGAGGGTGCTGGGGCAGGCCATGCGTTCCGGGACCAGCAGCAGTCCCGGGGGATCAGTCCAGGTCACTCGTCAAGAGGACCGCAAGACGGTGCATCCTCGAAAACATCCAGTGAAACTTCTCACGGGACCAGCCAGCCTGGAACCCTTGTCCGTGTGCCGAGGGGAGCATCAAATGAAGAGGACCACAGGCACATATCCAAAGCCGGTCCGCCTCACGCTGCTGACGCCCCTCGGGAGGACCCTGTGTCTGCGCAGCGCGGCCCCAGACACCCGGAGAGCCACCAGCAAAGGTCCAGGGTGAACCGCAGGCAGAGCAGCAAGCCCAGCTCTGCCAGCACCAGGCGACTTGTTGGGTAAGAGTGACAGTCAAGTGATCCATACTAAAAAATAAGTGCTTTTCTCTCCTTCGTCAAAGTCTTCGAGCCAGCCCAGCTCAGTCCAGCAGCAGCAGTTTTGGAGGAATTAGTTTGACCTATTTTACTGCAGCCAACACGAGTCCATGTGGTTTACAGTAATGTGGTGGTGGCCCACTTTAGCGGAATCTTTCTTCCTGGAAGGAAAACCATTGGATGATGTAACAAGAGCTGTACGCTTCTCTGTGTATACTACATTAAATTGTCATCCAGAAAGCCAGATGAATGTGAAATGCAATGGGGACACTGTGTTTTGTCATGAGGGTCATGGCAGGGCATGGAATGATAACTGAGGTTAAACACTGTGCTGATTATGGGGGCTGATACTGCAAACTTAATAAACAGCAAATGCACATATGTATGGATGAACTGTGTTTGAACTGTTTTACATGGCATTATTGCTGTCTTATTTCAGCACATTACAGTATGTTTCAGTTGTAGACACAGAATAGCTGCATTACTTCACTGTGTGTGCCCCACTTTTGTGCTGTTCCCTGTGGCCGTGTATTATGGTGGCTCGGAACGTTTTCTGTTGAATATTAGCAAATTCACATAGTGATCAGAAACACCTGTTTCCTAATTGTCTCTTTCTTTTTTTGTCTCTGTCTAACTCTAAACAGCACGATGGGCTGTTTCCATATTAGAGGTATTTCTTTTTTGTTAAATGAAGCCTCGTGCATCCAGTCCTGTTTGCTCCATAGGGACAAAGCTTGATACACACTTGAGGGTTGGATGTTTACATGATAATCAGACAGGGATTTTAATGGCTCACCTTCAGCTGCAGACAGTGAAATATGAATATGCGTGTCATAACAAGGCCCCTTGCCTTTTAGAAAATTGATTACGTGGCCAATTTACGAGAGATTTTTTTTTTTAACTGGTTTGCAAAGACAAAAATAACTTTCATAATTGCTTGCCTAATGCGGAAGAGCACAAATTATTTCAGTTCTTGTCCCCCCTGTTTGCTATTGATTCATTCTAATGATATTACTGTGGCACAAGTTCCTAGAAATTAGCATCTAAGTAAGTCGAGAAATGTCAAGGACAGATATTATCCAGTACTTATATACTTTATACCTCTTACTGATTCTACAGTTTACCCATTAAAAAACAGTGATTCATGAAATATTAAAAACAGCATTGCTGTTACAGTTGCAGGGGTGCATGTTTGACCTGAAGTCTATTTAAAAGTATTGTGCAAAGAAAATATCTGCCTTCAGTATCAGAGCCAGCATGTCTTATTGCAGCATGAGGTGAATACTTTGCTTGACATTGCCAAAAAATCTTATTCCAGCACTGAATGTAAAAGGTTCTTTGAATTGTAGGGGAGCATAAAAAAAGTGTTACATAAATCTGCAGGAGCCTTACCTTATAGTAGTCTGTGTGGTGATTTTAACGGTTTGATTCATTCGTTTCAGAGAAATCATCTGCTGCTTGTTAGAGAAAGTGTTTGCATGACACATTTCCTCTTGGAATTCCCACTAAGCTCACTCATTGCACTGTATCTTTCAGCACTGGCAGTGCAGGGAACTCTTAACCCTCCGCTACATTCAAGTTGGCTCAGAATGACTCCCTTTCTGTTTTCAGTGCACCTGTTGGATCCTTTATTGATCCAGACAGCTCAGTGGTGAAATAATTCTCCACCACATCAAACAATCATAAAAGTGTGAACAAGTTGTTATCTAAGTATGCATGTATTTTAACCTTGAACATGGTAGTTATGTTGTATAAAAGTCGCCATTACATACATAAATCCCTAGATGGAATTTGAAGGTGATGACTGAT
This sequence comes from Odontesthes bonariensis, assembly GCF_027942865.1. Taxonomy (NCBI): domain Eukaryota; kingdom Metazoa; phylum Chordata; class Actinopteri; order Atheriniformes; family Atherinopsidae; genus Odontesthes; species Odontesthes bonariensis. The sequence goes on from NC_134522.1 coordinate 15,811,151, forward strand.
GCCTTTGGCACGGGCCTGGCTTGATGCGCTTGATTTATGAGAAAGCTCAGCTTGCCAGAGGGTCCCAACATGTTCATGTTATCCCTGTGACGCCTCAGTAACACTTGCACCATCTAATGAGAACAATCCAACTGAGGTCAATGAGTCAATCCTTGTTATCTTCTCAAATCACCATGAGTCAGACTTCCACTTACTGTAATATCTTGTGAAAAGATGATGGGGAAAAGATCCATGCCAGCGTGTTGACTGTTACCCTGAAGTTGTTCTTGTGGTCTGGTGCCTTTTCATCTGCCTCACTGCAAAAATTGGCCAGCGCTACAAGTGCAGATTAAAGAGAAAGAATCCAGTTATAACTGTTTAAAACTTGTCTCCCTTCATTTGCTCAGTGATTTATAGAAGATGCAGTGTGTTTTTCATGTCCCACGTGTCTCTAATAATCCCTTTTAGGCTCAGATAACTTGGTTTGTGTTCATTTTGCACTCTCACATAACAGAATGAGAGACACGTGAGTCTCCATTCAGATTGAGTTTCGGGACTTGACCTGGAATTTTTGTTTTAAAAAAAAAGAATGCAGTTATTGCACAAACTCAAACTTGTCCATATCAACAGGCAAGCCACATCAAAATGATTAGACATTACAACAGCTTTTGCAATCAGATCTGTTTGTAATTCAACAGTTTGAAGATGTTCGGACACGTATTTATTACTCCATGGTTTTTAAGAAGCTGTTTATGTTACTATATGTCTGACAAATACCATCGGTGCCTTATTTCACACTTGTTTTTGTATATGTGGTTCCCTATTTAGGCCGAATGTCTGTGGAGGTCAGCAGTGCTGCTCTGGTTGGGCATTGGCTCCGGGAACCAACCGCTGCATAAAACGTGAGTATTATTAATGTGGTTCAATATGTAAACTTTAAAGTGGCAACAGAAACCTTTCTTATTTTAGCTTTTCATTATGAAGTAAATGTCAATTGCACAACATTTTGGCCCCAGAATGACGACACAATAAGTCTTTAGATTGGTTCTCTTGCTTTTAATGATGTAATTCTGTTTCCAAGAAGAGAGGAGGCTTGGTTTACAGCTTACAAGAAATGGTGTCCGCCATTACACTTATCTCCTTCATAAACTAAATTAATTAATGAACTTAAGTTTTTTCTATTCACCCCCCTCCAGCCTGATGCCAACCCAAGCTGTACTTGTTTACAATGTTAACATTCTTGAACTTACAAAAAATGTTTCTACTTCAAACAAAATATGATTATTTGCCTTTATCCCTTCTTTCTTCTCTCTTATTTACAAAGTTGGATGTTTTCATGTTCTGTGTTGTTTGTAGTAGCTTTGTAAATGGACAGCAATCCAATCTTTGCAGCAGGGGAGTTGGCAATATTACCACTTGGAAACACTGGAGTGGAAAGTTATCTGTTGCCATTTTTCATAAATGTAATTGTCATGTTTACTCTTTCAGTCAACTGCTAAATTTCATTGTTTGGCAGCCACGATCATACATGTACATGAGATCACAAGCGAGCTGACATGCGTTATGTATATTACTATGTTCCCCACCAGTAAACTTTGACAGCCTTACAATCTTATGCAAAAATAACACAGTAATGACCTAATGACTATCCTGTCAAGAAGAATTGCCCTATGAAAGTTTTTCTGGGGTGTTATTGCCCCCATGGTCACATTCATCATGCAATGTTTGCCTTTTCTTTTCATGAAAGTTCCTGCTTGGAAATTACCAGCAGTTAGCACTTGGCTCTGTTTTTTGACAGCAGCCCATAATTATAGGTGGAACTGCTTCTGCTTTTATTTGACCACAACAGCCCTGGATACACTAACTCCCAGGTAATTAAAAGTGTAATAAATGAAAATAGCTGTTAATTAATAAGTACAACGACAGGTGCAAAATTAGATCCATATCATCCTAAACATGTTGATATTCCTGTCTTTCACCAGTGGACAGTCATAGCAAAGATTTAATCTATTTAGACTTGTTCTTCATGCTAGTCTTGAAATAAAAATGGGTTCACCAGAGCTATTTCTTGAATGTGATGATTCAATTTAATATTCTCGACCACCATTGTTTGCTGTAGGCAGAAATAGCAGGTTGGAATGAGAACTTTTTTTTTTTAAGTAAAAGTTATCTTTAAATTTTACAAGTGAAGTAAAACCTACACTGCATGTGGTGCAAAAAAACTTTTTTTTTTTTTTTACTTGTTTACTGTTTTCTCTGTTCCCTCTCTGCTAATTATTCCCCTCTTGCACACACGCAAACACATTTCACACACATTTCAGCCAGTTAATTACACAACAAGCTGATTGGCCCCAGCAGTCTTCTTATTAAATCTCCGTCCCTCCTGCCCCGTGCAAAACCTCCTTCCGTCTTTTTCCTCAATCCCCAGATAGACGCACTTAGAACGGCATAAATTACAGTTAATATGGGGATGTAGTTACCCTATTAAAAGAGTAAATACTTTAGTCTGCTGAAAAGTAACAGGTTCTAAAGCAACTGTGTTAAACAAGACAGTGCATCTGAACAGGCCAGAGGTCTGTACAGCCATCTGGACCCCCTTACAGCTTGGCCCTCACCCAGGTCTGACTTGAGGCTATGTTATCATCAGCTGAGTGAAGCCCTACATTCGGCAAGGTGCCAACACAAAGGCCCCAGACTCGAACTGGGACTGGACGCCCCCTCGTAGAAGACCTCCGTGGAGAGAAAATGGCTCAGGCTATCTTTATTCTGTCCTCGCCTGAGTCCCAGGCTGCTTTATTAGGAGATGGCAGCATGAGAACACCCGTTCACTGTGGGGGAAAGAAAAGGAACAAACCTGTCAGCTGGAAGCAAAAGTGAAAACATAGCGTGGCTGAGCTGTATTTAGGAACATCTTGCTTAAGGGATTGATGTAATGTCTAATATTAAAAGTGTCAGCTGCAGGCTTGGATTGGTTGTCTAGAATCATGGCTTCTTAACAATACCTCCTTGTTCAATTGGGTTGAACCCAAAGCAAATACACGTCAGAAACCAGATCGCCCTCTATCCAGGGAGTGCGCCTACATGTTTCAGAAATATGTTTATAAAAAGATCTTCGTCTGGTATGCATGGGTCGACTTTGAGATTGTCATCTATCTTACTAAGAGCTTGCCCCTGCCCAGATCCTAGCAGTTTTAGAGCTGAATGTCTCAACTTCAGGATGGATAGTTAGCAAACTTGTTATTAAAGCAACTATTATGTCAAAAATAGCTAGGGCTGTCTGATAAAAAGCCTTAATCCTATAAGAAAAGCATTGAACTTCCACTGCTTCATTATATTTGTCTGTGTTTTGGTCAAGTTGCTGCCTTAATTAGAGATAAAAGTTCATAGATTTATTTGATTTTATTCATGGTGGCAGAGAACCGTTAGTGTGTGTTGTGGTCATCTGGTAAAATGAGACTGTCCTCTTGGCTGTTTTAGTTTGGAAGTTCCTGTCAAGATGAATGGAGCATTTTGTTTCTGGGTCAGTACCTGCACTTAATCCCCACTTTGTCGAGATTCACATCTGTTCATCAAAAGTTTTATTGCTTAGATGAAGAGCAGAGGGAGTCCATATTGCAGCCTCGCTCAGTAACAGTCCAGCAGTAGTCCTGCTTATTAGTCCTGATTATCAGTCGGCTGCACTGCTGTTGTTGTTTTTTATTAACTCCTTGTGTTGAACACTACAGATGTTGGCTTATTGTTAGTACTCTAGATAACATGTTGTAATGGTTTCTATGAATTTGAAATGGTTTTAACCTGCAGTGAAGCAAACTGATCATTCATTGAATACACTGGTAATAGTAAACCCTGGGAATGTCTAAACAGTAATTGCCAAAAAGAGAAAGCAGCATGTTGGTTTGTACCAAAAAATCTGCCCCATTGGGCATATTGTAGTCGGAAAGGCCACTGTTTACAAAATATAGTAAGTTACCTTGCAATGGAATTAGAGTGGAAGTTATAATTGCTGGTCTGTTTTAGGGTAAATACAATAACCCTCAATTAGATGTCTTGTACATTGGTGTGTGATTACTGTTTTAAAGTTTTGGTTGACAACACTTCTTGGAAAGGAAAACAATGACATTAAGAACTTTTGAAGCCTCTATTACTGAAGAGGAGATTTGAATCACAGCTCCTCTCGTTTGTACCGTCCTACAGAAGTTTCATTCATATTTTAGAACTCTTTAATGAGGCTTTCAGTCAAAATAGCATTAGCTGTGGATGATCTGGCCAAGAGATCATATGACAGAATCACTATTCATGATCTGAATCAAGGCTCTACCCACAGATTTAGTTTAGTGATCACATGAGTTGGTATGATTGCCTGGAAACGAAGCCTGTCATTAAAACCTGAGGCTAAAGTCCCAAGTCACATATCTTTTCATCATGTGTTTTGATACGATTTCTTTTTTTTTCTGAAAATTCCAATTCGATTTGGTGGGTCTCTGCTAAACTGATGCACATAACGTGTGAAATGTTAAGTATGACCTATTTAGCAGGTAATATTTACCAGGTGCTCTATCTCTTTCCATGACAGCACACTAGCATTTGTTATTAAGAGATTAACACAAAATGCAACTGAAGGTGATGGGGTGTCAGAAGTTTGCATGTATTTTTTTGTACTTGGCAAATTTGAAATTTTATGTTGGAGAAATGAAAGAACTGCCAAATTTATAGTATTTACCCTGAAGGGGACATAAATCTAAGTCAGATTACATCCAACAGCTTAGTTATTACAAATTTCATGCACTTTATTGAGGCGTTCTTGAAATATTTATGACTTCATGCCAATAAGCCTGACTTTAGCATGGCTATAAGACATCTTAAGTATTAATGTAGGTCATGGTGGTAGGTTCTCTTGTTGAGTTGTGCTCCAGTTGGCATAGCTGTTTTAGTAATTGGATTAATGGCATGGTCTACCACACACAGAGTGAACTTTTTGGACAATATAGAAACACAGAGAAAAGGGTTCCTGCAGCACAGACAGGAACTGGCTTTCATTTTACCTTTTTTTCCCCTCTAGCTTATGTGCTATTTTGTGGTTTCTGGAGTGGAATACATTTTGCCACATTATACATCACGTCTTGTTGAAAGTGTGCGCTACACATGGCAACATGCTGCAAGTTTGATACCGCCAAGAAAGCTTGCAAATGGCCCTTAATTTAAACGTCTATCAAAGAGCGCAGATGAAAAGTGCATCATCCATGAGAAAGAATAAAGTTGTTTTCAGTCTTTTAAGCAGTTGGTGTTTGATAGAGTGAAAGGCGGTGGGGAGGAGTTTCTTTTGGATTGCCTTCCAGCTTTCTTCGGCCTGTTGTGCTGCTCACTGCTCCATCTCAACAATCATGTCACTCCTCAGGCAGAAAAGTCACTCCATCTCTTGGTAACCTTTGTCATCACAAGGTACATTTTCCTGTTTTTCCAAAGAGACAGTCTATGCTGTGTGATACGTAATCATGTGTTGTAGGATCTGGATTAGAGCTTTACAGCACGGACACACTGCATGTCACGCTAAAGGCTTGATGTAGCTGTTTAACATTAAAATGTGAACTTCATGGGAGCTCATTGAAAGTCCTTTTTGAAAATTTGTTTTTTTAGAAATGCCACACTGGTTCAGCGTAACTGAAATGATTGAATATATTCAAAGCACAAGTAGAACTGGAAAGACCAAACTGATAGTTAACACGGAACAACTAAGGAGTGTATGAGGAGCTCACTAGTTAACTCTGAGTAAATAAGATACTCTCAATCAATTTAATTAGTTTAATTTCGTGAATAAATGTATTTTATACATATCATTATTGATTCATGTAACTGTAGATATGAACCAAGTAATACATTCAAATCTACAATTCATAGCTTCTACTTTCTTATTGAGTTTTGTTTGTTCCTTTATCATAGAGTGCATCCCAAATGATACATAAATCAGTCAACTAATTACAGACGCGATGTCCAAGAGAAAACAAAACAAAAGAATCATTGAACAGGACTAGGACTGGGTGAGTTACCTCGTTATTATCGCGTTAACTCGTTAATCAATTAACGCCGATAAATATTTTATCGGGCATTAGCGCAGGTTTTATAATTTGTTTTATTTTGTAAAAGTCTGTTGCCGTCTGCTGCGGAACCGGAAAAGAAAGTAATCGGCGGATCCACCAAACATGGAGAAGGGTACGGAACTTTTACTCGGCCATTTTCATTTTAAAGTTCCTCCAGACAGCGGAGTCGACAGAACCAAAGTCATCTGTAAACACTGCCAAGTTGAATTCTCTTATTACCGTAGTAGTTCCAGTCTAAAATATCACTTATAGGCAAAAACACACAATTGATACCAGCAAGTCATTCAACGAAACAGACAGTGGAGCAAGGCTTCTACGTAAAAATGCTGATGCTAAAAGCGTGTTTGCACAACAAATGTTATGGCACTTTCATTTATATGGCAGTACATTTAAAATAAAAGTAAACACTAAAAGCTATATACTCCTTTTGAATTCATTTTTGGATTTTGCGTACAAATGCGATTAATCGTGATTAATCAGGGAAATCATGTGATTAATTAGATAAAAAAATGTAATCGTTGCCCAGCCCTAAACAGGACATAACAAAGAATGAATAAGATACAAAATATCTCCACAACTAGGATTGGTATCATGTAGTATAGTTCAGATAGTCCCAAAATTATTTCATATCCTGAGACACTGAAATGACAAATACATTTATACTCTTAAGACAATCTTAAAAGTGCTGTAACCTGCAGCCACACACACTGACTTGCACTGAATCATCTACTTCAGTTTGATCTTATTATAAATGTAATAATGGATTACTAATAAAACCTCCATAGGCTGAAATGGTAACCAATGAAAGCATCATTCATGATGTGTGGATAAATTCCAGTTTTAACTAAGTAGACATTTCTCAGCAAGAATGATACACCACTTATTGTGAAGAAAGGTATACTAATGTACTGATGAAGTAATGATGAAGTACTCAGGAACCACTCAGACTGATTTATTTAAAGGGACCTTTAGACTGATATATTTAAAGGGACCTTAAGAGTTAGATCACAATTACTACACCGTCACTGCTTATTTGGTTCTTACTCTTTACTTAATCATCCAATCATTATTAATCATTATCACCTTCACAAAATTTGGTAAGGGGTTAAGATATATGTGTCCTTACAGAAAAGGTAAAAAGCTAGTTTGTTTAAACATAAACCATGACGACAAAATAAAGAATAAATGTTGTGGACATTGAACGTTAAGCCTTTTGCTGTTAGATGTTGTAGAATCAGGGTTGATACTATTCAAAATTGCAAAATTCTCCTTCTTATTTAGCATGTATTTTTCCTTGTGGGTGTGAAAGGGTTAATGTCTGCCCTTAGCTGTTACATGTGGGAGGCAGCTGGTGTAGTATCAAGGACATACAGATGTGAACGCTTTCTGACCTCAAAAGCTGCACCCAAAAAATTTCAATTAAGCTGTTTGAGTTTACTCAAACTTTTTTTTTACTCTCCCAGACACACACTGGAAAAATGTAAATATTTTGAGAAAATCCTTTGACTTCTGTACCGCAACAAAAACTCATCACAGAGATCGCACAAATTTGCTTGCACATTTATAGAACTGGGATATTTTCTCTTCCTGTAACCAAACAAGTCAAATGCATGCATGTCTTCGGTGGCAGAAAAGATATTTATTGGGTGTAACAAATGTTTGAACTTTAGTGTTACAGGTTTGTCATTTCATCTTTACTTTAGGGAAAAGTATTGTTACAGTTTGCACCATGACCTTCAGAGTGAACACAGCTTCCCTGCCAAGTAGCCACTTTAACAAAGTGACTTCAGATATGGAGAGTCAACATCTTGTGGATAATAAGCCATTTTTTAAGGGTAAAATCTCACAACAAGACCTAACACCAGTGAGAACCGAGCCAGCATAGCAGCATTCTCCGTTTTACAAGAACAGGAGGAGGTTTTAAAGATACTGTTGTCTCTGGCGACGTCATTGAGCTGGGCTTGAAATTACTGCACACAGACAGCCACCGAGTCCTCCTAGGCTTTTAAATGTCGTGTGTGGATTTGTGGGGGTTGCACAGTTTACAGTTTGGGGGCATGACTCTCCTTTAGCAGCCCTGTAGAGAGTTATAGCCCATTAGACAGATCCTGTAATCAATACACACTCCATCATCAAAAACCCCATCATTAACACCAGCGCTGGACAGCTCGCCCTCAGTTTTGTCTGTCCAAACCAGGAGTGCCGCTTTCTCCACTCCAGCTGGCGCGTTTGTTTTTAGGTTGCAATTGAGTCCTGTTTTGCTGTTCGACTCCGCATGTTTTTCTAATTGCTACCATTGACAAAAAAAGTGTGGAGAGAATGGGCAACTATTCATCATCTGGTCTCCTTGTTATATAATTTCTTATTTTGTTTATTTGGACATTTTTGTCCATAAGCAGTAGTGAAGAACAATTATTCAAGCAAAGTCTGAAGGTACTTTTTATTAACACTCAAAACAAGTTTTTTCATTATTAATGACATTATGATGCAACAAAAACCATGCAGGGAAGCAGATCTCTCTGATAAAACCCGAGCTTGGTTGACAATTAGAGAGCAACATTGACAACAAGCCCCCTTGTATCTCAGTCACATGGAGCCTCACTGAGGCCAGTGCATTGTTAGAGTAGTTTGTAGCCAACCATATATCATTGCGCCCTCCTGCTTAAAGACCATATGGAAGCTGTTGGTTTGTGATCCCTTAGGAGGACGGGGTTTGCAGGTTTTTGGTGAACACGTGTCTCTCACAGTCAGCTTTACAAGTTGTCGGTGCACTACCTCCAGATCCAGATATCCTCCACAGAGTGCCCCAGCATGTGGCCCATTAGAGGCTGAAAGTTGGAGTGTGAGGGGTGTGGTGGAGGCACAATAGGAACGGCTAAAAGTAATGTATACTGTGTCACGAGTCAGACGTAGGTTATCAAAATTCCCACATGGACTTGAGGTGGGTTTGGAGAGTAAAAGCTCTGACTACTGTATTGGACCAAAAAACCCACACTGTTATTGAAAAATATGCATCTATGACAGAGAAACCTTAATTTGATGAAATATAACCCCTGTAAAATGTACCACAAAGAGCAAATAAAGGATCAGTCAAATGGTGTTAGGCTTTTTTCCCCTCTGGTTTTGATTAACAGAATAAAGAAGTTTGTTTCTAAGCTTTTAATGAAAGCTTGCAGAGTTTTAAGAAACAGCAGTTAAGTTGCAGACGGCAAAGTTTGGTTATGGTAGACCCAAAATGATAGCACTTGCACTAGCAACCATGTGGTAACAACATGTTGGAAAGATATTAACACGCACTTGAAATGATATGAATTGAGAGGCAATTGTATTAACTGCTCAATAGACCAAATAATTACTTCTTCAGTGGATTGTGAGTACAGATGAGATGTGAATTGTCAAGCTAGTCTCTTCACCCTGCCTCATGAGATCTGTCAGGTTCTATGACTCCTAAAGAGAGCCTCCCGCTGTCATCACATGAGGTCTGCCAGTATTCTGTGCAACTTTGTGTAAAGTGTCAACTATTTTCAGAACCCAAGATATGCTTTAGATTTAGCCTCTTTACATCCACTAACATGCACACACAAAAACATTTTCTACCTGCAAATTTAACACATGAAGTGACACCTCAGTAGGCAGTCATAAGCAAGCTGCTTTATTTCCTATGATATTTAATCTGTTTTTTAATCCAACTTCCTATCTCTTAGTGTCAGGGTTTGAAAGAGCCTTTAGTCAAGCCCTCTGTTACCATCTACTAAATTCTAATCTCCAAAGCAACTCCAAGCCTCTAAATCTGATAATTGCGCTCTCAGTCTGTGGAGAGTCCTTCCCAAGATTATTGTGATTATGCTTTCATTATCAATATTATTTTCAGAAAGGTCAGGTTATCTTTGGCAGCATTGCTGACCCGTGGAAAAGGGGGAGATTTCTCTACATGTTTAAATCATGTCAGATACTGGTTTCAGATGGCCCCTTGCTCAATGAAAGGGCTGTAAAGATTTGATGGGTTGTATTACTTAAGAGTCAGAGAGAGGGAAGACAAATCTCTGGTGGATTGTAATGGAGTGGAAACAAGCGCAAGTATGAAATTAAAGTCCATTGGAAGAGCAACAAAAATGGCAATCTTAGTTGAATGGACAAAGTTAAACTCATAACAGGCAGCTGTAACTCTCTGGAGAAATTATGAACAATACCCTGGGACTGTTTTAATGTAGGCTGAGAATTATTGCATCATTGTCTCAAATGCAACCTAAAACATTTACAATGTTTATTACTTACATAAGATTATTTATCTAACCCCTATGTGAACATTGGAAATTTACATTAACCATAGTCGTTGGGGCTTTCCTGAGTGATGCTACTCAAGCACTAAAGTCTTTCATAAACTTTAATGATGTGTATCCTTCTGGAGCCTGAATTCCATCTTTAGGTGATGATTGAACTCTTAAAAAACTAATTGCTGTTTATCAAAATATCTTAGTTCGTAGTAAATGCCTCTTGCCATACAATGGCTTACACAAAATCCTTAAAAATAGGTTATTTCCTAGTATATCATTTTGTAATGTCAAGGTAATTACATCATTGAAATCCCCCTCTGCTAAAATCAAGTTTTTAACCATTTTAACATGTCCAAAACTATATTTTTAAGTGTAACAAGATATATGATGAGCTCCTGTGAATGCTCAGCACTCCCAGAGTTAGTGGCTTCCGCAGAGAGTGTACCTTTTGGAGTGCTGGGCTGGATAGCAGCTCTGATATAGCCTGTCTCCGAGAGCTAGCAGCACCCGAACTGTTAAAAGTATAGGAATTGAATACATTAGCATGACAGTACTTCCACATGAAAATTACCTTGTATAATTCCTTCACTCTGGTTTGAAGGATGTATGGCTGAAGTTTCTTTTTTCTAAGTGGGCTTTATTGAACATGCAGTCATAACACATTGGATACATAAATGTATGGCTGGATAACACCAGTATTAGAGCTGGTCATTGCTTAAGTGAGACTGGAAAGGCTGGTGTCAATTGCTGGCAGGTTGAGATATTTGTGGGGACAGATTAATATCTTCATAGATCCCCATTCACTGAATGTGGACAAAAAGATAGAGTCATCTAGAGCAATTCTAAAGGCACGAGGGATTTTTCATGGTATAAACTTTGAAAGGCACAATACGGAAGTACATAGATGAGTTTTTAGAGGATTTATAATTGCCAAGACAGGATTTTAGATACCTAAAGGTAAATAGATAGTACAACCATTGAGATGGCGAATTTTAGTTTTGCCAAATCATTCAAGCCATGTCAAGAAACATTAGTCCTCATAATTGTGGGCATTTCCCCAGAAAATTTGTAACTCTGAGATAAGGCAACTTTTTCCTAAAGCTGCATGTGTATGCTACCTATTGACCTTTTGGTATTCAATGTTGGATGTAACTGTACGCCTTTTCTACTGGTGGTACTCATGAATATAACAAATTTGCTCCACATTACTCCTCTGCCCAAAGTGAAGCCAATGAGGAAGTGCCTTTAAGTGAAAACCATCTAATGACTGCTGTGTGCTGACTCTAAAGCATCTCAACTGTCAGTGCACTGCGACTGATAAAACATCAACTACACTCATGAAATATTAAGTCATTATGGTGTCATTAGCTGGATTCACTCCTAATGAGTGAGGCCTATCAGTGTTTTTAAAAAAATATTTCCATAATCAAATAGATAAATAGATTTTAGCTCAAACAGGTGTCAGTTATCTTACTTAAATTCTACCCTCTTGTCCAAATAATTAAAAACATACAAAGTGAAAGCCAAATGCCTAACTTTGGGCATATTTAAGAAGGTACTGTATGCTGCCTCCTCCCCACTGAGGAGCATAGTCAGCTCTGATTGTACAACACTGCTTGCATCAAAAGGCACAGCTCATCATTTAATATAAATTTGCATTTTATCGTATTAAAAGTAATGCAAACTATTTTTATGTGGCCCAGTAACTATCATAACTCTATGTGCCTCTGCTTTGTGTGTTTGTCTGTTCTGCTATGGTTTATATGTCTTATTCCTTGTAAAAAAAATCATGGAGTGTAGGCAATAAGAAAAAAACACCCACAGGCACACATGCACAAACACATTGTAATAGAGACTAAAAAAGAGAGCAGCAAAACATCAGTAGAGACTCTCATGATGAACTAATATAAAAATGCACACTGATGATCTTGACTACGGTAGCAAACAACTAATGATGTGTTGCTAATTGCTAGTGTCAGATAAACTTCGTCCCAGATCCAGTTAGCCCCACCCTGCAAGATGAGAGGATCGGTTCCACAGGATTATTGCATTATGAAACCCTTTTTTTGCCTGAATCTGTGGTTTTAAGACTGTCACTGGTTTCATTCATGGCATGTCTTACATAAAAAAAAAACACCACATATACATGTTAACAAGGTTAAAAACATTGCCCATAGTTTTAGAGGACTGAAAGTTGTAAATATTTTAGCCAAGCCCAAAGATAAGGTGTTTCAATTTTAATTGTGTGTTTATTAGAGAATCAGATGGATTAACTTTGCGTGTGAAGGTGTCAAAGCTTCACTCTAATTGTCTCCTCTTTTCAGATGACTGGTTGTGGACACAATCTCCAAAAATTTGACCAGTCTGTCTCGGTCATAATTAAGGCTGAAGTGGCAATGTCTGGAATGTTTGCCATTTCTCCTCTTTTATTTCCAATGGATTCTCATTTTATTATTACTCTCGCAAAGTAATAATTGCTGCACATATTTGTGAAATGGATGGAATGTGAGGCAATTAGTTTTAATGATGTGAAAGACAAATCTGCACGACAGCAATTACTGTGACAATGTGTTCAACAGCCCAAAGGCAGGGCCCAGAGACAACGCAGATAGGCAGTGACACTGTATGCTGTGGCCATGCAAGCCTCATGTTGGACACATGTCAGGCCCAGAGTCACTGACCTATCCACTCTGTTGTCAGCACAGGCGGTGTATTAGTCTGCCTCACAGCTGAAAATGGGTCGTTGTGATCATTGGTCAGTCCTGGTCAGACAGTTTTATATGAGGAATGCAGTTTCACACATTACAACATTGTCCCCCTCCAACATAATGGCACTGTGGTCTATTGGATCCAACACACATTTCTAACTTGAGCTTGAGCAGACTCCGGACAAGACGGCAGCATCCAGCCAGCCCATACTTTAGTTAGATGATGTATGTTGCTTCTTGCCAAATAGAACTCAGGCAATCCCCATTTTTATCCCATAATGGAAAATTGAGATCATGTACCAAGTTACACAAATCCACGACCACATTTCTGTAAATGTGCACGCTTCATCAAAAAAAGTGTGTACATTTTCCCCAGAGTAGTTAAATCGCAATACTTCAATGAATTAGATGGTTCAAATAAAATTTCTTCACAGTAAAGCAAAAGAGAGTTGTTATTGTCTGATATTTAATCCTCGATTTGTCAGTTTTTCTCATTAAACCACAGCCTGATGATGGATAATGCAGTGGTTTTCAATTAAACACGGATATTATTTGAGAAAACCACAGTCAGAACTCAGGAAACATATGGGACTCTCTGCGTGGCTACATAGCTTTGGAAATAAACGTCAAACAATGCAGTTGTGACACAGTACTGTCATGCTTCCTTCTGTCAGTTTTGAGCTTATGTAATCAGAAACGACACACTCTGTGTCTATTGTGCTTTTACTGAAGAGTACAGGAAACAAAGTGGCTAAAATCTGGTTAGAATTGCAATAACAGGATATGTGCAGCAGGTAGAGCGCACTTCGCACCCAGTGGGGTCCTTTCTGACTGCCAGCAAGAGCTGTGGCAGCGTTCCTGCCTGCGATATGTCGGTGTTCACAGCATCTGTGTCAATAGCATTCCATAGCTGTTGACGGAGTGCCGCTGTTTGCTTTAGCCACCACAGACCAGTGGTGCGATGCACTGTTTGAGGTCAGTGTCATAAATCCCCAAGTGCCGTCCACTACACGTATTTTTTTGTTACAAGATCAGCTTGTTTATTTTGAATTGCATGCCACAACGTCTCTCAGTACTTGAAGTAACCGGAGTGTAATTGGGAGGTTATGCGGTGGGTTGGCAAGGGTGACACGGATTATTTTTCCATGATTGCGAAATAACTGCAGCACTCTGTATTTGCAGTCTGCTGATGAATATTGTGTATGTATTCATCTTTTTAGTGCAGTAAGTGCCATCTGATTTAGATTGTTTCTCAAATAAAGGATACAGCTCAACAGATCTCTGTGATGAAGTGTTAGATATGCTCAGTTGGCCGCCAGCATAGTTTTTCCTATTTGCTCTCTTTTTTTTTTTAATGGCCTCTTACATTTATGACCCTCTTAAGCAGCCCGTGTTAGGATTCTAGATCAGGTTAGAAATGCCAGCAGCACTAAACAGGTCCATGAGCTTGTTGTATAGGCTTTACCTCAAGCAGAAATTGGATAAAGACCTCATGTAAAATATCATTTACATTCAGACTAAACAGGGCAATTAAAATCCCTGGAGAAATTGAACCTGACAGCCCCTCAAACTCTTTGCTGAATGAGAAGAACCAATATGTTTCAAAGGGGAAACTAAAGGCCCCTTGATTCAATCAATTCAAAGTAAGCTCTGTTCTTTAGATGGGGAAAAGCCATTTCTGCTACCGCTCTTTCATACAAGGGGTGCACACGCTCTAGCATGACCTGTTGAAAACTTGATCTCCATTTGTGCTTTCTCCTCAGCTGACTGCCAGCCCCCCTGCCAGAACCGTGGCTCCTGCAGCCGACCACAGACCTGTGTGTGTCGCTCAGGCTTTCAGGGGCCACGCTGTGAAGAGGTGGCCCCAGAGCAGGTGTACATCCGTGAACGGGGCACTCTGAGGCGCATTCAGCCTGGCACCAACCCTTTCCAGAGAGACAAACCACAGAGAAGGCCATCAGAGAGACACGCGACTGACACCACCAAGGTCCAGACCCCGCGACCTGCCACCACCAAACAGCCTGTCCACACTGCGTAAGTAGCTCCGGAGCTCTTCTTATTAGAGCCAAAAAGAGGCTTAAAGCTGTACAGAATAAGGCTGCAACAAAAGTATGTTTAAGAGTGTAAGAGTAATATTTTCAGGGTTTTCACCATTAGAAAGTGTACCTCCATTCAGCTGACTCCTTGCTCCAAGGTCAGGACTGTCTGCATGGTTTGGCATTGGCAAACAGATCAAGTTTGCTTGTCAAACACATTCTCTTATTGACTCTGCAAACAAACTCACAGATGGTGGCCATTCAATTTTATTTAATTGATTCTTGCTTCTTATGTTTCCCTTAGTCAGAGTTTGGATTTTCAATTATATCTTGAGCCCATAAAATCTCAAGGACTGCATGCAACAATTATTTCAGTTTGCTGAATGTGTTGTAATATACACTATTTTGTGGTTTTGCCCAGAAATATATTTGTTTTAACCACCGATACTTTCTTACACTGCAGCCATGGTTAATATATAATTGCTCTGCTCTAATATCTGAAATTATTTAAAGGCTCTTAAACAAGCAGTAGTACATTTATAACAAGTTTGGTGCTGCTTATGTTTACCATTGCTATAAATCCAACCAGAAGACATGGTTCATGTGTAAAATCTCTAATACACACAAAATAACACAAACACTAAGTAATGCAAGAAACATTTGCTACCATGGTTTGAAAAAAACTCAAAAGTTAAATCTGAAGGAAAATATACCTTGTAAAATATACTCATTGCAATGAAAATGAGCAGGAAGATAATATTTTTTCTCTGTAGGCTTTGACTGCTTCAGCTTGTTCTTTGATTTACTGGAATAATTATGACTGTAATGTATCTTGATAATAATTGCTCAGGCGAAGGCCTCTTGCAGTATATTCAGCAAAATTCTCCAAAGACTCCTAATCAGACAGTCTTTATAGTTTCTTGGCTCGGATGTATAACTGTTTAAGTTCCGCTCTTTTTGGAAATAACTTTTTGGTTTGATTTATCACTTTACCATGGCTAGAACCATATCCCTGATCAAGGCTGTTGAAAGGGAGTAATTATTTCCGGGAATATTTGTGATGGATTGTTATTGCTTACAGGTTCCGACTTATCTTGTCAAATTGTGCTCCATTTTTTGGACTCAGGCCCAGTGCTTTTCTAATCCACTCAGAGTCTGTTTAAGTGCCATAATTTGTTTGGGCACTGAGGTCATCCCTCACTATTTAGCCAGTTTGTCATCTGGGTAATTTCTCTCCACCAAACCACAGAAACATTCTCAATTATATCTGACATTTATGGTGCTCCTCTTGCTAATTATGAAGGTCTTGTGTCATATTGGGCTTTTGTTGGTGTTACGGAATAATGCTGGCCAAGTCATCCACGTGTTTGTGGTAGCTCAGTGAAACCCTTCTAAATATCTTGGCAGATGGTTAATAAAAGAGTTTTTATACATCCTCCTTCCCAAAACAATTATCTTGAAGTCATAGTAAATCTTCTAATCAATACAAGATCTCTGGAGAGTGCACAGTTGCTTTGCATGTGTTTTCTTTGTTCTTGACGCACAGGACATATTTGTGTACTGAGTCACAGATCTGGGATAAATAGAGTGAGACTGAACTGCAGGTTCAACATTGTAAGAAGCAGACAGCGTTCCTGAATCACAAATACCCCAACTCTGTGTTGCTGAGGATGACTAACCATCCCTAAGAGGTGCTGTTAAGTTCAACATGAGTCATTTTCCCTTCTAAAATGTCCACCTAATCCAAGGAATAGTTGTTTAAAGCAGTAAATTTCTCTATCATTTTCAGGACAGCATAAAAATGTCTATCTATATTGTTAATTGCCTTCATTTTTGCATTAATTCAACAATTATTTGAATACTTGACTTTGTCCTTCCAGGAAGCCATTTGAGCCCTTTGTGAACTGCTGCAAATTTTCTACATTCTCTCAGTGTAGAATGATCTTTTAGGGGTGGAACGGTGTTCCCTATGGATAACTGGTGGATGCAAGTCTTGGTTTCAAATATCAGGTTGAGGTTCCACTGTTTCCAAAGCCAAGAAAGCACGAGCAATGTGAGGTCACGGTGAGTGAGAGTCAGATATCGAGAGCGGTGCCAAGGCTCAATAAAGGAGTCAGAGGAGGGGAGTAGGGAGGACAGATGCTCAGGCTGAGATAGATCATGTTGGCCTTGCCCCCACTTATATATTGCAGGAGCAAGGGCCGCACGGTACATGCAGCCAGTCTGCTTTCATTTTTCATTACTGGAGAAGGTGTGAGGTACTATATATGTCTTTCTTTGAGCAGACTTGGCTTGTTATGTCAGTGGCACCCAGTTAATAACACAGCCTGTCAATTGGCGCCAACTACAAGAAATAGTTTAAAGAAAGACAAACCAGAGGAGAAAGAAGGAAAGGATATTACGAAACATAACATCCTGAAAGAAAAAGTAATCAATTAAGTCGAAGCAGGTAATGTGAATTTCCACAGTGTGTTGCTTTTTTCCCAGACGCGCCGCTTTGTCTTCTCAGTGTCTGGGACAACATTCATTCATGGTTCTTAAAAAAAAAATCAGCTTTGTGCACGTGAAGAAGATGATGTGTAGCTCAGATGTCATCAGACCATCACTTAAGCGCTGTGGGGCTTAAAAGTGGCTTTTTTAATCAGGCATTATGGAATCCAAATATATTTTGTTAAAACGCTCATATGGATGAAGGTATGAATGAACCCGTAGGACGGCTTCAATTGGAGAAATTGTTGAGAATTCCCATTGTTTTAAGATTTAAATGCTAATACTAAACTGTACACGGTTGTCAGAGTCAGTCTTAGAGATGCTCTAAATATATCCTACTAACAAGACTTTTTCATAAAAGGGATTTGCAGGCACCCTTTCCCAGCTCCCTAAGCCACGATTGCCCCTTTGGGGACATATTTGTGAGTTATACAGTCTTCTTCTACGCTTCCAGCTTCCTTTACCTTGTTTAGTTCAATTCAACTTTAGGGCTGTTCAATTATTCGACCAACAGTCATACAGAATAAATAGAGGTTTGACCACCTAAAATAAACTTCATGGTGGGATTGACAGAACACATGAGGAACCTCAAGTACTGGGAGATTCTATGGGAGCAAAATTTCATACTTTACTCCTGTATTCTTGCCCTCATATTTCTCCTTGGACCCTTTCAACAGCATCCCAAATATTCCAAGTTTGTATTCTGTGGGATTAACTGTAAAATTTAAAGTAAGTAGATCCTATGTGCAGCTGACAACCAAATAATGGTTTCCTCCTCTGACCTGTGATGTGGAACAAATGCATTTTACTATAACCCTGTGTTTCCTGTGAGCGCCATGCTCAGCAGTAAAGGCTGTGAAAGCCTGTGAAAGGCTGGTCCCTGTCAGCCCAAAAACCCCATAAATCCCAGTATGAAGGTCAGGGTTGGTAGTGAATACTCCTGGTGTAGCTGGAAGAGTGATAATGCGCACAGGACGTGTTCCCCACCGCCTGTGAGTCCTTCATATCAACTCCACTACACAACAGTTGACTTTGACATCAGCTTGGTGCAGGAAACAGAACAGGGCAGAGCAGGATGTGCCTGCTTTATTCAGGTCATCGTGACAAAGGTCATCTCTCTCAGGTCTCCCTTACATAATGAGACTCGGCATAGCTACCAGCTGCTACCTGAATAACAGGTTTACGGTTATACTGGAAATAATTCAAGTCATTGTTCTAAATCTTGCATCTGATGACTCATTATAAAGAATAGACTATGTCCACCATAGGGTTACAGTTCACTTTCATTTTGTGGGTTCAGAGATGCTGTTCTTTACCAACTATTTGATTAAATAAAAATGGTATCATACACAGTGTACATGTCACAGCCTGATACATTACCACCAAACACCAGTACTTCAAACAGCACAAATCCCAGTGTAGCACCCAGTACTGTTTTTCTTTTTTTCCTTAACACCTCATAATTTAGTTTTGTATTCTGTCTAATTAGTTATTCTGGTCTTGAAAAATGTGTCTGTTGCATGGAACCAATAGACTGCATGCAAAGAATGGATGTGGTCACTGTAGTCAAAAGTAAAGTCAAAGCAGGTGTGCATTAAAGTTCAACCTCACTGATGGCTTCTAGTTGGTGCCTCCAGTAAAGTCCCATTTAAAAGACACGTCATTCATCAAATACTAAATCAAAAAAAGGTTCCCACAAATTAGTTTGTTTACTCCTTATATGTATTATTTTTATCATTTTGAAACTCTGTAATAAAGCTGTGCTGTTGTAAGTAATGTAGAACGATTTCTGGAATTGTACACTTTAAACACTGACCTCTCTGGAGAAGGAATCACCTTAGTGATAGCAAATGTCTCTAAAAATTTTGATATACACGTCTGCTTCAGTTGTAACCTAACATATAAAAGTCATTCATGACACTGATGCACTCCTCTACCATGTTGATGGTACCACTGTCGATCCCATGTGGCTATACTGATCAAGGTGGCAAGGCAGTGTCCCACGCAGTGCTACGTGAGCGCTTGAAAAAGCCCTCACTTCTAAATGGCTCACTTCCATTGGCCTTTATGTATTGAGATTTCCCCAGACTCCCTGAATCTTTTAACAAAACGATCAATTGTAGATATTGAAAGGCCCTAAGTATTTGCAATTTTCCACTGAGAAACATTTTCTAAACTGATTATTCTCTGGGCTGATCTGTGGTGTGGTTAACACTGTTGCCTCACAGCAAGAGGGTTCCTGGTTTCTGTGTGAAGTTTGCATGTTCTCTTGTTGCATATGTGGGTTCTCTCTGCGTACTCTGGCTCCAAAAACATGCATGTTAGGTTATTAGATTATCTTAAATTGACCCTAGGAGTGAGTGTGAGCTTGCATAGTTTGTCTCTGTGTGGCCCTGTGATGGAATGGTGACCTGTCCAGGGTGTATCCTGTCTCTCGCCAGGATATGCTGAGATATGCTCCAGCACAGCCCCACCTGCTTGGAAAATATTACCCTTTGGTATCTGTAAGGTATGATGGATCTTGGTCATTCAGAGCTTTTTATGTAAGGAGAAGTATTTTCAATTCTATTCGTAATTTAACAGGGAGCCAATGAAGAGAAGCTAAAACTGGAGAAATATGATCTCTCCTGCGAGTTCTCATCAGAACTCCGGCTGCAGCATTTTGGATCAGCTGGATGCTTTTCAGGGAATTTTTTGGACAGCCTGATAATAAAGAATTACAATAGTCCAATCTTGAAGTTACAAATCCATGGACAAGTTTTTATGCCTCATTCTGAGACAGGATGTTCCTAATTTTGGCAATATTACGAAAGTGAAAGAATACAGTCCTGGAAACCTGTTTTATATGTGAGTCAAAGGACAGATCCTGGTCAAAAATAACTCCAAGGTTCCTCACTGTAGTACTAGAAGCAAAGGAAATGCCATCTAGAGTAAGTATATAACTAGACAGTTTCTTCCTGAAGCGAACAGGTCCTGACACCCTCACTTTTCACCAATCAATTTTCTAAATCATCTTAAACTGTGTTATTTGTGGAACTTCTAGGAAGTGTTATTTCTAGGAACTTTTGTGCCTTTTATTGCCTGTCTCAAGTCTCTTTTCAAGTTTGTTGCCGCCATCAAAATCTAGATGTGTTTATATTTTCGTAAGACAATGAAGTTGGTCTGTGAAAAACTTGGAAATGATTTATTTGGTACATCTGTCCGTCAAATAAAGGTTTAAATGAATTAACAGATTACATATTTTAGGTTTTTGGGTTAGGGTAAGGGTTGTAGGTGTAGCCTACATCCTGCTGTGTTTTTCATTTTACATTGTTTTGCGGAGGAATTCTTTGTGATTTAGGTAGCCAAAATTTTGTCACAGATTTTGGGTAGAAATGCCCTCCCAGAGAGCTACCGCCACAGGGGAAAGAAAATAGGGTCAGACATAATTACAAAATTTGGTTGAACCCGGTAACATACTCAGATGTTGAGAACACAATGAAAACACCCAGTAAAGACAGCAATACATGCAGTTTTCTCTGCATTAACTGTAATGCCTATGTCGGCCCCAACATCTTACTGGTGACTAATGCGGCTGGTGGTTATATGGCTTGTTGACTCAAGGCTTTGCACATAGCCACCCAGTCATTTTTCAGAGGAAACTGTGGTCATAGTGGGAGTTCTCCATGTTTATCATGGATCACTGGTCGCTTTCACTCCCACTCCAGACAAACCACACCACCAGGACTGCCCGGAGCTCCTGTCAAAGCCATCTACAGTAGGTGATCTCTGCACCTGTATAGAAGTATTGTTTTACTCTACCCGTGTTCATGGTAATGATGATCACTGAAAACTATAAGGTATCAAATGTGAAAGTAACACAGACCTTGAATGAAATATGATCATAAGCTTGGAAATAGTGGAGTGGAAATTCACTCACCACTTTTTAGTTGAAACCATGATAAATTAAAAGAGAAGGGTTCCCATTGCTTTACATCTGATATTACTCTCGATACCTCTGACTTTGATCAGATGTATTTGTTCTGACGGCTAAAATATGCATCTAAACATTGAGCCTGGGAAAGTTTTCTGACTGTGCCAACTGGTTGTCTGCTTTGCTACTCAGAGAATTCATGTCCAGAATCATCCTCATGTCTCCGTCTCGGCTGCTGCCCAAACAGAAGAGGCCTTGTACAGTACACGGGGAGTCAAGTTAAAGTAGAATAAAGGGGTAAAGGGCAGGGTAATTCCCACAGGTTGAACAGTACTGTATGCTCTCATCTGAATAGGGCCTTTTCTAAACCAGGCATAGGACTGTGGGTCTGCAGTTATGATTTGTATCTCCATTCGGACTGGGAATGAACTTGAACGAAAGCAGGTTAACTGGCTCTTGGCATGCAGGCATGTTTGTACTTCATGTTGATGCTACAAACTTGACCCAAGCCCTGACCTCAGTCCCTGCTGAGCACTTTCTCTTGTGATATGAGTAGGATATGGCTTTCTGGAATAAGACTGGACATTCTCTGTGGTAGTTTTTCATTCTGTACTTCTTCTACTGAGGGTTTAGCTTTAAAATGGAAGAGTGAAGACTCAGTTACAAAGGCCACCCTCTCCTCAGGTGATTATTTTATTGGCTTGCCAAGAAAAGCAAATGGTGAACTTTTGTGTAAAGTAAAAATGAATCAAGATTGATTCAGCATATGTTGGGGTGTTTTTTGGTAACGTGTGTCTAAATTTACTATAAATTTTTGTATGTGAGGAACTTTAATACACAACAATACTGACCAAGCCAGGCCAGGAAGACTTGTTGTGTGTTTTCCTACAGAGACAGAGCCAGACGAGTCCCATGAGTGTTTGGCTTCCTGCTAGGCCAGAGGGAACAAAGGACCATAGAGAACTCTGATCTAAGCATGGGACAGATATGTCTTTCTCTTCCTCCGTTGCGACTTTCCTAAAGCCCCATCTGAAACACACAGTGTGTGCTGCAGTGCCAGTGGACTCTGCGTCCGTAGCCAAATCCATCTCATCGTGGCTTCTGCAGATGCAGCTGTCTGAGAGGCACAAATTCTGTTCCTGTAGTTACAGGAAGAAGGATGCCTATCCCAGAATGCACTCATACTCCAATGCTAAGGCAGATGGAGACAACATCAATCAGGCTCATCTCCAACATATATCGCATGGTGTTGAAAACATGAATCAGCAGTACAGCTACATGGGACTAGTTAATCCATGCAGATGTCAGGGCACAGGGTTCCTGTGGGGCTGAGCAGTGGAGTAGACCTCCAAACAGGGCAAATATACGAAGAAAGATGTCCAACAAGAATGACACAACCCTTGTTTTGCGTTATCCTTTTTCATGCTGACATGTATCCCCTGTGTTCTGTGTGAACTTCTGCTTAAGTTTTGATTTTCAAATCAGTGTTATGTGCCTGTTCTAAAAAAAATTCCCTCAAGCATCTCCTTCTTTGGAAGCCCTTTCTGGCTAATTGTCAAAGGAGTCTGACATATGATGCTAACCGGCAAATAGACATAGTCTCAGTCAGCACTTTGTAATGACTCTTCCTGCTGACCTGTCTTGTGGCATTTCACTAAGTGAATGATCAGAGAAACTACAATAAACTGGAGAATATTGAATGGCCTCTCGACTCACCATGCTTCCAGGCATTTGGATTCCAGCCTTTGAACCACAGTTACCGCACTGCCTTGCTTCCATCAAGAATCTGGGCCTTCTGGATTTCTTATATATGAAAACCCTAGTTTATAAATGCTGAGGTGAAAACAGACAGATTGGCAGTGCTACAGGCCCCCTAGAGATAAAAATGGAGCTGTTTATTTCACAGCTTTTGGCTTGTGATTGAGTAGATTGCAGTAGTCATATGTTTTGATCACATTGTGTTGGCAAACCTCATTGAGGTCAAATTTACAAAAAAAATCTCTTTTTATGCTGGTGTTGAAGAAAGCAAAGTTAGGAGGAGCTTCATCTCCTCATTTGTCTGTGTAGCACTTTGGCAAATCTAAATAACAGTCTTTGTTTTCTTAGTGAATTTATCAGGAATCTTCTCTGTTTTTCATTGTGTACAAGGGCCAGTTGTTGTATGAGCCTTATCTCCCGTGAGCCAAAAAAATCTTTCTGAATCAGTCCAACTTCACAATAATTTATCTACCCAAGGTTCTGGCCGCTACTAGTGGGATTCCTGGAAGAATGTCCAGACATAGAAAGCATGATTTAATCCAGCCTCAGTGGCTGATGCGATAAGCCCTGAGACACACCCAGATTTTCAGGGGTGATATTCTGCCAGAACCCACAATTTTCCAAGTCATAATTACTAGAGATGTTATCAAAGAAAGACCGGACCTTTAATACACAGTGATGTTTGGCCTTAGATGACCTGTATACAAGGAAAACAGGACAGGAGCTTATCATGCATGCGTTTCTGTAACCAGGTGTTTCTCTTTTATTTCTATTTATAGTGCGGGACACTTACTGGACCGCTTGCTCCAAATGGCACAGTTAAATTCGATTTCCAAGCAGCACTCGTTCCAAAATTGAATCATATTGTGTTCGTTCAGCTTAAGCTAATGCTCGTGTCATATTCAAATAATGCTTTTAAACATGTTTTTCTCCTTAACGCCAAATGCAGTGCCACCTCTTAAAGAGATAGTTTCTGTGAGATTAGAAGAATTCAGTAAGAAAACTAAAATGATATAAGTTAGTGAGCATTTTTTATATTTGAGCAGCGCCTATTTTCTGAGAGATCAAGCTTATTCCTTCAGTATAATCAAGATCTCTTGTGAGTTTTAACAATGTGCACATGCTGCGTGATATTTTGCGAAGCAAGCTGCGAGAAAAGGCAAAACCTTTACTGCGACAGATTAAACTTTCACAAAAAGCTGTAATTTAGGGTAGGACTTAAATGTGACAGAGGCTGCTGTTGGGTTATTTTTGAGTTTCAAATGAACAAAAACTACCACCATGCCATTGCGTGACCTTGTTGCTATGAGGAACACACAATAACAGTATGATGAAAATGTCCCTGGGATTGGATATTATATTTATTGGTGCATGCTGAGGATCAGACCTCAGGATTTTATTGCAAGAAGCACACAGGGACCTCAGTGAATGATGAATGGATGAGGGCGTTCTGCATAAAGCCTGAGGAATGAGATGACCACAGTGGGGTTTGACCACTGGTGGTACAGATGGTTTGGTGCACTGAATGGCTGGGTAAGAGAGGATTAATTATTTTTCAGCTCGCAGAGCTTTCTTTCACCTCCTAAAAAACACTCCAAGGCTCTTAAGAAACAACCTCTGAATTGAAGCTGTTCCTTAATCTTGCTTTGGGCCTGAGAGACATTTTAACAAAGTTAAAACAAAATAGACTTTAAGTGTGCAATTAGTAATTAATATCTTATCAAATATCAGAAATAAAGCTTCAGTATCTTTCCTGCTAATCTGCCATATTTGATCCTCTCCAAACTACACTATAGTTAATTTCTTGGTTGTCACAGAGATTCATAACACTGTTGGGCTTTGAATAGCAAAACATGAACAAAAGTCAAGTGTGTATGTCTTCGCTAATACTCTCAAATAACACCTCCTGGGACTAGTTTCAGCAGTCTGCACTCTCCTTCCATGCCTGTAAAACACGGAGCACCATCTGTTGCTGAACCTTTTACTGAAAAATATCTTGACATTCTCAAATTCAAAAACTGTTGGAGAAAGCTGGATCATCTTTGTCTGTGTCAAAGTGTTTCCTGGTTTAACAGCATTTATCCTGAAAAAGTGAGTGCTTTTTTAACTCTGCTGCACAGCTTATTTTTTTCAGGATACACCATCTGAATCCAAATCTCTAACTGCTCTAAATAGCTCTTGGTAGGAAACAATTAAAAACTTTGGAATAGGGCCACAAAGCCTTGTTGTGTCCAAATCAGTTTGTACGTCTTAAATTGTGTTCCGTATAGTTCAAAGAGCTCTCTCTTTGAATGCAAAAGTTTGCGTTCCAAATACACTCATAAATCTTGTTTCTTCTTTGTTGCCAACAGTGTTTGCAGTGGTTGAGCAGCACAAAGTTTTCATTGTCTCTGCTCCTGTTTGCACATTTTTTTGGATTCCTTCTCTTCCCTTCAGTTACACTAATGATATGCATATCCAAACACAGCCTTTGAAATGAAAAACAGTCATTTTATCATTTTATCTGAATGTGACAAATGTGTTCAAACTGTGATTTACACTATGTCTTTGATCATCCTCATTTATATACCCATTTGCCATGTAACCTCCAAATTGTCCTAATTGTGTGCTGTACTTATGTAATAAGGACGTCTGGCTGAGGTTTCATGTTGGAAAAAGGTAAATGGAACTTTTAAACATTTTGTTGAAATAAGAAGACAAATGACTCACAGAATGGAGCAATGCTTGTGCTGATTGGTTATAAACCTTGTGGTGGTTGCAGAAGTTTGCCACTCATCACTCTGGAGGTCATGTCCAGTCCAACACAAAGAAAACTGTGACGGGATAAAGTGACAAGCCTGGGAGCTATCGGGTTGTGCAGTGTGACCGAGACTGGGATGCTCATGCCAGAAACTTCTGCCTGCTGTCACACTGTCTTGTTTAGACAGTCTGCTCAAAGCCAAATGGCTCCATCCAAAAACCAGACAACCTCCTCATATCATTCTATTTTCTGCATTAGCTGCCACAAGCCAACAATCCAACCCATTAGATGTGGGTTCAGACTTTGTTATTCTCAAACAAATCAAAATGAAAAATGAGCTTTGCCAAGTTGGACCTGTGCTGAGCTTCAAGTGCTGAAAGAGCCTGTGAAAAAAACAATTCATACAGCTATGCTGACCTTCTTTCCAACCTACAAGGGATCCTGAGCCCCAAAGTAGGTTACTCTGCTTAGAATACATCAAATGTCATGAGTGCTTTATTTCTTCAGAAGATTTGTAGAGATAGAAGATCATGAAAGTACCTCCGAGACAGAACTGTTAGTGAATGAATCAGCTGCTGCTCATAGGTTACTGCGCAGTGCTTCACATAAACACTGATCAGGCCTCGTCATACAAAGTGGACTGCAGAGATATTTTAAGATATAAACAATTCCTGAAGATCTGGGTCACTGTGTGTATGTGTGTGTAAGGATCCTCATATAAATCCAGAACTCCTACATCTACTTAAGAGGCACTTGTTTCTCAGCAGACAACTTTCAGAAACAACATGGTCACCACTTGGATGATTAGAGGTGGTGTTTTCCAGGCCTCCACCACAGGGGTTTCCTGGCACCTTAACAAAGCCACCTAGCTGTGTCCACCGCCCCCGCCAAATGCATTTTCATCAGAACACAAAAACTTCAAACACCTGGCATTTTGCTTGGAAGGGAAATTAAGTTTGCTCTACTAGCAAGGTTTATGCACAGCATCAGCAGAAGTCCAGAGATCAGAGGGTTTGTAGCCTTTTTGACTGCCATCCAGTTCCTGGTTCTGACTTGTGTTTTCACAGTGCCTGACTGTGTGCTGTTAGCGTCTTCCCTCCAACTCATCTGGTTCAAGGGGTGAGGTTGGAGCTGCCATGCACGCTGCCTGCCATGCATGTTTGAGAACTAATATTCACATGTTGTAATGCAACTAAGGGTTCAAAAGATTTGCGTCCGAGTGCCAAGTTATACTTTTGCAATCCATTGGAAGCTTTGTAGTGTTGTTTCATGCACAATGTGGATTCTTGGCCAACACTGTCTATGAGTTGTAATTTCCTCAGATGAGGGCTGAAGTTTAGCCCTAATTCCTTTCCATATGTGCATATGAAATGAATGATGATAAGTGAAGGTGGACAGTGCCAATGACTTAATGTCTTAGTTGGAGGCTTCTCCTGCTATCACTTTGATCAAGTGTTTGGCCTGAGATTTATCAGAATTCATTGTTTCTCTTGGAATATAATTACCAAACACATGTTCTGAACATGTTCGATCTCAGACAAGACATACACTGTATGTCAGGGAATATCCTTAGTGTAATCAAAGAGTCTAAATAATAAAACTAATATAATTTGATTTCATTTCAGGATTTCAACATCAATGTGTGCTGCAAAGGTTTTTTTTCCTTAGGTTGTGCTTTTTTGGAGAGTAATTGATTTCAATGTCATTTTAGCATGCATCCATCCTGGAGTAATGGAAAGCATGAGAAATTAGACATAGAAGGGAAAAAGGGACCTTCGTGTTCTGTATCTTAAGCAGAGCAAGACAGACAAGTTTTTGCTGAGACTGATTAATCACCACCTGGCTGGCAACTCCATAGTCATGCAGAAGTTACAAATTGTATCATCAACATCTGGAAATAAAGTGAAAAAGTGAGTGATTTACAATCTTGATAAATTGCTGTAAATCCTCCCAAACTGATTTACTTAGGACAGTACTAAAATTCAATTGGAGTTTTGTTCCAGGACCAGAGGCATATTCATAGTTTATCAGTGCAAAATGTTGCTTGTCGTAATACCATGAAAATTTTTAGAATTATGATCCTTTCTAACAATTTCCTCTTGAAATTAAGACCATATTCTTGTAAAGATAAAAGCTATTCACAAAGCGCATTAGCCCTCACCCCATGATGAGAAATGGCCGATGTGCCAAGGAAGACTTTTGATGATGTTTTTTGAGCAAATGAGAGAATAAAGAATTCATACAGATTAGATCATGCATCGGGGATGATGTTTGTGGTCAATCTCATGATGCTCTCACATCTCACACCCAGCATAATAAAGGCTGAAATAAGAGTGATCACAACACTAAGACATTTCCCTGATGGAAAACTGCAACAACATAGAAGTGGTCTCTCAGTAGTTTTGTCAACCAACAAGCTGTTTGAGTGTCAGCTTCCTTGTCTATTGAAGGGTGGCTGAAAAACAGAAGACTTCTGAAGCACACGAGCCAGAAACCAGCAGATAAAGCGGTTAAAGCTAGGCCACTCTCCACCAGTGATACCAAATACACAAAGTACTAAAATTACCAGCATGATAAAACTACTATTGATATGTGAACAGAATTTTTAGCCTACTTTTAAAGTATAGCTCATAATTAATTCAATAGAGATGTTCATGGCATAGAATAGTTTTCATAATTACATCGTATATCAACAGAGATTAAATTGTAAGACTTGACCAGTTCATGTTACTCTGGTTGTGTCTGAATCCACACACGGGGTTAGTGAACTAGTGCATTGTGGGCTCTTTCTTTCTGTTTTCTTTTTGTTTTCTTATTAATCTTTTCTTATTTTTACCTCTATATATTTTTTGATCAGCCTCAATGTGTAATTACAAGGCAACAGGTTCAACCAAAAAATGTGCTCCCTCTTCTCCAAAATCAATCTTAAGTCAGGACTCTTTGTTAGACATTTTCAGGCTAAGTTCAAAACTGTTTGACGTCATTGGATAATGGGAGCTCACTATTCACTCTCCTTTACCTTTATTTTTAGTCTTTACTATCTCCTGAACAAAATACCAGCAGCTAATTGCTCCATTGTGTTCACCAGCTATAGTTGGACGACATTGAATACTGTGAAAATAAACCAAAACTGTTAAGCTGAGGGATGCTGTAACCATAACAAAACCTGATAGACAATCAAAAGTTTGGAGATGAAGGAAACTGCAGAATCCAGTCATAATAGATGGGGTGAGGTCTAGGTCGGTCTGCATGTACATCTGAGCTTCAATAATATATGTTTTCATCCATGTATTTTATTCATCTTTGCACTATGTGCCAATTCAACAGCTCTCTTTATGACACAATCATTTAACCAATTAAAACTAGATAGCTATCAATTGATACCGTAAAATATTTTCTCAATCTGTCTCTTCAGACCATGTTCTATGTAATCTTGGCAGTGTTCTTCTAAATTGCTTTCAAGCAATGCAGAACAAGATAGAGGAATGGTTCCCACTTGGGCCGCAGGGGCCTTGAAGTTCCCAATGATGACATCAGGCATGCAGAGCAAATCATGATTTCCCTCTGTGCCCCCTGATCTGCAGGCGGAGAGGGTAGTGGTGAGCTCATGCTCGGAGGAAGTAACTTTGCCATTTAAAAGTGAGAAAGTCAGGAGGAACAACATCTGGCTGAGCTGAGGAAGTGAGGCAGGATGCTTGCAGGCCAGGTGTGAGTGTTAAGGGTGGAAAAACCCAACAATAATGTAGATTGGAAGCTGTAACTGGGTTTGCCACCTCCCGTCCATCCTGTCCCACCACGACACTAGAACCTCTTGTCTTCCCGTGTCATGTCCTATCTCTAGGACACACCCTAGAGATTCAGCATCTGGGTCAGCTGCTACCAGCTGTAAGGGTTTCGAAACAATGATGTGACCTTTATCAAATGTTTGTCTCCCTTTCCCCCTTTTCATTTAGTGTCCTGTTCATCCTGGCAGCAGGAATGTGGTTTGTATGCTATGAATGAGGAGACTTGCAGAGGCTTGTGCTACATCTAGCACAGCTGGGACAGGGTGTGTTTTTGTCTGCTTTTTTGTTTGTCAATGTGTGGACGTACATATTTGTGCCCAGTGTGCGTGTACACGTCTTTGTTGCCTGATTATTGTTGTGTGTCTATAGGTCAAATGAGCTTATTCAATATGTGTCTTAAAACCACACACAATGAATGTTAATACATGGTTTATATCCTCATTTGGGGTTTGATTAGAGCCTTGAGCACCTTTCTGGAACACAGGTGTGTTATATAGAACTGTTGGCCTGATCTATCTGGCATGGTTCTTCTTTGTCTTGCTCTGCTCACTCCCTGTCAAGGCAGATCAGTGGGATCCAGATGTTTTTCTCAGAGCTGGATCCCGGAATGCTGCAGTCAATGCCAGAGCCCAGGTAGGGCTGTCTGCCTGTCTGTCTGAGAGACACGCACCTCCTCTAGGTCACTCACATGAGCTCAGGTTCCAGGTTGTGCTTCACAGGCTTGGTAATTGACCCAAAATCAAATGCTCACAGTGAAAAATGTGGCCCTCACAGCCATGGTCAAGCTTTGTTCATCGACTAGTTTTAATTCTTCCTCCATTCCAGTGCAATTTTCTGGATGTTGCCCCCGGTTGGCTACAGTCAGACAAAAAAAGAGTTCATAATCTAGTCATACAAACTCAGGGGGTTATGGAAAGATCTAATGTGTTTAATCACACACTTTTGTAAGATCACTGCAGCACAACTACACACATAAACCATCAGGATTGGTAATTTTTTATCTCTTTGGCTGTCTGACACTTTGTTTTTTGTTAATCAGCAGTGAACAGTCTGCTCTTGTGAAATGTCATTAATATCAAGCTCAGTCTTTAAGTAATTTGAGATTGTCTTGCCCCTCAGAGGTGAAAAGATGCTCGTAGAAACTTAACACTTAAATAATGATGTGGGTTATTTATGTCATTAAAACAAAAATAATTTGAAAATCATTGCCCCTCATCTATAAACTCAATTTAGTGAAGCTATGAATGAGACGTTGCACACGTTGGCTGCACATGAACTGATTCCATGCTGATGCACATAAAGTAAGCTGCTGATGGATGCATCTTTTTCACTGTGTTTATGTGTGGGACATTAATCTGAGATCACATGTTTATGGTCTTGTGATGATTTGACTCGTAGGTCCCAAGTGAGACGGACTCCTGACTCCTCCCATCAGCAGACTGGGACCTCCCGTACTGTGAAACGTTATCCATCATCCTCTGGACCTATAACCTCTAATGCTCTGCCGAGTAGCAATGGCTATGCTAATGGTCATGGCAATGAGCACAGGGGCTGGTATGAACACAGGAGCGGACATAGCGATGCACCTTCCTTTAATAGTCACAGGCCTACCAGTGACAGCCAGCAGCATGGACAGTTCAGCAACTTGCTACCACAACAAGGTAAGAAACAGAAACTAAACATGCCTTTTACCACTCTGACATCGACATCATCTCAACATGTTCTCATTTTACTTTTGCACCAAACATTTCCTCTGCTCCAAGTATCTGCAAAACAAACTCTTCCCATTCTGGGACAGTTAACAGCGGTTACAATACACATCTATCTAATTGCGTCACTGTTATATGGAACACTAGAAACAAGAAAAAAAAAACTGGCATGGTTCGAGGCTGCACTTCATCTAATCCCCCTGTCCACCCATTTTATCGTCTTTGTGGTCTGCATCACACAGACAGACGTTTCATGTCAGTGATGCGTTCATTGTGTGTGCTTGCACACTTACATGCATTGGAATCCAGCTGTCACTTCTTTTACGTGACAGACACCAAACCCAGAGGCCTTTACCTACAACTAAAAGAAATGTGACCTAGTCTTTCCTCATTTTTACTCTCTTTTCACTTATTTTCTTCTCTCTGATGTGCAATCCAGAATACACAGCTGTCTGCTGCTTTAGCTTCTCTTTTTTCCCCCCTTGTGCCAGGGCAACGGCTGTTGAACAGATTCCCACCATTACACAATGTTCACTTGCACTTACTCTCTCTTTGTCTCCCTCACACATACACATATCCACAACACCTTCTTTCATAGATAAAGGGCTTGGACGCTTGCCCGTAAACCTAATAGTATTCTTCTCTCCATTTGCGGGCCTGTGGCACATTGCTCACTCAGCTGCAGCGTGCCACTGGCCTGCCGTCAGCACACACCCTCGCACACTTATAAACCTCCCTTTGCCCAGACAGGGAGTGTGTCGCTGCAAGGCTGAAGGAGGAAGGATGCAGCTTCTTTCCAGCTTGTATTTGCTACTGCTCCTTCTCAAGCAGGTGTGTGTGTGTCTTCCAGGGGCCAACCTCACCTCAAACCTGGACCGCATTAAGATTGTCTTTACACCTATGATGTGCCGAAGGGTGTGCAGTGCCGGGCGCTGCTACAACAGCTGTGAGAAGGGAGACATTACAACGGTGTACAGCGAGAACTCGCACCAGCAGCAGCAACAGCAGCAGCAGCAGCAGCAGCAGGAGTCAATGAACCAGGGCTTCAGACTCTGTGAGTGTTGACTTCAGGCCCTCTGATTCTTCTTGACTGCCCGTCTTTTTATCTGCTCTGCACTGTCCTGTAATTTCTCACTTCGGCCTTCCCAGTGTCTCTTATGTTTACTTTCTAATTCTCACACAGGTTCCATGTGTCTCCATTCTGATATGTCATTCCTTTTTATGGGGTGAGCTGGACAAAATGGGTTCCCAGTAGCATGCTGTCTGTTCTGAATAGTAAGCTCAGAGAGGAGGAAGAGTGGTATAGATTAAAGACTGAGAGCTGTGCTACAAAACTCTCCCTGTCAAGGAGAAAGAGAGGCAGGGAAAGCAGGAGAGGCCGGGGTAGAGCAGATTAAAAGTGGGCTCTGTATAAGGGGGCTAATCTCCCTTCATAGACACACACGTGGAGCTGGTGGTCCCACGCTCCCAGCACTTAGCCCCATCTCCTTGCGGTTTGCACCTTGCGGTTGGCCCCGCTGTTAACCATTTAACATGCTCTCTGGGAGAGCAGGAACGAATGAAAGAGGAGAGGGAGAGGCAGAAAGAGAGAAAGAGTAGCAGCATGAACAGGATTTTATAGGGATTACATTAAACCTGCAATTTATCCAGGGGGCTTTGCTCAAAATTCACACAAGAGTGTCCATGGGAAGGGAGGGGGTGGTCAGTGCCAAAGGGAGGGTCACAACTTTACATGTTTCTTAGTTTTCTCATTAGTTTTAAGGATTGAGCTTAGAATAACTAATACTTGAGGATTAGATGTGAAAGGTGTACATACCACACACATACACATGTATAAGTCATATCCACTTTCACCTTATATAAATACAAACCCAAACAAACATTCAGACATTCAACCAACCTTCATACAAATCCACTGACCTCTTTTGTGAGAATCTAAGTGACTTATGAAAATATAAACAGGTTGCTGTTGAAGATTTATGCACCCATTAAAGGGGGTTTTGGAGGATGACATTGATATTCCAAACACTTCAGAGTCCTGACAGAGGGCTTCCAAAAGATTACATTCCTTTTGCTTCCACTTCTTCCACAACATTCTGTTATTATGCCCCATTTTGTTCTCCAGTAATCTCCCTTCATTATATGAAAGTATGTGTTAAAGAGCACATTAAAAAGAAATTGCTTTTCATTTAGACTTGCATCCTGTTGTTGCTTGGCTGCGCATGTTCGTCCAGGAATGTCAAGTGGACAGCAAACAGTTATCTCATGCTGTTGTTATGTTGCCTACACAGTGCAGTAAAATCTGTCTGGATGATTGCAGACTCTCTTGATTCACACCCTACGTACAACACTCACTTTAAAGCCAGATATTAGGCTGGGTAGAAGGGTAGAAGTCTGTTTAGTGAGTGAAAAGTGTGTGTGTCTCCTGGGTCATTAGAGACTGTTAAATGGACAGACAGATGGGCAGACGGGGAGCATTGTCTGTGGAGTCGACACTAAGAGTTTGTCTAAGAATAGATCCTGCCTCATACTGGGTGCAGACATGCATCCCACATTAAGAAGTTTTAATAGCCTCCTTGAGTTGATAATTTAGCCGGCATGTCAAATCACATGCCGGTTCTTCCTGTGCGTCTGGACAACAATGCTTGCCCGCCCGCATTAGTATCTGTCTTGCTCTTCACATCTTTTCAGTTGCATTCGTTTTTCCATCTTCCTTTCTGTTCCTGTCTCTCCTCTGTTTTCAATCTCTTCTGTTAGCATATTTTCCTAATCCCTTTCAGTCTTTATTTGTTACTGATCTATTTTTGCCGCATTCCTCCCTTTTGTCCTCCTCCAGTCTCACTGCTGTTAATGCTATTTGGCAGGGAGCTAATTTCTCTACATGCAATCAAGACTGTGCAGTATCTCCCTGTGCCCTGTTTGCACCCTGTTAGTGGGTTTGTCTCAAAGAGGCACAGAAGATGCAGCTCCCTGCATGATTCCATGACAAGCACAGCCTCTTTTATCTCACAGTATGTGGGCCATTCATTTCTCTAACTGTCCTGTAAAACAGTCCCTTATATTTCTGTTGTTTGGTTTGTCATCCTTTTTGTCTCGAGTAGTTCTTAATTCATCATTGCTTGTATGGTCTTTTGCTGATTTTCTTTTCTTTGATGTTCTGAGTGTGGAGAGGTCCTGTCAGAGCAAATCTGTAGATGGGAGCAGGCCCAGGTATGCAAGGTGCTGGCCTGGCACCCATCTCTGATGCTTAAAGATAAGGTCTATGAAAGGTCTGTGAAACCACCACTGTCAAACAACATCTGGCCATTGCTGTTTTTATATTTTATGGTGAATTGCAAACTATAAATCAAATTGGAGACAGTTTATTTTTGGATCCAATTTACTTTGAGGCACTTGCTCTCCTTTGAAATTTCTATGAGATTAGATAGTTTGGCAAATTCACATTTTTTCTTCCCTGGCCAGCTAAACAAGTGTTCCATGCAGCCATCCATGCACTTATTATCATTTGATTATTTTCATTCTAATCTTCATTCTATTATTTTCGATGTTATTTTCTCCAAATTATGACTGGATGAGTCACTGATAACCACGCACCACCCTGTTCAGGAGAATGTAATTACTGACGTGAGGCAAAACATGCCTGTGAAGGAGGCAAAGCATAAAGAGCAGTGCCATGCCTTGACAAAAAATCGAGACAAAAAATTCCATTAGTGTCACATGGAATGAGGTGTCAGGTAGTGCCAAAGTAGAAAACAGCATGACCATTTGCAAACAAAGCCTACCCACAGGAAGCCTAAAAAACATGCCCTTCCTAATGGGACTGCTTCTTCTGTTTCTTATTACCAGATCCTTGTGTGTGAAGATGCTGTGTAATTAAATGTGGCGTGTTGTGTTTGCTAATCTCTCACTTATAAACTTCTTTCTTTTTTGCAGTCTTCTGTCAAATCCCCTGTCTGAATGGTGGCCGTTGCATCGGCAGGGACGTGTGCTGGTGTCCATCAAACTCAACAGGAAAGTTTTGTCACCTCCCATTGCCGCCTCCTGCCAGACCCACTCCTCACAGCCGCAAGGTCGCCAGCCACCAGGAACAAAAATCTCCATCCCTGTCTATGTACACTCTGCCTCTTTCCAATCAACAAGGTAAACACTTGTGCTGTGATCAGTGTGTGGAGTAATTCTCTCTTCTTAGGACAAGTGTTGATGTGGCAGGAAAGTGAACCCTACATTGCCCCTGAATTTCTAATCTACTTCTACTTTAGAGAGAGAGCACCTATATAGAGAACATGTATGTAATAAGAAGCCCTGCATGAATGTTTGCATGAATTAGTGAATTAGAAGCAGTCTGTAGAACCAGGATGGTTAAAATATGCTATATGCATGTGAACCATTTACAATTTCAGGTAAGAATTACAAAATTCTAAGAACTGAATGTTGTCTTTAGAAATAAACAAAACCAAACCAGCTGCTAAGTTTAGTTTTTAAGGAGAAATTATTGCGTAACAGTTAGAGGTTTCTGTGCCATTACTGTTGTAAAATGATATGATCACACAAAATTGATTCATATTCAAAGTTCTGAACTTACAACTTACAACTAGGTTATGTCACAAATAGCAATAATAGCTTTTTTAAAGCTTGCTGGTAAAATATCTGCTGTACTTGTGAGGATCAAAAAGGGGCTAATGCAACACAGTTAGCAACAATAACTTGTTTCATAGATTCTGTGGCTCTGTTTCCCCTCAAAAGTCAGAACTGTAAGGATGGCATACACATACACACTCTCTCTTTTTTTCTTTTGAAGCAACATGAAGGCCACAAAGGCATTTTCTAAAGTCTAAATCTTGATTTTCAACATTGTTTACAGTGTAATGCTCTGCTTCTGTGAGGCAGCTGTTGAGGTCAGACACTATTTTGAGCAAATTAACAAATGGATGACTCAGTGGAAGTCTTCACATTGCTTGCACACTGCTGCTTTTATCAAAACAGAAGTGGTTATCAGAAACAGAGGAGGGAAATATAATCTTATATAAATATGATGAACAAAAGATTTGCTACTCGACTTTCACTTTTCTGGTATTATTGTGTTAAAATGTTATCATTTCATCTAATGCGGATTCTTAATATGTCAAACTGTACCACTATTTAAGTTTTTTGAAATGAAGAAATATCTGGATTTTTTTGTCATAGCAAAGAAATTATCCATCTTGTCTGTATGCTTTATGTATACAGAGTATACATTGTATTATGTAAAGAGTAAGATTCACTGGGACTTGAGAAAGTCTGGTCCGCTCCTTGGAGACTTTGCTGTCTGTGATATAAGGATTCATGAAAGTTGGTCAGGATTCTGGGAAAAAAAAACCTGGCACTCCCTAAAGATTGATGCTTTCCCTCTGTTTGAAACACAAAATAACCCATTCTAGACATTGCGACATCTTTTCAGCTCTTCAGTAAATCTGTCTTTGGTATTTAAAATGATTTGTTTTAAACCACTAAATGCCAGACGCTTTGTGTCGTTTTTGATGTTGTGCAGTACGTTCACAGCTCAGTGTACTCTAGATCTCATAATTTGGAGATTAAACAAGTGTTTGGTGAACAAGTTTGTGTTGGATGTTAGTTGATAGTTCAGAAATTGCACTATGTATATACAGCTTTCATGCTTTGGCTGAAGAGTCTCCCACTTACAATATTCCAAATATGAAACTATAAACCACCCACTATTCTGATTTAAATTCTGGATCTCTCTTTCTCAAGCCTCTCTCCACCCATCCTTGGTGAACGTCCACATTCAGCACCCACCCGAGGCAGAGGTCCAGATCCACCAAGTAGCTCGAGTACAGCCTGGGCAGAGACCAGCCACCACAGAGGGGGCTCACTCTGTTCAGCAGCGCTCTCAGCCAGGGAATGGACATGAACGCACCAACATGCATGGTAGCAAACATCCACACACCAATGGGCACAGGAACGGTCACACAACAACAACCATCCGTCTAAATGGCCATGTTGGAAGATGCTTTCAGGAGACAGTCGATGGACAGGTATTGCTTTAAGCTGTTGAAACAAACAATGTTAGAAGTCACCACTTTGTGATCTAAGCCAACTAAGTATTTTGAAATATGATATGATATATATTATATTATTATATATCATATAGTATAATATGATATATGATATATAATATATAATATATAATATAGTATAATATGATATATATACTAAGTGTGTTTTAAATCAACTGCCATTATCTTCACATTCCATCACCTACTGTGAAAATTTCTGTCTTAAACAGGAAGTGAGCCTGTAAGAATCATTTATATAATGCCCAGAATTTATTGTATGTGCTCAGGCCATACTGGTCATTTCACGTTCCACCAGTTCCACAACAGGTCCCCAAGGTGTGTTATGAATCAGAATGAATTTACAGGACCAGGGTTAAGCTTCATATCCTGCCCTTGTGGTCTTCTGTGTAGCTAAAGGGAGGAGACTTTCCATAGTGTTTATGGACACAGTACGGCCTGTACTATAGATTTATGTTTTTCATATGGTCAGTATAAATTGGTATGATGCAACAGTCATGTATTGACAAAGTCAAGGATGGAAGGCTTGAGTCACAGCACAATGAGGTTGGCTAATCTGAGGATAACTAGTTCGGCATATGTTTGCTTAGCTACCATTAGCCTTTAGTTATGCAATTGCAACAATAACTTGTTTTTGCAAGAATTTGTTCCTCTTTTAACTGGATGTGGTTTAATAGGAAGCTTTAAACCTAACTGTGTAACAACTATGGCAAAGAAGAGCAGAACATTGTCACAGAAGTACCACAAAAAAATTTAACATGCCATTTTCCATCTTCTGCTGCCAACGAGCTTGTGTTCTTCTGAAAACAAAACTGCTCTCTTAAGTTAATTTATATTGGCCAAGTTTGATAGAACGCTGACTTCACAATTAACCAAGCGCCTTAATGAGGCACGCTAGGAGGTTCATAGTTGGTCTTAGGACTCAGTGTTTATATCCTCCTCCAACTAAACAGTCTCACATGTGTCTGGTTCACTCTGTCCTTTGAGATACGGCACATTGTGACATAACCACATATACACTCTTTCCAAGACACAAACACTTGTACATAAACAAGCATGCATGCACAAATTTGTGAAACTCTTTCATAGATATAACACAGATGTGTGTTGTTGTAGTGTGGCAAGCCTCTGCCAGGCCTAACCAAACAGGATGACTGCTGTGGAAGTGTTGGTGCCTCCTGGGGTCTTAACAAGTGCCAAAAGTGTCCAACCAAACCAGGTAAGCCCTCAGCACTAAGCTATCAGATCTAAACATTTTTTGTAGTTCTGTTCCATTACACAATAAATCTGACTTATTTACGGTCTTGTGTGTATATATACTGTATATATAAATATATATGTGAGTATGTGTGTTTGTGTGTACATATATATATATATATATATATATATATATATATATATATTTTTTTTTTTTTTTACTTTTGATCTAAATGTCTTGATATTTTTTGTTTTTTTACAACTGGTCTAAATAGAGTTTTCCACTCTGAGTGCTGCATATTAAAGAGATTAGCAAGTGATTTCTTTTGTAATCATTGGCAGCCATTGTTTATGTAAAGTAGATTTTTATCACATCGTTTATCACAGGCTTAAACTCATCTGATGACTGATGATAATTAGCACGCAGCAGTCTTCATTAGACAGCTTCGAGACGCACCCCTGCACACGGTGCTTCAATTGGAGCTGTTTTCACTTCCATAAAACCAAAACTGGGAACCAAATGAAAACGCATTTAGCATACAGATGAGACCCTTGCAGGCGTGCCACCCACCCTGCAGGCGAGAGCCAACGTGGCCTTGAAAGAGTGAGTAAATGAAGAGCTTTGCAACCAGAGCTGCGGTAGGTTGGAGGAAAAGCAGCAGGGTGGTTGTATGCTGGCGAGCTGGGTGGGTGGCAACACCATCTACTGTAGATCGAAACTGTCACTCGGCCTGACAGCTGTACATGTGATTAGGACCTTCATTGATTTAGACCTCATAAGAAATGGATACAGCACAGTGCCACATAGGACGTTCAGTTATTTTCCAGATTCTTAATCATATCATGGCTGTGCCCACAGATAGCACTTCTGTCAGATTGCCTGAACCATGTTTGACTAGACTTTAATGAGAGGCAGACATGACCCATCTCCATAGATAATGCATGTCAATCCATTCTTTACCCTCTCACTCTTTGTCTCCCTCGGCATGCCAGATTCCCACTCCTACCAAGTCCCTACGAAGCATGATCTCTTTTGGCTCCCAGATGTTTCCTTCTCCTCCCTCCTTTGAAGTTTGAGGGTGAAACAAAGTGAATACCCTGATTGCTCATTTTTGTGGCTGTTTTTGGAAAGCAACTTGTTGTAGGCTTTGGGGTCACACGCAGGAAGACAGAGAGATTGTTTGAGGGGAAAAATGAAGTCATGTACGGTGTCCCCAAAGGCCTCAGAGGAAACTTTAATAAGAGAAATACTTTGCATTCCTCCATAGTGTTATTGATCTCAGTTTAGATACACAGATTTGTCTCTCAGCTACAGTACACTCTTCTCTGACTTAAGTCGAAGTATGTGTGTGCTGTTTAAGTCTTTTACAGGAATGACAGGCAACTTGGAGACGACAGCCTCGAAAAATGATGTTTCTCTTCATAATTCATGAAGAATGAGGCAGTTGTCGGCTTCCATCACAGAGCGAAGTCATATAGCTTTATATAAGTCTCCTGTGTCTCCTGCTGAGTATGCGATAATTATGTCATAAAAGCCTAGTTTGTGTTTAGGCGTGCAATGCTGCCATTGGTCAGTTTATGGCTGGTTGCAAAATACACTGTTGACTGAGAGCAAGACTCAGTACTTCATATTTTTTTATTATACCTACAGAGGATGCCAGCATGACTACAGTTTAACAAGGTTCTGTTGCAAAAAGGATTTTTAGTCTTTCCTTCCTGTCTCCACATCAATGTGAGTGTGTTTGCATCAGCCTCACTTGAAACAATGATATAGATTCATAAAGTGTTGCTTCTACTTCAGGCTGGGTATGTCTGAGTAGCTTTAAAATATGCACATAATAATTTCAGTGTAGTTGATTGATATATCTGGGCATTAGCCATTATGATACACCAGAGAATTTATCTCACTGCTGTGGCAGTAAGGAGGGAAATTGTGTGTTTGCATGTGTGCCCAATTTATGTGAGGGAGGACTGTCATTATGGAGGCAAGAATGCCAGTGTGTCCCATCTCAGTGGGAGCCGAAGCCTTTAGGAGCCAGGGCCTTTAAAAGTCACATGCTGTGGATTCCTGGACTGTAATGAGATCCAGATCAACCAGAAAAGACTGTAGTCAAATCCATCCCTCTGGCTTAGATGGTGAGGTGGAGTAACAAAACAGCCCTACACTTGGCTTTGAACTCATTCTACAATTGCAGTTTATGAAACTAATGTAGAGATGATCAAGAGAACAAGTCAATGGCATGCTGAATTAAGTAATGATTAGAAAAGGGCTTTTGGAAATTTGCTTACACAAATCCTCCATGCTGTATTAAGCAGTAAAAAGGACATAATTATGACTACGGAGCAGTCAACAGAGGTGACTCTCTCTTACATGAAACCATGTACTGACTAATGTAGGCCACTTGTTGGTGGCAAATGAAGAGGTGACTATGCATAAAACCTACTGGAATATACACTCCTTTGGCTGGCCATTAGCATGCGTAGGCTTGCTACTAGCAAGACTGAAGGCTGACAGCCAGTTAAATCGTTAATATTTTGGTTGCTAGTACTCCGAAGCTAGCAAGGTTAGCTTCTCATTCGGCTTTTCTTCCTCATATTTTCTTTTTAATTACAGCTTGTGTAGCACACTATTGCCACAAACCGCAGACTTGGACAGAGGAAAATCACCACAAAGACTACAGTGATTGTTTCTACTATGATGCTGACAAAAATCTGTTTTTTTTAAATAGAAGGATATAGGGTAGGCTTGTTTGTGCAACCTTGGGGTTGTCTTAAAGATATGTTCTATCAGTAAAGGCAAATCGCAATGCATGACTTTCTATAACAGCGGTGGTAGCTTCTCCCTTATTGCACTTTTTGCAGCTAATAGTTTTTCACAAGCCCCTCATCTCCCTATCTGTCATTGATGGGCAGCTTTCCTCCGTGACTCCCTCCAACAGCAATGCTGGGAAGCTTCCCTGGGAGCCAGATCATATGTCTCTAGGGTATAAAATAACCACCACACCCACAGGAGCCTTGGCTCTAATTCTGTGCTACAGAGGTCATGTTTCGGTCCCTTGTCCTCTCTGAGTCTCTCTGCAGTGGGGACACTATTCTTCATGAAGTTCAAATCTGATCAGTAATATGAAGCAAATGAGGGGGCCCACAGAGCTCCCCAACATTAACTCATCCCTCCATAATATCTCATCTACTCTCAAGACCTTTAATCTGACATCCACAGTGGGGTCAGAGCTTGTTCTGGTTGCTTTTTATTAGCTCTGAAAAAAACAGGGACTCTTGTTAATAGACAAAAAAAAGAGATTGAATGACTTACTCCAAGAAAATGACAGCAACGGAACACATGCATTGGAACAACTCCACGGCAGCTTTTCATAGGGATTAGATAGAGATGTTAAATCTCTCTAACAGCATTTGATGCATTGATGTTGACTTGGTGTTATTCTTTCGCAACTAGAATGATGAAACTATTAGCTGGGCATCAGTGTGGCTAATCAGGGTGGAGCAGACCTTACAGCTATGAGAAATGAATTCCAGTTGGAGGAAGATTGATATGAAATTTGCGATCCATTTCTTAATTGGATCTAAGCAAAGTTAAACATGGGGAATGTACCGTGGTATGCCTTCTTTTGGAACAAGCCAAGGTGGTTTATTTTCCACAGTGAATTGAAAATTATAGAGGAATGTGGGTCTGTTTCAAATGTGTTTGATGCGTGTTACACTGTCATCAGTATCTCTGCGAAGGGCGTTAAGCTAAATCGTCAAACTACAAACACAGATATAAAATGCATTCTTTGGCAAATAGGAACAATTGCAAATATGTTTTGAGTAAAGATTTGATGTAGCAAATTTTAAAATATGCTAGTCATCAAAGCCTTGTTGTCATTGCTTCACATGTGTTGTGGGTTGGTTGGGTTAAAGCAATTGGAGACATATACAAGCTAAAACTGCTAATGATTGAGCAAATGGTCAAATCATTTGTTTTGTATTTATGTCGGTATCAACCAGAGGACATTGACATTAATCCCATGTGACCAAACAGATGAGCCTTAGCTTCACCAGCAGGGACACATTATTTACAGGGCATGTGATATGGCTTGTGCCAGATTGGCAAATGTGGGCTGTGCCAAGGAGACATTCTGTTTTGGAAGAGCATTACCTCACTCTAAGCTGTTTGTTCCAATCAAGCATTGGCTTGAAGGCTAAGAGGAGAAACTCTGAACACCTGAAAACCTTGATGGTGATTAAAAAGCTCTGTTTGCTCCTGGTCTTCTCTCTTTGTCTGGTGGTGGCTTGTCAGAAAGTGAATTGCAGTGCAGGATCCTGAGGTAGTCTTGGCTTTTGTAATGGTTGTTTTCTTATAGTCCATCCCTTAATGGAATGGAAAGGAAGACTGTGTCCTGTGGATGGCATCGGTCTCCGTAGCCTCCCTCTCCCACATATAATTAGGTTTTTGAACCAGATAAGTGAGGGAAGTCAACACTGTAATTGTCTCCTACAAATCCCTGAAGAAGCTGATGAAGTATTTTGACTTGATTGATGGACCAGTCCACTCAGTTACCTTATAGAACTGCTTTCTTCATGGCTGAGGAGCCCATCTAACTGAATTCCTTCTCTCTTCTCAGGCTTCTGCCTCTTTTTCTCTTCACCTCCTGAGCCATCCTTTCATTTGAATACCCTGCAGTGCCTTTCATTGGTGGGCAAATTTTACTTTCATATCAAAATGAGACTTAAGCGATTCTTTCAGATTTAAGTGGACAACATGGGCAATCAAAAAAAGCCAAGGAATTCAAATTACACTTTCAGGTCAGGGATTTCGAGCAAATATTATTGAACAGTCTCCACTGGAATGCAATTGAATGGAGACCGACAATAAATTAGTGAGGGATGACAAAATCTTTTGTTGAACAGGGCTAAATGGATAGAAAACAATTGGAAGGGTTTTGTCTGTACCCTCTGTGGATATAGACAAGTCTGGGTCTACACTCTTTGTAACCAAGGGTGACACTAATGATGCGCAGCTTGAGCTCACTCTTGCAAGCCACTGCCTGTGTAGTTCTATATTTTCAACACAAATGACTGTAGAAAACAAGCATGGGAACTGGCATGTCATTAAACCCTCTAAGGATGCAATCATTCTTTGCTTTTGGTATAATAGGAGAAAATTCCATGGCCAATATGTCACTAATTTTTAGTCAAAGTCTAAAAAAGCCTCCGCTATAATGGTTTAGCTTTATCTTAGCTCCAAAATAGAAAAGAAATAAGTTCATCACATAGCTTTAACACTGTATATTTTACAAACAGTGGGGAACTGTTTTTTAGGCAGGTCATTGTCAAGCTTCTGTATGCTGAGTTTCAGCAGCTGGTTTTTTAGAGCTTACTGCTTAAAAATTGCCCTCGGGGAACAATAAACATCTACTGAACTGAACTCTGGTAACAAGCACTTTTAGATCCAGGGCACACATAAGAGTGCACATAAGGAAAGGTTGAGTTCTGTCTGCCAAATTAGGTCCTATGTGAAAATAAAGCTTGACGAATATATTCTGTAAATCTTTCTAGTACAGTGTGTTTGGAAACATGCTAACTGTACAT
Organism: Odontesthes bonariensis; assembly: GCF_027942865.1. Taxonomy (NCBI): domain Eukaryota; kingdom Metazoa; phylum Chordata; class Actinopteri; order Atheriniformes; family Atherinopsidae; genus Odontesthes; species Odontesthes bonariensis. The sequence continues at coordinate 15,855,495 of NC_134522.1, forward strand.
TTGGAAGCTTCAAAAGGTTTTCGCAACTCTTCTCTGAAACTACTGAAAACATTTGGCTTGAGCTGTCTCTCAGATTCATGTTGAAGTTCAAGCAGACTGCAGAGATCTTCTTCTCCATGCTAATAAGCTTTATTGAGACTCCTGGACCTCCCCTACTGGGCTGTCTTTGGCATATATGCCCTGCTGTCACTCGTTGTAGACATTCCCTGATCCCATAGCCGCAGGAGAACATGCACGTCTCTCTACCACAACAGCTCATTACTCAGAAACTTTTGAGGGGGATTAGAGGGTGTGGAGGAAGACAAGGAGGTGGGCAGACAGGAACAGGGGCGTCACTTTTTTTTCTTGCTTGCCCCCCTTCATACAGACAATCTTCTGCTCTGTCAACCCTCAGGTACACTGACCTTGCCTGGTCGACTGGGTCACAGCAGGACTTTATTTCCAGAAAATCTCAATGTGCCAGACATTCCAGTCACTCCTGGGAAAATGACACGAACTGATGACCAGCTGCTTGACTTTATTTTGATAACATATTTAACATAGTTACAGGATTGCTGTGGTGGGATTATAAACCTTAATCAATACAGTTCATGTAATAATTTAATTGATCATTTTTACTGTGAACACTGAAAATGAGTTCTGAAACAAAAAGTCTAGCAAAACTGATTATTTGTTGTTTAGTATGTTGTGTATTGCTTTTAATGTCGGGTGTTAGGAGAACAGGTGTGGTCTTGTCTGACCCAGCTTGCCCGGATAGATATCCAGATGGCCCTTTACCTCATACCACAGCACCCTTCCAGACTACACTTAAGTCTGCTTTAGCCTTGATCACAAAACACCATGAGATTTTACTTGCTTACAAAGAGAAATCTGGCAGTGGAAAGGATGCGTTTCATTTTTGCTGGCAAGTCAGTGATGCCATAGTTTATTGCATGCATCACTTTTGTTTTCAGCCTTTTGTTGCTGTTGGAGCAGATTAAAGGTGACACATTGCTTCAGCTCATTGTGTGAATCCAGAGTCTTTCATCGCTGTCTTTATTCCTTCTTTATGTGGACGGGAAAATTCTGCATACCACACTTTCTGCCAATGATTGCTGAATCATGACATGATATAAGAATGAACGATTACAAATATAATGCAGTGTTTTGTTTTCATTTATGTTTTATGTTAATTTGACCCTTACACAAGATGTTGACTGCCCTCCAAATTCCCCAGATCTCAATCTGATCAAGCATTTAGAGATGCATCAGAACAAACTCGAACCACAGAGGCCTCAACCTGCAAATCCCAGTACTAAAAAGAGTCTCATTGTGTGGGTAAAAAAAGACACCCAAGAGGTTTCTATACGTCAACATGATAGAGTTGTCATGGTAACAGACGGGGGACCTCCATAATATTAGGCATATGACATAAATGCTGTTGCTGATCAATATAAGCATTCGGTATATGTACAAGAAAAATAAACAACCGCATTCTATGCTATAATCTAAAATGGTGAAAGCCAAGCTCAATCATTTAAAGAGCCCCATAAGTAGAACCTGAGATAAAAAAAAAAGGTTTGTGTCACTATTGTGACAAGAGCATGATTGGAAAGCACTTTAAATCAAAGTTCTGTGATCACTACTTGAAGCTGTCTGATTTGTTACTGGAATGTGAATAGACTAACAGTAAGAAACAGTTCAATCATGCTAACAAGCATGTCATCATTCTTTACAGCTCTTCTCAACCAAACCCATGTTTTTCCTTCCAAAATAACAAGTTGAATCTTTCAACATGATATGTGGAGAGACTTGTCAAGTCAGTTTATGTCACGAAAAGTTCTGTTACCAATAATCACTTCGTCTTTGTTCAGAAACATATAGAACTTTACACACGCCGGCCCTTTCTCCCTCTCTCTGTCAAGCACACAGCGATAGACAGGCTCATTCAAACACAAAGAGACTCTCTCTTGGCCATATGATAGTCACATTGACCCGTCTGTACATTTAATGGAGCGTGCAGAGGTTTGACCGGGTGCCGGATGAATAATGACACCATGTTTTCAGACCTCTGTCATTGACAGTCTGGCCGCACTGGGGCTTTAACAGACACGCCGTGTTATTTACTGTAGCACCTCTGTGAACCTCTATTGTACACACCAGAACCACACACGCCATATGACTTTTACTGCTTGGCAAAATAAGCAAAAATCAAATTTTGCTCATTTTTCCGAGAGCTTTATGCTAATCGTCATTCCTTGTGTGCACAGTTAAAGCATTAGTCTCATGTTTACGCATATCTGAGCTGTGGTTAAAGATAAAGGTCAGGGTTGTCACGTTGGCTTCCTCAGCATATTAATGATATAATCCCCATCTTCATCTGTCCCCGAGGATCTTAGAGTTAGAGGTAATATGATTACAGATGATGTCGTGTTATTATTAATCTCTGCTGGATGGCAGTGCTGTCTTATGAAAGCTGCTGAAGGTGAGCCATTTGCATGGACTCACTTTGGAGTCCCATGAGACCCAGTTGTGGGTCCCCTCATTTTTCATCTTACTCACATCTGTAAGTTATATTGTCCCCACCTACAGCTATGCTCTTGCTCTGCCTATGCAATGTTTCATGTCAGAGAAAGTTTGCTCTAAGTTGTGCTTTCTTTTTTCTGTTTTCAGCATATGCAGTGATTGAAAATGGACAAGTGGAATGTCCCAAAGGTTTTAAAAGGATGAATGTCACCCACTGTCAAGGTAAGTTAGAAAAATTGTTTAAGAAGGTCATTTGTGCGTGGTAGTACACAGTACTGTGCAAAAGTATTGAGCTACCCATAATTTCCATATGTACTGCCACGAAAATGGAAATTAGAGGCAGTGATATGTTGAAATTTGTGCAAACATATACAGATATACAGTATTAAAGGCAAAAGCAGAATTTATATAACGCTAACTAGTTTGAAAGTCAATATTTTGTATGACCACCTTTATTCTTCAACACCTTCTGAACCCTCTTAGACACGCTTTCTTGTCAGTTCTTTAAGTAGTCTTCAGGAATAGTTCTCCAGGCTTCTTGAAAGATATCCGAAAACTGGATGTTGGCTGCTTTTTTGTTTTGTTCTCTGTCAAGATGATCCAACACTGCTTCAATAATGTTGAGGTCTGGGCTCTGGGGAGGATTCATCACTCCATGAGACCTGTTGCCACTGTTTTTTAGTCCAGTTCTTGTGTAATTTGGCATACCTAGTCCTTTTTACCTTGTATTCCCTCCTTAAGAATGGCTTCTTGACAGCCACCTTTCCAGAGAGACTATTTCTGACGAGGCCTCTGTGAACACTAGATGATTTTCTTTTGTTCTCCACTTATCAAGATTTCTCAATTTCTTTAAGAACACTCTGCACATCATGCTGAGATATGCCAAGTGTTGAGGAGTCACTTTGTTGGTGTGAAATACTATTATACGCCTGTCAGTGTGTGTTTTTTTTGGCATTTTTCATAGACTTAACTGTAAAAATGGGAACAAATTGTGTGTCTTTGTGACAGGTTGCTGGTAACAAAGTGCTTAAGGATAATATTTAACATTGCTTCTTGCCAAGTTGTCTGTTGTGTGAAGACAAAACATCCCTTGAGTTGGGTCCCTTTTTCCTTCTATAATCTTACATAGGTCAGTGTTAAGAGGCTTAACAAACAAAAAAACATTGCTCTGAAAATGGTCAGGTAGAAATATTGGACTAAGTACAAAAAAAAGCAGCCAAACCCTGTCCAAACCCCAGACAACTGTTGCTCAAGACCACTTTAAAAGATAAATCTACAAGTAAATTTGTCTTTTTGGAAGCAAAACATATTAAAGAAATGAGGAGTGACTCAAGACTTTTGCTCTGGACTGTTTGATTTAACCAACAGAATATACAAAACCTTATTAAAAATGACAAAGACGTAATGAAAAGCACTTTTCCCTTTTTTTCATGCATATGTTGCTCCCTTAAGACCTCTTTAACAGTATTACTGTGTATCTGACCGCTATTTTAACAAGGGCAAAACCTCAATCAGATCAAGGGTCAGAGCTCAGCAACCAATAAGCACCAGGGGCTCCTGTTTTGATTGGTTTTGGGGTTCTAGAGGCAGCTGTGATATGGCAAATGTGGATCTTTGAGTACTTTTCGGGGAAATTTTACTGCAGTTTGTTGCTCTGCCTTCCCAAACAGAAGAAAACCTGCATGACTGCCAGCGAATGCCTCCAACTGTATGTGGCAACAAACTTCAAAGATCTGTCCCAGAATGTTGAATGTTTTCTCCGACTGCAACATCACAGGGGTGGCAAATTGTTAGCTGGCTTGATGGTCCAAGGAGCAATAACCACCCACAGTGTAAAATCCGTAGACAATCTCCCCAGAAGAATTCAGAACATTTATATTTGTTGATGGTGTAAGTACCCAACACCAGATTTAATTGACATGAACAAATAAGCAATGGCTAAATGTCAAAGGCAATAATGCACAGCTTGATCAGAGACCCATCGCTGACAACTGATGTTGACACTTAGAATATGAAAATGTGCTCTGCTTAAAGCTTTGTCACTGATTTGATTAACAGTGTCACGATTCCAATGAGCAATACTTACTGTGTTCTTTGGAGTATAACAATCTTGTGTTCTAGTGAACAGCTTGATCACCTTAATGACAGACTTTATTCATTATTGCTGGTAATTTAATACATTTTCTGACCTGAATAAAATTATTCATATTTTCAGGGAATGACTGAACAGGGAAACATATTTCAATAAAGCAAAGACCTTTGTGGACATGAGCACTCTTATTTTCCAGCGGTGTATCGACCAGCCAACGTTTGTGGAAATTTATCTTTCAGTTATTCATGCTTTTCCTTTATGATTGTTTCAAGATGTTACTCCCTTTCAGTTGCTCGTTTCTGGAGTTCCAAAAGAGCCAAACTGACAGTTACCAACAATATTTACTAAAGTGCTTTAAAGTTTCTATCCCGTTCAGCTGCTACTCCACTCCCAAAAATTATTTCTAATTTCAGGTCTCGCACCAGCTGCCAAGAAGGCAAAATCAGCTTTTTCAGGGAATTTTTTTCATTACTCACAGGATGGTGTCCAGCCTGCCCAAGTGTGGCTTCTATTCTGAGCTGCTTGTAGTGTATTTTCTTGGAACTGAGCAGAGCTTCTTTCATGTACTGTAACAGGCCTGATTTACTGCTGCTTTATGTGTATGCACTGACTGCTGCGGTTAGTGACGTCCTCCCAACAGAGCGATAAGATGCCCCATCAGAGCTGAAGTCAGCTCACTGACTTCAGAGACTATTATCTTATCTTCAGAAACTGCTTCTGAGTAACTGGGTTGGCCATTTGTCGCTGAGCTTGTTGGATGAAGGGCCCATTGAGACACATGTGCTCTCTGTTGTGGGTGGCAAACTGGTACTTATAGCCGTATTACTCATATACCACTTCAAAGAAGAGATGACGGAAATCTTACATAACTCTTGTGACATTTTGGATCAAGTTAATGAAAGCTGGTAAAAGATTTACAATACTCACATTTGACATTCATCATCTTGATGAGAACCTGATATGTCAATAAAAATCTCCCTGTTTTTCCTGAACAATGGTTGTATTCTAGTGTTTCTTTTTTTTTTAAATACATGCATTTTTGTCCCTTTAAGTCATGTCTGGTTTCAGACTTTCAAATAAGTCCTAGGGTAATTTCTTTTTACCCATAATGCTGATACATGACAAAGAAAATTATTCTAACAATTTACTCTTCATAAATAACTCTGCGGGGGCTTTTTTAATCATGTCTCTACTGAAGTCAAGAGAAAGCAAGATCAAATAAGGTGGCATTGGACTGTTTGACACTTGGTGAACATGTATCTTTATGTGTCATTTGACTATAAAAACAGTCACTGTAAATGCTTCTTGTGAGCTGTTACCACAAGCAACCAAGCATAAACTCAAAATAGATGTTGAGATTAGTGCTGGTCATGACAGGTTGTCATGGAAGTCAGCTTCAATCCCCATCAACCCACCAGCAGACTGTAACAATAGCACTAATCTGGGACTGAACTGAACCACGGATTAAAGACCCCATGTGATGAAGGCTGAGCCCAAGGCTGACCTGAACTCTGACCAGATGCTTCTTAAACTAAAATCAAGTCACTACAGCACCTGCACTCCCGACACTGTTGTTCCACAGTGTAGACTGTGTTTCTCACCAGAGGCAGGCATGCCATCTGTGGTCTGCTTCATTGTCTTCACAGCAAGTACCTCATCCTTCATCTAAACAGACTGCTTCTCAGTAGAAACACAGGCTTGTTTATATTGTCATAACACAGAGGCTGAGAGCTCTATCTCAGCTTCAGGGCTTGTGCCTCCTCAGAGAGATTTACAAGAGAAATGGAAAGGGCAACAGAGATAGAAAACAACAAAAGGGACATTGAGGTATTCTCTGACTTTACTTCAGTCCTCAGAGTTTATCAGACTCCATCCCTTATAAGCTCACTTTTTCCAGCAGGAAGCAAAACAACAAAACAAGAACAGATTAATTAGAATTGGGAAAATTTGTGGTGGCAGGCTGTCGGGTTCCAGTCGTCAAAGCAATGGGGAAAGACCTAATGATGTACTCTTTGTTTAACACGGTAGAAAAACAAACTTTGCCTGGTCCTGGTGTGATTGCATGACTAAGCGCCTCAAATATGTCCCCCATCCTCCTGGCTGGCACATTAACTTGCTTGTTTGACTCTTCTTGATTTAGTGACTCAGGAGCTCAGTTGGAGCCCTAGACAAACCTCACTAGCCACTGTATGACTCCAGGCTATGTTTCAGGCTACAGGGAAACAGAGGGAAAAATCCTCTTGAAGTCTTTCACTTATTGACGCAGGATGAAGATGCTGTTACACTTCTTGGACACAAATGGGAAGTTCCTGAGGAAAATAATAATGTAAAACATTCTGGTATGCCCCTTGTGTTTGACTGACTCCTCCCGCAGCTTTAATATTTTACAAGATAAAAGACAAGATTTGTAGTGTGCTTTGTTTTACACTGGTCAAATTCATGAAGCATGTCTTGGCCTTATCATCACTCCTCATTGCTTTCAAACAACAGCGTAACCTTAAAGTTTCCATTTTTCATCGCCTCTCAGCAGATTTGATTACATGATCTACTGCAACCCTCTGACTCCTTTCAAGATGCAATAGATTTTTTCTTTGACTTAGATTTTTATCATCTCTTCTGGTCTGCAAGCATGAACGTTTTGTGTACTCCTGAAGTGCAGAGCACTAAATTTGATAGTTTAACCAAGTTTAGTTGGAGGGTTCAGGGTGAGTTCAGGAAAATGTTTTGCTTCATGATTTTATGACTGATGGATGGGTTGCATATTTAACAGACATCAATGAGTGCCTATTGCCCGGGCTGTGTAAGAATGCTGACTGCCTCAACACCAGAGGAAGCTACAGGTGCACATGTAAAACAGGCTACATGTTAGATGCTGCCAGGAGCCACTGTGTCTGTAAGTATTGTGTTTTTTCTTTGAATCATAATCACATTATTTAGGGCCAGGGTCATTATATAGTGCATTGAAATATAATGGATATATGACCTCTTCCATAGCGGACAAAGCAGTGTCAGACGAGAGGGCATCATGCTACCGGTCACTTTCAGCAGGCACATGCTCTCTGCCGCTTGTTAATCACATCACCAAGCAGATATGCTGCTGCAGCCGTGTGGGCAAAGCCTGGGGATCTGAGTGTGATCGATGTCCTTTACCAGGTTCAGGTACAGTACCAAGATCTACTATATTCTCTTGCTAAATAAGTTCCAAAGAATAATCTTTTCCTCAGTCTGCAAACTCAAATGTCCATTTCAGGTTTTACTTATCCGGCTGAGAAACTCTTTGCGAGGTTAAATGCTTTTGCAGACGTAAAATATCATATGTAATCTGCTGCAAGGACTACCGACAGTAGTGAGAGCACAGGCAAAGGATATTTACCACACAGTCACCATTCTGCTCTTTGCCAGGCGTATAAAGCATTTCAAAATAACTAAGTATGTTTGGAGTGGAGAAGGACCAAAAACATAACAGTTTTCATATTTTGGAGCCTACATAATGGTGGGAGTCAGTCTTGTGTTATCACTCCAACCCTCAGAGAGAAACCCCACTAATATACCGGCAAAGCTTCACAGCAGAAATTCGTAGCATTGCCAAGTGAAACATGGGAAGTAGTTGTCATCTTTTTCTCTATCCAGATCTAATCTTCAAAGTCTCAGAGAGAAACAAGCTGGTTTTATGGAGTGTCTATGCTGGCCAGTGATTCATAGGGATTGTCATAGATCAGATATCACACACAGACCTCCTTGGTGCTGCTCAACCAGGACAGACACACTGCACAGTTACACAGCCTCTGATTATTTCAGATGATGGCTTTTGAATTGCCTGACAAGCTTCTACAGCCATATTCCGAGCAAGGCCAAGCCAGGCCCATTACTTGGAAACAAAAGTCCTTCCATACATACTCCAGATCCTATGTTGTGGATTGTCATCATATATTGCCTCATTTACCCTCCACTTTAACTTTAACATTAAGTAGCCTTTCATGTCCACGTTTCCTGCATTTACACCTGCATTTACACCGATCACAAACCTGTCATTACTCATGTCTCTATTCCAGACTCTTTTGGCATAGAGTTGCTGGTTTCAGGTCAGGTAAGGGACACGGGGCTTCTCACTTGTAATGGATTCACCATTGCTGAGGTTTGTTGGACTCAAACACAAGGAGATGCAGTTTCCCCCCTTTTATCTAGTCAGCCAATCCTCCAAAAGCCTCTCATTTGCATGCCTCTACAACAAAGAGTTCAAGGGTCAGTCAGTGTTACAGGATCCACTTCTTCCCCTACTGGCACCGTTTTGTCCGTGTGTTTCAGTGTACACATATCCCCCATATTTTTAAATCCTTTCGGTGACAGCTCTCACTGGTGTGATGGCTCGTTGGTTCTGCAGCAATCACCTAATTTTTCCATTCACAGCACACAGTAAAACATAACATCATCATAACAGCGTTACATAGACGGCTTATAATCTTACTGTGAATATCAATCAGACAAAGTTAGCTCTATGAGCCCCAGCTCATACTACAGAGGTGATGTTTTCTATCACTTGCTCCTGTGCTTTCTGTCCTACAGACCACTTCAAGGAGATCTGCCCGGCTGGTCATGGATACACTTACTCGCGCTCGGAAGTGCAGATTTCTCTCAGACAGGTGGAATTTGATGAGGTGCAGAGCACAGGGGTTTCACTGGAGGAGCAGTATCCATCCTCTGAACCTTCACTGCTGCCCACTGGGTCACGATATAACAACTACCCACAAACACCTCGTGTGTCCCAATACCCTCAGTACCCTGAGACACCACAAGCACCTCAGCACCCTTTGACTCCACATCATCCTTCTTATTCAGGGAGAGAAACCCCTAGACAACCAGAAGGTAACGTTAACATCTTTGATATGTTAAATCTCTTCCTGGTTAGGTTTGTAAAGGAAGAGTTATGCTGGTTGTTTATTATACACTTAGGACTTTACACAGACAAGACATTCTACATGACAATAAGAATGCAGAACAAGCTGATTGATTATGCAACGGGATATTTATCTACAAAATGTAAATGGGTTTACAGATTTTTATGGGAATCTAAACTCATCAACAGGATGTTTGGATCTTCAATAATAAATTATTTCTCCAATACTGAGCATATTCTAAATTGTATCCATGTCCCCTATCTATCAAGATTAGAACTTCAAAGAAATTCACACACACAGAGGGCCATGTATCTACATCCTCCTACTTGATTTAATGCTGGAAAGATCATTCACCGGCTGCACCATGACATTTTGATTTAATTCAGTGCATAGTTCTATAAATATTTAGGGATTTTGTCTTCATTATAAGAGATCTCTTTTTCCTTGTCTCAATTTGCATTTTTTCTCAGCCTCTAGTCTACAAGTACAACCTGGCTCAGGGGATATATTTTCTGTTGGCTTTATTTCATTAGAAATAAAGACCCTTATAGCTGCAAATTAAGTACATATGTGCGTACTCATCAATGACAACTGATAAACCTTTCCTTCTTTTTTCTGTCTTTATTCAGATGTGGAAATTCTGACCCCAGTAAGTATTCCCTCCCTGTCAGTCTCTTTGCACATGCTTTGAGTGCAGTATGTTTTTCTTTGGACGACGTGATTGTGGGCTCATTTTGATTATGTAACTAAACCAACAAAATGTTGGTAGATACACGCACACCAAATTAGCACAGAATTTACCAACAAAAGTCAACAAGAATGTGTTAGGGTTAACCCAAATCGTTTTTGACAGAGAGTATTTGCTTGTTTTCTAGCCAGCTGTTGTGACTGACTCACCACTGAAATACCCAGGTATTTTTTTCTTCTTGGTTTTACTCATACTAGTGATACAACATGACTGTTTAACTAACGTCTCCACACTGTTGTTTAAAGCCTCCTGTGGTTTTATTTAGCATTTCATTCAGGCACAGACATGTTATGTGTATTCTATGAATTGCCCCCGCACAGCAGTGGCAAGTCTCTTTGTCTGTTTTTCCCCTTACGCCAGTGAAAATATTGACACTAAAGTCTGAAGGATGACTACATTCAATGAGTCGATTTGATTTATTTTGGTAATTGTGATGTTTTAGCCTTCAAAATAAAGAGTAGATCTTTTTTATTCTGTTGAACTATGAGTGGCAGCTGAAGCAGTAGAGACAGAAAAAACAAGCAGTGTCATGTTTTTGTTGCGGAGACCTCATGCTGTGTGTGGCAGAGTTAATTAGTTTTCTCATTTTTACTCACCTACTACATTATGACTCACCTAATTCCTCTCAATAGGGAGCTCCCCGGACTCCCCGAGTATCAACCTGAAGCCAGACTCAAAGGAAACAAGCTCCATAGATTCAACCACAGGTAAATTTAAAGTATCTATACAGGAATTAAGCTGTCTAGGAACAGTGGCTACATCTTAAAAACAATTTGGCTGGTGGACATGGAGCTGTAGAACTACCATGCAAAAGAGCAGCCAGGAGCTTAACTCTTGGTTTTTTATGCTCTCTGTCAGCTGCTGGCAAACAGCAGCGCATCGCATAAGGAATTTTTGTAAAGTAAAGCTGGGGAAAGCTTTATTTGACCTTATTTTTCAGAGCCAATTTGGCTTAAAGCTGTTGGGCTGCACAGAGGGTGAGAGGGCGGGAAACCTAGAGAGAGCATGCCTCTTGGAAGGGGATGTTATCCTGAATGAGCAATGGCCAGATTTTTTGAAAAATAGAGGAAGAGACAAGCAACATGATGAAGGTGTGTTTGGGTGACAGACATAGTGTGAGAAAAAGCAGCAGGGAGATTTAAGGAGTGAGAAGAATTTACAATTGTCTTTTAGGGATAGTGTTTTTGTCCTCAGCAAGACATCAATGTCCTGTTATTTCCCCTCTCTCCTTGGATGGAAAAAGACAAGAACAAAACTAATGTCAGGCTCTACGGTGCATGACCTGTTTCTTGACAAACGCTTTGTAAGAGCGCCATACCACCTGTTAGAACACTACACTGCTGTAAAACCACTCCTCTCATCCAAGACTCCACCTATAAAACAGCAAGATGGTTACCCATGAGGAGCAACATGTGTTGCTGGAATGCACTTTTTTATTTTTTATGGCCTCCATAATGTTGGGTCAGAAATGTTATTGTCTGTTTTCTGGGCAATGACTGCGGATCTTTTTGCTTTTTCATAGGGATTAACAAGTGTGCGACTATGCCCAATATATGTGGCCGTGGGAAATGTATTCCTGTGCAGACCGGCTATACTTGCAACTGTGAGCCAGGATTTAAGCTCAGTGCACTGCAAACCAATTGCATTGGTAAGTGACAAATGAAGTGAGCGATAGATGGAGCAAGACAAGAGTAGCAGTGCTCAAAGAGAAGCAGGGGCACATAAACACACTCGTGAGCCCAGGGCGACTTTATCTATCATCAGTGCCGTGCAATGCAATGCAAGGCCTCTTCACCAATCATCACACAGTGCAGAGTCCTTGAGAAATCAAGCAAGTCAAAATGAAAGGGATCTGTTTGTTTATAGTGACCTGTTCCCTGATGCCTGACAACAGCACACAGGCCCTCCGAAGAGCTGCTATGATTATGCGATGATTTACTTCACAAAGGCCTTGGCTGCAGCCTCTTCTCTTCTCGGCCGGGTTTTAGCCCATCACTGAGAAAGGGCTATATCGCAGAGTAGCTCCAGAGTCAGGGCTTTGAATGTATTGACTGTCTGCTGGTGAAACGCAATAATAATATACTTTACTTCTTTCCATGTAGATGTGAATGAGTGTGATGAGGACCCATGTGAAGGGAAGGGCCGTTGTATAAACAACTATGGCTCCTACACCTGTCAGTGCCACAGCGGCTACAGCCAAGTCATCACTCAGAACAGGAAGTTCTGTCAAGGTGAGACACATTCCAATTTACAGTAGGAGATATAATGTTTCCAATGGAAACCAAGGCCACTGTTAACTCTGTCTGTTATAGCTCTGCAAGTTCTTGCCTGTCAGCACTGTTTGTTTAGAAAGCATCCTGTCCTAATTAATACTGTGGAACACAACCCTCACTTTCTTTTCCATTCTCCTTGTTTTTCCTTTAACTGGTAGACATTAATGAGTGCAGCATGCCCAACAAGTGCCAGAATGGCAAATGCGTTAATACAGAAGGATCTTACACCTGTGAATGCAGCAGTGGCTACGCCAAGTCTCGGAGAGACCTATGCGAAGGTGACTTGCGTGCAACAGCACACGGAATCATAATAACGTCACAGCACAATCCAGCCAGACCTATTTGTTTGCTGCCATGAATTTTCATGCAGCCGAGAAACAAAACACATATTACATTTTCCTTTAGTCTAAGCCAAGAATACATCTCTGTTCACTCCATGGAGGATTGTGTGGGTGTATTTATGTGTATATGTCAGCATTTGTGACCACACACCTTGTTTCTTCCATGCATGCACACATTGTTTTAGAAATATTGTTGTATTAACAACTAATCCAAATGATGTTTTTATGTTCCGCCTTCTCCCTGAACAGATATAGATGAGTGCAGAGATCCCAGCTCCTGTCCCAACAGTGTCTGCATCAACACACTTGGCTCCTTCCAGTGCCAGGCCTGTGGCCCGGGATTCAGGCCTGTCAATGAAAGATGTGTGGGTAAGGCAACCTCACACTTCATTAAAGTAACAACAGTACTGCCACCCCCCAGGGTCCTAAGGGTGTTTCCAACCACTGCATGCAAAGGAGCTAGGTCTCCCTCTTCTCTGTAAAAGCTTCCTGTGTCGGGCAACATTGACCGGCTGCTGGTCTTTTTTGGCTTTAGCACAAAGAAAAAAGAAGGCAGCATGGCATCAGGCTGTGTAGTTTAAAACCTGTCGACAGTTTCTGATACAATACAGTTGACCACGTACCATAAGTTGAATTACATCTGCAGTCTTCCAGCTTGCTCATGCTCACAGAAATTATAAAATAGATTGTATCGTTGCTCCAGAGAACTTTATATTGGATATCTTATGTTGAGTGGGGAACATTCCAGGGGCCACATGACAACCCATAACCACAGCGATGATGGCTATATTGCATACTGAGCGCAACCCTCCACCTTCTTTGCCCATTCAGTCTTTCCACATCCGATATATTAGCTCCTCCACCCAGCAGCCTCTGCATGTCCCCATTATTGTTTAAACATATTCACAATGTTATGTCTGATCTTTGGATATCACTGGTTCCATTAAAAGATTGTTTATAATACTTCAATTTGGGAGAGTCCAAATATTGTCTCTTGGCCACAGCCTTGAACAAACAGTGTATTATTGTTGGAGAGGTTCGGTCACTGCACCGTTGAGCCCAACCGAAGCGAACAAGGCTTTATTACCACTGTCGAGGTAGGTGAGGGGATAGAGCAGTCACAGGAGACGTATTAGAGGGGCAAAGGGTCAGTTCCTCACTGCAAAAAGGTCATTGCATACAAACAAATTTTCTCTTTCACCCATAATGATGTCTCCAGGCTAAAGTGAGACTCCTTGTAAGGATTATTTGATTTGACTACACAAATGGCCACCAGACTACACCTGGTGTTTGTTTTATGTAAGCTTACATGCCAGAAGCTCCCAACCCTTAAAGTGGCCCTGTTACATAACAGTCTGACTCGTGTTACTTACCACATCTCCTCCATATAACCTTGCACCCCTCTAATTTGTTTGGAAACCTTAGCTTCTGGAGTGTGTATTTACAGAAATATGAAAAGCTTACACACCAGAGGAATAATGGAAAATTTGGAGACTAACTTTAGCAGTACTTTTGACTTCTTTTTAAAAGAATTTCATCTTGAGTCCAATGACTAATGTTCACGTTTAAAGTTTGGTCAACTCTTTGCCTCCAAAGAAAACAGCACTGAAGCTTTTTGTTTCTGTTTTTCACTTTGCTAAAATTATTCATTCCGTTTAAATCTGTGATCTATAAATAGTATCTGAGAAAAACCCTGTAAATGAGGGATAACACAGGAGGTGGTTTTTTCTTACTCATGCGAACAGAGCTACAGTATGCGTCTGGCACTGTGGCAGACACATAGAATAGGCAGTGTTAGCACTGGGTTTCCAGTCAGTTAAGGGCAGCGCAGTGCGGTCGTTTTGGCCCAACAGGCCGAATCGAGGATAAGCCTAATTGTTGGTATGATGGAGAAAACAGCTCCATTCCCCAGTCAGGGCTTATCTGAGAAGCCTTAGAGATGCTGGATGATTGCTGAAACAAAGTACTGGTGCACACTGACAGACGTTTGGCAGTGCCCATGGCAGGAAAAACAAAACCCAGTCTGTGACTCTCTTGCAATGTTTTCACTGTGCGGTGATTTGTGCCTCAGGATCTGTATCACCACTCAATAACATCCCCTCTTCACCTCATTTGCAGAAAAATACTTTTCCTTCCTCTTCCCCCTTTTCCTTCTTCTTTGAACACCTCCCTCTCTTTCTCCCAACTCAACGTCAGCTGACTTGTAAAAAGCTACTGTTAACACTTGATAAAACTAACTATTAAATTATTTCTGCTAGAGGTTTCTGCTAGAGGTTTTCCACAAATACAATTTCTGGGTCAACAGTTTGGACTCATGAAGTGGAAAAGACAGCTACTGCAACAAGTTGTAAAAAGGCTGAATGAATGAGGTCCGTGTGTTGATGTAATTTCATGACTGCTGTTTGCAGTTATTGTGCACTCTAATTATCTTTTAATTGTTTCCCTTTTGCTCCTGAACTATGCAGTTCTTTTTTTGTGAATACAGTTTTTTTTCTTCTGAATTTAAGACTGTTAAGACTGTTTACTGCTGTAAAGGATTTCTATTATGTTGCATTTCAAGAGATACAGCTCTGTTTTCTGTTTTGCTGTTGTTTTTTCAGAAATGTCCTGATTTTTTTTTTTTTGGGGGGGGGGTGAATTCGTACCTATTGTAAATCACATTACATAGTTGTGATAGAGTGGAGCCTGAAATTGTCCCCTCATATATACTTTCCTGTCCTGACCTCTATGTCTACAGATGTAAATGAGTGCTTGAATCAAACCGTGTGCGGTCGTGGTAGGTGTGTCAACACGGAGGGCTCCTATAGGTGCAACTGTTTCCACGGCTACAAACTCTCACCAGACAATGTTTGTCAAGGTAACTGTCAGTCAGACATTATTACCACCCCGTATCAAAGTAACAGCTCTGTGAATAGTTCTCCACAGTGCTACTACAGAAGCCTTGCGGTACCATTCAAGGCTTATAAAAAAGCTACAAAGAGTTCACGGTTGTTTTTTTTCTGTGGCCCTCTGATTTTTTTCTCCTCTATATCTTTCCTCCAGATGTGGACGAATGTGGGCTTCCGGGAGTCTGTCTCAACGGCCGCTGTGTCAATTTGGACGGCACCCACCAATGCACCTGTAACCATGGTTACCAAGTCACCTCAGACAGCAAATCCTGCGAAGGTCTGCAAAGTATTATTTAGAGCTATTGGGTGTAACTCATCATGCATACCTCTCCTCTCATGGAGCTTTCCCAACAGCAGCATAATGTCTGCAAATTATTTCTTTTTGCTAGATGTCAACGAGTGCGCAACTGGTAATGCCTGCCCTGCGGGAATTTGCATCAACACTCAGGGTTCCTTCACTTGCCAGAACTGCAGGCCTGGGTTTGGACCATCTGCTGATGGACTGAGATGTGAAGGTAAGAACATGTCTGTCTGAGGTTTTACACTAATTGGCAGTGTTAAAGAAACATGGGTAGATAATGGAGTTTTTCTATCCATTTGTGATGATTTCTTTCTTATTGTTTCCAGACATTGATGAGTGTGCCCAGGGTGACTTGTGTCAGGGAGGGGTGTGTGCCAACACGCAGGGATCTTTCACTTGCACCAGGTGTAAGGCTGGCTACAGAGTGTCTCAAGACCGGCAGAGATGTGAAGGTGAATTCAATTTCCAGCTGTGCTTCTCATTCAGTAAACTCCATTAGTATTTTCAGACTTACTCAACACATCTGGGCAGTTTCTCAGCTCACCATTAAATTTGCGTTGCTGTGCAACTGGTTTCCCTCCACGTATTCATCCGTGTATGCATGTCTATTCGTGGGTTTTGCTCAGATATTGATGAGTGCCAGTCCCTGTCTACATGTGCCAATGGGATCTGTCTAAATTCGGAAGGCTCTTACACCTGTGAGAACTGCCCTACCGGGTACGGAGTGTCATATGACGGGGAACTCTGTGAAGGTTGGTTATTTCAACTCTACCATTGAAAAATAGAGCTCAGCAGTTATACCACATTTTTCTTTGGTCACAAAAGCAAAACTGGTGGTGAAAACACTTGTTGTTTGTTGTGAGTTTAAAAAAAGAAATCTTGAATATAAAGAAAGCCCAGTCTTGTGTAAAAGTCTAAATGTGCATATTGTTTCACAACAGATATTGATGAGTGTGAGCTTCCCACTACATGCCCCCAGGGAACATGTACAAACACAGAGGGCTCATTCACATGTCTCATCTGCCAGCCAGGTTTCAGAGTCTCTGAGGATGGACAGTGCGATGGTGAGGCTTTGTGTTTGCACAGAAATATGTTTCTTTTGTATTTATATGTGTGAGCTCAGGTATTTGTTGCCTCTGCCTTCATTCAGACATGACATACCTAACCTCTGCACCCACCATAGTTTCAGCTAAGGTCAAATATGCCTGCTAAATTAGCAACCTTAAAGTTGTATCTAACAGCAACAGGTGTGGCGGTTTGAACTCAAACTGCCTTCATCTGAGTCTAAATCTCCTAGACATCACATCATAGCTGGATTCTGAACTTCTCTGTCTCTTGCACCACTCATCTGATCTTTGCTCAACACAATGACACACCAATCCTCAAATAGAATAAAATGATGTCAGGCAGATAGCTCAAGTGAAAAGAGGTGTCGACAATTCTTCTGTCTAACCATCATGGAATTGATTACAACTGGTGGACTTATTTATAGCCAGAGATGGTTATCTGGACTGTGATCTGTCTGCATATTTGTGTCCAGATGTGGATGAGTGCTTGGTGGCTAACTTGTGCCCAGGCCAGCTGTGCTTGAACAACCCAGGATCTTATACCTGCCAGAGCTGTGAAGCTGGCTTTCAACTGTCTGAGGATGATCACACCTGTGAAGGTAATTCTACTTCTGTATCTACTTAGCTGTTAGAACAATAAAGAACGTAACTATGGTAAACTTGGGACCAAAATCATTGTGGATCAAGGCAAAAGAAGAACATATTAGTCCCAAAACATGATTAGAGGAGATCTGTATAGTGCACTGTAATTTTTCAAGACATGATTTGTGAGATCAATGCAGTAAAATGGCTGCTTTGACAAACCCGTTGAGGTTACATCTGTCATGACTTCATGGGAAGCAAAAAAGCAATGACTTTTTAAAAAGGTTTAAACACGGACTCAGTTAGTCATACTGTATATATGTGGTGTTTTTGAATTGGAGTGTGGATCTAGCCTGAGATGAAGATCCCCCGCTGATATGTGTCTTTGTACTGGGAAATAATTTCAAGAAACATGTCCAAGTCAACCTCTGATAGGATTTTAATGGCTCATCTGATGCCATGGAAAATATTAATGGTTTAATTTAAAATGAAGTCAGCCACTCCCTTGCCTTCCATGTACTGCAGCATACTCACCCTGTTGAACTCACTCTGTTCGCCAGAGGGCAAAATGAAGCCATCTTAATCATTTAACAACGGTCTATGCTTTTTTTTTTTTTCCCCAAGAAATACAATCCGTACCGGCTCGAGGAATTTCCAATAATCAAATATCAGTGAGCTGGTGACTATTTGTGGATACAGTAATTATAAGCCACCTGTAATAGCTTGCTGTTTTAGAATTGATGACCATCCTGCATACTTATCTGTCCACCCTTTTTAATAAAATACTGTCAGTGCAATGTAATAAAAAGGGCTTTCCTTACTGTATGTTAGCAGCATGTTGAGCTGAGTCACACTCATCCACTGATCATATTTAACAGATAAGATAGTAGGAGGAGCACAAAAATGGGTTATTTCAGATCATAACCTACAGCTAATCTTTTCTTCTTCTTCTATCCCTTAGATATTAACGAGTGCCAAACTCCAGGTGTTTGTCCCACAGGTCGTTGCGCCAACACAGGAGGCTCCTTCTCCTGCATTGCCTGTGACCCGGGCTTCACGGTAGCACCCAGCGGCCTCTATTGTGAAGGTACAGTACAGTGGGTGGCTCCCTGTGGTTACTGAAATTTATGATCTCCATGCAGTCATTTTCAGTCATCTGTTCCAACACCAAATGACCCACTATAATACGTCATTACTTACTGTTGTTGGCAGTGATGCGTGACTTTTTGACATGTTCACTGTGGTCTGGAAGCTCTTTGTTAACAGGGGGAAAAAAAGGAATGAGACCAAGCGGTTTACAGCTGGTGTGAATGTGACCTGGTGATGATGTCTGTGTTATGTGTCAATTCAGATGTGAATGAATGTGAAGACACCAGCCTGTGCCTGGGAGGCCAGTGTACCAACAACATTGGTTTCTATAGCTGCTCTTGCCCATCTGGTCTGGAGCTGGTGGATGGGACCTCTTGCAAAGGTATGTATAGATATATATACACTTACATAGAAAAGTAGTTAGAAGTTTCTCTAAGCTTACCTCATGTTGGCATGTTGACACAGCTGTTTGAGTGTCTTTGTGCTTATTTGTGATAGACATCAATGAATGTTTTACTGTTGGGGATATCTGCGGAGAAGGAGACTGTCTGAACACTGAGGGCTCCTACTCATGCATCTGTCCTGATGGATATACCACCATCGATGGATGGCCTGGCTGCCAAGGTACGGTAACACATTGCAGCCAGAACACTAATAGCAATAGGAAATCATTATTCAGATAATTTTATGAGCTTTATGTAATTGGGTGAGGCTGATACACCATTGGAGCTAGATGGTTATAATTCAATAATGGTTTCTTGCACATGCAGCTCAAGTCATTTTTACTGTAACCTCGTTGGCACGCACACTCCATACTTATTGCAGACAGGCTGTTCTCACCATACTGTTCTGGGTGCTGAGGCCGGTGTTTCTGTGTAATGGGCCGTGGCCTAATCAACTGTCTCAGCTCACTCTCCCTCAGCTTGGACATCGGTTTGATGTCATTCCAGTCGCACCCAGTGACCCACTGGTCAGTGGTTGGGGGAAAAATGTAGCCTGATTGTCAACAAAGGAAGACTATTCAACAAACTATTTGCTGTAAGAATATATTCAATCATTTTGGACAGGATGTCAGAATCGGATCAGTGTTATTTCTGCTGGATCTTGCAAGTAGTAGGTGGAGTTAAGTAAATGGTAGATTGTCTGGCAATGCAAAACCCAGTCATGACATAAAGCAGGTAGGTTTGTCTTCCAGTCCCTGTAGCACTATACTTAGTCCCCAAGCTTGGACTTTCTTCTATTGAAATTTTGGCCTTACAGCAGCTTAGATATCATCCACACACTCAAAACAAATTGCCCAGGCTACATCAGGTACTTTGGCTGCCCGCCACAACAAATACAGGGTCCTAATTATCCTATAAATCAGACGTTGTCATGTATTTTCTTGCAGTCCACTATGATGTGTACAGTGCTGACACAATGAAAGCCAGACCCCTCTAACATGAGACTACACAGAGAAAAGAAGTGAGGAGAGGGTTTGTAAGGTCATGGGACAACAGACTGAAACCCTTCCAAACTTAATCCAAATTAACAGGTTGTGCCAGAGTCCTGCTATTCCTTTCAAGGAGTTTCAAAAAGTGGAATAAACTCCAACATTGTGCAGTCACAGCACACTGGTGTTGTTTGCATGCAGTCTGGAATATTGTTTTTTTTTTTATTCCAATCTCTGCTTTGGATATTTATCTTATTGTTTCTGTAAGATTCAACTGATAATCAAAGGTTGGAAAAGGAATACTGGCGTTTTCCCCAGTGATGAATTTTCTCTGCTTTCCTGCCAATACCCCACCTTTTACCAGGTCCAAGTACCTTACGAGCTATGTTGTAATGCTGCAATTATCCACCCATCTAAGGCTAATCAAGCATGTAGCGTTCATTATTAATTTTTTTGTCTGCGAGAAACATTCTCAACATGAGAGGCTGAGGTAGATGTTTTTTGTTCTCCGTTGTTTCCTATTTGCCAGTATGCCATTACGTGCTCCAAATGGCTAATGTATTTTGTGTTCTGACAAGCACATGATTACACCTTATATTTTGATACTTACAGTACAAGAAGGAGTGGTGTTCCCTGTGGTCCTAATGAGGACATAGGATATATGTGGATATTTAGTGATGGTCAGTGCATAGGAAACCTCGACCCAACTTTTTTTCATATGCTCTATCTTAATTTGTTGCTATTATTTTCTTTATTTTTTTAAACTCAGATGCTGATGAATGCAGTAAAGACGATGTGTGCATCCGAGGAGAGTGTCTCAACACCGATGGCTCTTTCTTATGCTTGTGTGAGGCCGGATTCAAGTTCAACGCTGACGCATCTGACTGTGAAGGTAAGATGGAATAAAACTCCCATGTGGTGTCCAGTTGTGGTGTCATGTCATGGTGAGTGTTGACCCCCATCTCTGTCCTGAGGTTTCCTCTCTGTGTAAACCAAGCATGTCAGCATTAGCTGTTTGATCGTCATGCTACATTAAGGCTTAAGCATACCCAGTATAGCAAAGTTGGCTATGATTAATTATCTATAGCACATGAGGACTAGGCTCCAGTGAAAGTGTCCAAGCCTGGCTTAGAGGCTTTCCTCCATGGTCCCCAGACTGAGAGGTTTCTGGATTACATGGCTGGAGTCTTGAACTCCCACTCCCGTGAGGGAAGTATGAATGACCACATTGTGAGCAGGAGGTGTTTCTCCCTCTGGAACGTCTCCCTTTAGCTCCTTCACAAGTTCTATGGTTGCTGTAATAATATTGTTCTTGGCGATTCTTGTTGCGTGCTTCGATTACTGAGGACAGCTACGCCACAGGCCTTCTGGCCGACTCCTGCTGCACAACCATTACACTGGGAGCAGGGGAGCCGTGGAGGGAACACTAGTTTGTGTGCAGGGATGCAATTCCATTTGCATCTCTGTTTGTCAGTTAATAACCAACGTCTGTGTCATGTTGTGAGGTTTGAGAGGAGAGGATCCACGTGCAGCTCTCAAAGGCAGCAGCAAGATAGTAAATCAAAGTATTTGATACCTTACAAAAGGTGCTGTTAGGGTAGTTTCAGGTGACACTTGATCATTTTTATCCTGTCGTACTAACTGTGATTCATGTGGGTAAATATGAGGACAGGAGGGAAAGAGTGACAATCCTGTGACAGTGACATCTTCCACTTTGTGCCTTTTTCTTTCCTTTTTAAATTTCAAACCTATATTATATATTATTATACTAGTGTGATATATATGTGATAGCCTCTGTTTGAAGTAACTATAAGATTGAATTGGATGAAGCATCTAAAGCACTTTTTAAAGAATATTTATTGAACATCTGTAGTTTCAGTGCTGCAGACATACATCACAGTTTAGTGTACGTGTGATCGGATTGTCATTTCTGTGTGGTTGTCTTTTCGTAAAACCTTACAAATTTCTCCTACCATCTGTCCATAACCTGATGAAATCTTCCATCGGGGTGAGGTAAAGATCTTAGGAAAACAATAATAGGAGCTTTTCAGCTTTTCAGCCATGGGGTCCGTTTCAAACTGGACCCCATGGCTGATAAAGAACATGTACCGGATGGCGTGGCAACCACAATGATCTGGCAATGAACAAAGGAAGCCGGGCAGATTATGTACTCAGGGACTGTTGACAAATGAACAACAGAACAGATGCTCTGCAAAATAAAACTGGAAAGTTACATAATCCGAGTACAGAGAACATAAACAGGACAAAACCTAACTGAACACAAAACCACAGGAAAACAAAAGCAATTATCATTATAAAACCCAAATAATTTGAAATTAACTTGAAGGTCTTCATGACGTTAGAAGCTATTAAACCAAATGACAAAGTCAAAATCTTAACACAAAAACTCACAGATCATGACAATCTGTCTTCTTGTTTACAGACCAGGATGAGTGCAAGGAGTTTGGAGGCTCAGTGTGTGGTACGTGGCGCTGTGAGAACACCATCGGCTCCTACCGGTGCTTCATGCAATGTCAACCTGGCAGTATTGAGGGAGACTGTGGTGAGTGTTCTAACCATGCATACAGAAGATAAAAGACCAATTGTCATTTTAAGCTTGTTTTTATTTGGAAGAAAATGTATATTCATTGCAAAGATATACCCATTTTTAAGTGGTACATATCCCTACTTCAATCCACTTACTACGTTGTGCTGCACACCCTACATGCACTTCAAGGCCCCCACAGAGATTATAATATGAAATGTAATGGAGCCACTAAGCCTGATGTGACTCAAAAGCCATTAAGTCTTTCCCACACAAACAACCAGAAGGACATTTTTTTAGATCCTGAATCTAAGTGCATTGGAAGTCATTGGAAGCATGGTGTGAGACAATAAACCAATGATAGTCTCATACTTTCAATAGCGTCAATGGAGTCACAGGTGGACTGGAGCATCACTGTTCGTCTTTAAAGAAAAGATTGAACTTTGAGACCAGCTATCTGTAAATAGTCCTTTTTTCAAATTTTCCCTTCTGTGTTGGATCATAGGGCATAGTTTGCAGTTTGTACTCATGCTAGGTGTGTGCACACAGCTGGCCTATAATATTATCATGACAGCATGAACAACTACATGCTTAGCTGCAGACCTAAACCAATTGGTTTTGAGAAAATAAGGTTTATCTACTCTCTATTGCTTGTCTTTTTTGTTCTCATATCACCATAAAAGACCAAATTGGATTCGTAACAATGAAAAGGCTCAACTTTTTCCTCATGTTACAGTAAGACAGGATCCAGACAATCACCAGAGTGACAAGAGAGGAAAGCAGTCTGAGAGCAGGAATGATGTGCTGGACTGCAGATGCAAGCTGTGGGTGTTTTTGAATGGTTGTGTGTGTATGTGAGTGTTGGTGTGTATGTACATGTGGTTAACAGTGACTTTTTGCACCCCTCTGAATGTTTTCGTGCTAGGCAAAGAGAACCAGAGAATGTAACAGTTGTAGAGATGCACTCAAAGTGTATTGCGGCTTCACATATTCTCATGACCCCAAGTTTTTATTGGACTAGCAACTGATGGAAATCAGGGGGGAGAATTTGCTGCTCCAGTGCTGAGCAGTGACAGATTGTGCCTCCATCACCCTGATCCTGACTACGTGTGGCTGCCTCCTGACTGCACTTTATGATGTTGTCTGTCTGGCACCGACGGAAGAACGGAGAGGCCTGTAGTGTGATAAGAACTGATTGAAACCAGCTGCTAACCTCTACTTCTTTAAAGGCAGAGTCAAAACAAAGCTAAGAAGTTGATCTACTGTACGTTCAAATTGGTTCAGATATACTTTGGGGTGACTATCTAATAAGGCTCAGGACTGCGTTATGGCCACCTCTTTCCCATTGCTTTTACTACACTGTCTGTGTTGTCACTAGATCCCACGACAAATACTCACTCACAGCTAAGCATTGAGTCATAGCTTCAGTTCGAGAGCCAACCGCTCTTACCCTCAAAATCCAACACTACACACAATAGTGGCTTGTTTCACCTCACGATGGGAAATTGTGGGAGATGCTGCCGTCACCTCAATAAAAGTCCAAGGAGGGAGCTCAATTACTCCAAGGCATTTTGTCTGCTTGTAAAAATCATCAGATATTTAAGAAGAGACCAGACGCTGTAATTTGCAGTTTCTGTGAGGGGCGTAGTTTTATTTTTACTCTCCTGCTTTCGAAGGGGTAGTGGTTGTCGTTGGCTCTGCTCGCTGCACTCATTTAGATTTAGAGGCCATGACAAAAACGGGAAAAACAGAGTTATTTCTACAGCAAACGTCACCCACAACTGTGCTATAAGGGTTGCACTCAAACCTACCATGATGCTGTGCACAGTGCAGCAGGACATTGTTTTTGGTTTTAATTTACGGTCATGCCCATAAGTTCCCTCGAGCTGTTCCTTGTCTTTAATAAGCCGGGCCAGAGGGCGGAAATTATGTGCGGTCACACTCTTCTCCCACCCTGTAAACGTATAGAAATGTGAACACTTTAACATGTGTGATACCCCACACTGCTGTGCAGATGGAAGTTTTTCCTATAAGTACAGACATAATATGACAGGTAAGCCGCCATTGTTTTTAACCTACGACAGGTTGTGAATGTAATGTCCACAAATATGCTGCACTGAAAGCAAACACCTCACATCATTCGTGCCTACTCGTGTGCGAAACCTTTGCATGTGGGTCCAATTAGACCAGGGAATGCCCAGAGAATATAGGAAAGTGTGGGCTGTGTAGGGTGAGCCAACAGTCACTGATGCCTATATTCTCACCCCCATGTGCTCCAGATTAACACATGGCATAGACACCGACTCATTACCCCTATCCTTATTCAAATGACAGTGTCAACGGATACAGGAAGCCAGTTTTCCTGGGTCAGACCATTAGAGTATGTACTTTTGGAGCCTGCTTGGCCCCTTAACCTCAGCTTCTCCCTTTTGAACTGAACTTCTCACCTTCTTCGCTGCCTCAGTTGTTCCTTCTGGCAATTTTCAGCACTGCATGTGTCCTGACGTAACTCATGATTACATGGAAAGACCAACTAAATAGCCCTGTGTTCTGCTGGTGTGAGACAAGCTCATGATGGAGTCATCTCATTTTCTATAAATTTCTTTTCCCGTTATTCATTTCTTTCTCTTCAAATCAATAATGCCTTGATTAGCACGACCCTCTGCTTGGATGACAGATCTAAATGCTGTCCATCAAACAATACCACAGTCAAGTAAACAAAACAACAAAAAACACTGATATAGTTTTGTTCTTGATGCGCTCATTCCTCCCAGGGAGGATTATTTGATTGCATCTCATCCCAACATGTGTTTTGCAGCAGACTTTGTTCCATGTTACGCATGAATGAAAAGCTGCCTTTAGACACTGATTATTTAATTCATTAACAGAGAGCCTTCCTCACAGACCTCCCAGCAGGCTGCCGCTGTCATTCCAACATTCCGAACTCCACTTAAGGTCTTCACACTTGAGAAAATCTTCCATAAACTTTTTACTCCTAATACTTTTCACCTTACTCTTAAAATATTCTTCACTCAGCCTCGGGAAAAATCCTCTCAAAGATATACTTTTTCATTTATATGCAGTTTCTGATCAAGTGACCCAAAAATACTTCCCCTCTTCTGCATCAGTTCTCAAGCATGCAAATCCAGTGGGTTGGCAGTTTTCAGTGCAGTATGTATCCATCTATTCTGCCCCTTCTCATCTTGCGGCCAGTTGAGCCCACAAGTCTATTCTAGCAATTTTTCTCTTTTTCAGCATTTCCTGTGCAAGATTTTACAAACAACAAAGGCGATTTTGTCTCTGTGGTTTTATTAGCTTGTGGGATCTCCTGTCTCACCCCCGAGGCATGTTAGATAAATGGCCAAGTCAGGACAGGGACACTGACTGAGGACTTGCCCCCCAGAAAGCCTGAGAAAACAGTTGTCTGCGTTGGAGGAGAAGACGGGGCTCTGGCCGAGTGCACTGTTTAAATCAAATGGGTTGTGGTTTCTCTGGCCCACTCTCTATCTTTTCTCAACTGGTGCAGACTTTATGAGTGCAAGTGAGAGTTCTTGTCTTTACTGAGGTTAGCAGCAGATGTATAAGGAATTGGTCAAAATGTAATGATGCTATTTCTTTCCTACCTTTGAAATAGTCCTGTTTTAAAAAAAAAAAAAAGAAAAAATAATCTATTCTCTTCAGAGAAACAACCATTAGTCATGGAAACTTTGAATAGAATGGAGGGTTGTTATGAAACTGAAAAGTCAACAAAAAATTTCATTTTTCTTACGATAAATACAGACATATTGGAGTGTTCTTTAATTTAATCACAGCAGTTTAGATCAATTCAGAGGCCTGCCTGACATAATGTTCTCAGCTTAATCCAAAAAAGCTGTCACTGCATGTTTTTCCAGTAGACGGTTTTGGACGAGTTATTCGTAAATTTGCGGTATATTCCAGTGTTACTAGAGCAGATTTGTAAAAGGCAGTTTTGTATGGAGGTTTATGCTCTTTGAAAACAGAAATTTTAAATGAAATAAAAACTAAAATATCAAGTTTATGAGAACTGAAAATTGGTTAACAGGGGTTGTGTCACCAGATTTGGCAACTAATGAAGAAACTGACGGAAACCAGTGGCGAGTCAAACTAATCAGAGAACAAATTCATATGACAAAAGTGCGAACATTAAACACTGATCGTTTTTTAAACAATTATAATCAGCCTCACCCTCCTGCAGCTCTTTGGCTCTTTGGCCTTTCTGTTTTTTTGGAGATGCCAAGACATACTAAATTCTGGATATAAGAAATTGCTAATAAATGTTACCTTTAAACAGCAATTGGTAGGGAATCAGCAGCGCTGTTACGAGGTCCGGTGTTAACAGCCTCAACAAGCCTGATGTGTAGCATGTAGTCCTTCTCATTTATTGGACTTTATTAATGATTTACTGCCACGCTGCTGCTGTACCCCTGCAAGATTTGATTCCTACTTTGTATTTAAGGCCTAGAAATGCTCTCAATCCTTTCAAAGTGCCATCCTGGTTTCTGAACATGATTGGTTTTAGCATTTTTATTGATCAGGATGGAAACAATAGCTGGCGGAAAGCTGTCTCTTTAAGCCTGACCTGAAATCTGTTTTTCCCCAGCTGCTTGTAAAGTGTCGGGGGAGAACACTGCATGCTGGCTGTAGACTGTAAATTTCAGTCCTTTGACACAACCGAAGAGCACGTGCAGCTTTCCAGGTCCACATTTACGCTCCAGATAACACATGTCGGAGCAAAGACAAAAGTCTCCTTGGATTAAAAAAGTTTAAAGACCCTCATAATGAATTGTCTCATCTGTACACTGTTTCTGACATGTTATGATGGCAGTGATATCTGTTGTTATTGTTTGATCCGAGCGGTAGTGATGTTTATTTTGGAAAAGCAGGGCTGTGTTTATGGAGGCAGTTTGAAAGTCTGTTGTGCTGATTGAGACTGTAAATATTAATTTTGTGCTCACCTCTCTGCATGCTCTCGGCTCACAGATATAGATGAGTGTGACAATGAAACCATCTGTGGGGACAACGGATTCTGCGACAACACAGATGGCTCCTTCCGCTGCCATTGTGACCAAGGCTACACCAACCCACCGGGAGATATGACCAAATGCGTCGGTGTGTAACTACTGTAAATTGAATATGTGTGTGTGGCGATACCCAGTGTATTATTTGGTTTTCAGAGACCAAAACTACAGATGAATTGATTCTGTTAACAAGTGTAGCCAAAGCCTGATTTCATGTAGGTTCATTACAACAAACATTGGCTCTAGAATTATTTAGAGTTGATTCTTCACATTAGGTACTGTTGCTCTAAATACTCACAAGTGGGCTAACTGTTTATTAATCTGCAGCTGCAAATAGTCCCTGACAAAAGCACATTTACAGTATTTTATTGATATTTGCCAAACACTACATTGTCTGGATGTTTTCGCAAATTGATTTGCTGTTTTTGAAAATAAAAATCTACATTTATTACCGAGACTTAGGCCTTGACTTTGGACTGAAAGCCAAAAGACAGTTTAGAAAAAATGTGAGAATGATAAGAGATGCAGTAATACATTGTTGGTTTTAGACCCATTGTGTGCATTTCCAAAAATGTTTACTCAAATGGAGATCATTTCAATCAGCAACCAATTTTTGATGAATGTGGAGACGAGTTTTGTTTCAAAATTGAATTTTTAACATCTGTCACAAATGCATAGCCACAAATTCATGATCACAAGTTTATAGTCAATTGTGTGATCCCTTTGGAAGTTTCTCAATGAATATATTAAAAAATCATGACATTTCCCCACAAATCTGAAATGTAAAACATTTACAGTATATTGGGTCATTTATTCATTGAGGAAAATGATCCAGAATTGCATATCTGCAAGTCCCTGCACCAAGAACAGCAGCTGAACATTTTAAGTGACTGTCCTATAACTCCTGCACATCATCTTGGATCATTTTTATCCCATTACTTTATATAGAAGAGCCTCAGCACTGTGATGTTTGTGGGTAGTGTCATAAAAACTGCTGGACTAAGATCTAGACCTCAACTTGTCTGTTCTTAAGCATTTGCTATGTTCTTCTTTGACTATTTTTTTTTTTGGTAGAACACGGTTGTCTTGCTGAATAACCCAATCTCTGTTCAAGTTTTTGGACAGATGTCCTGAGATTTTACTTAAAAATGAATTGTTTAGAATTTATTATTATGTCAGTGATGGCAAGTTGTTGAAGGCCCATCTAACACCACTATCTTTCACGTTAGTCGTTATGCTGTAGTCCAAGGTTAAGATTTCTCCAAACACTCACACCTCAAATCGAAAAGTTTTCCAACAGCTAATACCAAATTACTTTTAGCAAACTTCAGATAGGCAGCAGTGTGGTTTTTGGTGAGCATTTTGTTGTGTTCTCCTCATGGTGGACACATTAATCTTTGATAAAGCGAGAGAACCCTGTTGTTACCTTGATATTGTCTCAGGTTCATGATATTATGGACATTGACGCACAATTGCTCTATTATTTACTTGAGATCTCTTTGTCTACTTTTAGGACTTGAGTGAAAATCTGAATATGTTTTAGGTTATACAGAACTGTAGAAAAGTTGAGTCAGCTTTCAATCATCCAGACTTTCAAGTTTTTCTTTGAACATCGGCTGCGTTTTCAGTCATTTTCAGTCCGTTTACTCGACTGTTTTCAGAGAAATTGTTTCAGTCAGTGAGGCCTCTCAGTACTAACCTATGAATCATCCAAACATAGAACCAGTGTTCCGTCTACACATACAGACAACTTAGCAACAACCATGTGTTCCTGGCGATATGTGAAGACATGAGGGGTGGCTCAAGACCTTTTCCACAGTTCTGTATTTATTTAGAAAGATGAAACTTTGAAAATGTTCACAAACTTTAAAACGCACAGTAAATCACACTAAAACACAACGAGATGTGTGAAGTCTCTTATGGCTGGATGG
The DNA here is from genome assembly GCF_027942865.1 of Odontesthes bonariensis. NCBI lineage: Eukaryota > Metazoa > Chordata > Actinopteri > Atheriniformes > Atherinopsidae > Odontesthes > Odontesthes bonariensis. The sequence goes on from NC_134522.1 coordinate 15,885,223, forward strand.
GAAACACTCGTCCAGTAACTGTACCATAACCGCTGCTATTTTGTGTGACCGTGCCATGACCTTGCCTGCATGTAAGTGCCTGATCCTTTTCTGACCTCTCTCCTGCCTTTTTCAGACGTGAACGAGTGCGAGATGAGCTTGGCGCTGTGCGGGGAGGCCCTGTGTGAGAACGTCGATGGCAGCTTCCTGTGCATCTGCCCCAACGACAATGAGGAATTTGATCCCATCTCCAGCCAGTGCCGCACCATGGGTACTAGAGCAGCACTAGCTCTCACAAAGACTCACGGGACTTAATTCTCTATCCCATCATTGGGAGACGGAGTTTTTCCCCGATTTTATGAGCCGCCTCTCATTATCCAAACAAGGGTGACGAGGAGGACATGGCTTGCTCCACAAGTGTCTTTTGACCTGTCTGTTTCCATTTGTTTTATAGGCTGGGGTTGTGGTTGGGTGGGTTGCCTACTAAAATTTGTATTAGCCTGATCCTTCAGACAAATGATGAAGCAACTCCTTCAGTAGAGCCAAGCAAAAGCCCTAAGGAGCTAATTACTGTAAACGCATTCCCCCACAAAGACAAACAAGGATAAGGTGTAGTTATAGCAATTACATCTTAAGACACATTTCTCTCGTCTGTGTAAAAATTATTTTAAGTGCAGGGATTAAGATATGCAATGTATTGTAATTTCAGAAAGACAGGCTTTTGAGTCATGGAAACACCATTGCATATCCAGCTCGATAGGCCTATGTGTACACAAAATGGGTGTATTTACATTATTGAGCGGCGCGCCCTCAGCCGGGATGTTTTTTCTTCTGCCTGGGCACTAAACCCCAGTTATGCCTCTGTGTACCTTTTTGCCACATTCCTCTGTTTGCTTTTGACGTGTGTGAATCAATCATGTGAGACTGAATGGTGTGTTGACTCACATGCCAGTGTTTCCATTTGGCTAAGCCAGCAGCTTAACGACGAAATGCTCGAGCCCATGTCTTTGGACAAATGAGCAGGCTCAGCAGTGGCAGGCGAGGGTAATGCTCTACCTGCTGGATGCATTCAGATAGCATAACTGACCCATTTGATGCTCTTACCTTCTAATGATGGGCTTTTAAAGCGTGGGATCTTCTGTCATTTTATGCATTGGAAGACCCTACTTCAGCAGCAAGATTTGCATTCAGATCCTTAACAACCAAATCCCTTCTAAATGAACAGGTGCTTTGCTGATCATGACCTGACCTAAAGAAATGCTCTCTTTATTCATCTACAGCTGAGCTTGACACCAAACCCATCCTTGTATCCACTCCACCAGCTGAGGAGAGAAAGGCTTGTTATTACAACTTAAATGATGCAAACTTCTGTGACAATGTTTTGTCCCACAACACCACCAAGCAAGAGTGCTGCTGCACGGTTGGGGCTGGCTGGGGGGACAACTGCGAGATCCACGCCTGTCCTATTCCAGGAAGAGGTACAACATGAGGCTGACTCTCTGTATCAACACTTAATCAAAATACGATGGTCCAAGTTCATGTTATAATGCAAGAGTGGCATGTCTCACTTTTTGAAGGACCTTTCCTTTCACTAAATTATCTCTTTTTATTTATCTTACAGACGATTTCAACCAGTTGTGCTCTCATGGCAGTGGCTTTTTACCTTTGCCTGTTTCCTCTAGACAGAGTCATGGAGATCAACTGCCTTACAAAGGTAAACTCTTACTTCAAAGCTCACTTATTTTAATGATATACCTGAGTTTTCATAGCTTCTCTCCAATCTAAACTTTATATTGGCACTGAAAGCTGGAATGTCAGACCCTGTTTTATTTCTACCTGTAGCAACTTTTAAAGCTAGACAGACAGATGTAATCCCTTACCACACTCATGAGGCTAACTCTAAAGCCAACCAAGGCTTAATAGGATACCTGCCTGTGTCTACACACAGTGTGTAGTCACAGTATATTAAGGTGTGAATTAAAGCGTGAATTTCTCTTTCCCTCAGATGCAAATGAATGTGAGATGTTTGGACCTGAGATTTGTAAAAATGGACAATGTTCAAATCTCTTTTCTACGTATACTTGCTTCTGTCGCTCCGGCTTCTACTACGACAACATACGGCTTGAGTGTGTGGGTAAGAAGAAACATCTACTTTTATTTAGTACAATGTTAAAACATTTCAAAACATAATCATTATTATAACAAAGATGACTGGTAGACTGGTGTGTTTTTCAGACCTCTTATTTAGACCAATTTTTTTCAATTACCTCATTGTTTTGCATTCTGTCCTGCCAGTATTCAGCCTTGATGCATCTCCAGCCATCCTCCATTTCACACAGAAAATGAAAACCAGTGGCTTACAATCAGTCTTTTCATTTCAGTCGTGTTCTGAGTAATCATACCAATATGTTCAAATGCAATGGATTTTTCCCTGATGATTTATGTCTGTGTGTTTTTTCTTTGTTCGTGCACGTTCAGATTATGATGAGTGTGAATTTGGATATTCCTGCGAGAACGGAGCGTGTGTGAACACAGCCGGGTCTTTCAACTGTTTCTGCAGTCCTCCGTTAGTCCTGGACAGCTCGAGGCGGCGCTGCATTAGTCTCAACACCACAGAAGGTATGATACACACACAACTGTGTGATATTTCATACTTTCTTTGATTTCAAGATGGGGCTGTCACAATACCATAGCTTTACCACACTGTCATTATGGCCAGAATAATTCATGATGTATATTTAGAAAAAATGTTTTTAGTCAAAATAAACTTTATCTTCAGTATTATTCTTATTATCATTATCATTTTCGTCTTTTTTCTTTGGTTTTCTTTCTTTGTAACGAATGACTTGCACTCATTGCACCAAATTTGAGCCTAGAAAGGTGTAACTATAAATATTAGTAGGCGAATAACATTAAGCATAATGGATTATGAAAAAGGTGCCCAGATGAACTGAAAAACAAAGATCCCTGAGGCCTAACATCTGCCATCCATACAGTGCATCAATAACATGTTATCAATATCATTTTGTAGATATTTCCAATACAATCAATACTGCTGTATGAAGACTTTGTATGAATTAATTTTTTTTTTTTTCCTCGGTTTATTTTGCATAAACTCTTTCATTCTGTGTCCCAGAGTCTGTTGAATTGGATCATGATGTGCACTTGGATATTTGCTGGCAGCGACTTGAGGGGGACAACATGTGTGCAGATCCCCTTCCAGTTAAAAGAACTACGTACACTGAATGTTGCTGCCTGTTCGGCATTGCCTGGAGTGGACAGTGTGCCTTCTGCCCAAGGAAAGACTCTGGTGAGCTGCAGGATGTGCATAAAACAGAGATTCTCTTTAATATTCAAGTGGCTGTTATGTAATAGGTTAATCTAATTATGACATACCTGAATTAATCATGACTGTCACTTTGCCCCATGTGCTGCTGTACAGCTGACTACGCAACAATGTGCAACCTGCGAGGAGGCTCAGATAGTCTTCGAGAGAGGATAGGATATGAGTACGGCCTTGAGGGGCCAGAAGATCCAGCAGAGCATTTTCTTTCACCATACTGGGATAACTATGGTGGCCCTGCAGGAACATACGACATCCCAGAGAGTGACTATAGCGTTCAGCAGCCACCCGCTCGTGTACCCATCATACAACCAGAGGCACACCAGCCTCAACCAGTGGATCCCTATGCTGGTGCGTATATGAATTCAAGTCTGACCTGTTGATTAGCATGACATTCAGTTGTCTTATCATACATGTTACATGTGATTACACATAGATACTGCAGAGCACTTTCCTCAGTGTTACCTCAGTGGAGGAGCAGCATTGTGAAACATTTCATATGTATTTTGCTTTTAAAAGTGATAATTAGCACTTGAAACCCTTAGAACTTGCCAAAATAGGTTGAGACAGTGAGAAAATAGCCAATCATCCAATCATTTTCAAGTAACTGTTTCCTCAGTTTGAAATAAAATTAAGAAAACAAATGTGAACTGGAAGAGTGGAGTTTAAGTTGAAGCCTGGAAGACCACAAAAATGTTCAGAGAGAACTCTTTGTAGGATTGCTAGAAAGGCAAATAAGTATGACCTCAAAAGAAGATGCTGAAGATTGAGCTGGCTCTGCAGTAGTGGATCACTGTTCTACTGTGCAGCGACACCAGCATACAGGAAATACGACTTTCATGGAGGAGTCATGAGAAGAAACGCTTTCCTGCAGCCTTAGATCGAAATTCAGCATCAGAAGTTTACAAATGAACCAGTTGGAGGCATTTTAGAGATGAGTTCTGTTGACCGATGAAGTTAGCATAGAACATTTTGGCTGCAAAGGTATGTTGGATTCAGTATTTCATGTAAAAACACCTCACACTGTCACTGTTAAGCACAGGAGTGGATGGATTATATTTTAGGTTTGTGTTTCAGCCAGTTGTACAGACATTTATCTTGTAAAGACAAAAATGTATTTAGTTAAACATGATACTGTGGCAACTCCTATTCACTGACTGGTTCTGTTCCATCTGAGTGGTTGAAGTCTATTTGTGAAATTTATAGAAAGATCTTTTATCCATCCATCCATGTGATCATTTCTTCTTTTGTGTATTTTTTTCAGAAGATTTCTATGAAGGATTTCCCAGATTTGGTTTTGTGAATCAAGCAGTGAATCAGATACTTTTTTCTGGATAGAAATTTAAATAAATTTGATTTTGCCTAGGAAATAAATTGCCTTCATCATCAGAAAATATGTCATCTTTTCCTGCATGATTATCTACCATGACAGATTCCAACCTTCACGTGCCACTGAAACTGTTAAGTTATAAACTATAGAATATAGTATGTATTTTATATTGTAAAATTGTATAGAACTAGATATTTAAAGGATACACTTATATATATATACATATATATATATATGTATATGTATATGTATATGTATAATATGTACATATATATATGTATATATTGTACATATACAATTTATCTTTGTATATTAAAGGTTATGGCATCATTTTCTTAACCAGTGGTTTTTGTACTTAATTTTGTGCCCTTTCAGAGCGCTATGATGGCTTTGAGGGTCTTCAAGCAGAGGAATGTGGGATCCTGAATGGATGCGAAAATGGCCGCTGCGTTCGTGTGCGTGAGGGCTACACCTGTGACTGCTTTGACGGTTACGAACTTGACCTCGACAAGATGGCCTGCATAGGTAAGGTTCTTTCTCCAGCATCCTGGATATCTTTCTCAAGGGACCACCCACATTTAGACTAAAGAGTAAAGAAATGGTCATGGACTTCCAATCAATAGGATGATCAATCACTCCATTTAATCCGTTTAAAACATGTGGTGGAAGCTTGAAACCAAATGCTTGTGAACTCATCCTTCAAGTTTTAGCCCTTTGGAGCCGTGTCTTGGATTAAAGTCATGCTGTATATCATCAGGCTCAAGGAGAAACTTTGAATTTAACAACCTTGCATTAAGTTAGCGTTTATGGAAAACTAATGAAAGCAATGCACTCCTTAAAAACCACCGTGCGTTACCCTTTGGTTTGAAATTCCCTCGTTGCTTCCTGCCAAGAGTGAGGAGACCTTGAATCTTAGCCACACATGAATTACATGAGATATTATATCTCTTAAATGTGCTTTGTTTGTTTTGTGAGAAAGTGAGACTGTCTTCCTGTAATGAAATGCTATGATTGCGATGTTCTGTCTGCATACGGGCTTATCGGTTTCAAGGCCAGTCATTTTTCCCATGGAAAGTGATTATTGAACACTGGAAACATGTGGGAGGAGCGTAACTCGTGCCATACTTCCTTTTTAGAAATATCACCGCTCCCATTTTCCCTGAAGAACATGACATAAACAGAGAGAGGATCAATTGAAGTTGAATGCACTGGAATGACAACTAGACTTCCTAAAAAAGGACCTTCCTTAAAAAGGAAAAGAATAGTGCACTGACGGCCAAAAGGAAACACAATCTAGCACATTGTTAATTTTACCATCATTCTCAACAGTAAAGTGCTCAGGATGGCTTGGAATTCAAGTTCAGTTTGTGGCCAGCTGACATGCAACATGACGACATGTTTGATTAAAGATGCGCAAGAGAAATTATTAGGCAACAAGTCATTTTGTTAAGTGAAAGCTATATACCTCCAAATAGGCCCTTTTTGTGGAACTAGTAGAGGAGACTTCTCTCCAAAACCCATATGTACCCCAAATATAAACTTACTGCACCCATATGTGGCACTATGATGAATAAGTTTATGTTTTGATAGTTGTCTCAGATAACTTGGACTAGAGTCAAATTTTGCTCATGATTTTAATATCTGCCTCTTTTATCAGCTGACACTTAGCACTGAAATTATGACATTTCTTTTTACTTTTTTCTAATTTACTAAAAAACTTTCTTTTGATCTTGAATCAGGAACTAAAAAACTTTTAGAATCACGACCCGCCCCCAGAGCAACACGATTACCTGGCAATGCGTATAGATAGCACACCACCTTTGGCACATGTTTCTGTGTTATTTATATGCATCAGCTTTTGTGTTTATTTTATGCAGTAAAAATTACACTTTGAATGGTTTGGGTTGGGGTAAAAGTACCGAGTGGTTTCATCTTGAAACTGTGTAAATTACACAAAAAACAAGGTGATAAAGTAATACCACACAGTAGGAATGATTAATAATAATTAATGATAATAATAAAAATATATTAACATCCTTCTCTCCACAAATCTTCATTCAAGTGCTCCTAAAACTGACTCAGACATAGTTTGGATACTATTTCATCAGAAGTTTCTATTTCACGTAATATTTGATCAAGCCTTTTTGAACTTTCACCAGAATTATTTATATATCAACCTTTTAAAGGTGGGGTAGGGGTTCTTTTTCTGGAGCATTTTTTTACATCTTGCTTGAAATACTCTTCACACCCCCATTGCAACCAATTAATTAAAAGTTTTGACACAAAAATGAAAAATTTTAGTGGCCTCTAGAACGTACAATCCAGGAAAAACACTATCCAATCATACTGAACGGACTGTTAACGATGATTGGATTCTGATGCGTCTATCAAACTGCAATCTGCTCCTCCCTCCCCCTCCTTCCCCCTGTGCGCGTACCCTTCTTCGTGAACGAATTACGCGTGCCCAGAAGCTTGGCAGGAAGCTAAACTAGAGCCAGCTTGGCTAGCACCTAGCATTATTAAACGGTTCATTAGTATGTTGAAAGGTATTTTCTTACCTGTGAATCCGCCATGAGAAAAAGTTAGTTAAAGTTAGCCAAACCAATCGATGCTTGCTGTCAGAACAGTGCTCGTGCACCTTCGTGCTCGTGAACAAGCATTGCGCGTTCATGTACTCTAGAGGCGTGGCTTCGGGGGGGAAGTCTGAAGAAAGGGGTTGGGACTTTTGACCTGTGTATTTTCAAAATGCAGCTTCGCTGGACTCAAAATCCAGGATCTCCTACCCTACCTTTAAAGCTGCCGTCGGCAGGTTTTCAAAATTCCGAGTCTAAAGTCGGAAAATTCGAACTGATACAACTTTCAGGTCCCTCCCCCAACCTCTAACAAGCTCCAAACCGCCCCCCAAACCCCTCCCCCTCTGTGGACGAGGTTGTGCACGTGAGTTCACACCAGTGTGCGCGCACACAAGCTGGGGCAGACTCACGCCCAGCAGCGTGTGCACAAGCTGTGATTGACAGGTAGCGATTCCTCCACCCTAACGTGATTGGTTAAAAACAGCCGGGAGCGCTCGATTTTTGCAAGCACGATTACAGGCTTCAGAGGGAGCTACAGAATTCGGGATTTTTTCTAAACAGCCTATTTAATATTCTACTTCCAGAATCCCATGACAGTTCAAGCTAATATGACTAAAAAAAAAGTTGCAGATGGCAGCTTTAATGTCATCACTAAGAGAGAATCTGTGGAATTATTTCTCTCATTGCCCAGATGTTTTTTTTGTTTTTTTTAGTATATGTTAGAGATGCGGCTTTGAATTAAATGATCAAAAACTGGAAAAAGTAATATTCACTTTAAGCATAAAACACAAAATTTTGAAAATATACTGTATAGTCACTGAAATGCGTGCTCTACTGAACAGTAGAGCAGGTCATTAAAGGGTTAAATAGACAAAAATCCCCAGTTTTGCACATGTGATGTTATGTGATGTCTCAATTTATGAGAAAGTGTGTGGAAAACGTTTTATGCCCAGTGAGACAGTCAGTGAGTCACCTTCTCTGGGGAAGCAAATGTCCACATTTTGAATCCCCTTTTGGACTATCTTGCCAACACTGCTGCAAGTTATATATGTGGTACAGTATGTTTGCAAATCTCATTTAGGTCAGCATGGTTCAGTTACTCATCATCTTCTAGAATCCAGATCCCTGCCGCTAATTTGCTTTTGAGTAATTCAGTGTAATTTAAAATACTGAATTCACAAAGAAAGAAAGTAAGGGAGGAAGGAAGGAAGGAAGGAAGGAATAAAAGAAAGGCAGACCAGTGAATAAGAAATATGAATTATTATAGCATTTCAACTTCTCACTCTCATGAGACCCCTCAGCAGCAGATGTGGAGCAGGCAGCTGTTGAATCACTACGCTTACTAACCCAACACATCTCCTTTTCCTGCAGACATAAATGAGTGTGAGGACATCAGCGACAACGTGCCCTTGTGTCAGAACGGGCAGTGCACCAACACAGAGGGATCTTACAAGTGCACCTGTTTGCCGGGCTTCGTGGTCTCTGCCAAGCCACACAAATGCATCCCAACGATCCCAGAGTCCGGGCTACGGGAGGCAGGAAACTGAGATGGAGACTGTTGGAACGCTGACTTCTCCTGCTCCCTCAAAGATAATCTCTCTGCCCTTTTCCCCAAGGGCCTGGCACTAAACCTCTAACAGTAACACTGAAACGTCCAAGCTTTTATCCCTAAATACCAAGCACACACATACAGACACAAACATGAACATACAAAATCCCAAACACACACACAGATCTGTATCTCCTTCAAACACATTCAAGAGGAAAAGGAATTGTGCAGTGAATGTATTACATGGGATTTAGTATTCACCAGATATCCGTTTGCCTTAAAGGGATTTTGTGGACTGATCTTTTATATTCAGTGACCCCTGGCAATTTGATATGCAGATATTCTTTCCACATTATTTTCTTTGTCAGTTTCCTTTTGTAAAATGGTGTTATTTATTTCATTGACATGAGGGGCCTCAACAAACTAAGAAAGCAATCTATTTCAGAGGGTAGACTTGATTCCTCTTGTTTTACTTGTCACCAACTGACGACAGAGACATTGTGCGGAGATAATAAATGTGTTTTGTACAAGAAGGAATGTCACACTTTGTGATATATAAGCTAGGCCAACAAATAATGGAATTTTTCCCACCGCTGCCTTTCTTCAAGATTCAAGCCGAAGTTGAAGAATCTTTGGACCAAGAACCAGGAAGTCAACACAGCCAAACTTTGACATTAAAAAGCTTCAGCCTTGATGTGGGCATGGAAAGACTGTAGATGTATATGATGATCTGTGTAATATTCTGAAATGGTGTAATAGGTAGAACCTGCCATCCTTTGTTTTTTACACCATTTTCCTAATACTGACCCCATGTTTTTCTTTTTAACAGTATTAACTTGTTTTATACTTCAAGAAAAGATAAGAATTCATTCCGTATTTTGGTTTAAATTCTGAAAGTACAGGAAATAAGTTTTTCTGAAATGATCTGCAAATATCTCTGCTTAAAGTGAGAAATTGGTTTTATGCACCAGTGTCACACAGGCAAAATGATTTCTCATCCATCCTCAAAGCAATTAGATCTCCCATCACATCATTCCCATCTGTGCAACTCTACACGCATGCAAAGACGAAGGCTTCATTGGGGAGGTTTGGTATATTTTGTACAGATCTAGTACTATGAATTATTTTTGTTACATATTCTATCAATGCATTATAGCACAACCATATTTCTATTTGACATAAAGCATCAAATGTAAGACTAAATCTGGCATTAAAGCTTTGTAGATTTATATATGTCTGTAAAAATGTTTTTTAAAGCATATCTTTTAATGTATGAGGAGAGTGGCTGACACTGTACCATAGGAACTGTGTGAATACTCTGCCCTGTGGAGCAGACAATGAATTATATTTTTTGGAAGTGGCAGCACTGTTCAAATCAGACATTTTTTTTCCCTTAAGTTCAAAGACAATAATTTTTAAATGAAAACAGTAAGAGAGATTATTACTTTGGTTAGTCTTTGATGGATCCTTTTGTAATTTATGTATCTCAGACAGCATCAGCATTCTTGTTTGGTTTGCTAATTCCCTTTCATTCCTTTTTGTCTTTCATATTTTGTCTTTCATATTCAGTAATCTCAGTAGAACAGAAACATTTTGGTGTAATAATACATTGGCAGGATGACTACACTTTATAATTTTATGTCATTAACCAGTATTCACAGCCTGTAAACCTTCAGATGTATAAATGCTTTCACATGATATCCACTGTGCTATACTGCGCTGTTTAAATCATTAACAGAACCGGACCAGAAATCTAATCATGAGGTTAAAGTTGAAGTATTTAAAGCCTTTCAAAAAAATTAAATAACTTGAGAGAAATGTTGTTAAGTTGTGGTCATTATCATGCTCATTCATTTTGTTTACCTCTTGACTGTAATCACTATCAGTCATCAAAATAAAACATGAAAAACATCAGACTCTTGATAATTTTCTATGAAAAAATGGCACCCAACACACTTTGCATTTCAAAATTGGCATTTGCAGAGAACAAGTACACAATCTAGTACTATATTGCTAATAATTATTAGTAATTGTGTACTAGAAGTTAGATGTTATTCATACACAAAATAATGTCCTTAAAAGGTTCACTCAAGAATGCACATAGATGATTATTACTTTATTGTAGCTGTGATGTGAAGATTTTTATTTAATTTTTTCACAGTACACACACCCCACTATGTATATACTGAGATCCTTAGTTGAGTGTTTTAGAAAGTCAATGAACAAAAGCTGCAACCAAATGTACTGTAAACTATCCAAACACTCCAAGTTATCAGACCCAATGGCAGACGTGTCCAAGTACACTGATGGCACTAATGTTATTGGGTTATTGTTAAAGCTAAAACTAACTGATTGTTATTGGCTGCTCATAGTAGAGCTTGTTTTCTACTTATTACTATGTGATGTATGACAACTGAATTATATATTATGAATTATGCATTTCTAATGTAAAATTTGTAAAAGAAGCCGTGGCTTCCAAAAAAAAAAAAATGCTGTCAAGTAAAGAGCACATTTTCTTGGAAAATGTGGTCATTTAACGATAAAGGCTGATCTTGCAGCGCTCCTTCTCACCTCTCGAGTTTGGTGATTTGGCAGCAGATGTTGACATATTTTATTGAAAAAGAGAAAAAAATATATATTTATCCTGATATGTAGTCTGGAGACACATTTTTGCCCACAAACAGTCTTACATGAAGTTTAAATTTTTTTAATTTAAATTTCAATTCAATTACTTATTGTCTTATGTTTCCCTCTGGTGGCAAAAAATTAAAACTGCACAATCGTGAACCCCTTTGCCTACTTTAAGATAACTTTTCCCTATTTGTCTTCTCGCGACGTGACCCTTCTGTAGACATTTCCTCTTATGTTGTAGTGTATTATAACCAAAGAGGTCATAACTGCAAATTAAGCTTTTGGGTCAGCGGACGAAAAAAAAAAAAAATCCACAAATGATCCTTCGAGGTTTCCGTACTGGACGAGTACATCCCGGAGGAGTTTTGGGAAATTGCGTTTATCCCAGAAACACTACGTCCACTCCATAGTTAGCACCGTTTGCCTGTTTTATATTGGAATACATCTCCCATAAAGGAACGCATCTCACCCGTGTTCCGTTTGACTCGAGCTACAAGCTCTCGTGCGGTGCCTGGCTGCAATATAGATCTTTGTGTAATAACGGTAACTCGAGCCAATAGAGACAATTAGAGTTAGCTAGCATTGTTTGAATGCGATTGGACAAGGAGATACTTAACTTGAAAGCTAGAGTACGTGGGGTTTTGTTGAAAAAGTCTCAATAGGTCAGTAGCAATGTAACTAATATCACGTGTGATACTTTGCTGAATGTGAGAGGTGTGACATTCATGTCTGTATCACCTTTGTTGACACACAGGATTGGAACTAATATTTGGAGGAGCAGCATTAAATGTGTTGGTGTCTTTGCTACATGTAGTTATCCGCCTCACAAACACAGCAGCACAGCATCATTTTCTGCTGTATCAGTCATTAACCCCTCAGTTAACTTTGTATGGTTCACAAAATTATTGGCTTTCCCTGGCTTTGAAAGGGGTCCTGGTCATTGTAATAAAGTTTGAATTTCCTCATGGCAAAAGAAGAATGCATTTCCCAAAGGAACAAAACGGACACTTCAGCACTTCGAAACAGGAAAGTCCATTCCTCCACAGGAGAGTCCAGTCAGTCCCCAATCACTCCTGTGGCAAAAGACAACAACGTTCAAAAAGCAGGACGCTTGTCAGAAGATGACACCCAGTCCTCAAATGGCTCATCTGCTCAGTTTTTGGGCAAGGGAAGTAATGAATCCCCAAGCAAATTGCTACTGATGCTGGTGGTGGGACTGTCTTTCTCTACACGCCTCTACAAGATAACAGACCCCCCACATGTCTGGTGAGTACAGTTTCCCTACATGTTAATGCATTTTATCAGTGTGGCATTTTTATCCCTGATGGCTCTGCTGTTTGTTTCAGCTGGGATGAAACCCATTTTGGAAAGATGGGAAGCTACTACATAAACCGAACCTTCTTTTTTGATGTCCATCCTCCACTTGGAAAAGTAAGACGGCTGTGTGTTGCTTTCACGTAAACTCAAGGGTCTTCGTGCAGACTCTGGAATAACGTGTTGGTCACTCTGTTGCAGATGCTGATCGGTCTCGCTGGTTATATGACTGGCTACGACGGCACCTTTCCCTTCATAAAGCCAGGAGACAAGTACGAGCACCACAACTACTGGGGGATGAGAGGGGTATGCTGCTTTCCTCGCACTGCATGTCACAACTTTAAAAGGACTAGATGTGCTAAAGCTGCAGCTGTTTTTGTCCCGATTTAATTTTATATAGTTGTGTGCCGTGCTGGGTTCCTTCCTCCCAATCTTTGCCTACCTCATAGTGCTGGAGCTGTCTCAGTCTCACGCTGCTGCTCTCATCACTGCCACCCTGCTCATATTTGGTTAGTAATTAACTATCATTATGTGCACAGAGACACGTGGGAATCAGAAAAATGTATGAAAAGATGTCTGTTTTGCTGATGTTATGGTTTAAATGGAAATATATATATATATATATATTTAAAAGTCACAGGTGTTTAAATCTCTAGCAGCATCCCCTCACGTTGTTGTGATAAGAAGAGTAAATTCTTCTTTACATGACCTTCCTGACAGACACAGGCTGCATCACCATCTCTCAGTACATCCTGTTGGACCCCATACTCATGTTCTTCATCATGGCAGCAGTGCTGAGTATGGTCAAGTTCAGCCAGCACAGATACGGGTGAGACGCCACTAAAACCTTTATCTAATTCTTTTTGTTCACTGTTTTGGTGATCAGTTGAGCAAGTTGATTGTTAACCTCCTCATGTTTAACTCTTTCGGTGCCATTGACGTCTATAGACGTCAATTTAAAAAAAAACGTGACTGCCAAAGACGTCTATAGACGTCAATTGCGTTTTTTAACGGAGCGGGCTGGGGGACAATCTAGCGGAGTTCGTCACTAAATCGTAGGCTTGTAAACACTAAACAGAGAATATACTGGCAAAATTACCCACAAGGTGGCAGCAGTGCCACTTTGCACAAAAAAAAGCTTGTTTTCTCCATTTTTTTTGGTCAAACAGCTGTTTTTGGTGAAACCAACCTATGTTCTACTGTCTATTACTAAAGGACTGAAAATGGTAGAAACAAACTTTTTTTTCCTGATCAAAGAAGAGAGTCTACTCTTTCTTTTGGTAATTTCGGTGTGTACATAGTCATAAGACACACTTTTCTGTGGGTCTTGGAAAATCAGTCAAAATATTGTAAAACACTTGGCAGTATGGGTCTCTCTGCACTGAAAATGGCTGGCAGCCAATGAGTTAATGTAAAATTGCCACACATTTCTGACCTACTTAAAGGTAGGGTAGGAGATCCTGGATTTTGAGTCCAGCGAAGCTGCATTTTGAAAATACACAGGTAAAAAGTCCCAACCCTTTTCTTCACTTTCCCCCGAAGGCACGCCTCTAGAGTACATGAACGCGCACGAGCACGAAGGTGCACGAGCGCTGTTCTGACAGCAAGCATCGATCGTTGCCGTATTTAGTATTTAGTATATGCTAACTATACGTTTAATAATGCTAGGTGCTAGCCAAGCTGGCTTAGGGGTGGGCGATATGGGCAAAAAAAAATATCTCGATATTTTTTAGGATTTTCACGATAAAGATATTTTGACGATATTTTAAAAAAAAAATTAAAACTTGCTTTAAGATCACAATAAAATGAACACAAGCATGCAAGTCTAAGAACACACGCCCGGTACAGTGAAACTGCGAATGGCTCAGTTATGGTTCCTTTGATCGCTCTACCGTTACTTGGATAACTGTGGCAATTCTAGAGCTAATACATGCAAAACGAGCGCTGACCTTTGGGGATGCGTGCATTTATCAGACCCAAAACCCATGCGGGTGCCTCTCGGGGTGCCGCTGCCGCTTTGGTGACTCTAGATAACCTCGAGCCGTTTCTCAGGCTACTTCTCCCTCCGGAGAGGGAGCCTGAGAAATGGCTACCACCACATCCAAGGAAGGCAGCAGGCGCGCAAATTACCCACTCCCGACTCGGGGAGGTAGTGACGAAAAATAACAACACAGGACACTTTAAATCCTTTAACGGGGATCAATTGAAGGGCAAGTCTGGTGCCAGCAGCCGCGGTAATTCCAGCTCCAACAGCGTATCTTAAAGTTGCTGCAGTTAAAAAGCTCGTAGTTGGATCTCGGGATCAAGCTGACAGTCCGCCGCGAGGCGAGCTACCGTCTGTCCCAGCCCCTGCCTCTCGGCGCCCCCTCGATGCTCTTAGCTGAGTGTCCCGCGGGGTCCGAAGCGTTTACTTTGAAAAAATTTGAATGTTCAAAGCACGGCATGGCGCCGAGGTAAGGGCAGAGGACCACTGGCGCCGCACTTTATTGATTTTTGGCGATTGAAAAAAATAAAAATAAAAAAATATATATATATATATAGCCTATATCTCGATATTGCAAAATTACTTATCGTCAAAACAACATTCACGATAATTTCGCAAACGATACATATCGCCCACCCCTAAGCTGGCTCTAGTTTAGCTTCCTGCCAAGCTTCTGGGCACACGTAATTCGTTCACGGAGCAGGGTAGGCGCACAGGGGGAAGGAGGGGGAGGGAGGAGCAGATTGCAGTTTGATAGACGGCATCAGAATCCAAACATTGTTAACGGTCCGTTCAGTATGATTGGATAGTGTTTTTCCTGGATTGTACGTTCTAGAGGCCACTAAAACTTTTCATATTTGTGTCAAAACTTTTAATTAATTGGTTGCATGGGGGTGTGAAGAGTATTTCAAGCAATATGTAAAAAAATGTTCCAGAAAAAGATCCCCTTCCCCACCTTTAATGCAACTATGGATTGTATATCAACTTAACTCTCAGGTTCGACTTTAGGCTGCTGCAGTCTTGGGTAATTTTCTTACTTGCTGTTGATGTTAAAACAGATGATACATACATTGTGTCATTGGTATGAAATTTTTTTATTATTTTTTTAAGCTTTTATCAAGCAGCAAAGCAGCAAATGATTTCTCCCCTCACTTACTGTTGTTTTCAGTCCTTTCACTGCACCCTGGTGGCTTTGGCTGGTACTGAGTGGTGTAAACCTTGCTGGGGCTCTCGGGGTTAAGTTTGTGGGTCTGTTTGTCATCCTCCTGGTTGGGCTGAACACAATCTGGGACCTCTGGAGAATTTTGGGAGACCTGAATCTCTCACTGGTAAATAGAGGCATATTTTAACAATTGTAACTGTTAGTGTTTATTAGTTATGCGTGAAATTTTACCAGCTACCAACCATCTTCTCTGGCTCCAGATGGAGATTGCGAAGCACTTCCTGGCTCGGGTTGTTGGACTCATTCTGCTTCCACTCTTCCTTTATGTTACAATATTTGCGATCCACTTTGTTGTGTTGAACAAAAGGTGAGTTTGATTGCTGAAGAAAGTGTGATCGTTGTACAATGTCTGCCACATTGTTTGAGTGATCATGGTTGTTTTCTCTTGTCAGTGGACCGGGTGACGGTTTCTTCAGTTCTGCCTTCCAGTCCCGCCTAATTGGGAACAACCTGCACAACGCATCCATGCCTGAGTGTAAGTCCCAAACACAGCTTTGGTTTTTTGTTATAAAACCAAACACTGCTGCAGCTGTGTTTACTAAAAGTGGAAAAAGAGGTAAAAGAGAAATGTGGGCATTTCCCTTAATATGTTAGCCAGATGGGTTGAATGTTTGTTTACATTCTGCTGTCTGAGCATGTCAGAGTTTTACCATTAACGCTTATTTAAGCTCAGTTACAGAATTGGTATGTACGTAGGGTTGTTACTAAAACACTTCAAACTGCATTTCAAAATAAGTTTTTCAATGGAGGCTTTTATTTGATATGTTTTAATGGTGAAGATGTGTTGATCTTCTATTTTTCTCATGCAGACCTGGCATATGGCTCCACCATTACAGTGAAAAACCTTCGTATAGCCGGAGGTTATTTACACTCTCATTGGCACTTGTACCCAGAGGGAGTTGGAGCAAAGCAGCAGCAGGTTAGGCTACAGGTGTAACTTTGAAATGTTGAATTGTATATGTGATGTACTTTACACTGCATTACTTTATTTTTTTCTCTTATTTGTAATCAACAGGTGACTGCCTACCTCCATAAGGACTACAACAACTTGTGGCTGGTTCATAGACAAGATGAAAATGACAGTAAGAAAATTATGTTGACCAACGTTTTAGAGTGTCCGACTACACTTATTTCCCACTGTCATTATTGGACCTTTTAGTTCTTGGTTTGATCCTCCTGTGTCTTCAAAACTATCTTAATTCTTTGTGGCATAGAGTCGACAATTTCTTTCGTGTTTAGTGAACATTCTCCAGAGATTTTGATCCACATTTGCATAACAGTCAGTGTCAGGTGGTTGGTGCAGATTTGTGGGCATCACTTCATGATGGCATTGTCCTGCTCTGTTGGATTGAGATTTGAGGACTGTGGAGACCATTTTGAAGGCGCAACTTGTGAAGTGTAGCATTGAGTGGATGTCTTTTGACAGTAATTTATTTTCCGTATTTATTGTTTTTCTTTGATCAGCTCAATCAGAGACCCCTGATCTGGTTCGTCACGGTGACATCATTCGATTGGAGCACAAAGAGTAAGTATCATAAGTCCACTTTCCCCATTGAGGTCTCAATCCAGTTTTTTTAAAATGCTTATTTTTATTTTTATTTGTTTTTCAGGACAACCCGTAACCTTCACAGTCACCTCCATGAAGCCCCTCTAACCAAGAAACACCTTCAGGTTACAGGCTACGGAACTGTAAGTACATTTATAACATAAGTCTGTAATTTTTACGTTATTACTGTACATACAGTCAACATGAAGAAGATTGTAGAGTTGCTAAACTGTTTATCTTATTGTGCCTGTTCTTAGAATGGAACAGGGGACACCAATGACCTGTGGCAGGTGGAGGTGTGTGGAGGTCGAAAGGGCGACCTGGTGAAGGTGCTGCGCAGCAAAGTTCGCTTTCTGCACAGAGCTACCGGCTGCGTGCTTTATTCCTCTGGCAAGACTCTTCCAAAGTGGTAAACCAGTCTTCTCAGCTCCAATCTAATTAGATTTTCAGCCTATGGACAGTCATGCACTTCAAGGCAAGGCAAGGCAAGGCATCTTTATTTATATAGCGCATTTCATACCACAGGCAACTCAGTGTGCTTTACATAAAGACAATGCATTTTAAAGAACAGCATAAAGCAGCATAAAAACAAGCAATTTAAAGAAAAAAAGAAAAAATAGAACAAAAATTAAAGCAATCAAAGAAGAGGGGAAAAAGAAAAATATAAACTCAACCATAAGCACACCGAAAGAGAAATGTTTTTAACCTGGATTTAAAAGTGCTCACAGTTGGGGCTGATTTCAGTTCTGCTGGTAGTTTGTTCCAGTTGTGTGCAGCATAACAGCTAAAAGCTGCTTCACCGTGTCTAGTTTGAACTCTGGGCTCCACTATCTGACCTGAGTTAGTAGATCTCAGAGCTCTGCTGGGTTTATACTCAGCTAGCATGTCATTCATGTATTCTGGACCTAAACCATTCTGTGATTTGTAGACGAGCAGCAGAACTTTAAAATCTATTCTGTATCCGACCGGGAGCCAATGTAAAGACTTGAGAACTGGGGTGATGTGATGTGATCTCTTTGTTCTGGTTAAAACTCGGGCTGCAGCGTTCTGAATGAGCTGCAGCTGTTTGAGACTCTTTTGGGGGAGTCCAGTCAGAAGACCGTTACAGTAGTCAAGTCTGCTGGAGATGAAAGCATGAATCAGCTTCTCCTCATCTGTTTGGGACATGAAACCCTTAATTCTGGATATATTCTTAAGTTGATAAAAGGCTGATTTGGTGACTGATTTGATATGGTTGTTGAAGGTCAGGTCTGAGTCTATCAGCACGCCGAGGTTCCGGACTTGGTCTTTAGTTTCTAGAGACTCAAGATGTTTACTGACAGCAAACCTCTTCTCTTTGTTGCCAAACACAATGACCTCAGTTTTTTCTTGATTTAACTGAAGGAAATTTTGGTTTATCCACTTTTTGACTTGCTCTAAGCAGTCGCACAATGACTCTATAGGACTACAGTCATCTGGAGACAGTGCGAGATATATCTGTGTGTCATCTGCATAGCTGTGGTAGTTGACTTTAGAGTTCTTCAGAATTTGACCCAGAGGCAGCATGTATAGGGTGAACAGAAGGAGTCCAAGAACTGACCCCTGAGGAACTCCACATGTCATAGCCACTCGATCAGATTGATTACTTCCAATGGTCACAAAATAACTCTGCTCCTCCAAGTAGGACCTGAACCATTCTAGGACTGTCCCGCTGAGTCCTGCCCAGGTTTCCAACCTGTTCAGCAGTATACTGTGATCCACAGTGTCAAATGCAGCACTAAGATCCAACAGGACCAGAACTGACACCTTGCCTGAGTCAGTGTTCAACCTTATGTCATTTAACACTTTAATGAGAGCCGTTTCTGTACTGTGGTGAGGTCGGAAGCCTGACTGAAATTTGTCAAGGAGTCCACTGGAGTTCAAGAAGTTACTGAGTTGATTAAAAACCACTTTCTCAACAATCTTGGCTATAAAAGGAAGATTTGAGATGGGTCTGTAGTTGGTTAAAATGGAAGCATCCAATGTTGTCTTTTTTAGGAGTGGCTTGATGGCAGCTAATTTTAAGGGTTTAGGAAACGTGCCTGATTGAAGTGAGCAGTTTATTATTTGCTGCAAATCTGTTTGGACAGAGCTTACAATAGTTTTAAAGAAGTCAGATGGCATTGTGTCAAGACAGGATGTCGATGGTTTAAGATGCTGGACTGTTTCTTCTATGGTTTTTTGGTCAACTGTATTGAATTCTGACATCATAGTTGATTGATTCCTAGGTGGTTTTAAGGTTTGTGTCATTTTATTATTTTGCTCATTTATGTTGATATTTAGCCTTATAGATTTGATTTTTTCATTGAAAAAACAAGCAAATTCATTGCATTTTTCTGTGGAACAGAGTTCTGAAACTATCTGTTTTGTCAGCTTATTAACCATAGCAAACAGAGCACGAGTGTTGTTGATGTTCTTATTAATCATTTCAGATAAGTGTTGCTGTCTAGCGCGGAGTAACCCGTGGTTAAAATTACAAAGACTTTGTTTGTAGAGGTCATGGTGAATTTGAAGTTTAGTTTTTCTCCATTTACGCTCTGCTTTCCTGCATTCTGTTTTCAAGGCCTTTACCATCATAGTGTTTCTCCATGGTGTTCGCTTTCTGCTCAAGATCATCTTATTTTTAACAGGTGCAACAGTATCCATGACATTTGAGATTTTCAAGTTAAAGTTATCTAAGAGTTCATCAACTGTCTCTGCACTCGCAGTTGATGACATAGCTATAACTTCCATAAACTTAGCACTGGTATTCTCATTTATGTACCTTTTTCTAACAGACACACGGGTTAACTGAATGTTTGGAGTTAACTGTAAGTCAGAGAACACACAGAAATGATCAGAGAGCGCCATGTCCTTGATATCAACAGAAGAAATGTCAACACCTTTAGGTTTTATCTCTTTTCAGGGGCTGGGAGCAGGTAGAGGTGACCTGTAGTCCCTACTTGAAGGAGACTCCAAGCTCTCAGTGGAACATTGAGGACCATATCAATCCCAAATGTATGATAAACACAGCACATGTACTTCTGAGTTTTTTGTCTGTATTTCGTTGATGTCAGATGCTATTTAATATCTTACCATTTGCTTTTATGTGTTCTGGCAGTACCCAACATAAGTCTGTCTGTACTGAAGCCAAGTTTTCTGGAAATCCTACTAGAGTCACACATTGTAATGATAAGGGTGAGTAGCTATGGCAAAATGCCCCTCAAAGAATCTGTATTGTTAAAATGTGCTAATCTGAACATAAGTGTGTGTCATTTTAGGGTAACAGTGGCTTGAAACCCAAAGACAATGAAATTAATTCCAAACCTTGGCACTGGCCCATCAACTACCAGGTGCATTGAATGATCAGTAGTTTATTTATTTATTTATTTATTTATTTATTTATTTTTTTACAAAACTGTTCTTAACACCAAATGTTGTCGGTGTGTCTGCATGAAGGGATTGAGATTTTCGGGAGTCAATGAGTCAGAGTACCGTGTTTACCTGCTGGGAAACCCTGTAAGTCTTTTAAGCTTGCTTCATTTTCAAGTCGTCATTCTCATCTGATTCGACACGGATTCGTTTACAAATCTTTTGTTTTTTCTTCTTCTTCTTTAGGTGGTCTGGTGGATAAATCTGGCCAGTTTAGGCTTGTATCTCATCATGGCGGCAATGGCATCTGTAGTCATTCAAAGAGGCTTCTCACTGGGGCGAAAAAGAAAAGGCATGATTTTAGACAGTGGTGTCACTGACTGGTCAGTCATGGCTGCAGCAGAGATAAGAGGATAATTTAAACACGTATGGTAATCTGTGTTTCAGAGCATTCACGTGTGCTCACAAGAGGAGGAGGACTGTTGCTCCTTGGCTGGCTGCTGCACTACGTCCCCTTCTACACTATGGGTCGTGTCCTGTATTATCACCACTATTTCCCTGCAATGCTCTTCAGCAGCATGCTAACAGGTACCCGATCCCACTGGATTTAGCCCGATTTCAATACATAACACAGGGGTTTTCAAATTGAGTGAGACTGAATGGTAAGTGCTGAGGAAGAGACTTCCTGTATAAGATTAAAAAAAAAAAGCAATTAAGGATTAAGATAAAAACGAGGACATTTTTCATCCAAAATAGCATCTCTGAGTCCTAATTGAGTCCATCATAACTATTACATAATAGCCTGAGTGGAATTATTTGAACAAATTCCAACCACTTTGTGGTGCTAAAAGTGCTTAAATAATTTCCATCCACCTGCATAAACAAAGCTGGATGATACAAAGAGAAATGTAATGTTATCGTCATTATTTTCACATTACTCTCGAACGTTTGCACTCCCTCTGTCTCCAAACTATTATCTAAAACCGCCTCGTTTCTAATATTCTGCATTTGCTACTGGATGATGTGAATGTCACGGATTAACACTCTTAGCACTCCGAGGAGCACATTTTGGTTTGAGGCCAGAATTTAAATGGAGAGCCCAATCATTTGGAGGAAGTGATTTGACAGATTTACTGCAAAGAAATGGCGATAAAGGGGGGCCATACTACTAACCCTGGTGCTACCCTGTGGGAAATAAAGGAGACAGGGTTGTTGGAAGGAGCACAGTTGTCTCAGCTCTAACGGGAGGCTTCACTCATGTTGGTTGCAGTTTTCTGTTTAAAGCCCTCTGTGTCTCACAGGGGTTACATTGGACATCCTGTTGAAAAGTGCTGACCTGTTACTCCCCCCGCCTTATTCTGATTGGCTGCAGAGAGGTGGGCAGATGGTACTTCTGTTCAGTGTTCTGTACAGGTGAGCTGAGCACTATGAAAGAACATCTTGTGTGCATTTCACTGTCACATCCCGCCTGTCCACACTGATGTCTGCATTTTCCTTGTGATTATTCGGTCACCACCTCTTGATGCTCCCCGTGTGCCTTGTAAAATCTTCCGTAGTTGATTGGATCAGCTGTGGGTTGAAGTGTGGAGAAAAAAAAATAGGACATGTATCGAGAAGACAGATACCATTGTTGCATCTAACTGGTGCAACTAAGCTATACAATTTAAGCTGTTATTATCTGTTAGTCTACAAGTTAAATTTTTAACAAAAAACACTAATTTGATATTGTCAGTGTGCTCAGTTTAGGAACAATGAATGTTCAAAACATCAGCGCTAGAGAACGTAAATGTGGGACTCGCACCCTTCTCTTGATGTTCTGATTTTAAATCTGGAAGCACTTTTTATCTCATGAATGAAAAGTAATTTAATTATGTAAATCCATTTAATCCTTTCTCTGTCTGCCAGCTTCTACCTGTTTTCTCCTCTGTCCTACGGCATGACGGGCCCTTTAGCACACGAGCCAGGTAGCGTCATGGCTGGCCTGAAGTGGATGGAGTCCTGGGAGTTTTAGTCTGAGCCGCATGATCATGACACTAATGCTTCGATGTATATATGCTGTTCTCAGTGTGACGGTCTCAAAGAGTTTTGGACTGAAAGTGTTTACACATAAGTATTTCTGTAGGGGCTGGGTGAATCTCTACCTGTCCAAGTATTTCATGTGTTGTAAGACATCACAGATGAAGGACGCTCGATGAGACGGACATGAACTACTCCAATGTAGAAGACAGTGTTGTGGAGTCTATGAAAATAAAGTAGACTTTAATCATCACCAAACTGCCTTAAGTCACAACACAACTTCCATCTATACTAAGCAAAAGTGCCTGAAAGTGACTGATAACCTGAAAAGTTCAAATTATGCATTTTCTTGATTGTAAACATCACACATAAGGTTACGGGTTATCAAAGTGTGTTCTTTCATTTGCAACCGTCCTGATCTTTGTGATGACATTTTTATATTGTACTTAGCCTTTAGTGCTGTCTAGTATGACTACTACTGACTCTGTTTACATTTTAGTGTGATCAATAAATAGGGTTATTCTTGTATTTTCTGCCCTCTTGTGCTATATACTGAAACAAAAACAAAAACAAAAACACATACCACAAAGTCAGAAATGTGATAGAACTAAAAGGAAAATCTAAAAAAAGATACTTACAAATGTTCTATCCAAGAAAAAGGCATCTTCAAGTAGCCCATTAACCTTGAAAAATTATTAAAATGACTCAGACCGACTGAATTTGCTGCATTCAAAGCAGTGTCCATCAACAACTTTAGGAGATCAGTAAGAATTTTAAAGGACATTACAGATATAGGCAATAAAAAGACAATTAAATGATAAAAGAATGAAGTGGAGTGGAAAGACATTTTGAGAGAAAAAACTGACAAACCATTTTGATTGGTCTGAATGCTCAGTTTGATCCTTAATTTATTTGCAATTTTTCTTCATAGATCAAATCTCCCTAATTCTTCCTTTTTGAATGTTTTTACAATAACTGCATAAAGGAATTTAAAACATCAGTTATAGGAAATACTTGGATAGGATATAAAATTGTAAGACTGTATCTAATATATTTCCGCTTGTACCCAGAACACCTAGATCATGTTTCTAATGAAAAATGTAAAGTAAGAAATTATCCAGAAAAAAACAACCAGATGAATTTCCGTGATGTGTTTTGAAGCCTCGGGCTTCGCCTTGATGTTTGATTTATTCGATGACGGTGAGCTAGTAGGCCCCCTGGCGGTGTGTTCAAAAAGTACATGGCCATTCGTTGACACTAACTGCGACTGCTGCCATTGGTTGTCGTTCGTCACGTGATTATTGTGAAGATGGCGTCTCCAAATGGAGGTAAATTCTAATTCCTTACCCCGATACGACGTGAATAAATCGTAAATTTAACCTTTTCAAGCGAACGCAATCGTTCACAGGTGGAATACAGTTCTAGTAGAACCAACATAGAGAACAAAGTACGCGTGTTAGCGTTGTATTTTTACTGTTTGGAGATGTTATTCCGTTGATCTAAGGCTCCACTAGCCCTGTGTCATTTGTGTCCAGTGTTGAGAGAAGCACAGTGTACAGCTGGCTTGGACATGCAGTACAGCAGCATCCACACAGCTGATATCGTGGGTGCTAATAGCTTTTCACTAGCTTCTCTGTCACGTACAGGCTAAATCACCTCTATCTACATTATTATTACTCACAAATAGTTTTTTTTTCATAGTTTTGACAATATCGTATGTAAAACGTGAGGGGATTTAGTGGCGGTAGTTTCCCATTTTATTCTACGATTACCCTTCAAAACTGTGCAAATGCATACTAAAACAGCCAGCTCAAGTAAATTAGACAAAAACGTTGTACTTTTTTTTGTTTGTTTGGAGAATCATACATGTTACCTATCTATGAGTAAACCTGCATAATTGGCTGTTTAAGCTTAAGTTTGTGCATTTTTAATCTGTGGGATGAAAGGCAGGTGGGAGTTTGGACCCTGTTTTGTTCAAGAAACAGGGTTGTATCAAAGCCAGATCCTCACCACACGTTTGTGGACGTGTGTTATGGCATGAACAAAGGATGGTTTTGATGGCCTCAAAAATAGTAGCTGCTGTGGGTTTGGAAAACGTTCCAGTCGTCCAAAGAAACCGGTCTCCACCAGTTGCTGTAGGAATGTGTATATGTGTAAAATGTAACACAGAACTCAAGGGCTGATGATGGACAAAAAAACAACTGAGACCAAAATAGCACTTTTTGGTTTGAATGACAAGCATAAAGTGTGGAGCAATGAAAACGTTACAGAATAAGAGCCTCACCACATCTGAATGCTGGTAGTAGCATCGCGGAGTCTTAAAATAAAGAGTGTCGTGCAGTACGACAACAACCTTAAGCACTCAAGTGGCTCCAGAAGAGAAGACTAAAGGTAATGTTTCTAAATGGTCAAAGTCAAAGTCAAAGTCCAGACCGCTCAAGCAGATATTGTTGTTGAGTGACCTGGACCTGAGGTGAGCATTTTATGAGATCAAACCCACAAACATCACAGAGTTAAACGTCTTCTGTACAGAGGAGTGAGCAAAAAACATTAAACGCACTTCTTCCAAGAAAAAGTGGGTCACAGCATGCACTGAAAGCAAAGGTTCATGTGCTTTTGCCACAAAAAGATGATGTAATCATGGATCGCTTCACTCAATATTTAGATGTCCAGGTATTGAATTTTTGGTTGTCTGTATCATGTAGCTGTCTTCATTGACTTTTAGGACTTGTGTTACAATCTCGTAACGTCTTAGTTCATATTTTTGCAGAAATTATACTCTCAGGCAGAGCCAAGGCAAAGGAGGCCAGTAGTTAATGCGTTTAACACCACCACAGACGCTCATTTAGTGAGTTCTTATTTATTCCTTTTTTTGTGTGTGTGGTTGCACTGCACTGCAATATATTCAGCGTGTGTGTGATATTCTGCTCCCCGCTTGTATGTAAATAGGCGCAAGAAATTATTTGAAACATTTGCAGCGCTGCGTCATAGTTGTAAATAGTAATTTACACAAACTTTCTAAGTTCATGGCGGAGCTGTCGTGAAGACTATTTTTTTTCTTATTAACAAGCATTTTGATGTTATGTAAGCCAACGCAGGTGTTACTGATTAGACTCGTTTCCGCGCTGGTGTTTTAAGTACTCTGTGTTTCTCCTGGAGCGGATATTATTTCAACCATATGTCTCGTATAATAGAACACGACGATCAGCACCACAAGACGTGGCTGGAGTACATAATGACGTCTGAACTGGCATGTTGTTTGATATCCGGAAAAAAGGGGCTGCTTGTTATCTCAGACCCAAAAGGATTGGATGTAGTGCCTGATTTGGACATTTTACTCTAACGGAACCTTTCTCCTATGTGTCCTCTTTTAAAGGTGCTTTTCAAATGCTGCATATTAATTAAACTGAGTTTAGAATAATTGTGATTGGTTAACCGTAGTAGTTACATTGTGTTTATTCAGATGAATATTATATATTCTGTGCTTTGATTGACACCATTCCTGCATTTCCTTGAGGAAACGTAATAAAAAACTAAGAATGCTTTCATTGTCTTGTCAGGTGATGATTTTGAGACTTCTTTGTTGAGCTTTGAGAAGCTGGACAGAGCGTCACCAGACTTGTGGCCAGAGCAACGTGAGTTTGAGTCCTCCCTACTCCTCTGTAGCTAGTCACTGTTGCATTATGTCGTGTTTAATCTTAAGCAGCGTGTTATTTCTCACGCAGTGCCTGGAGTTGCAGAATTCGCAGCATCTTGCAAAAATGTGAGTTCGATTTGCAGTCGCTGGCTGGGATTTACAGGTTGGATTAAAAACATTTACGACGCAGAGCATAAGTTGCCCGCTCAGATCTTTGTTTTTTCTCACATTGCAGCCCATCACTAACTCACCCCCGAAGTGGATGGCGGAGCTGGAGAGCGAGGACATTGAAATGTTGAAAGGTTTGTGTAAACGGCAGAAATTCAGTCACTTTGAAAGAGTTTCTGTACAGCTGCAACAGTTGGTGTTAAACTGTTGGACCAGAGAGAGTTGACAGAAACGGCCTTAACTTATCATATAATGACAGGCGAGATCGGATTTCTTTATTTATTGTTTTAGAATTAGTTGCATGTAGCTAACAGTTTCTTTTTTTATGCTCTGCCATCTTTCTTTAGAGTTGGGAAGTCTGACCACAGCCAACCTGATGGAGAAGGTCAAAGGACTTCAGAATCTTGCTTATCAGCTGGGTTTAGAGGAGTGTGAGTACATGAATAATAGAGACGATATGAGGTGCAGGTGTGGATTCAACTATAAAAGGAGTCTTAGACGTGTGTGTGTGTGTTTTGCCTTTTCTGATTTGGGATTTAAAACTTAAAATTGACTGAGAGGAGCTGTGACACCGGTAGGTTGAGGTCAGTCACAAGCATCCTGGTTTGTGACATTTTGCCACCAGATGGTGCTAATAGCCTTCTGAGGCTCCTTTATTTTATAGTTGTAGATTTCACAGCATTCTTGACTACTTTCATGTTTGAATTCCACACAGTTTGACCTTACATTGACTGTATTTTTTTTAACCCAGAAACACAATGGCTCTTGTTGAGGTTGTAATTCTGCAATTCAGATCCAACTCCGCTGTCAAACGGCTATAAACGGTCAATAAGTTGACCTTGAGGTCTTAAAATAATGGATTCGGGTCAATCTTGTAAAGTGAAAAAAAGTTAAGAAAGAAGGGCTTGCCGACAAGAGCTCATACAACAAATGCTCAGACATTTGATGGATGCAAAATCTATTTAATCCATTCGCCACCGCCTCCATTGTCATAATCCTTGTGGAGTGTGGATTAGAGAGATGTAGCTAAGTGCTCATATTATCCTGAGAGGAAAAATGAGTATAAATTTGTCTAGTGGAAAAGCTCTCGTGATGCAGTGAAGAACGGTGGTGCACTCCTTTATTACTAGGATGAGATGTATGAATAAATTCACATAGGGGGTTGTCCTTCAAGGCAGGTAACAGCATGCCTGATCATACGCGGAAACGGATGCGAGTTTAAAGAGTAGGACATATTGTAGATGCAGCTTTGACACCTTCTCGTCTATGTTTTGAGAGGAATCAAAGTCGATAAAAGTTAGAGCTGCATGGGAAATGTTTAATGACCTACAATGTCATCAATAGATTTAACTACATAGTGATTTTAAATGCCAAATGTTTTCTTGCAGTGGTGTAATCTAAGGCAAATCTCTAGATTATGGTGCATTTGTTACTATTCACGAAAAATAGTTCAATCTGTTTGATTCCCCTCAACCAGGAGGAGCATGCAATCTTGCTGGTATGAAGATGTTAGCTGTCGTAAGTGTTGGACTGCTGGCTTTGCAATCATGTCGTGTACCTCGGGATGATGGGACACAATGATGGTTATTATTGGTGTCAGAGCAGCCCTGTAATCGGTGCCTGTTTAATGCCCTCTGGTTTAATTTTCTCCTTTTCCTGGCTGTCAGGGGAGGCCCTGTAAATCTCAGCTACTTTTTCATCATGTTTGTGCACTCTTCAGTGCCCGTAAACATCCTCCGCAGAGGCATGGCAGAGTGAGGGCAGGGGGACAGGATTTACTGCCCCTCCCCCTTCAACATGTGGACCATTAAAGTGGGAGCTGGTTAATAGGCTGAGCACAATCAAGCAGTGAAAACTCACCCAACCCCACTGCTGTGAGGGAAGCGGGCTTGAGCAGTACTGGCACAGGTTCCTGTTTTGCCTTTTGCATACTCATGTTTTTACATATGTATTAACGTGGATGTAGGGGGAGAATGTAATACACATTCCTCCTCCCACCAGCAACCCCTAAAACTGTGACGCTGGCCCAGTTATTCCCGCAGGGGCTTGACGCGTGCCTCCTCTTCAGGCACCAGCTGTTACTCTGCCCCATGATGAATGCCCCAGTCGTGGGCTGCTGAGCATAGGCATCAAGCCCCAAGTCTCTAGGGGAAGCTGAGGACTGTGATAAGTGCTGATATTGGAGGTAATTGAAAGCTGAGTGTTCCCTTGGGATGCGCTGAAGGGCCTCAGAAAACGAGACGGCTGGTAACATGGCTGCAGGACTTGCTGGGTTGTGGTATTTGCACACTTGTGGGCTCAAGGCTACTGACCACCATTTAACAGTTGTCTCCCTTAGATGTGCTGTTGATTTGGAGAGGTTTGTCCTATCTACTGTAGTTTGTTTCCTGACCTTGTATTGAAAATACTTAAAAGTTTTCTCACAATCTGCCTAAGTCCTTGTAGCCTTTATGGATTAAAACTTAAAATGTATTTTTGTGGCTGGGTAACTTCATGAGTTTATCTCTGACACTCAGCAAAGCTCAGTGTTTTGAGTTCTGGGGAAAAATGATCAAAATAAGAATTTGATTGATTTCTTTTATCCGTTTGCCAGAGTTGACTTCCCACACTCCTCTCCAGGCTTCTTCTGCTATGTCTTGACTTTGAGTGAGCAGAATGTGAGTTACTGCTAAAATTAGCGGTCAGAGTTGGTAGTTTGATATGGAGCAGAGAGGAAATTCAGCAGTAAATACAGTCAGTCACATATTCAGCGAAGGCCAGCATTTGGGCTCACTGTGGTTTCTGTAATGGCGTGAGGACGAAGGGAGAGGACATGCCTTCTTTAATGTTTCCTAAATGAAAGTACAGTGCTTCAGGAATGCCACAAATACTCAGACTCTCATGATTTGTCATATAATCAAGAGTTAAAAGCTGCTGATCAACACACGTCGCAACTCTGGGCAGAAAAAATCCTGTTGCCTGTTTGATCTCCTGAGATTTTGAGAGTTGACAAAGAGAGCTTTAGATTTATTGTACAATTCAGCCAAAGTATGTCATACCATTGTGTACATTTTATCACTGTAAAATCTCAGATTTACAGAGTGACTAAACGTAAATGGAAGACTTGGATCTCTCTTGTAAAAGAAGACCCGAGCACCCGATGGAATTGTCTTACAGTATTCAGTACACGTGTTTCCTTCACTCATGATTTTGACACCTTATTTATAAATGTAGTTGTATAAAATATCATCTCAATATAAAGGTGGATGTAATTCTCATTTGTTATAAATAATTGTGAGAGCAAATTTCTTCTTTTCTTTTCTGCTGAAAGAAAAATTCTTCTCATTTAGTTTTTCACGTTGGAGCCTGTGCTAGTTGAACATCAATCCTGTGTGCCAAGTCATTTTAAAATCAATCATTGGTTTTGAATTGATTCGTGACTCCCAAATTGTAATTGAATCGTGTGATATCTGAAGTTTCACACACAAACCATTGAGTCGATCTCTAAACCTTATTGATATTTAACTTAAATGGTCACACTGTGCACTCTGGGACCACCTGTTGTGGTTTCTTTCACACTCCAGATCACTTCTCTTCAGGTATAATACCACCCAGCATAGACCCAGTGTGACCCCTGTTGCATCTGCCTGTTTGAAGGTGAGGCTGAAGGGCGCCCTGCCCTGACAGCTCCTAATGGGCCTGTATTCACCACCACCTCCTCCTCACCCTCAGGATCAATCTCCAGCCTATTAGAAGCGTGCTGCTGCTGAATATGATTGCATTCACTGGGCCCTACTCGTGCTAATGTGCCTCCATCAATCCATCAGGGCGGGCTGACCGCGGGGCGGGCGGTTATGAAGTGCCTGAGCTGACAGCAGCTGAATGAGGAACAGGGTGTGCCTCCCCACCACCGCTGCCACTGCTCTTCCTCCCTCTCCTCCTCCTCCTCCTCCTCCTCACCTCAACTATTTCACTGTGCTCATGTTTTCACATCTCCCCTGTGTCTCCTTGGGCTCGAAGGAGCTTAACGGCGGAGTTAAGGCGCATCCCCTTTAAGATGACACAAGGTGAAACAAGGATCTTGGCTGGATCATATGCTTCCGTCATCTTAATCATTTTGACATTCAGTAACCTCAGGCCTCGTGCACAAATTGGCTCTAAAAGAGACATTGCTCAGATGATTCTAGGTGCTGTTTTATTCCAGGGCAGGCGTTTATAGACTCAACCACGTTGGAGAAATTTCACACGCATTTTGCAGCAGCATGACTGAAGCGTCTCATTGCATTGTGAAGCATGTTGCAGCTGTATCCGATGGAGCACGCTCATATCTGAGGCAGGATCAGTGTCGGAGCTGTGTGAAAGAAGGGAAACGCAGAGCACAACACACACACACTCACACACTGCTCCTCGTTCCTGCCTGCCGCCTCCCTGAGCAGATCGGAAATGACATCTCATTTCCATAAAGGCATTAGGAATTCATTGGATTTTCTTTCCCAGCTAATCATAGTGCGGGTATAAAACCTTTTAGGCTTTTTAATGAATGATTTTTGACTGATTGCCTATTAATAAGGACACCTCTTGAACAGGCATCGGCTGGGGCAAGGGTTTGGAGGTGCAGATGTGTTTGTTTTGGTGTGTAAGTGTGTGTGTGTGTGTCAGCCAGGCGAAAATGCATTGGAGGAGGAGGAGGAGGAGGGGGAGGGGGAGGACCCTCTCGGTTGGGACATAAAGAGGAACCAGTGGCTCCCCTGGGAAATCAAAGCTTGTGTCTGCATCTTAAATATCCCTGTGAAGTATCAATAAGTGGGTAATTGAATTTTGAACACAAACATGAGCGTCAGGTGTATGTGTTGCAAGGCGGGGGTGTTTGGGCGGGTGCGTCGGAGGAATATGTGTGCCTTCAAGTGTTTCCATGCTTGACTGTTTGTGTGTGTCATCTCCTCTGTGTCTCTCTTGCCCCCCGGGAGGAGGGCACTGAAAGTGGATGTTAAATCCATTAAATAAAGCTTACATCCCGTAATAGCTGAGCAGCACTCAGTGATGGGCAGTGAGGGTCAGATAAGTCCTCTTAACTCTTAATGAAAGTGAATTCGGCCCGTCAGGGCTGAGGTCCCGGACTCCAGTTAACCCAGGTGGTCATCTGTCACAGCGACTAAGAAGAGGCCAGCAGATCACCAGAAGCGTGCCATTGGCAGAGGGGGGGGTGGAGGTTTTGGGGGACAAAGTCATGATTACTCTCATTTCATACACAGGAGAGCGGTGGTGGGGGCGGTGGGAATGACACTTAGATCACTCGCCGTAAAGGAGGGGAAAGTAAGATGTTACAGCTCCGCATCTGTCCTTCATTTGCATTTGATCCACGTGGGATTTGCCAAATGAAAATGATTTAGCAGCGTGGAGCAGAAAATTGCAGAAACATTTGGAACAACAGCTTCCTGGTGGTTCAGATTAAAAAAAAGTAGGCAACATTTTGAAAAGCCCCCTGGCACTTTTAGCTGTTTGGAGATATAGGTTAATCTCCATTGTTGCTTTGTACCAAACAAGGCCTGAAAGCCACGACCGTGAAGTTAGAGGACCGAGGGAAAAATGGGGTGGAGAACCACTTTAGGTTAAATTAAGACTGTATTTGATACTGTATGTTGTTTTTACCAAAATACTGAAGCTGACTGGGATTAAATCTGAACAGTTGGAGCTAAATGATAATTAGATTGCAACAAATCAACAGGGCAAGGTGATGGCCTGAAGAATCCATAAGGTGTCATTTAGTATGGATGGCAGTTGTAACAAGATGCTGATTAACTTAGTGCAAAATTAGTAATTGACCTTTCTAATCAACTAAACAAATCTCTAAGTCCCCCTAATCAGTATTGATCTCTCTGAGTGTATGACAAAGCCTGTGTGTAAGTGTTAGTGTGTGTTAATCAGCATGCCATTGCATGGGTGTCTACTTTGAGTTTTTTTTTTTTTTTGCCCGCATGTTCTTATGTACATCTAAAAAAAACGGTGGAAACCATTGAGGTGGGTTTTCTTTTCCAATTATTAGTCTATAAAGATAAAGTATAAATGATTTGTTGAAATAAGTGTTCAAAGAAATCTGACATCAGATTGAGATGGAGATCATAAAATGCTGAATCTTCTTCGCCGTTACTGCAGCCGCACTAGAGTTGGTGCTCGCCTGGGAGTTTTCTGCATTTGTTTTCAGCAAGTAGAAAGCTTTCTCAGTTGAGGTCAGATGATTGACTCGGCCGTTTACTAACGTTCAGTTTATTCGCCCTGATTTTTTTTTCGCGGCGCGTCTTGCATCATTAGCCAAACATACTTTTAGCTAGCAATCCATCCGTCTTACAGAATTTTGTGCACCTCTACACACTTCAGCATTTATCATGCTACTTTCATCAGCAGTCGCATCATCAGAGAACATCACGGACTAAATATAAAAGATGGATGTAATCACTTGCTGTAAAAAGTTAATCCAGTATGAAACCGCAGTACCATTGTGGGCTGCTAGGCACTGACTGTAAAATGTCTGTGGCTCCAAATGAGTCCCATTTAAAATGAACTTCTCTAATCACATATGAATTTTCTCTAAAAGTCATCTTGGTGTCATTGGACGGATGCACTTCTGATTACTTGTGGTCCTTTTAAGAATAAAGTGTGACTAATGATGTGATCTGCTTTGGATCATGAGCTCTTCCCTTCAACTGCTGTCTTCTGTCACAGTTCTCAGCTTTGTGACATGTTTTAAGCAACAACAGTCTAACACATGGAACTTGTTTCCATGCTCATCGCTCAATTTGCTTTGCTCAGACTTTGATAATGTTCTTGCTCAGATTTTGGTTAGCTGTCATCGAAACGGAGTGTACGCTCACCCTGATAATACCACATATTATACATTGAGGGATGGTCTGGGCTGCTATGACATTGTTATTCGAGTTTGTGTCTGATTAGGGGAAGGCTGAACTGAACCTTAATTATTGCAACACTCTCTGGAGAGGTAGCACAGCCATCCGTGATCTGTTTTAAAGTTTGGTCTCATCATCAGATGGAGAAGGACACGACATCGTCCAAATCAAAAAATGTGAATTCCTGCCGTTTACTGTTCCTTGTGGTACTGCTCCAAAAAGGAAGTGACACCGTCGCTCTGATAGTTTTAGGGTCATCTCAGTGTAATTGCTTTCCTCACCTAATTTTAATGGCTTCATTTCAATTTAAAGCACCCTCTGCATGTCCAGGAGTCTGCTGATGACTTTGTTTAGGGTGATTTGAAGAGACAGCAAAGTGCAAAATGAAATCATCCCTTTCCAATTAGCATCATCTTTACCCTAATGATGGACACCTCAAGGTGACATGGCCTCCACGCCCAGATGCACCATTATCATTCCACCTTGGCCAACTCATCTAAATTACTAAATACCTCGTCTTTTTCATTAGCCGCAGCAGGCATGGCAGGCTGGGCCCCTCTACACCAGCAGACAATTGCAGTCCCAATCATATTTTCCTTTTATGAAGGTGGATAGCTTTATGCTTAACTCCCATTTGAAATCAGCCCTCTTTGTTGCTCTGTATTCTTGTAATTGTGCGAAGTGCTGAATTTGTTAAACGTCAAATAAAGTCATTTAGAGGATCCCAGCCTTGCAGCCCATTTAAAAACTGTTGGAGAGCTGAGAGGCAGAGATGCTTGTGATCTTTAACGGAAAGTAAATGCCGTACCTGGGTGGTGCCTCTCCGGGCCGATGCCTTCAAAGTCCCTGCAGTCTCCATGGACACACGGGTTTGTCTGTCACAGAAAGGCCTCAGCAGTGATTTCACTCCCAGTGGAAATCAGTTTCATAAAGGGCCTTCAGCAGGGGGGCTGATTCCAAAACCTGCTTCTCAGATTCACCTCAAATATTTTTGATATGTCAACACAGACTAATTATACAGCTTACTGCTGTGCTTGGCTATGTTAACAAGTTTACTGATGTGATTGACTTGCATCACAAATGTCGATGAATTTTCATAGTAAACATGAATAATGTGTGGAAACCATTTGAACTAGTTTACAATAATGATGCCCTTTAACTTATGCCAAAAGGGCCAACATGTGACTGTGTTTGCGACATGGTTTAATGTGTTGATGAGATTATAATGAAAACTCCTGTATGTATTGTACTGAGAAGTTTAAAAAAATATATCTATATCCTGCTTCTAGACACAGCAAAGTAGAAACCAGTTGATCTCTCAGAGAGCACATCCTCTTCCAAGGCCAGATGCCCAATTTCATAGTTTTAAAGAAAATGACCCAGTTTCATGCCAGAATTGAAAGATTTCATCTTCTGTTATTGAGCTGCCTCTCTATGAAGTTTCAAATGACTCGGTGCTTGGGTGTAATGTTACAAACAAATGGCACTGGAAACTTGCTTCTGCCTCGGTTCTGCTGTTCCCACTGTGTAAAGAAAAAAGATGTGAGGACGGTTGCATTCGGAGGGTTATCTAAGCCTCCGTGGTTCCCAGCCTTTAAGGCCAGACTGCTAAATTAAACCAAGAATGCTTACTCGAGATCCCTCCTCATAAGTGTAATGTAATGTATACGTAGTGTGTCCCTTCCTTATTTGTTTGATTTGGATTAATGTTTTAATTTGAATTGATAAAACTGTTATTTCCTATCCAGTTTAACTTGTTACAAGCCCTCATGTTGAATGTCTGTGCTGCTAATTTGTTGCATGGATGACAGCCATTTCCCCTAATTTGTCACATGTAGAGTCATTTTCCTTTTGTTCTCTTTGCTCTCTCCTCTCTTTTCTCCTTCTTGGTAACTTGCATGAGTACCCGCACCACATAGAGACAGCAGTCATACATTCTGAAGAGTCTTTGGTAGCAATGTGCATCTCCATTTAATGTTGTTTTCCTTGTCCTAAATGAGCAGATGTTTGTATAAATTGCCTTACAGAGTGGTAATGCAGGTACTGATTACATGCTTTGCATTATTAAACAACAGTTCTGATGCTGTAGAGCTGCAGGCAAATGTTTTGTTAGTTGTCAACGATTCTTAGAAGTAAAATCTTAATCATTCATAAGCATCTAATTGATCAGCAGTGCTCTCTTCAGCGATTTGGTTTATTCCTAATATTTGATTTATTTGTCTTCTTGTTCTCCAGCCAGGGAAATGACCAGGGGGAAGTTCCTGAACATCTTGGAAAGACCCAAGAAGTGACAAATCTTTTTTGTTCAAGCGACTGGAGAGTTTGGATTCCACTGTGATTCTGATCTGTTTGTTCAGAACCTCACAACAAAGTACAAAGACTGTGCGTTCAAACCGGAAATTGGGGCAAAATGCTCACTTAACACGTAGATCCTGTTCAGACTTCTCGGTGCACCTTGTCCAGATGCCTTCACTTTCATGGATACCTACTACTTTTCACTGAATTTCTCCGTGGCTTATAGACCTATCTTGATTTTTTTTTAAAAAAGTTTCCTTATTTATTCTTACTTCTCTTTTAAAGATGAATTAGGTTTTTTTTTTGCAGTTCGCGAAGTTGTATAATAAAGATTAAAGAAAAAACAATAAAAGAAGATGGCTGTTTATTTAAAGTTCCCCTTTAAGTGATCGAGTTAGAAACCGAAGCTGCGAACTTTTGTGATGGAGGACTTTTCAGAGATTGTTCAGCTTTTAATTAGGGCAATAACTTCATGCTTCCGCCATTTCTCAAAGTGCAGCACCTCTCTGCTGTGGGCATGTAAGGGGCTCCGACATGAGAGTGCTTTCCCGGCTACCAGGGCATGTTTTCCGTTTAATGAGCATTGGAAGCAGGGTCTCCTGCACAAAACATTGCGTAAAAATAATATTGCTCATTGTCATCGCCGTTAATAAGAGTTGACATAATTACGGGGACCATTTCTTTTCTAATTAGCACACTCCAGCCTTGTCGGAGCTAGCGGCCGAGCAAAAAAGAGAATCAGACAGGCATGCCGAGTGGGAAACAAAAAGAAGTCCATCCGCCATAATTAGGTAAGACAATGCCTCGGACTGTTCTCGGCTGGAGATGTCGCTGGGGCTCTGGCCGCTCACTCCCAACAAGTTACACTTCTCCCCAGGCCACTAATAAGCCCCTAATCGTCTTTCCGATTCACACGGAAGAGGCCGCCCCTTGCATCGGTGGCTTCACCCCCTGCCTCCCACACGGACCCCGGTTCACCTCTGCGGAAAAAAAAAAGAAAAAAAATCTTAATTTGTCTCTGGGATCTGAAAAGGGGAAACTGGGGTCCCTTGGACTTATCATGTGCCCCTGAATGGGAGGACTGGGGAAAGAAAAGTAATATTATTCATTGCCGCTGTCCACATAAGCTTGTTTGCGTATTGTATGAAGCGCGTGAGTGCACATGGAGCCAGCTGCTGACACATGTTTAAGGGAACCAGAAGTTGGGCTCGTGTTTGGCAGAACCTTTGAACGCGAAATTCATTGAGAAGTCGCATAAATCCGGTGTGAAAATTACAAAAAAAAAAAAGACAAGTCTCTCTCTGTCCATCCATCTGAACGCTGGTCCTTCAGGCTTTTTGGGTTTTCCTGCCTTCGGTTTTCAATTATGCAGCACAAACATTTAATTGTGTTATTACGAAATTGAAAATACAAAATCGTCAATGGCACCACAGATACAGCCTACTGCTTTAGACTATAAAACCGGAGCTCTTTACATCTCTAAATATTTATTCATGCATTCATTGTAAGGGAAAGCAAAATGCAAACAGGTCGTTTAACCTCGTTACAGGCTGTGGTGTTGTGTTAAGTAGGCCTGTAAAGCATGATTTTGTCTCGTGTTCATGTTAAATCCTTAAGCTTTCTGTAGGTAAATTCCTTTTTTTTCATTCATTTTTAAGCGTTATTGGCCATTCTAAAACAACTCAGCTACAGCCGGACGTGCTCATGGACACTTGTTGATGCTGCTTGGCGAACATTGATCAGTCTGCTCTCTGACATCCTCAATATGGTACACGCACTGTTGGCTGGCTGTCGCCCGCCGCCTCCCTCCAGCCAAACAGACCCTTCCAGAAACAGGTCAGCCCCCGCAGAGCTGGTCATCCATATGGAGAGAAAGTAAAATCAGTCCATCCATCCGTCCATCCGCAGTGCGTTGCCCTGACCTCACATGCCTCCGTGCCCCGACAAACGTCAATCCGATGTGCCCAGAGCCCTTAAATTAGCTGTCAATTAGTGCAAATTAATCAACTGCTCGCCTAATTAAGCAATGCCGACGGGCAGCTACCAAACATGCCATTGTGAAGGAGCCATGAGAAAGCTGCGGGGCTTGCAAACTCTCTCTGTGCTGGGGAGGAAAGGGAGGGAGGGCATCGCATCACACCAGGCCCTGCAAGCTCTCTGGGTAAGCAGAGGCTCGGGCTGTGCTTTGGGTTTTTCCCCTGACTCGGCCCTACATGTGTGCTGTCATCAAGTTTCCTGCACCCTGTTTCAACACCGAGGATCCAGCTTGACTCATACATGCACGCGCATGCGAGTTTTCTGTCCGGATTTCTGGCGGAAATCTTGCAATCTTTTGGGCACACTTACTAAAAAAAAACTATATTTGAGAAAAGAATCAATTGCCAGTGTTGCATTAATATTAGATATCGAGAAATGATGTGCAAAATCTTTCATTACGGGGTGTGCTGGATGAGTTAATCCAATATTTCCATTTCAGCAGAGCAGCTCATCAACATTTGACCTTCCTTTAAATGTAAAATTCATTTTCACAAAACCCAAGCTTTGCCACATGCATCAGCACAATATGATACTTGCTATGCATTAAGGTGGGCGGTTTTAGTTTTCAGCATATTCTGACCTTATGGAAACGACTCCTGTTTGAGTCGTTATACTTGAGGACACTTTCCAAGTCATTTTACATTGAGCGAGGACGAAAGCAAGTGGGTGCAAATAAACAATATATATATCCAACAGCTGTTTTCTTTTTAATCTGAACCAGTCTCGTCAGATCCTGCAGGTCTTTGATGTGCAAACTGCACGAATGACTGGACTAAATCTTCTCTTATTAAGCAGCCCCAAATCAGCATTCACTCATTTTAACTGGAGATGGATGGGCAAACAAAAACCAGAGGAGAGAGTGCTGCACTGTCAGCAAACAAACAGAAAAAAACAAAACAAATGTATTGCGGCAGGAGGGGCGACGGAGTGAGGCTCAGGAACTTCCCTGTAACTGACGGGTCATTCTGACTCACACCCAATTCCATGTTAATAAATGACTCGATCCCAACAGGCTGATGTGCTATTAGCATATCCTAATAACATTGATTTATTCATTAATAGAATTTCCACTAAATAGGCCCTAATTACTTTCAGCTGGCCAGCCACTAACTGCAGCAGCAATATTTTCCCCTCTTGTTAATCAGCAGCTCATTTTACGCTGATATAAAATATGACTTTGCAAGGCGGGTCAGCGGGGGCTCTCCATCTCTGACACGCACTTTGTTTAAGGCTACTTTTGTAAATCGCATGGCTGAACTTTTTTTTTTTTTTTTTTTGCTCCAGTTGCATTACTCGCCTCTGCAAATATTTGCTCTGTAATTGGGATGATTTGTTTATTATTTCACCTGAGAATGTCCTTGATAGAGAAAGAAACCCTTTAAATCAGTTGTATCAGGTCATTTTTTTTTATCAATTTCCCCCCAAATACACCAGATCTATTAATAAAACAACAAACGGTGTTGCTCTGAATCCCCAATAAGGAAGTACTATTTTCAGTGTGCTATCAAATGACATTGAACGAATACAAATAACCAACAGTCCCCATATTGTTATTGTTGTTAGTATTATTGTTGTTATCATTCTATTATTAATCTTGTATGGGCTGCCGCTGTGGGATTAGCGCCCTCCAGGACTCTGCAGCGCAGACTGGGTCCATCTAGTCCAGCTGTCGCTTTTGGGAGGGCCTTTGATTTGCGCGTGATGACTTTCCCAGAGCATCTGGAGATCAATTATCCGTTCATGTGAGCCGGTGGCTGCGCTGAGAGATCATAGCTGCCTCCGTCTGGGTATATATGTCTGTTAACCACTCAGCGAAAGGCAACACATGCAGATTTATTCAGGGAGATAGAGGTAATTTTCTAAACCATGGTCCTTTAAAGGTGGCCATAAGTAAGAGGCGTGAAATATTCATTTGTTGAGATTATCCATTTATGGAGGTTATATTGCGTTTTTATTTACAAATCTTTAGGAGTAATATTATGATTTTAATTCTTCTTTTTTGTTTGATATTTAATGTCTGCATCAATCTGCCATCCTCGTTTTCAGCACTTCGTTTTTTTCTTCATACAGATTGCAGCCTTAAAGGCAGTCATTTCTTGTTTTTTTTTCCCCTCTCATATCTTAAATCTCGTCCCGCGTTCATCCACACAGTTCTCAGGAATATGCAGATGGCTATTTGAGAGGGCGTATAATACATCTATGATCCACTGGAATCCCGAATCCTTGCAGCTGATTGGCTGCTGGGTGCTGCCTCCTGTTGGGATGGACCTGTTGGATAAAAGGACCATTTTCCAAAGGACTGCGTGTTACACAGAGGATCATGCACTGGGGACCATCCTGTAACACGCAATAATAAGAAAATAGGCCAGTCGAGAAGCATCGAATACACCATGACGGGGAAACAAGGCGCCGTGCTGTCGGAAAGTTTAAATCTGTCGGAGAAAACCTCTCTGGGTGCAAACAGCCACCAGCCGAAGAGCAGTGCCATCCATCCACCGCCCAGGTGCACCGGCTTCGGCATCCAGGAGATACTGGGGCTCAATAAAGAACCGTCCACAACTCCCAGGAATCCGCTTTGCTCGCTACCGGCTGGGGCGCACCTGATAGCCGCCAGGTCCGTGCTGGGGCCAGCGGGCGTCGGTGTGGGTGTCGGGATGGGATTAATCGGCCCTGGTGGCATTCCTTCGTTTTACAGCCAACCAGCGTTTCTTGAGACGGTGCTGTCGGACGGACAGGATGTCCACCTGCAGCCCCACGGCAGGTCCGT
Organism: Odontesthes bonariensis; assembly: GCF_027942865.1. NCBI lineage: Eukaryota > Metazoa > Chordata > Actinopteri > Atheriniformes > Atherinopsidae > Odontesthes > Odontesthes bonariensis. Next base: position 15,925,864 of record NC_134522.1, read on the forward strand.
GGGGCCGCTGGACACCAGCCAGTCTGCCAGCTCAGGTGATCAACATGTAGTGATGATAAAGCCTGCGGTCACTGCAACATAAACCCGTGTGTGTCTGTACAAGCTTACATAGCTTACGGTGCATGAATTTACTCATTATAATCATTATTATTATCATCATTTACATTATTATTATCATATATAAAAAAAACATTCCATTCTATCCCCTTATCTTATCTAAATCATCATGTAAAAATATGATTTAGATAAGATAAGCGGATAAAGATAAAATGGTTTGTTTGGTAAAAGAGTATGGTGACAAATTATGCGTTGGAAAATGCTCATCTGCCATGAAACTTAATGCCTTTCTCTGTTTTCAATGCAGACTCCGAAGATTTATCTTCAAATGAACGAAAACTCTCAAAGTCATCAATAAGCCAGAGCAAGAAACGCAAGAAAAGACGCCACCGGTCAGTGTTCATTTCTGGGGATTGTAGGCAAATAAGATTTATTTAGATCAATCTGCAGAAAAAAAAATCTGCTTGGTTTATTCAAAATTGGTGGGTTTTCCCCCTCCAAAATGGAATTATAGGATAATATATATATATATTTTGTTTGTTTGTTCTGTCATTTATACCGAACATAAACAGCCCAGATCGCCAGAATTTCCTAATCATTATTTGATAGATGATTTAGATAGATTATTTCTGATACCAGCATAAAGATCATAAAAGGTCTGAATTGAGGGGGTTTGCTTTGGTGTGGTTTGCTTCATTCTTTTAACCTGTGGAATTTACTGAAACTACAGCAAACAGTAATTGAAATGTAGTGAATATTCGCGCTTTTCGTCTTTATTTTCTTTGGTAATTTGCTTTTTTATGTCACACATCTGCGTTTTATGTCAGAAATAAACAAATGGTTTAGTTGCTCCTTTGTAAAAAAAAAATTCTGGACACAGTATCTTGTCGAGCTGCTCCACATATTTACACCGTTAACCCATTTCCACAGGACTATATTCACCTCATATCAGCTGGAGGAGCTGGAAAAGGCCTTTAACGAAGCACATTACCCGGATGTTTATGCCCGAGAGATGTTGGCCATGAAAACAGAGTTACCTGAAGACAGAATACAGGTGAGGTCTATTTTTTTTATTTCTATCATAATCTGTATTATTCAATTGAATTGTTTCTGAACTTGGCGATTTGAAACCTGAGTATCTAACATTATATGGTGTGTTTTATTCACTTATGGCATATTTTATTAGTTTAATTAGATCGTCTCTATGAATTAAAGCTTTTAAATTATAGTAATAAAAGCCCTAATTGGCTAAATTTGAAGGGCTTCGTGGTATTAATTATTTCCATAAAAAGCACAGTGTTTTAAAGGAACAATATAGATATGTACTCCTATTATTCAATTTTAAAAAAATACACTTTGAAAACAAATATGTATTTAGCCTACTTGATGCGCTCATCACACGAAGAAGTGTTATCCAATCAAATCCAAGGAAGACTTTTACATGCAATCGAGCTCGTGTCTGTCTCAATATGATTATATCATTTATATTATCTGGTTAGCCTTGCAAAATATATCCTGTCAGTACGAGCTTCTCGTTTCAGAAATAAGCAACTAAATAGTTTTACTGCTTAGATTATAATCTAGACTATTTGTGTTCAGTGGTTTGCCTCATGAATAAACACGTGTCGGATACGGTTTCCTCTCCATCAGTGCCAATCACCTGCTGCACCACTTGAGAGTAGGCCGCCTCTCATGCTGCTCTGATGTAAAAGGGGAGATGGTCTAAAGCGGTCCTCCGTAAATCGATCAGTCCCCCCCCCCGCCCCTGTGCCTGAACAAAGCCCGCACTCCTCCTGCACCAGCATCCTCGCCAGGACAGATAATCTCTCATCAGGCGCAGTTGGATGTGAAACAATTTGTTCTCGGAGACGGAGCCACTAACGACCTAATCAAGCTATCAAGGCGGAAGAAGATTGCAGTGTGACCTGGGCCCATCCATCTGCCGCGGTGCCTTTTAATCTCGTTCTCATTACGGGCCTGCAACAGTATGGCCGTGAATAAATGAGGAAAGGAAATAAATAAATAAGCCGCTCCTCTCCCTAAATAAAATTAACACCCAATTTTCTCATTGAGTTTAATTAGTTAAATCAGACGAGCTCGGGAGGCTGGCCCTGCTGCTGCAGCCGCTGCTGGAGAGACGCAGGGAGTTCAAATGAAATAACTACATTGAATTTATTAGCACGGGTCAATAGCGCTGCTCCCCGGAGTCCCGGTAGTTTAATTTCCCGTGATATTTGCCCGCCTGCCCACCATCGATTGGGCCTGAAATTAACTTATTTTTCAATCAGCCACGCTGTGCCCCTGGGTCGCTCCTCCTTCCCGCTTTCATACACTGGCTTCTTTTAAGGGGCAAGGAGGCAATTTGTCAGAAGAAAAAAACGAAGTATCTTGTATGAAATAAAGTTTATCATCTGAATTACCCAGAAAAAAAACCCAGAAACGATTTGATCTATTGCGATTTGATGTTTAATATCTGCTCCCTCACTTTTTGATTCTTCTTTCTGGTTACTTCCTCTTTTTTTTTTACAGCACCATCAGAGGTGTCTAAGAGTGTTTAACAATCCTGTGTTGTGCCATACAATCAATTTGGCCCTCTTTCTCGGCTGACACAGTGTCTGCTGGGTCTTAAGCAGCTGTTGGCTGTGGCTGAGTGTCCAAAGTGTCTTGATTTGTCAAAAACCCACTGTGACTTTTGCACAGGGACATATTCTCAGGCATCTTCAAGAATGCTCAACAAAACTTATACAGTTACATTTCAGCTGAGTCGAATCAATAAAGATAAATTGTAGTGAAAAGGCTGTTTGATTTAAAAGGATCCACATGCCGTCATCCCAGAAAAATAGCAATTTGTATTCAAATATATCAGGGATATTTAACTGCTGAAAACATCCCATACCGCTCCAAATTTGTTCTTATTGATTACTTCTTCCTGAGATATAAAACATTATGCTAGTGATCAGTAGTGGTGTCGCATAAGTGATGCCACGCACACATACAGGCTGCAAGGTAACTGTTTTGAACTCTTGACAGTAAAAAACAAAAAAAACCCAGATCTTTCACATGAAATGGACACGTGCGTTTCCCAAATTTTCCTTTTTGCTCAGTATCAAGTTTCCATAAGAGTGAAAATCCTCAGCGCTACCAATGTGTGTCTCAGTTTCCAGAAATATTAGATTGATTGTTGAAGCATTAAAGAAGCTTATTCATTTCGCATTCATGCATCCATTTTGCGACCTATCTTGCAAAAGCTACAATGCTTAAAGCGAAGATTACTTCCGGGTGAGAATACCAGTCACTTTTAACAGATTACTCCTCCTGTCACAGGTGTGGTTTCAGAACCGAAGGGCAAAGTGGAGGAAGAGGGAGAAGTGCTGGGGCCGCAGCACAGTGATGGCAGAGTATGGACTGTATGGAGCCATGGTGAGGCATTCAATCCCTCTACCAGAGTCCATCCTCAAGTCTGCCAAGGATGGCATCATGGAGTCCTGTGCCCCATGGCTGCTCGGTGAGGCTGTCGTCTTCTGCTACGTTTTTGCATCCTTCTCTCAACTCATCCGTTAAATCTTCACTGCACTCATTCAGCATTGATAATATATATCAGCTCTGAAAGTTTGTATATTTGTGGAAGTTGTTCAGGAGCTTCTGTTTTTGATTGCTAAGCATGACACTTTCAAACAGAGAATACCATGTAATATATTCACCCAACACTCTGGTAATGTATTGTCATTGTCCATTTAAACATTATATTCTAAACCAGAACTATTTTTGCTTGCTATTTTCAGTCCAAGATGGCTTACCAATCAACAGACGCTATTCTAAATCTGAATACCCGCAACTCTTTGCAGGGATGCACAAAAAGTCCATGGAGGCAGCAGTTACCCCACCAACAGGGAAGTGTGATGCCCCCCAGCAGCCCAGCGCTCAGAGGCAGGAGGAAGCTGAGGTGGAAGAGAAGAGGTCAGAGGGAATTTCTAAAGAGGAACTGAGAGAGAACAGCATTGCTGCACTCAGGGCCAAGGCACAGGAGCACAGTGCCAAAGTGCTGGGGACGGTTTCTCATGACAGACTGCTGGAGGGCAAACAGGAGAGACAGGTGGTTGATGAGAAGGCCAGTGATCCCCCAAGTCCAGCAGAGGAGCAGAGAAGTCCCTAGAGACTATCAAGAGAGAGCTCAAGTACTGTTATTCTCATGAGCGAATACGGTGGACTGGCCGCTTTCAGCATGAGTACGGACATACCAACACAGATTTTCATCCCTTACTGACATCTCGAAACTGGCCTGCATCTGGACTTGTACAAGGAGAGAACTCACGTGGTCGGCTGCTGCACAGAAGAAGCAAACACACTTTTTATGATTCACCTCCAAACTCGCTCTTGTTGCCTGACCAGAGTAGAGACAATTTGACAGAGTGGGGGTAGAAAATGTAGATGTATATAGACCCCCCCAATTATAAATAGAATCAGATGAGCAAACATTTATACAGTACAGCAGTTGTGGCACATTTATTATTACTAATGGCCAATGAGAAGTCAGTGTGGGAAAAGCCACATTTTATTCACACCATTCATTCCAATCATTCTTGTACAGTTACTAAATGGTGACATTTTAGATAAGAATCATCTCACCGACAGTAAGAGAAAGAAAGTAATTGTTGTCCTATATTGCGATGTATATAATTGATGTATCAGTCTCTCTCACCGAGGCACAATTTGAAATATGTTTTCTTGTAGTCTTAAAATGTCTGTGTTTTCATTTCAAAATATGTATAAGTACAAATTCAAAATATAAAATACAAATCACTGTTTATTAAATTTGTCTCTCGGTGTCTTCTTCTGCTTTCTTCAGTTGGATCCTGTAAAATGATTGCATTGTCATGGTGTTATTGTAACTCTTAACTGGCATGAAGTTGCCCTCGTCTGTGGAGTAGCTACTTGTTGTCACTTGACGCTCCGCTGCCTGGGTTCATTAGGAAACCCTCCCCGGCTGCATGCTTGGTTTGGTTCCTATAATCCGTTGCAGATGAAAGCCTTCAATTTCAGATTAGACTAGGGGACCAGCGCTTTTGGGACAGGAGAAAGAGAGAAATCACCTCCAAGCAGGAATGACCTCCGCCTGATTTTAAAACACTTTAATAGATGCTGCTACCAACAGACACACAAGCTGTTTCATCCTCTTATCTGAATACTTAGCCAAAGTCTAACAGCTTTATTTGTTGGCAATCTTCGCATTGCCTGGCTGTTCATAAAAATTTGAATTAGGGCATTTGAGCTCAGCTTTATAACACATCTATGTGGACGCATTAGCCGTAATCTATTTCACATTTTACCCTTCTTAATAAGTTGAACAACTTAGCTATGTCACATTTACACAGAGGCAAACTATTATTTTCAGTATGCTGGCGAATGTCTGAGCAGTGAATGGCTATCAGATTGGAACCATGAAATCATACAATGGGGAAACGTTTACAAATAACATTGCTGGCAGAGAGAAGCACACATAAAATATTTACTGAAGGCTAACGAATGAAATCAAGTAAGTCAGGACAATTAGACAGGTCGATGTGACGCTTATTTGTGTAAACTACACATTTGGGAGGATTCGTCACTATTGCTGAGTCAGCTTGTGGATAATGATTAATGCAAGAACAATGAGGGAATTCAGCTTTACATTAAAGTCTGAAAAGACTGATGCAATTGACCGCTTTAGATAAAAAGGTATGGGCATTCTTTAGAAACACTTCTCATTTCTTTAATCAGAATAGTAAATCAGATACAGGACCGTCGTCGCATTTCTCATGACCACACCTCACTTCACCCCATCTCATCGGGCTCCACCCTCTCTTAACTTAACAACTCAACTAAACTCAAGCTTACTAAACTAAGTATAACTTAGCTTTTGTCTCATCTTATTCATCTCATCTCCATGAGACTTGACTGGTCTCAACTCATTCCTTTTAATCTCAGCTTACTTTATCCACACACATCTCATCCTTTCTCACGTTGCTTTGCCTCGTCTTTGCTCACTTTACCGTATCTTTTCCGAACCTCTAATCCTTCTTAACTCCTCAGTTTAATCATCTCATCTCACCTAATCTTATCTCTCCTCAACTCAACTTTACAAGTCTTGTCTTATCTCTTCTCTTTTCAGTTTATCTATTCCCTATCTTATTTAGCTGAACTAAACTCAACTCAACTCTGCTTAACTCAGGTTAGTTTAGCTTAGCTTATAGCTGATCTGTTGGTCAACAACTTTGATCCAGATCAAGATAGGTTTAACTATGATCATTTTGTTAACTTTTGATCGATTGATTTCAGGGGGGCAACATTTAATCTAGTCAAAATACGTACAATTAAGAACATTCTCATTGCTGTTTTTTATATTTAATCTTACAGGTTTAGACTTGTTTACAGCATGTTTTGCTGGTCTGCTGTAGTTTTTCCTGTGTGCTGTGGTTTAATCTTCAGTTTCTGAACAACCAGAAGCATGTGTTACAAAGCTGGAAACCAACGTCACACATAATGAAGAAATTTCCATTCAGAGTGAAATAACCAAGGGTTCTCAGCCCAGCTAAGTTATAGAGGCCAAGACATACACAGAGCCTGGATTATACCTCTAAAGTGCAAAGCTATTTAATCCTCTGAGAGTGAAACAGAATGCTATTATAGATCAGATTTGCTAAAGATCAAGCTGTTTACATTGAATATGAGGAGATAATTCGTAGTATCCCTCGTGATGGGCATTCTGCTCGTTGAAGACTGTCATAAGATCATCACAATCCACGCAAAGTGACTGAAAGGCTTCAAGAAAAGGTTTAGTCTAATGCATTTTTAATATTCAATTTATTTTTTGATGGGATTTTGAAAACTATGGTTTCATTGGTGAGATTACGAGTATACAGATAATACGTGGATGTCTCTAGGCTCCAGTTTTATGCTGATTTAAAAACAGATACAGGCACTGAGTATTGAAATGCGGTGCTGTTCTGCCCTCTTCTGCACAGATTTAGCAGCACAACTAAGGGCTTAGCAGACAGTAACCCTGCCATCTGGCTGTAATCAAACCTGAATATTTTAAATTCTAGGCTTATTTTTGTGCTTCATTGCACTGAAAAAGAAAAATGATATTTTTTGCTTAATGTTTTCTGATTTTAAAGTTTTGCAGCATACTATTGGAAAGACCAAAGCACACCCTGGAGAGACTGAGCTGAGAGACCCAAGTGAAACTACTAAAGTAAAACCACACCAGCTAAAGCTAAAGAAGTGAAATACTGTGTCACCTCATCTCTACCATCGTGGACGGAGCTTTTTCTGATGTTGTGATGTGTCATGTTGCTTTCTGTTCTACTTCAGCATTTTGGCCACAAGTTGGATTTGAAAGAGGTTTTCAGATTCTACATATCAAGTTGTCAATGCAATCTCATAACTATCAATAGCTGCTCTGAGGCTATCGATCCTCCCCTCTTCTTCTGATGATTGCCTGCTTCTCTGAATAATTCACTTCTAATGCTACTTTTACTTTATTTTAGAATTCGCACATCTCTGATTTACATTAGAAATAGAAGGTGCCCAAAAGCACATGACAATATTTCTGTGTAATTTCCAAGTCCTTCAGGTCTTAGTAATTCTCAAATTAAGATTTATAATGAAGTTTAATTGGACCTGGCTGGAACTGACAGAAACAAGTGATTAAAAATGTTTATTAGTGATTGCACATTCGTTAGGAAATGTTCATTTCTGCACTGTTTGAATGGTCCTGATCATTTCTGCCATGTTTAATTGCTTACTGAAGATCAATTAACATTAAGACAGGGAAAGGTTATGATGCCATATTGAAGTGTTTTCAGGTCCCAGTGTTAACCGCATAGAGCAGGAATAAACAGGAGTTCAACGATATAAAAACTGAGGTAGACAATCAAAAGATACCCCAGCTCTGGCAAGAATAGTGTTAGAAACCTAAATCAAATGCAGATTATTATCACCAAGTCCGTCCTGAAGAATCTGACAAAATTCTGTGACCAACATCTTGGGGCAGACGCTTCAGCCAACATGGCAAAAAAATGGTCTTCACCACCAAGGAGGACTCACATCTCCTACACAAACAAGTAAAAACCCACCTCACCATCACAAAATTTCACCTTGACAAAGATAGGACTTCTTGGTCCACCGTTGTTTTGATACAGTGTCACGGCTTTGGCTTGGTGAAAGAAAGGAGAAAACATCATGGAGAAAGCAATTGATGACATACAGCAGAAGCCAAGAAACCATTAACAGGGAACAATGTTAACATTTTGGAGACCTGAATCCCATCCAGCATCTGAGGAGAGAACTGAAGATCACAGTGATAAGAAGGAAGCTCTTCTGCCTCAAAGACCTGGATTTTGTCAAAGAAAAAGAGTGATGCAGAGTGAAACGGAAAGCTTGTTTGCACTTTTGAGACAAGTTTAATGCTTTTACAACAAATTAAGGCTTTGTCACTAATCACTGAGGAAGATTTTAAGTCATTTTGGAAGTTTTTCATTGAAACTAATATAAAAAAATCAAAAAACAGACCAGAATATTTCATTTATGTTCTTTATATCTTTAACATGCTGTCTGACATATGGAAATTCTGTATTAAATTAATAGTCTTTCAGTTTGAGAATGCAGTTCACCTGCTTCTTTCAGTATTTGTATTCCAGTCTAATGTTATGTATTCATTGTCAGAGAGTTTTGCTGCCTTTCTCCTAATTTGTTTTGCCTGTCTTTCTTTTGTGAAGTTTGTTCTCAGTCAGCAAATAATCTTACATGTCCTTCTATGTTTGGTTGGTCTGTTTGTTGACCTTGTTGACTGTTCCTTTGCCATGTTCTCTGATTTCTCCAGTCTGTCTATGAACCTGCACTTTAGTGTACCTGCCTGTTCTGAACTGCACATCTCTTCTCCACCAGTTTGTTTGCTTTTTGATTCTTCTCTTTTGTGTGTGCGTTCCATGCCTGGATTTCATGTTTGGGTCAGACCAGCTTTCATTGAAGCTCACTCTTTGCTTTAATAGAAACTTAAACTGTAAATGCCCATAATTAATATGCATCAGTGCACTTAGTAATGTGCTTCATACATCCCGATCAAAAACACATTCAATTACATTTCTGATGATATTTCTCCATTCTAAAGCTGGTTAACCAATAATATAATCGATGATTTTTCCCCCCAGAATTATGAGAATACTTTGAGTGCCTTATCTCTGTGTTGGAGCCACACCTCAGTGTTGCAGCCACATGGTGGCAGTATTGAACTTCAATCTTAAACATTTATTAACAGAGGGCTTGTGGATCTGATCTACATATGAATTATAACACAGGTTCACGGTCACATACTTGACATAATTCTGGCAATCTATGAAAACCTACTGCTGAACCCTAATTTAGATTTGGACTTTGATTCACAACTGCAAGGTGACAACAAGTTTGTATAACATGCTTGACACGATCCGATGACTTTATCAATATTTGTCATCTCTTGTCACTCTTATGATGCTGTTGGTGATGAAACTGTCTGCTGTGCGTTAATGGGTACGCAGTTGAATGATCTGTGCTGGCCGGTGACTAAATTAATCTTCAAGGATAATTTTTTTCCCTAAAGCCACAGACCAGCTCTCTTTCATCACCATCATAATCATCATCATCATCATCATCATTTATGTACTAATTTAATGAAATCAGAATCTGTCTGTGAAAGTATTGCTCTTTTTACATTTTAGAATGTAGCCCCACAATTTTTTCGATTACACTATTGATTCAAGTCAGCTGCTGATGTCTGTGTCCCTTTGAATACTACTTTATCTAGTTTATTTTGATTAATCAAAGCCTGAAAATCGTTGGAAAACTGAGACTAAACAGCCTCTTATTTGCTCACCTGCAGAAATTTCCTGAAGCGTGAAAGCTAATTTACTTTGTTTTAAGATTAAACATCCAAAGAGGTAAAGCATAGAGAATACATATTTTATACACTTAAAGAAAATACCCTACAGCTCTTTGAATATGCGTCAGTTGGATTACAGTATATGATTGGAGTTATGTGTCTGTAATAACCATCAGCTTAGAGTATAGTCATCTCTGTCACAGCTGCCTACTCTCCTACTCTCTCGTAATGCATTTATTATCTCTTGAAGTTGTGCTTGACAACTTTTCCCAGAAAGATTTATGATGTGTGGCACGACACCAGCAGACGTCCACTGCATCCGCCCTCCAGCCTACAGTGCATGGTATTTTCAGCAGGCCATCTGTGGGCACCTGCGCCTGCCAAATCCAGTCATCCGGGCAGACATGAACAGCGTTGGACTGTTTACTTTAATACCATCTTACCAACCTTTATTACTTCCTGCTTTATATTAATTGTCTGAGAAAATAGCATCACCCCTCCCTGCGAAGTGTAAGGTACTCAGATTGCAATTAAAAACCATCACATCTTGCTGAGTCTTATCTCAGAGCTGCATTAGAGGCTTCTGCTGGCAAAAGACGAGAGTTTTAAAGAATCCTCAGAGCCAAGAGAGGGGGGAGAAAAGTGTGCTGTCTGTTCTTATCAAGAGAAGCGAAAATATGAACCGATAGACAGCGCTCCCTTGTTGCTCAAGAGTGATAAGTGAAGCCAGTAGATGAGGCTGGGATGCCCTTATCAGTTCAGTGTGTCCTGGCAAATGGCGGCCCCACAGAAAAGAGAGGCATGTTGCTGTGCGACAAAGGTGTGAGGGCAGATAAGCTTGTATGTGTGAAATGCTTTAAAGATGAGCTTAACTCTGATGTGAAAGACAGGGAGAGAGCGAGAGACCAACAGAGAAAAAGAGGGGTTTACAGAAACGATGCGGACATCTGCTGTGCTGATAGTTGCTGAACGGATATCTTTATTTCTTTATGCAAACGGAAAAGTGGCAGAGCAACCCTGTTGGGAATACAGATTTGTTGTGCTGAAGCTGAGAAGTGATGGAAGAGGCATTCAGACCTCTTACTAGAATACATTACTGTACAGCAATATAAGAACACTTTATTGCAAAAAGCCCTGCTTTACATACAGATGTATTATCAGCTAAAACTGTCAGAGTGACCATATGACTGATATATTTAATAAAAAAAGGACTGCTTGGAAGTTTTATCCCTTGGAATTGTTTGCATTTCTTCATAAATTGGATGGCTATATATGGAAAATAACCCAATATGTCTCTGAGTGACAAAATAATTTAAACCTTTGCTTTCACGTGTGTAACCCAATCATGCAGATATAACTGCAACTAAAGGTTTTTGTTAACTGTTAATGAGTCCTGCATGTAAACCTGGCTGGGTTCTATGATACTTTTCTTCTGTGCATCCAAAAAATCCCAAAAATGACTTAATCATTTTCATGATTTAGTTGTTTTGTTGCTACGTGACATCCTTGAGATTCAGTTCATAGAGACAAATTCTGACATTTTCTGTGAGAATATTTCCTGGTATAATACAGAGTTCATCATTCAATCATTTATTTGTCATGGTCCTGTGCTGGTTGTGTGTGATTTTGGGTGCTTTTCCTCCTCTAAGATGAGGTTGGGATGGGCAGACTGTGGACGCTCCTCCCTGGGAGGAGTTTGGTTTCCAGCTCCCCAGCTGTCACACATGTTGCTCATCAGCCTCATCACTGAGCAGCTCTTAAGGACCAGCTTGTGCACCCAGTTTCTGTCCACAAAACATTTTTTCTGGATTCTCTTTGGGCTTCGTAGACCTCAGCCTTGGAGTGGCCTTTGTTGGGTTATCATTTCCAGCGAGATTAGCTTGACTTGGCCCTGAATTTTCATCATTTCTACACGGTCTCTGTCTGTGGATTGGTTGTTAGAACCTCTTTTCCAGTCTGATTAGTATCAACTCTGTCCTCAGAAATCTACTTAGTTTGTGTCATGATACACTTCCACAAAGTTGTAGTGTGAATCATTCCTTAAACCAGGAAACCTGCTCCCTACTGACTCATTAAAAACACCCAAGCCTAATTTCTCCTTCAAAGTCATTTCTAATTCTAAACAGGTACATACTTTTTCCACTCGCATGCATTGGACATTGGATCCACTTACTCATTGATTTTTAGATGAATAGGTGCGTCCAAGCTTTTGACTGGTACTCTATAAATAATATTGGATCTTTTCCTCAATAAATAAATGATGACGCATCTGTTTTTGTCTCATTTGATTAGTCATATTCTGTTTATCTAACCTTAAGGCTTGTGCGACAACCAGATAATGATTTAGATCACATTTACTCAGAAATTTCATTTTCACTCCAAAACTCTGATAAGGATTCAATGCTGAATATGCACAATGTAAGGTGGAGTCTAATGCAATCTAATGCAATTGTTCTGCCATAAAGTTTACTTTAAGGATGCCAAGAGTTGATGGTAGAGTTTTTGACACTCACTGACACTAATTCAACTACCTAAAACTTAAATATACTTCTTGTGTCAATGTGTTTCTGTTCATTTGTACTGAGTTTTCAGATATTCTACTTCCCTCGATTTCAGTTATTTGAGCGGATATCTTCATTCCTCTTGTTTTAATTGACCATTAAGGAATGCTTTTATATTTTACATCTTATGGAAATGATAGGAATCAAAATCCAGAGTTTATCTTCCATGCAATTCTTCCATAATTTTCAGTGCAATTTTTCAATTCCAATTTCCTCTTCCTATTCCATCCTTCCTGTGCAGCATAGCATAGAAACGCAATTAAGAAAAGCTCAACAAGTACATTTTATACTGAAACCACTGTAATTTTGTTTTCTGAGATGTGCTCATGAAGATGTTTTTCTTTCTGTAGTGCTTCAGATTTTGTTGTTATGTTTTGTCTGATATTGTTGTGTTACACCCTACAACATACACCCTTTCTATAAACAAATATTACATCTTGCTTTGAGTTATACTGTATACTATTCACCTCCTTCATCACATATCTAATATCTAACAAACTGTACTTAACTGCATTATAAGTAAGGTACCACAATCCAAAAATAGAAAGGAACTCTGCAAGATGACTGATGAGAATGAACAGGCCCATAACTCTCTTGTGTTGTTCTGATAAGAAGAATGACTTAATAATAGACACAGATTTGAATCTTTGAGATTCCAAATTCCATCGGATCCATTTCCTTCCCTAAGAAAAGAAAAAGATTTCAATTTTAGCTGTAACATGTTGTCATTTACCTTGAGTTAACCCTGAGTTAACCCTTGGATTAAGCGGGTAAAGAAAAAGAATGGCCGTTGTCATTTAATTTACCAACAATTTGTCAAATAAATGCACACATCCCTTACTTGTACTTACCTACTTGATGCAGGACTGTGGGAGGCTGGAGCAGGCTGGTTGCATATTAGAGAAGTCATTCAATTATCAGATGAAAGTGAATACAAAATCAATCAAAGCTTCAAGATTTGGCCCTGAATGTGTTGGAATAGGGTCGTTTGACACTCCTACTGTGATAAAAATGCTGAGTTAATGCTCATTTCTACTCATGTTTGTATTGAAACTGTTGAAATCTCGAAGGGCAGCAGTCATGAGTTTAGTTCCATCCATTGCTGGGGGCATCATTTATGCCGCTGATGCCCTAGAAAGTGTCTCTGGGTTAATCAAATATAGATAAAATGTATCTGAATGCATGGAAAAAGATCTTTGGATGAACTTCAGACAGCATGCAAGTGCTTGTAATCTACCAGATGAACTATGAGGTTTTGATTCAGGATCTGTAACAAAATAGTCGAGTGGTTTTATCTAGTTTTATGGGATCAAAACTTCAATCCAGATGATGGGAAATTTCAGGACACTGTTTTAACACTTCTCAATCCACCTTTTGATAATAGAAAGCGCAGAATTGTATTTTTTAATACAACCGTTCTCACAAGAGAGAGCTTTTCTGAGTAGCGTTTAACCACTTAAGAAAAATCTAAATCAAACAAAGACACTATTCATGCACCGATTGTCCATAATCAGAGTGGTGACGAGTGTTTCATTAAAGCAGAAGTAAAACTCTAAAAGTGCCATTCAGTTGTATAAAGAGCACCATGCTCCTCATTAATGCAGCACTTAGCTTTTATGTGTTTTTATTGTTCCACTCTGTTCCAGTTCGAAAGACCCATTCAGGTTTTTCTTTTGTAATGTGACAAGCTGGGGTATAACTTTCTCTCCAACCTGATATTATCAGGCTATTGAGTAATTATAGATGAATCAATTATATTTAGGAACTCACAAGGGACAGTGTATTTGCCATTTCAAAACAAAATCTGTGTTTCTAACACCAATATTGTATTCACAGTTTGCAGTTTATTCACATATGCAGAAGTTCACATTCAACCTGCTGCTGCCTCTTGGAAAGTTATTATTCACATGGGGGGTGGATGACTAATGAAATCAGCTTGCTTCTGGTGGTCTGAGCTAGCTATGGATGCTGTGAGTGCTAGCAAGCGTGGGTGAAGCTTCCTATCCACTGAGGGAAAGAAAACACATGCAGCGCTGCACTTTCTCGCAGAGTGAGCCCACTTCAGCACCTCATACAGCTCCCATTGATGAGAGCGGCACTTCCGCCCCCGTCTCCCCCATCGAGCCACATTTTATGTATTAGAAACTTGCCTTGGAGAGACGCTACAAAATAGAAAACATGCAAATGTAAGAGATGCCAGGATGTGCCATCTTTCGTGTAAAACTTGCTAAACCCGCCATCTGCTCAGGTTATCGAATGATGAGATACAATTTGGTCAAATTCTAGGCAATTAAAGTAAAGTATAGATGCTTTTACTTATCAAATAACTTCATACAAACTGACATACAAATCTATGTTCATCTCATTTTTATGCTACGTGATCAATAATCCAAATGCATCTCGGATGGCACTGCGTGATGAATAAGAGTCTAAACATATGCACACTTCCGTTTGTAGGTGTTGCAACTTTTTTCTCCTCTGTTTCCAAAGCATTGCTGTCTGAAAAGCTGAACCTCAAGGCCACTGAGTTGTTTAGGATAGTCTGGCTCTTGAGGCTAATGTTCTGATTGGATGGCAGGTGAAGCAAAAGAACGGGACATGCATGATGGTTGTTTTAAGTCCTGGAGGGGAACAAAGTGCTCCTTTCATTTTGCTCTGACATCCTGACTTCAGAGAGCCGGCTTTGTTCCTGCCGCTGGCAGCTAAAGTCACCTCGAGGCTTGACAGTGAGTGATGCCATAAGACAGTGAAGAGACACGGCAGTTACAGCACAGGCTTGTGCCTGCAATAGCAAATAGTCAATATATTGCTCTGTGGTAGACAATAAATTCTGACAGACTTTTCTAACCACCCAATTTGTGTCCTGTTCAGTGGTCCCAAGCCTTTGTTGTCTGTTGAACCCTTACAGCCCTTTCAAATGAGCTCCTGCACACCTACAGCAGCACCAGATTGTTGTATATTTTTACAATCATTACTGTAAAAAAAAATTCTATACTTTGGAGACAATAAACTCGGTGTTATCTAACAATACTAGCTGTTGTAAGTGGGTTATTGCTACAATTCCTTAATACAATTACAAACCCATACCACTCAGAGTTTAATTAAGCTGTTTGGCCATCACATGCTGCCAGAGCATCGTCAGCACTCTTTTGCTTTCACAAATGTATGGAACTGTACCGGAAGGATGGAGCACTATTTTTTCAGTAAACAACTCCATTAGTTAGAGTCAAAATTTGGTGACTGGGATGATCACAACACATGAATGACATAATTGTCATTGTCATTAAACCATACAGTGATCCATTGTGCCATACGAGGAGTGAATAAAGGTATTTTCACCCAGGAAAAGACACTTCTATCAGAAAAGAAATTTTCCATCATAGGATAATGGTAATGACGCAGAAAAACTTTGAGTGGATTTGAAGTGACCTCTTGTTCAAAGGGGCAAATTGAGCCATTCTATGCTGGCACTATAGACAGCGCAGCCCAACCATCTGATCACATTACTATAAAGGTCAAGGATCCAGTCCTCATGTAAGATAAAATATGTTGAAGGATGACTCAGCTGATTCATATGGCTTTCTTTCTAGATAAATGTAGAAAAATTTCTGCAAGCTTTTGCACAAATGAACTCTCAAATGTAAGTTCATCTTTGTAATGAGAGATTCATGCACTGCAACCCTGCTGTAATCCCTTCAATTAACTGTAGGCAGATTGTTTTTATTGACACAAGCTGGTCAGCTGCTGCAGTAACATTCTTAGTTCCCAAGAAAAAAAATGCATTTTTTCCTTTTGTACCTAATTAAACATTGCAGGTGTCCCCTTAGTCAGTGTTCCCAGTATAACAGCCAGCTTTGTTTCTGCCACAGAGTATAGCCAGCCCATAATATTCTCATGTCCATTATCCCAGTTTTATTTTGGGGGTGAGCTAGAATTGCTTTATGTACTTTAGTGCTCAAAAAAACAATTTTTCTCAGTGTATAGTTGTAGCATTTCCTGTCCTTTTCTATCTGAAATGCCCTATTTTACCTCCTGTTTCCTTACTAAAAAACTTAATCAGCTCCGATTGCTTAACTGATTGGTCAGAAGAGGTTGAATGTGGTATCTATGAACTTTTTGTTAAAGCAATATACCAAATCATCCGTTGTGTGAATGTGGGAACAAGTTTCTTCTTCCGTGGGAGAGAATAATTCCCTTCATTGTGAGCTTCAGGGTTTCTAACTTTACAAACTGTTTACATGCACAAAAAAGCTATATAACACACTGAAGGAAAAGGGAAAAACCCAAAAAACGTAACAGGACCTCTTAAATTGTACCATGAAGTAGATCTGTGTGGAAGCTTCTGAGCTCTTGTTTCTTCACTCATTTAGCTTGTAGTAATATAAGCTTGGACTTTATTGCTATGTATTGATTTTAGTTGTTTACTAGTAACTTTAAGTTTGAAATAACTACTGTTTTATCTCAATTTCACATTGTGGAACATTATTCTGAAATTGCTCCACAGTTTGTAGATGCAGTTTTTTGCACATTTGTGAATCTCTGCCCATCTTTACTTCTGAAAGATTCAGCATCTCTCAGGTGCTCTTTTCAAACTCATATGTTACGTTATTGATTTGACTTCAATAAACCCAATTAGCTGCAACATCTACCTCCAGTTGTTTCTTTTTTTGGTATCTCCTTTTGTTTCCCTCATCCCAACTTTTTTGAGACATTTTGCTGCCACCAAACATAACTATTAACGAGGCTATTTTAGATGCTTATGCATTTTGTCATGTCATTTAATTATTTTTTTAATCATTTAGTTCCCATTATTAATTTATTAATTATTTTTGGTAAACTCCCAATGTCAAATGTAAATTGAAAATGGTTGTTAAATACTGCTAGGTGTCAGGTAGCTGTTCAGGGTAAACCCTGCCTCTTGCCCGATGGCAGCTGGAATAAAATGACACAGGAATAAATGAATGAATGAAGTTACATAAAATAAAACCACTAGTTAATCTGAAGTAATTTGTATTAATTCCTTTTCCTACACTAGATTTGATGACACTGAAGTTGAACTGGATACATTTGTAATAACATTTTGTGTTGGGTGCAATGTGCAAGCTTTATGCATGTGTACCAATATATAATGTAGCCACAGCAGACAGAGCAGGTGCAGAGAGTCTGTGTTGGGCTGTATGACAGGACCACTGCCAATTTACTGTTATATCTATGTGTTATTTTAGGCAGGTTGCACACAGAAGAAATAAGTTAGAATTATTCAATATGGGAGTCAGCAAGTAAACAAGTTAGCAATAGACATTTACAATATAGAAATGAGTCACTTTCAACACTATGTAACTGTTAGGATTTTCCCCTTCTAGCACTGAATGGGATCTTTTGTAACTCACTCCTAAAGCATCTTTCGTCTGTTTAATCGGGGTGTTCAAATAAAAGCTTCGGTCAAAGTCTCAGCTCCGTCTCCTCATCTCTTCCCAAGAGCGCATATTCTTATGGAATTCTTTTTTTCCCCCTTGACTTGCCTTGGCAGGGTAAAGTTGGCCTAAAAATAAAAATGTTCTATTTTTTTTTAACCAGCTGAGGGATTCTTGTACAGTGCAGTCTTGCTCTCTGTTACAGAGACACTTTGTGAAAAAACAAACAAACAAAGAACTAGATCTGCGTCATCTGTGCTTTTGCACTACTGTCTGTAGTGAAAAAGGTCCATTGCTGAAACCCACTCCAATTAATTAGAAGATCAGCGATAAAGATCTGCACCACACCAATTAGAAGTTGCATTTGCCTTTATTTTTTCTCTTAAACAAACCAATGTTTATGTCTTCTTTTTAGCCAAAACATAATTTCAGCTTTTCCTTTTGTTTAGTTTAGTTACAATTTTCTCTTGCCTCTGCAACAGCAGGGCTCTACAACAGATGTCTCAAAAACACAAGGAACAAGGGAGTGTAAGAGACAGCAAAGTGTTTCATTACTCATGCCAAATATATTTATTGACTAGATGTACAGTACACAATAGACACTATTAACCCTCATGTCCACTGCCCAGCAGCTTTGTGTAGCTACACTCTCGACACCTTTTGTCTTCTCTGTCAGGGGTCTTCTTCTTGCCTCTCATTGACTGGATCACTTTCTAGTTTATTCTTTTATTAAATAATCACATTCAACTCGACTGGTAGACTAATCTTTTCCAATGAAATTGATTTACAAGGTGCATAATAAAACAATCTGCAATGATATGAAAAGATAAAACACCTACTGTAATTTTCAAATAAAGGTGCTGTTAATGATTAATGTGGTAAAAGGATAGGTAGTTTCTTACTGCTATGAGTTCAGCTCTTTAATAGAAGTACATCATTTCCCTCTTGTACAGTACTCTGGTGGGAGTGCTGCATACCAGAGATAAAGATTTGGTCTGGATCAATATGCAGGGAAAGCAATACTCCATCCACACAATGTATTTTCTTCCTCTTTTCTGTCTTTTATTTGTTCTGCTCTTCGTATAGCTCCTTTTCTTCGCAAGCCAGGCATCAGCACAGTCACACATTCAGGAGAGGAAAAGAGTTCAGTGTGTCCCTTCTTCCCACCTTTTTCCCTTCATTTCCCCCAAAGCAATTGGTTCCAGTGCTATACATGCCCAGGTTTGGACAGGTAGGCTATGAGGGCAACAACCACCCCCACATACATCCCTGTTCCAAGGGTAATGGACAGTGCAGCCAGGAATAGGGCCCTTCTGGAGCTCATTCCTGCTCTGGAGAAGTCTCCCTTAGCGATGGCCTTGCCAGTCTGACAAAACAAAGCAGAGAGTAACATGAGCTGGTGTGTTACTCATCACCACTGAGTGTATGAGTAGGTGTTCAGCCACAGTTAAAAAAGAAAAAAACAAGAAATGCTCTCAGGGAACCATTAGTTACCATGGCAATTAGGTGATTTACTTCTGACAATGACAAATGTGTTGTTTGGGTGTTTTGGTTTCCTATCAAAAATGAGCCTGGCCTTTATTCATTCTTCTGACACATTATTTGCTGTTTCTGAGTAATTTTCTTTGCAATTATTGTGAAAGATGTTGCAAAACTTTCAAGATATGTTGCACTTTGTTTGCAGGGCCTAAAGCTAATGGTTTCAGAACACAAAGATAATGACATTAGACCAGTCGAAGGTATTGCTATAATCACAAATTGGCTGTAAGCTGCTTATGCAGTACAATATATCTGAAGTGCACGGCTCATACGAACATGCTGTGAATAAAAACCTCAATGTTAATAACTTTGTGTTCACAGATGACTGACAAGCGGACCAAACCCGTTGAATTTACACAGTCAATCATCCGAAACAACTGCAAAGAGGGTCACAGGGTGGAAAATAGGCTGCGGTAGCACTGAGTGCTTGTGCTCACTGACCTTAAATAGAATGCAGTGTAATCAGAATTAATGACAGACTTGACGTCTCTTGGACTTTACCTTGTGAGAGTAGTAAAAGGCAACGATGCCCAAGGGCCAGAAGCAACAGAGCATGGAGAAGATGGCCAGACCCAAGTAATCTCGAGGGGGCAGCACGAGGAAGTTGTCCTCACTCTCACTGTCACTCTCACTGTCACTCTGGAAGACAGGAGGTTTATAGAAAAAAATTAGGTGCTTGAAATGCAGTGGAGGATATCATGTAAAGTATGTTTTGCATGCATATTTTGAGGCAAGCAAATTCATGCTGTAAATTGAGACAAGAGAGGAGGTTGTGATGTTAAGAGTGACATCTACAAGAGAGACAATAAGACTGACGTAAATGGTTAAATGTACTTTGAACATCTCCACAGTAGTGCAGATTGACAGCCCCCCCCACACCCTCATATCAGGCCGGGGTATCTGCTCTTGTTTCCACAACCACCCAGGACAGCATGTGCTCAGCCAGCCAGAGAAGATTTGGTGCCTCTGTCAACACCCATGAGCAGCATGACACATAATGCCGGATTAATGGATTGTTCTATCATGGAGAGGTGACAGGAGAAACAGCAAGAAGACAGTGTCATTTATGTGCTAAATTGCTTCTCCAGCCTGAGAGACCCCCACCATCATCTCTTAATACAAGGCGGTCTTACAAGTCAGAGTGTGTTCAACAGGCACCCAATAATGTGCCTTGATGCTAAAACTCAGAACCATGGATGCTGAGCAGGCTAATGAATGATAGATTCGAATGCCACCCAGACTACTCAGGCCCATCACGCCTGCAGCAAGGACGGCATTGTGACTGCATGGGTGACCTTTAAGAGAAGGTGGCCATACTTCTCTCAGCTGTCCTGGAGACCGAGAGGATGTTTGCCTGAAGTAATAGCCCTCATACGGAGCAGGTTTCATTTGTTAGTCTTGTTGCCTTCTAAGGTCAATCAAAGCAGGGAAAAAGAAAGCACAAAACAGAAATCAATATGTAAGACGGACCTGACCAACCATTTTACAGATAATTAAGGAACAGTCAACAAGGCTAGCAAGAAGACAGGAACAAAGCGTGAACAAAACCACATTTATAAACATGTTGTCCACCTTTTTTCTTGTGTCTCTTGATCTTACCAAGGTACAGAGTCTAATGAAATTAATTTGAGTTATTTAGGAAGTATTTCTGTGAGGAAATTGTATTTATATTTTTGAAGGAAATGGAGGATGGCAGTATGGACATACCAAGCAGTTTACATAGAGCACTGAATACAGCAAATTGCGAACCTCTATGTTATCTGCTTTAGGACCACTGTCCTACCTGGAAACTCGGGTACGACCCATCAAAGGAGCAGCTGGTTGCAACCGCATCACATCACATATATAAACGGGTGAGCGCAAACAGGCGTAATCTCCTGTTATCCTTGTAGCAAGACCTGATAACAGACCTGAGTGACTGGTGCATTCAGTCCTGCTGACAGCCTGCCTGACACCGAGTCCGGTCAACTGGGGATGCACTTCCAGTCTGGTCTGTTCATAAAACTGATGGGGCTCCTCCGATGCACAGTGCCTTTAACAACCCTGTCACAGCTCTCTCCAAGGCCTCGTTAGCATCTGGGGGAGAAAGTCGACTCAACAGCACTGCACATTGACCCTTATACCCTATTAGTTGGGACACTCGCAATGGCATCACACACAGGGTCTTGCTACTTTATTGCCTACAATTTATTTTCTTATGTGTCACACAGATGTCAAAAATCTAATGACAGAGACAAGCTGTGGTATCTTTTTCAGTTCTGTTGCTCATTGTCAACAATGGCTGGTGTACCAGGCAAATGTAAACACAAGGCACAAACCATTAAAGACTATTAGAAATGTAAGATGTGTATGAGGTGTCTCCCAGCTCTCCACTGTTCATCTTAATTTCATCCCCATATCTGTGAAATTCCTCTGTATTTGCTGTTATTCAGTAACATGTGGGGCACTATAATTGTGTGTTTCCCTGATTCACAGTATGCAGAAAGTGTAGCACTGAGGCATGTAGAGCCAGATGGAAGGGGAAAAAGAAACGCAGGTGCTAATATTCCAGCTAAAACCCGAACTTTTCATCTAAGCTCAATTCATAAGATTCATTTGCTCTCTTGAATTGAAATAGCATAACTTTAGCTCCAGGCTCACCTGCTACGACATCCATGCATCAGCCGAGTTCTGCTTAATACCTTTAAAGCTTGACATTACTTATGGCATTAATGGAGCTTTCTTCAATGTCTCTATCAATCTGCCAGGCCTCCAAGTGACAGGAGCTGGCGCAATCATCAGCCCAGTTAGGGTGCTATACTTCTTCCTCTGCCAGCTCAGAGCCCTGGGTATTTCACAAGCATCTCTGACTGAAATTAGATTTTCACCGCTTCTGAAAAGACTAAGTTTATTTTGCTGTTGTTTTTTTTTTCTTACCTTATTTGTAGAAAGTAGTTATAGTCCTAACAGCACAATAGCTTGGACTAACAAAAATCCGACGTAATTTTCTTAGAAATGAATAAAACAAAGGCATACTATTACCGTGCAAAGAATCTGAAACCCCCCCCAGCGAACAGACCTTTTCAAGAGTAGATTATGAATTAGTGTGAATCACACTGGCAGTCTATTAGAACAGCAAATTGAGTAATAAGCATTATTCCAGTCTATTCACCATGAGTCATTTTCTGCTGAAAGATGGCCTTTACAATTACAAACAAGTGTGGATCCCCCTTTTGATTTCATGTTGCAACTCATTCTCATAATGAACCTGTCAAACACTGCAAAATATCTCTTACTTGCATCAATTTGCTCCTTTTAATGTATGGTTATAAAAACTATTTTTTGCTGGAAAGATTACTTTTAAGTTGAACTATTTCTATTACTGCACAGCTGCAAATTAAATATGCCTCAAACTGTAATATATACTGCCTCTTACTATAACTGGTACCAATATTTCTCAGTTTTGCTCTGGTGTGACCTCTGACCTCATACTCTGGACCTTGCTCCTCCTCCACCTCGTACGACACCGTCTGGATCTTCACGTCCCTCTCTCCCTGTGTACCGTCCTCTGTGTTTTCAGTGGAAACTCCATCTGACACACCGTCCTTATTCTCTGTGAAAGTGGTCTCAAAGCTCTCACTCTTTGAATCCTTGCTGTGAAGGCTCACATCATCCTTGAACAGGATGAAATTGGGCCTGTAAAAAGCCTCCACTGCTAGATGAAGGGATGTTGCGTCCAAAAACTGCTGAGTCTTATGCTTGCCACTGCTTCCAGTGTAGTAGTAGCCAATTAGGCTGTCCTGATAAGGCTGGCTTGGGTAGTCACACTGGTATTGCTGGTAGTCATTCTGGACTGCATGCCTGCTACTTTTGTCAAGCAGGGGGTTTTGGAGCTCATTCAGGCTCTCCATGACTTGAGGGCAGGGTTAAACGTAGAGTGGATCAAATGATGGAATCCAAAGAATATCTGGCAGTCTGGTTGCTGGAAAAAACAAAAAAAAAATTAAATCAAATCTGATTAGTTGAAGTTAAAACTCATATAAATCACAGGCAGTCATTCTAAATCATGGCACAATATTGGAACTATAGAGAATCTAGGTGGAGAATGTCACAGTTCGATCCAAAAACTAAGATATTGTAGTAATAATGTGGAATGGGAATTCAGAGCAGGAAATATTTCATTTTGTTTGGCAATCAGCATTCCTCTCACCAGTTCTCAGCAGACCGAGCCATGAAATCCCCATCTGCTGTATGTTCAACTGTTGCATTTCACACCCCTAGTTTCATATGTACATGTAGGGAAAAAAAATTGTTCACGTGTCAAAGCTGTTGATACTGAGAAATGGAGAAATTGCTGAAGGCGCTGCTGTATTTTGCAATGTATACTGATTTGACTTGTCTCTCAGTTGCCCACTGTGACTCTTCCTGTTTTAAAATTCATGGCATGTCATGTAACAAATGAGTTACAAATTTGTTAAAAAAAATTGGTTTATTTAAAAAGAAAAGAAAACCTTTAAAAGACAATAAGAGCATAAGGAGATGCAGTAACTAAGGCAACAAGTGTGCCAGTGTCTGTGTGATCCAAGCATGTCCAGATTTGAGCAACAGAAGTGATATTTTTTGTTGCAAATCCAGCACCAGCAGTCAGTTCTTCCTGGCTCATGATAACTTAATCTAGCAAATTCATCTCTCATCCCCTGACCAAAAAAGAAATTAGATAACAGCCACTGAAGCTGCTGCATTGTACTTTGGAATTAGTAGCAACTAAAGTCCAGATTTGAGAAAAAAGCCTCGGGATTAAAAACACAAAAGAAAATCTAAAGGTTTTCCACTCGCTGGAAATGAAAGAATTATAGCACAAGGTTTAGGAGGTGCCAGAGTTGCACGGAAATAAATACGCACATTTATTGGCTGAGAAGACCTGCCGATCTACAGAAGACCATTGGAACCTCTGACCCCATGAGAACAAAAGCTTATGCAGCCATACTGGATTTCACAGTTATTTTCTGTGGAGAAGCATGACAAATGTGGTCCAGTGTGGCTGTATCTGAGCACACTCACTCTCTCACACACACACACACACACACACACGCACACACACACACACACACACACACACACACACACACACACACACACACACACACACACACACAAACGCACACAAGACTCACGCTCGTTATCTTCGCCACTATGTCCATCCTCACATGCTTCTCAGTTTGAGCTACACTCGAGATAACAGGGAATTCCATTACACACTACATTAGTCAAAGAAAATCGCATCCTAAATCCACAAATAATTCATCTGGCACAAGAAAAAGCGCACTAAGCGCACGTGAATTTGGCTCCACTATGTCCTGTCTGTGTACCTTCTGTTTATCTACAGCAGTTTAATCGCTGTCTCTCTCTCTCACAATGAGAATGTGCAATGTTTTTCAATTTTTTGGTAAAATCACATTACTTCACATAAAGCTCAGAAACTCATTGAAATATGCTCGAATTGCTGGTAGTAAGGACAATATTTTTCATATCTGTTATTTTTGCCTTTTCATATAATACTGAGCTTTTCCCTCCTTATAATAATCCACAGATATGATTTATGATAAAAGAGCATAAGAACATTTTTGGGTCACTAGTAGTATCTTACCTGTAGTATAAAATCTTCCCGTTGATTTGCTCAGCATCGTTCCCCTGCGCAAATGAGTCGATGGAGAGGAGAGGACGGACTCACGCTGCTTGGCATTATCAGTTTCAGGAAAACTCCCATCGTAGCACAACAGACGGCATCCGCGTATAGCAGACGGTTATTCCGTGTGTTTAAGAGTGGACTTTGCCCGCTGAGTCCTGGATGCCATTGCACCGCTGCTGCGTCTGGCAGGTAGATTTTACGCACAGTTTATCTCACAGAGCTCCAAACAACTCGGACATAGCCTGACTGACTGTCTCCAGCCAACTGAGCCAACTGATTGGCTGTGCGTGGCGCGCTGTAAACTCTGTTGTTGACTACGCATTTAACATTTCTAAACTTGTCCTGCTCGAGCGTCTTCCTACATTTAGTGTCTCACGTGCTGGCTGGGTGTTTTCATTCGCACCCCCCGCGCCCAAGGCTGCTGCTCTGCTTTGTTGCGTAAGCTGAGAATCTTTTATGAAATCAGGCTTCTGTGGTAGACACAAAAATATGTTTTGGATCACGTGAGCCGCTTTGTAGAGTCATGATTTGTATGATGTATTGCTTTTTTTCTTTCACAAGCTATTTCAGTGTTATTCTTCCCCACTGAAAACCGGCTTTTATAAGTCTGGGAGCCAAACAGATCACATTTGTACGCTCTACATTACTTAAAAGATTATCCTTTTTCACATTTGATTTCCATATAAGTTGCTGTCAACTAGGTCTAAATATTGTACTTTAAGATTAAGCCACTATTAAATTCATTGCACATTGATATTTGATTAATATTTTAGACAGATTCCATGAATTTGTCATGAGCCTGCCAATTTGGATGTGACTTTAACCGCTCTCTGTTGAGCTTGCTTATGATTGCCTTCTGCAGTTTAACACAGTGTAACCCACTGTTTACATAACATAGATATATTTCCCATACAAGCAACTTGGTGACATAACAGATACCACTCAGAAACATTAAGCTTAAATGATTTTGATCCTTTAAGAATAATGATTTAAGAGAGCTACAGCATTTTCAGTAATGCAGTCTGTGGTTCAGATGAATTAAAAACACTATCTAAAGGTTGTGATGCTATATATCCCAAAACCTAAAAGACTGATATACAGCCACTAAACACAGGACACATATCTTATTCAGAAGGAGCACTCTGTTCCACAGGCTCATAAAAATGTCTGGAGTTAATAATGTGCAAGTCCAGGCTCTGTCACTTCCACTGGGAGATGCATTAAGGTGCTGATGGACACTTTATGGGGGAAACATGGGGCTGCATTCATAAGACTGAGCGCACAAACGTCGCTTCCTGTGTCACCTTGTGTTCACACACATGGAGCGACGTGGCACAACATCCCAACTGTCGGCGTGATGGATACCACTCCCTCAGGAGACGAGTATATTAGAAGAGAAGGTGAGATTGGGAAGTGTGGGGGAAGCTGTGGAACCTGTAACTTTTTATATTCCTCCTCCTTTTTTTCCTTCCATTAGCCGTTATATAGGAATTACAGAACATTTCCTTATGAAGATTTATTTTAAGAAAGACACTCAGAAACAGAAGCATTAAAACCCAAAACTGTGAGGCAAACCTAGAAGAGCTCAGTTGTACCACATAGTTCATGGGAATACAAGATCTCTCCGAGACCATGCTTTAGCCAGCCGTCTGTAGATTGACTGTGAATATTTATGATACTCACAGCGCCCCTTTCTTCTGCTCCATTTTCCACTCTATATTTAGGCACCATGTCACTACATTGCAGATGCACTATTTGTCAGGCATTTTCTCCCCAGAGACCTTTAATTTCAAGAAACAAAAACATTGTTGGGGCTGAATATTTGCACCGTGAATTAACGGAAAGCAAAACCAGAGCAGAGCACTTCTTTTACAGTTTGCTTTTGTATTGATTTTTCTCCACCTCTGTTTGATATTCCAGCCAACTCTGACACCATGAACTTTCCTGAGGCCCATTTACCAGCTTTAATCATTAAAACACTTTTGGGAATTAATCAGCCTAATCGGATTGGCAGAGAAAGTATCAAACCACTTAATTTGATCTGGCCTTAGATGGCTTTTACACAGAAGGGTGGGGGGGGGGGGCTTAAGCAGCTTTTACCACATGCTACCTTTGCATTATTTACTGTTTGATGAAACACTTCAGTAAAGCATATGCCAATAGGGCACTTTTGACCTCCAAAACAGCTCATGGGATGAATAATGTCAAAAATACTCCATTGAATTTGATGGAATATTTCTATTTTTTATTTTATTTTATTTAGACTAATCTAGGTATTGTAGCTTTTTTTGGAGAACCCCAGTCTCTCTCTTCTCATAGAAAAACAAGCAAACAACAACAATAATAGTTGTGGCTGTTTTCACGAGTACCCCATGTTAAAAAAGTCTCTTACTGTAGCTAAACTGTGAGCTAAATTAGTCAATTTCCGATTTCCCAAAAGCATAAAGTTGGTGATAAAACTTTTTTTTACAATAATTTTACAAATTTTACAAATTCTGCACCTTTTTGTCCTTTAAACATGACATTGCTCACTACAGCAATCTATTTCAACTTTGTCATTCGAAAGGATGTTTCCAAAATGCACCAGGCTTGTTCAGGGTTAGGGTTATAAGAGTATTTCAAATTGATCTTCATGACCTTTTGAGTTATTTGTTCTTCGATTATGTAAGTGCAGTGCCACTATAAACCATTTCCTGCTTCTGGTGTTCATTGCTGACATCAGGTGTTGTGTGAGGAGCTCATCCATTTGGCCAAACAGGTCACGTTGCAGAAAACAGTGGGACTTCAGTTCCTGCAGTGTGAGACTCAGGTGCAGGAACCAGAGGAGGCTCAGCATATGGGGAAGGTCTTGGCAGGAACAGAGGTTGGAGCGTCTTTTAGACCTGGAGGCACACTGCAAGCATCAAACTGAAAGAACAGAAAGCCATAACTAAATTCTACCTCATATTCGTCACCTGACTCAGAGACCTAGATGACAAACTGTGCTCTGTTAAGGGTAGGAAAAAAAAAAAGATCGAGCAGTAAATCAAATTCAAGAGCCTGCAAATACGACAAAAGCTCTAGTTGAAGGCTCTGTTTATATGACATAAAATGCTGCAATCAGGCATCCATGGAATCATTACTTAGAGCGATAATGCAGAACTTTATTGTTTTATAAGGTCTGATGATAAATGAAGCCAGTGTAAGATGTTAAAGGAAATTAATTAATCTGCCTGTTACATACAGAAAAAAATGAAAATGAGCTTGACTTGACCAGTAGATTGTCATAATGAAAAACATAATAGCCAGCGAATGCCAACATTATGAGAGGCAATTTCATTAAAGTGCTACAAAGTTGCACGGTGTGTGACTTTTCAAGGTCCCTCTACAAATATTCAATCAGCATATTAGCAGTGTGCCTCTGGATGTTGGCCCCTGTCTGCATGCCAGCGCAGGGGAAATGGATGTGCTGGGAGTCCCAAGAGACCTGCAGAGGCTTTTTGCTTTGTAATTATCTAACGCACAATTGCAATATGTGTCAAATTAGCTAAAAGTGCTCCATCAAGAGGGGAAAGGTCAGAGTCTGTTGTTTGCAGTTTGAGACAGAAAACCACATTGGTGCTCTATCGTTCACCTTTAAGCACACCTCTCTTCAGCAGAGCATAAAAAATGCAAACCATGCAACTTGGGAGTGATTCACTCTGCATGGCAGTGCAGTAGTTCATGTCAATCATAAATGGACTTCCTTGCAAAGAGGGGAAAGTGAAGCAGGACAGTGGGGAGTTTCTCATCTCCACTGATCGCTGGCAGTGGTACAGTAGCCTTCTCCAGTGAGATGCTGTGTGCAGATTAATGACATTCTCCATGGTGAGATTTGAAAACTTCCATTAATGGAACACCAATGATAATTTATTTGGACAGCCGAGCTGCTTCTCTTTGATTAATGAAGTGGCCTCAGGGTCATTAATATGATAGATTTCCTCTTATGTACTGATGTTGTGTGGGAAGTCCTAACTGTAACAGAAAAGAAAGAAAAAGAAATCCTTGCTCCACTATATGTTAATTTTCTTTACTATTGATTCATACACTGACAGTGTCCCTTTTTAAAGAGATTTAAGTTTGTGTTTTTTCAAAGAAAGAATCCCTCTGAGGATTAGCATTGGAAATATTATCAGACTTATAATGCTAATCCTTTGGTGTGTGTTTGCAGGTAAGCCAAGTGATGAGTCAGCCTGGCATTGACAATGTTCTGTATTAACTTGCAGGGATGTGTTTTTATCCACACTCCATCCCATCAGCCCCATAAGAAAAATTACCAATTATATGTGCTCAGCTCTGCCAGTGCGGATGTCTCTGATGTGTCATGGGACCAGCCTGCATATGTTAGAGCTCTCCACTTTAAGATAGTCCATTAAGCCTATTAAACCATTTATTAAACAGCAGAGGATTTCGCATTTAATATGCTTCTGAGCCAAACAGAGCTCAGACGAAGACAGATATCTCCATCTGTCAGTGGTTGTGGGACTGCTGTGGGAGAGTTATAAATAGGTAATCGTTCAGGAGCGGCTGCTGCAGGTTAAAGCATGGGACCGTGCTCGGCGCTGGGGTGACTCATCGCCCTGTCTCACTGCATTATGTCAGTTACCTGGAGTTTGCACCTGTCACTGCACCCTCAGGCACCACCTCAAACTAATAACCTGCATGGCCAAACCAGAACCTGCCGAAGGGTGTAACCCTGAACTATATTGGATATATATTATTTAAGTTTATTTAACTGAATGTATTTTCATATTTATAGCGGGTCAAAATACTTAAAGGAATCATTCTTAAAGATCAAGAAAATATAGTAACTTCTGCCTTAGCTCTAATGGTCATTTTGCATTTAAAGAAACAGTATCTGATTTTGGTTTCTGAGCACTTTACAATTTTGGTACAGCCACGCCATTTTTGTGTTTATGGCCTTGTCAGACAGCTTTCTGTAGCTTATAACGCCCACTTTGCTACCAACATCAAACATCATAGTGGGTGTAAAACGAAATTTTGCTGCTAAAAAGTAATAATCAAGCCCAGCCTTGTTCTAACAGCATCACATTGTTTCCTTCAGGAGGTAATGAAGACAAAATCAGTTCAAAATAAGTTGAATGACTTACATTCTAGAGGTGGAAATGATGGCAAAGCTCCTACAAATTTTCTAAATATTGTTCCCACAAGAGCCAAACAGTCAAATAGACAGCAAGTTTGCATGTTTAAGCATGTTGATTTTTTTTCCTTTTTTTTTTTTTTTTTTTTTTTTTTACTGACACGACTGCGTTGCTGGCAGTTTTATCTCTGAAAGTTTATTGCCTTAGCACATTCAGCATCTGAGGAAGGATTTTCCAGGAACACTGTATCAGTGAAATCCTGTCTAGGGCCTTTCGAAAATCATTTGGTGCTCTGCAAACAATAAAACTAAAATGCTGATTTAATGATTGTTGCAGATAACATCATCTTCTGCAATCTAATGTGTTTGAAAGCCATTACAAAAACATCATTATTTCATTTTGTGAAGCTTGCATTATGTAGCTACCAAAAAACTCCAAGCTCTGATTTGAATCAACGGCCAAACAGTCCCCATAATGTTCCTCTTTAATGTGCTTCCACCAGCTGTAATTTCAGGTGGGTTCATTATCTGAGGCTGGCAGGCTGTTGTGGGTGCCCTTATTTAAAAAGCTATTTTCAGTACACAGTGTCACATTGGCTGATGTTCTGACTAATGAACAATATCACCAAGAGGATTTCTGTGAGTGTCAAAAGGTCAGTGAGGACTACTTGTTTGTGAGATCTGATCTGCCTTTCATTTGCAAATGCCTCTTATGTAGCCATATAAGATTTTATTTTTTTCCAAACTGAAAGACCAATCTGGGTGTAATTACAGCCTGGCAGAAATCTATGATGCTCTGCCATACAATCGTTTTCTGTCTCAGTGGCATCGGAACACCACTCCACAGGATATGTGTTGACTTTGACAGCCTTTTAAGAGAATCAAAGCTTGCATGTGGAATCCCTGAGAAGAATATAATCACCGGGATCTTAGATGAACAAAAATGAATATCTGTAACTGCTCATCCATATGAGCACTCAGGTCCAAGGCTCTTTAAATGACCGCTTGCCTCTACTATATCACTTTGGTCACCAATCCCCTAATGGCTGTCTGCTGCAACAGACTAATGATCCGAAAAGAAATGCTACAAGACAGACTGTAAGCTGATGTGGTCAGACCACTCTAATAACAAAAGATGTGATAGCTCTGCTGGTCCATAGCCCAAAGTGTGGGCTAGTGACACATAGCATTTAAATCTCATCTTGTAGTGAAAA
The DNA here is from genome assembly GCF_027942865.1 of Odontesthes bonariensis. Taxonomy (NCBI): domain Eukaryota; kingdom Metazoa; phylum Chordata; class Actinopteri; order Atheriniformes; family Atherinopsidae; genus Odontesthes; species Odontesthes bonariensis. The sequence goes on from NC_134522.1 coordinate 15,957,331, forward strand.
ATGTGGATGGACACTGAATGACATCATCACATAAACTCTGTCTTTAGACCAATGGAAATGAGTGTAGAAAGTGTAGTTTTTCATAAGATGGCATTGTAATGTATTTTGGCAGAAAGAAAAATTTGCCCCCCCAGCAGACAGATACTATGGAGTGGCTGGTGCCAGTCTCTGTTTGCCACCATTTCAGATGCTGCTCTTTTGTGTTCATGCAATCGGTTAAGATTGAATCTCTAATCAGAATCATTCATTACTGATTGAAGCTAATACTTACAAATTCTTACGAAGCTCCATTTTCAATTCTTGAAGGCAATAAGTCCTGCCTCAATAACATGCCCCCAAAATGTATGCCATATAACAATTGCTCAACCTTTAAAAACATAAAATTGTGGCCAGTGTAACTTTTACAGATACTGATGTGAGACTAGGTTGAATGTTGTTAAAACCAACATAAACATGTTTTTATTAATGACCAGATTATTCTCATGCACTCTAAATAGGACAAAAGTAGTTTAGCATTAAACGTTAAGCCATAAAGCATGCAATCAGATCAACATGTTATGAAAAAAAAGGATGATTATGAGAATGATTAAATTATTGAATTTCAAATGACTCTTGACAACATGTCCATTCTAAAATTGACATTACTTTTCCTTGTTGAACTGAATAAAAGATGTGATGTGATGCATGATTCAATGAAATGCAGCATTTGGGGTTTTTTCATGCATTCAAGTCTGTTTTGTTTATTCTCATCATCAAAAGAGCATCAGAAGCTATCTGCATGATGTAATTAGAACATGCTAAACCACAGAGGAGGTGATGTTTTTTGCTTTTTTACTCTTTGACGAATGTTCTGAACATTCATGAATTAGACCACAATACCAGCCTGTGCACCTACTCAACACTTAACACTATGTGGTATTCCCAACTTTCATTTAATGTTTTTATATTCTGTTGCTTCTATATTCTCTCAACATTATTATTTGCATATTGTCATATTTTTATCTTCTGTATTGTCACGTGTCCTTAGGTGTCATGAAAGGATCTTTTAGATTAAATGTATTTTTATTGTTATTATCATCATTACTATCATTAGGGAGCCTGAATGTGACTGCAGATGGAGGACACTAAAGGTTAGTCAGTTTGACACCAGGGACTGTTGGAAGTATACACATTTTACTGACATATCTGTATTTTATTGAAGTGCTCATTATGCTGAGTGATGGCTCAGATGGAGATTTAATCAGGTCCTCTTTAATCTCTCATTCATTTCATAATGACCTCGTTTTCACTTGACATTGAGCCAAAGGTGGCTGTACTGTTTTACTGTGGCATTGCAAACCGTCAGTAACTGTCCTATTAAACATCTGCTAATCTGCTTTGTAAGCATTTAATAAAGAAAGAAAAAAAAAGAGACATCCACATGTTTATTGATGGCTGGAAAACTCAAAGACTAAAGCATTTCAAATACTGTAAAGGAGAAGAGAAATGCGGCCAGGTAACTCGGTAAGTTGTCTTAGTTGGATTTAATTAGCTATATTAGTATTGTGTTGCTAATTAAATCTTGAGTAGGTTATAACACCTTGCTTGCATATATCTGATGTAACATGCCAAATGTAGAGTGTGTGGTGCCTTTAATGTGAACCAACTTAAATGTGTGTGAATGTGATCGTCCCTTCCTGTCCCCCAAATAAAGATGTGACATTTCAGAAATGAATACATTTCCAAAGTGTAAATTCATTTCAGACAACATAACATTAAAAAGAAACAGACCAACAAAACCAAAAAAACTAAATTTAAGAAAACAGAAAAATAAAAAACACAAGTACACTTCAGCGAGGTGTTTCAGAAGAAAAACAGAATATTTCCAGAAATTTTTAAACAATTTGTTAAAAATGTGAAGTTTTATGGCCTTTATTGTTATTTTCCATTTTCATTGTTAAGTTGAGTGTTTTTGGAAGTACTAGTTGAGGGACATCTGCGTTGCTCTTGGCTTCCTGCACAGTGGCTATGCAACGTGTCCTGCCTCTGATCAAGACTCCTTGGTATGCTTACTGCTGGGCATTACTTTTGCAAAGATTTAAACCACTGTCTAACCACTGTCATCTATAGGAAAGTATTGTTGCTGTATTGTCTTTTACTGTGGTTTTGTTGTTTTGGCTGGTAACGCTGTCAGGTTTGCACCCAAGGGTCATTGTAAAAATAGAGTAAGCAGCAGTCAACCCAAATTGCAGCTAAGGCTGACAGGAATGTTGTTAATTTTGCATGTGTGCTGCTGCACTAAAAGTTATAACAATTCATCTTTGACAAGAAATGAATGTCTGCTCCAAATGTTGTGGTGTAAAAGTAAATGATTACAAAAGACATTGCGCTTTGGGAAACAACTATGCTGGATTTTACTGGAACCTTTGCATCGAGGTTCAAATTTAAACTGCTAGTTGCCCTGGGGCTCAGTGGATCCACACACAGGTTATCATTCATTCAGTGGGCACCATGGTGATACCAAAAGCCTTTTAGAGAGTCAGTTGGGCCTACGCACTTAGAGTGGCCACAAACATGAACCATGGGCAAAATGAAAAGCTCTTTATCGCTTGTTCAAAATAGTAATCTTCATCACTGACATGCAGAGCCAACATAACATGGCCTGATGTTGTGTTCACACTGCATGTGCTATAAAGAGATTATCCCAAGTCAGACGTTACATAACTGAAAACATGCGTGTGTGTCCGTGTGCCACTCTTTACTGTATAAGGCATGATGGTTTCTTGGAATAGACTGAAAAACTGAAACATAAGTTAACCATGGTTGCTAGGAAGAGAAAGGGAAAAGGGAGAAAGTGAGGTTGGAACTATCTCACAAGAGCTGCTTTTACCATTTTTCTGATTGTTACTGCGGTAAATGCTAACATTGAAATTAAACCCACTTAATGGCGCAGTTCCATGTAAAATTCCAGTAACTCCAGCCTTGCTGGCCAAATTGTGCTGGCAACCAGGTATACGAGAAATGGGATATTGCAGAGGTGTGCGGAACAGACACACTAATGAGGAGTGTTCTGTATTTTTCTTACTTTTTTAAATAAATCATTTGCTTTGGAAAAAATAGTAGGCATCTAAGAAAACTCTTTTGAAAAATATAAAAGGAAGGATGAATACAAATCCTCAACACAGCAGATAAAATTATGTTTTTCACAATGGTACAATGGTATTGTTCATAAGTGTGATCACACAACTTACAACGCAAGAACTGATCAAGCAAAAAACAGTTTGAGGTTACAAAAATCTAGTTTCACATGTTTGTCACACATTTTTGTAATAGGAATAGGAACATTTTTACAATCCTGATATTCAAAAGAACAGCAGAGACCAATAACTTATTGTTATACTTTGTATCAAGGAATACTTTTAGAAATATTTGTTGTGTTCTGTGTTCAGATTTTAAAGTGAGAGCCACTTTTGGCCCCAGAGTCCTTCAATTGATTCTCTGAAAGACATTGGCTTCATTATGATCTTGTTTTTGCTCATTATTTCTGTTGTTTCTTGTCTTCTTGTCCACCTGTCATTCCAGTTTCTCACTGTCTGTGTAACAAGCTCTTTTAAGTAATTAAAACAAACCCACAGAGTTAGGGTTATCTTCATTCTAAAAATTGTTTTGTGCAGCATGCTTTTGAAATGACACGTTATGAAATGTGGCCAAACACCTTAATGTATCCAAATATCTAAAACTTTAGAGTCAGCATGGTCTGTCACTGAGCTTGAGCAGCCATTCCCTCATTCCTCTGGGGCCTGAGTTTATGACGTTTTCTGAAAAATCTAGAGAGAGGTTCCCAAGCGATGTCATGTATAAATGAAGAGCTGTGGTCGCTTGGGTCTGAGCTGCCTGCTCACATTTTCTCTTTACTTCTTCCTCTCCTGGAGTTGGCAACGCACAGAGGTCATGAGTCAATCAAATTTAAAAACATCTCGTGGGCCATCTCATAGAGTACACTTCCAGAACAACTCCCTGCTTATGTAAGATTTCAGATGTATGACTGGTAAATATTACAAGTAGGTGTCTTTTTTTTTGTGTGGATCAAACCTGCTCCAAAATCATGACAAATATTAATTTATCATCATCCCGCTCTAATGGTCACTCTCTAAGGCCACCTACGGGGAGGAAAGCATCAAATCATATTAATCTGAACAGTTGGCTGCTCCCTGTGAGCTGGCTGCTCACAGATGGTGGATAGTTGTGTGTGGTGTGTTGAACTTATCTCAAGTTGACCCAAATTAACTTTCACTCTTCGCTTTGCTGACTCCAGGGATCAGCAAGCCAGTCCTTGATGATTATAGGGAATTATGTGATAATGAGTGGATCTACAAATAAAACAAGTGTCATACAAAGCCGCTATTGCCTAGAAATCGATCGTCCATTTGCAGCAGAAAGGATTTTCCCTATTAAAACTGTTGTACAAATGTATTGATGTTAGCTTTAGGAAAGGCTGCCCAATATGCTTGACAATAAGCTCCCTGAAATGTATGCTGATAGAGGTCTCTCTGTTTGTGTTTCCTGCCGTTCCAAAGACAGATTATGAGGCAAAAGCAGCCACTGTTTAAACTAAAATGGCAGTGACAATTATTCTTCTCATCCTGAAGTGACAAAACAGCTTCCCCTTTTCCCTTTTTCATGTCCTGCCTTGTAGCTGACCTTCAAAGAAAATAGCTGTAGAAAAGGAATGATAGAACCATTTTTACTTCTGACCTTTAAGTGATGCATCACCCTTGAGCAGTAAGTGATATCAATGGTTTTGTGCCATCATGATGTGCCAGGTTCATATGTCGCCACGTCCTCCAGGCATTGAAGCTGGAGTGTGCTTCCCATCCCAGCATATCCTTATATCTTGAATCATTGGGGAAATCAAGGGTGGTCGACCAGCAGCAACTAACAAGCTCTTAAACAGCCTGGTGGCCATCATTAAAGTCCTGTGGTTGTTTCAGCCAGCCAAGATGGAGAGCTGTGTACAACTGAGGGTGCGAGTACATGGACAGTCTCCCACTAATACATCTTTGGATACACTGCTGTGGCACAGTGAAGCTCTGTTTAAAAAGATATTACAACTCTGGCACAGATTGTGTTTCAAAGGTCTTTTGTGTTTGTAACCTGAAACTAATTTGGTTTGATTGTGGCATTAATGTGAAAATTAGAGGCTCGAGGAGGGTCTGAGTTAACATGTTACATCAAAAAACTCACGCCCTAATTAGAGACTCAAAAAAAAGGGCGATATCTTAGAATAGATGCTGCCAGTGTGTACCTTTTACTAATAGACTACCAAGTTTAATATGTATTTTCAAAAAGGTGCTTTGAGTGTACATTGAATTGAATATTGAATGTGTCCTCATGGTTTTTATTTTCTGTCTATTTATATTTAATTGACAATGAATCTGCTCCTGCTGGTATGTGCATATTGAGGCAAACTGTGATTGTTTGCAGATGCGCTGAGCAAATATTCAATCTACAAGCTGGCATATGCGGGTAGAGAGCAGCAGACATAGAGGTCTAGCTTCAAGGAAAACAATGAAGTCCTGCCAGTAATAGAAGAATATGAGAAGAGGCTTTAATTTAAAGTTAACACTGAGTATTCTTCTTCAATAAAGGTATACTTATTTTGAACTTGATGCAAGCATCACGATTCAAGAATGTTGGGACACAGGCAACAAAAGACTGGATTAAACCCTAACAACGAGTTAGGTTAATCAGCAGCAGACGATTAACATGAATGGTTATTCTCAGAAGGAAAGGGGAAGAGGAGCTCATGCCTATGTGAAAGAGTGCACTGGAAAAATATTAAAGAATTTAAAAAGTAACCTTTCTCATTGGAAAGAAATGGGGATTTCGTCCTCTGTACTGCTTAATTTAATTGCTTAATTAAAAGAGAATACAGAGAAATACCTGAACAAATGAAACAACGTTGAAAACTAATATCGACTCGTCTTGATGTTCAGGATGATGCTGCACTACATCAGAAAGAAAAACAATTTTGTCGTGGAAATCTTACACTGGCTCAGGAACCTTTTACAGAGAGCATAGTTTATCTCACAGCCACAAATGCAAGTGGAAATTCTAAAAAGTTCCATTTCAAAGACAAAACAATATTTAAACAAGGTCCAAAATGCCCTGTGCAGTTCCAAAGCCGACATTCTTTTAATGACATTGCATTAGTGCACATGGCATGGCTAGGCACCATTTATGCTGAGCAATACTCCCACGCTTTGCAGCAACATATGCGGCTGTCAAGATGTCTTTTTAAGTGAAGACCTTGCGTGTGTCAGCAAGTTAATGGTAAAGCACTGCACAAATCACTGTCGCATGGCTCCATGGTAAAACAGTCCAGATGCTAAACTGCCATGGCTGTATGCCTGCCCTGTCACTCAGTGAAAAAGGTTGCACCATTGTGCAATGACAAATATTGCAAAGGTGTATTTTTCAGCTTCTGATGATATAAAACTACAGCCGCTTGTCGGTAAGAATAAATGATTAAAATGAGGTGATACATAACCGTGCCCCTTTCCAACCAAAAATGATGCTTGCATCAAATTCAAAAACTGAACATTTATTTTTCCAAAAACAACATAATATCTTAGTTTCAACAGCTAGTACATTGCATTTGTACTATTTCTAAATGAAATACAGGGTTATCTTTGAATTTAAATTGACATTTTGTTCAGTCTCTCTTAATTTACTTTAAGCACTGGCAGCAGAATGGGATGGTAGTATCCATCTGCTGGTCCTGTATGCTGGTCATGACTGAAATGTATCAACAATTAATGGATATGTTTCTGTGGAATTCTCCAGCTACATTCAATGGTCCACATACCATTAAGTTGTACTTTAAGTTTGACTTGTATTATCTGTCCTTCAGCATTTTTCCTATACGATTCCTGCAAAACTAATGGTGCCTATAGTGTTAACCCCTTTTAGAAAATGGTTACTTACCAAACTAAGATGGTGAACAGTTTGAATGCTATACCTACATAGCATATCAGGCATTAGATGCATAAATGTCTGTATGGGTGTGCTTGCTCAATCAGTTGAGCAACCCACATCTCAGGTTCAATTCTAGCCAGTAGGCTGAATGTCTATCCTTCTTCTCTCTGCCTTCTTTCCTTTCTCTACACTCACATATTAAATGCTGCTAGACTGCATGAACAATACATCGTTGTTCTTCACAGAGTTTCAAGCCTGTCTTCTTTGGTAGATTTTTTATTGTAGCTCTGTTGTATTTCTCTCACATTTTTTATTAACATTTTTGCTTTTGTAATCATCAAGCTATTTGAATTTGTGAGTAATATAAAAAGGTAAATGCATAAAAAATTTGATTTATAAATAGAATGTTCCATAATTTCTTTCTAAAAAACAGAATGGTATGTTTTTCTGATTTCAGCGATTGTGCTCCGTGTTCTGTTTTCACCCTAATAAACAGGTAGGCCTTGCTTCTTATCAGGTAGGTGACAGTCCAACTGAAGTAGAAGGAGATTCTAGATTTGAAGAGTTCAGATACAGAACAGAGAACAGCCCAGATCACTACTTGATTTGCTCTTTCTTACTCAGCTTCATAAGGAACTCTTACCATGGGGGATAGTCACTCTCCTCCCACTCCTTCTGCCCCTTCTTGCTCTATATCTGTTCGTTTGCTGCAGCCATGCTTTGCTTCACTTTCCTTGATCTTAGCAGTGAGGTGTTTTGTAAGTTCTGCTGACTGTCAAAACTATTCTAGTTACCCCAGCAATGCAGCATCTGTTCTTCGGTCAGGTTGCCATGTCTTTTGTTTCTTATCGCCACCTGGCCTCTTTTTTTCATTAGAATATCTGCCTTGTCAACAGTCTGTCTTTGGAAAATTATTTCTGTCAGATACAGTATGGCCACCGGTTCTTGTATTGAGATGTTGTGTTTTACAACTTCTAAAGTATAAAACAACACAAAGAACACGTCAGCCAATATGAACTTTTGATTTTCAACTTTCTCCCCTTTCCATTCCTTCAGCAGCAGTTAACAGGGACTGAAAGTCAATTGTAAAAAAAAATGCATATTAACATTAATCTCCCATTATCAAAACAGCATGTAACTCTAAGCTGCCTTTTGTTTCCTCCTCTTGTAATGTATATTATTTCATACTGTGACGAACAAATTGCAGATTAACAATAGCCTGTTTTTTTTTTGCTTTTTAATGCATCATTCTGTTACTGTGCTTCTTTATATGTATGCTTGTGCCAAACCATTTTCTGGTTTGTCAGCACGATGAATAACGTGAAGCCACTTCATTGGATATTTGCAGGATATGAATTTCAGCACCCAAAGGTTGCTTTATGAGTGTGAGCCACTTTATTATGTGGAAGTCAGAGCCAGAGAGGTATAATGATTTTTCTTTGTGGGTACTCACATGCTCAACAATGTTGCACACATATTTATTTGTCTCAGTTCAGCTTCAGACTTTCTCAATTCTGAATTTATTTGGACCTCTTGAGTGTGTTTTATTATGAAGTTACAGCTATGTGCTTGAGAAAGGCTGAAAATGGATACAGCCGAGCAGCGGTGTTTCTCTTTGCAGGATTCATGCACAGCTCCATACTCCTCCACTATCATCGGGGTTAATTAAAATTTTCACCATGGCCTCACTTTTTAAGCTACCTCTGGAAATTGTCTTTCTCTCCTTTTCATGGGCTCTTACTATAGATTCTTCCTCTGCTCTCCCAAGAGGGTCCTATGGCCATCATTAGAACATAACAAACTCTGTATAACAATTAGGGGAATTAGTTGAGTTTGGTTGTTGTGTTGCCGCACCCCACAGGCACTTTGGTGGTGGCTCCTCTTCATGCTTGAAATGAGAGTCGCCTGTGTTGGGCTCTCACTGTATTCTCTGTGTCCCACTCCTGCTATCAGGGGAGCATAATGGGCTGTTCCACATCTTTGTCTAATTAGTTTTAGAGTGTTTATTAGACTTAGTGGATTTAGTTAACTCTGGATATCTCACTATGGAACTATGGATACCTCACGATGGCTTGATTCACTGATGTCTGCCTGTTGTAATTAGACTGATTGTTGAAGTGTTAAACAATATTTTGTCCTCAGTGTCTGGACAGCAGAGTCATGGACTGTCCTTTATTCTCCTTCAGGAATACATGCGCCACAAAAAAATGACTTTTACCTTAACAGTTAAGTTTATAAATGGCTTTTGTTTGATACATTTATCTTTATGATGACTGCTTTAACTTGTCACGGTAAATACATTTTTCCTCTCAGGTTTTTATTACAGCCTTGATGGGTAAAAAGGAGCCTTTCCAAGGGCATCTTTAACACATGTTTTCTCTGTCACTTTCTCCCAGCCAGCCATGATATTGGAAATTATTCAGCATTAGTGTGTATGGAGCCCGGTAGACTGGGGACTGTTACTCCCCAACAGCTGGGTGTCACATTCAAATAAAAGTAAATTAGCTGTCACCAAAGCTCGGCTTGGGAGCTGCTGTTCTGCCTCAGAGAATATCCTTTTTCACTGGGTCTCTGTTCACTGCCAAGCTGACACAAGGCGACAAGTCATTATGGCTGCGAGAGATGAAGGAACACAACATAATTTAAGTCAATGGGTTTCCTTTATCTGGGTATAAATTACAGCCACATTAACGTATTGATTCACAGCACCAAGGAGATGGAAGTGCACAATTAATAACCTGCTGTTTGCAGTGTGGCTTGAGGAAAATGTGAGGCATTAGACACTTGGTTTGAATCTCTGCTTTTACAGTAAAAGCCAGTTGCCCTCTCATTATCTGCTGGCCAATCTGTACTGTGCGTTGGACTCATTACCGGCAGCAAAGCCCTAAGGACACGGTAGATTGGCAAGATATCCAGAAATCAGGATAACACAGGCTTCCTCTGAGGGCTTGTGTCTAAATAATCCCCAATACCATCCAACAAATACATATCTTTGAACTACAGGGTCCTGTTCATCAAAGTTTAATCTATTAGTACATTTTGACCTCATTTGAGTGAACTACAATCAGGAGGAAAATTATTCAGCTGTGACAGTTTCTCGCAATTTCATTTGAAATAACACATTTAAACATGCACACAACTAATTAGTGAGCAGATTTTACAAAGGAAATGCCCATGAGTGTGAAAACTGAAAGTAGACGATCGATCATTAAAAAAAAAGCCAAAGGCTTGTTTTTGCAATATGTTGGTGACCCCTGGTGGTCATAATGAGTAACACAAGAGACATACTTCTACAGAATGCACATTATTTATTAGAACAACAGGAAAACAATGCTCAGAGAGGAGGAAACTAGACATAACTAAGATGGCACTGTGTATGTTTTGTATTTACAGGACATTACACATATTACAAATACATGTATCTTGACTGTTGTTCACAGTACAGCACTGCTACAATGGACCGCACAATAACAAAATGACGACTGCACAATAAAAAAAACAGGAAAAATAAAAAATATCAATATGAAACCTACACACATAAATAAGTCAGGGAAAGTACCACGATTCTGTACAAAATGTAAAGTTGTCTCACTCTTCACGTGAACTGTGTAGTGTTTCAGACAATAAATATTAACAATTCATCGAAAATGAAAAAATAATACATAGCAACAACAGTTTTGTAGATTTGAGTGGCTCTTGTCACCATGTGTAATAACTTACCTGTGATGTACTTTCTGAAAACTGTAGTGCTGCACACATTTTCCTGCAGCATCGGATTTCGATTTTATGTTTAACATAAATACCTAAGCTTGTTAACTGATCAAGAATTGATCAAACACACACTGCTGTACTTTTTCACTCTAAAATACTGCACTCGCTCATTCAATCATGACTTATGTTTTACATTATTTTCACTGACTACTTATAAAGGTTCTCCGAAAGTGAAGAATGCCCATGCAGTGGTTTTCATTTTCTGAGCTATTCAGAGCAATAAAGCAGCTTATTTTGCTCAGTCCTTTAAGTAGAATGTTTTACCCTCTTCATACTGTAGATACATTCTGATATGTGTTTTCCCTTTAATACCATGGGTCTACAGTTTTACTGCATTTTGTACTGCAGCAGCTTTCACAAAACCTTATACACACCACTAGAAGTTCTCGAATCTCATTAAAGGTGACATGCTGTCAGCTTTAAAAAGGGGGACCGGAGGGTGTGTTCCAACTACAGGGGGATCACACTCCTCAGCCTCCCTGGTAAGGTCTATTCGGGAGTACTGGAGAGGAGGATCCGCTGGATAGTCGAATCTCGGATTCAGGAGGTGCAGTGTGGTTTTCGTCCTGGCCGTGGAACAGTGGACCAGCTCTATACCCTCGGCAGGATCCTGGAGGGTGCATGGGAGTTCGCCCAAGATGTGTTTTGTGGACTTGGAGAAGGCGTTCAACTGTGTCCCTCGGGGACTCTTGTGGGGGGTGCTCCGGGAGTATGGAGTGCCGGACTCCTTGATATGGGCTGTTCGGTCTCTGTATGACCGGTGTCAGAGTTTGGTCCGCATTGCTGGCAGTAAGTCGGACATGTTCCCTGTGAGGGTTGGACTCCGTCAGGGCTGCCCTTTGTCACCGATTCTGTTCATAATTCTTATGGACAGAAATTCTAGGCGCAGCCAGGGCGTTGAGGGGGTCCGTTTTGGCGACCTCAGAATCGGGTCTCTGCTTTTTGCGGACGATGCGGTTCTGTTGGCGTCGTCGGGCCGTGACCTTCAGCTCTCACTGGAGTGGTTCGCAGCCGAGTGTGAAGCGGCTGGGATGAGAATCAGCACCTCCAAATCCGAGACCATGGTCCTCAGCCGGAAAAGGGTGGAATGCCCTCTCCGGGTCGGGAATGAGATCCTTCCCCAAGTGGAGGAGTTCAAGTATCTCGGGGTCTTGTTCACGAGTGAGGGACGAATGGAGCAGGAGATTGACAGACGGATCCGCATCGAGAGGAGTCAGATGAGGTGGCTCGGGCATCTGGTTAGGATACCTCCTGGACGCCTCCCCGGTGAGGTGTTCCGGGCCCGTCCCACTGGGAGGAGGCCCCGGGGAAGACCCAGGACACGTTGGAGAGACTATGTTTCTCGGCTGGCCTGGGAACGCCTCGGGGTCCCCCCAGAAGAGCTGGAGGAAGTGGCCGGGGACAGGGACGTCTGGGTTTCTCTGCTCAAGCTGCTGCCCCCGCGACCCGATCCCCGGACAAGCGGAAGATAATGAATGGATGGATGGATGGATGCTGTCAGCTTGTCTTGACCTACAGTGTATTATCAGCCCTAAAACGTCTTGATTGGCCTTGCACGTTGTATCTGACTTTATCTTATGTAAATCCAAATTGCCTCAGTCCCACTATACTGGTGAAACACTTTCACTGTTCATGACCAATAAATAAGAATTTATACATTCGGCCATATGGGGGCAGCACAAATCTCCCTGGAAAAGGTTCAGAGTGAGTCTGAGTCTAAGAGGAGGAGTCCTCCTCCACAGGATGAAGAGCATGTCTCCTCAGCAGTGTCTTCAGCATCTCCACCTCCCGCTCTGCCTCTCTCAATTTCTTACGTAGTGTCTCATTGTTTGTTTGGAGTGTCTGGTTTTCCTGCAAAAGAGACAGTAAGTTGAAGTACAGTTGTAATGAACGTGGAGGATTCGAGATATGTGTAAGATCTGTCCCGCTACTCACTGATTCCAGGTTTTCGTAGGTGGGTTTGCTCTCCTCTTCATGCTTTTGCAAAACAGAGGCTCTGTTTTCCCACTTGGCACAATGTCGTTTTCTCTGGATCAACGGGCTGGGGCACGAGGAGAGGGTGGGTGGCGCTGGGACTAAAAGACAAGGCTGAAGGTGGGCTGGCTCAGCAGTGAGAGGGGACAGCTGAGGTCCCTCTGTCTGAGTGTAGCTATGGACTGTTGTAGGTCTCGAACGGGAGGAGACTGGGGAGTCTGGGCTCCAGTCTTTGCTGTCCTCGGGTGGGTAGGGGAAAGGACATTCCTCTGAACCTGACAGGAGGGATATTAATGATAACAATTTCAAATTAGACAAATGGAAAATGATACGTCACCTTCTACTTTGCAGCCATTCATCACCATAATTCCTTAAAGAATATCATACGGCTCAAAGCAAAATGACAGCTCAGTATGTCATAAATAACAAGCTAAATAAATCATGTCACAAAAAAAGATTACATTAGAAAGACTCATTTTGAGATGGGCTGCATGATTATAACCCACATGTTTTCATTTAGTCTGTTAGTAAGTCACTCTATATTAAGTAAAACTGAAAGTGCTTCTGTTCTGAAATTAGGTGCTTCTTTGCAGCAGGTGGGCAGCTTGAGTATTACTGTAAGTGAAACAGTTCGTAATGGCAGCTGGTGGGAAATTACCCTGACACTCAAGAGTTGTTTTCTTTTAGCTCCAAACTAAACTTAAATCATGTGTAACTGTAGCTTTTAGCTGTCTCTAAATGTGGCAGCCAGTGATTACAGGAAATAACATGGCTTTGCAGAGCGCCATAAATGATCTAAAAAAATGATCTGCCAGCAGATGGCACATGCCAAAGAATTTTAGTCCACAGTTAGATGCTTGTTAAAGTCTGCATACTTTAGGTGAGACTGAGCACATCTGTGGGAATGATGAAAACAGTTAATTTGCTATGACTGTGTGATGATTAGTAATGAGTGTGTGAATATAATTGTTTAGAATGAACCTTGTCAGCCCAACCCACCCTCTGAGGTGCTCGTGGTGACAGGCGTGGAGCTTGGTGTCGGACTGTCGATAGTGTTGGTCACTTTGGTGTTCTTCTTGCACTCGAACGCCACCTGATCCTTGCACAGCTTGTGGCAGTTCATGCCGCAGTCTGCAGGCAAAAAGAATGCACAACATGTCACAGCAGGAACTAGTCTTACTTCAACAAACTGATTTCCCACTTCTCTTTGAACACAATCTGTTCTGCAAATGCTACTTTCAGAATGGTGCATGCTTACAGTCAAGCAAACAAATACTTCTTAGATCTTGTGAAGGACGGGGGAGGGGAAAAACTGTGGTTCTTGATGCAGACTCTATTCTTTTTTTTCCCTGTGTTGCAAGGTTCAGTTAGCAATATGCATAGAAAACCACACTTCACCTCACCTGCTCCCCACAAGATACTGCGAGTACCTCCTCTCATTTCTGAGACAGGCACTGAGCCAAAGATGAACACTTAATAATTACCCCTGCATCTGTAGCCTTGCTTGATGACACCCCACAACTGTGAAAGAATATACAGTGAAAAACCGTTAACATAACTGATTATTACAAGACTAATAACAAAATTGTACTCAGTGTTTGCAGAAGGTAACAAATAAGTAGTGAGTTTACTTACGAATCCAGAGCAGTTGTCACAGAAAGTGGGTTTCATGTAAGTGGTCTCCTGGAAGTTGTGAACAAAGCCAAGGCCCAGCTTGGAACAGATGACGCTGGCCCGCATGAAATAAGCTGTGATCTCCTTTCTGTTTACAAGGCCTTCCCTGAACAACCAAAAAAAAATTATATACACGGTATACAAAAGTTTAATAAAGAAAACAGAAACAAAGAAAACAAAACTTTTCATATTCTGGTAAAAAATATGAATTCAATATACATATTCACAAGTTGTATAAGTACAGAATTTCTGTACTTATTTATTCATATCTGCACCTACTCGTCCGATGTATGTGTTAAACACTATCTACCACGTTGTCGCTGTGTAATGTGAAAACACATCATGGTGCTTGTTTTCATGTGAGTATTTAGAAGTGGTTTATGGCTTGTTCTGCAGCTATTTTATATTTCCTGTTGCTACGCTCATCACTACAAATACCACTTTGGCTTCCTCTTCCCTGAAGTTACATATGAGCTAAGAGCAAGTGTGTGACCTTGTCAATGACCCACTTTTCTTTGTCCATAACGCAGAAGGAAAATGGAAAGCTAACAGCGATTTTCTCAAAGTCCTCCTGAGAAATAAATCCGTTCTCATCATGATCGTAGTTCTTGAACACGGACTGTGAAAGACAAGAAGTAAAGACCATTGTTACTCAACTATCAGTGAACAATAGCTGCAAGAACAGACTGTCAAAGTGGCTGCGTGAACAATAATAGTTAAAATTGATGATTATGGTTACATAATAGCATTACAAAAAGGCTGTGCGGAGGCTACACTTGAAAAGAGGAAGCACTTACATCTACCATTCTCTGCACATGTTTGCTGATGGTTCGTGGATCGGGTTTTGGAGCCACTCCTGATGCCCAGTCCACACAAACTGGAGGTCTGGAGGGGGTGGCTGGCTGATACAGAATTAATTTCTCATTAAAAGAAAACATGTTATAACTTGTCTGGGCATACATCTTTTACTAAATTTGAGCACAATCTAATTTTCAAAAACAGGCAAAACTTTCAACTAGCTACGAGGGAATAAAGTAAATTAGACATATATTCATTTGTCATAATGTATGTTATTTATATTTTTGAATAAAAGAGTAAAGTTTGTATTGATATTTTGCCTATGTATGATACATTGTTAGAGCGGGTTAGCTTAGGTCCTGTCCAATGGTAAAAAAATGACTATATACCCTGCAATGCTTTTTTAAATAATCCATCTTTCAGATTGATAAAAAAAACTGAAAAACTACATGCTCATTAAGGAGCTTTAGTGTGTTTTTGTGAGCCAGCAGGCTGTTTTCCTTATTGACATTCACTAGGTTACGCTAAGCTAACCAGCTGCTGAAATGATGCTGAAATGTACACAGACAGTTTTCTTCTGCACATTCAACTATTAGCCAAGAAAATTAATAAGAGTATTTCCCAAAATGCTAAAAGTCTCCATAAAAATGTCCAGTGTGCAGGATATCTGAAAGGCAAAAATTGCAACTTAATAATTAATCTCCATCTATCCCAAATCGACAGGATAATTGGTTAAAAAAAAAATGCAGTAGAGAGCCAGTGTTTGGTTTATCCATTTGGGGCATTTTTTCATATAAGTTATACCTTATACACGATTTCCCACTAATAAGAACTAAGAACTAACCCCTAACCCATAACATCATATGGCATTTCTGCCACTAAATGTTACACACCTGAACTTTAAACACACTTAGGTTTGTTTTTTTTATAATTGTAAACCTGAACTAACTCATACCCCTGCACCTCTGAAAAGGATTAAGTGGGCATGAAAAATATGATAAACCTAAACCTAATCAGGCAGCAACCAAACACTGCCAAACGGTGCGTAAGGTGGAACTATGGTCCACCATGTAACTACCACCTCTGACATGTGGCTACATATCAAACAATCAAATGAATATTCAAATTTGAAAAAACTGTTAAATCCACCCCTGATGACTAATAATGCAACCAAAAGCTCATCCTTACTAACTAACTACTAAAATTACAACTAAAGTGACTTTACTGCACTGCCACACCTGATACGTGCAGTTCTGTAAAAGTATGAAAAAAATTGCCCAGACTATCTCCAGGTGGCAGCATCGGTTTCCCAGACCTGTTATGTAAAAAAAACATAGCCGTCTGAATACAAGTTTTTGAGACAATTCCAAGGCACAAATGCTTAGCTAGTGGGTGAAATCTTTCCAGCATAAAAAAAATACCCTACAGACATGCTAAAATGATTAATATATTTAATTGAGGGGGTCTCTAAGGTCTTACGTTATTTCCAACTGGCCGGTTAACTTTAGGTGTCTGTGTTTCTATCACTTACAGGTGCTTTGCAGTTCTTGGGTTCCCGTGCATAAGACAGCTCATAAATTTCATCCTCAGTGTAGTAAAGGTCCAAGGACAGCTGTGAGAGAGGATAACATCAGTGCATGGAAGCTAAACAGACAGAGTGAGCCTTCTGTATACAAAGCTTTCTCCTTGAAAGGACGAATTCAGGTTGCAGGACAACTATTATCTCTCAGGGGCATTCTGTTACTCAAATATGATTAAAACACTGTACGCATATAACACAACAATGCACCAATCTGAACTGAGTGTCATTCACATTCAGTTTGTCACCCACACACTCACAGATCATAGACTCTCATGCTCATTGGCATCTGTGAGTACATTCACAACTTATTGAATCAGATAAAGCCACGCAATAATTAAAAAAGAATAATGAATCTATAAAGTGACTCTGAAGGATTACCGTCAATAGATGAACCAGGTCCTTGTTTGCATCCAGCCTGGGTGGGATCTGCTGGAGCTGGATCAGCTCATTGATATGGCTGTAAAGCGCCTGGAGCTTCTGAACATTCACCTTGTTGTCTTCCACATAGTCTGACATGGCCTCGTTGACAGAAATCAGGTCTTTGAGATGGACACCAAGGATGGGGATTTTAAAACCTGTACATCTGCTGTAAGCTTGTCTGTAGTTGTCAAAGTTTCTGCAGGAGGACAGCAGGTCTGTCATCTCATTCAGTACCTAGGGAGTAAAAGACATTTCTTAAGATGAGAGAGCTCTAATCCCTCACTATTAAATGAACTGGATACTATGTGGTTAGTTGAAGAACCCATATTAGCTCATTTACAAGGTCATGGTTGTATTTACTCGGGCTACTAGAGTAGGTTTAGCAGGTTTTATTTTGAATAAATGCGTTCATGTTCTTATATTATATATCTCTGTTGTTCCTTTTGTCAACTTTGTCTGCTCTGAATTGACAAAAAGGATGAAGGGTAAATAGGCTGCTCATTATTTAACATATCCTTTCTTATCTACTTTGGCAAAGAATACACTGGACCATCCTTTATAGAAGGACAGGAGACAATGTTATCCCACAATTCCTTGTGACAGCAGGATTATAGTCAATGCTCACCAATTTCTACACTTGTTATATTAACTCAGTTTGACAAGAAGTACTTTTTCAAATTACCAACCTTGTTTATATTTTCACCAGCTAGCAATGTTTATTTAATATGCACGCAAGAACATGACAAGAATGAATGGACAAAGTATCTTATGTGCCTTTTATAACTAAGGGTAGGTGCAACTGCCCGCTCCAAGCCTAGCCACACCACACAACCAACAAAACAAAAAAAATTCTCGACTTTTATAAGTAATTCAGAAAGCTTAACATTAGAAACCGTTTTTGATCTCATTTGATCAATCAAGGGTTGCATAAACAGCGTACTTCTACATGGCAGTCATGTCTGCAAATCTACATAAGACTGACCAAAAAAATGACCTAAATACCCTACAGCTATGAGTCATAGAACAAAATAAAGACCTATCAGTTGTCACCCCAATGGTCTCAGCCTTGACATCCCTAAGAACAGTTTGAAGAGTGTCAAAACAGCCACTGAGAGGCAGGCTTTTTTTGTGTCACATGGTGATGTAGATTAGTAACAGAAGTAAAGCTTTGACTACAAATACGGAGTTTGAGGCAGGGAAAAGAAAACTCCCTTTGGTGTGGACTTTGATCTTAGTAACTTTGCAAAGGTTTCAGATGAGTAATTAAGCTGGATAACACTATAAAGTGAAAGTAAAGAACCCAAAAGCATGATCTTAAAGTACTTTTTAACCATTACCTTGGTGACCTCACTGGGCACATGTGATGTGGTGTCTTTTAGTCTGGAAATTGAGCTGTGACACAGCCCTCCCACCACTGCCATTAGTGTGTTGTAGTTGTGCATAAGGTGAAGACTCTGGTGGACACAAAAAAACACAATTAAATCAGTCCATTCACGCACATACATGAAAACACACATAATCAAAATTGGTCCAGGTAGCCCCGGTTATATAACTTACAACATTGATGTTGCATAAGCTACTTATATTATAGTATTTTTCTTACTGCGCGCTGATATCTCTCTTTTTTTAGGGCTTTTCGCCCTTTTCTCAGTTCTCTAATTCATGCTGTCACTGGAGCATTATGGTGTGAAATTCGTTTCCACACCCGTGGGTTCTGAGGTTGACAGCAGTGAACAGCAGCAGTCTGGTGCATTAATGTTTAGAGTGCAAGAGGTCCTCCAGAGTACAAGCCTGCCTAACGGCTCCCTAAAGCCAGTGTATCACTTCTCAGCAGGCTGCATGCACACGCATTGGAAGGATTTTAACAAGCGAGGTCTGATCACTGACTCAATTCAAAAGTAACAAAAGTAACTCATAGTGTTAAAGTAGGTTTCCACAGGAGGACTCCATTAGCTTACAATAAATTCATGTTTTTCTGTCATTAGAAAAATCTTTGGATATGCTGAAGGCCTGCAGCTGAGCTCTTGAAAATCATTACAAGCTCTCTGTGAATTGTCATTATGCAACTGCTAATTATGCAGCATCTGTAGTGTTTTTCTGTGTGACATTTGTACTCTGTATTTGGTTAAACAAGTCATGTTAATAAAAGCATGTAGATACAAGCAAGAGGAAATGTGATGTTTTCTTTTCGGCTCAACTAAGAACAGAAACGTAAGAACCGTAGTGGGGGTTGGGTTAACCACTACCTGTGCAACGTGAATAAACTTCACGAAAACCTCAGCTCTCAGCTGAGCAGTTGGCCGGCTCAGCACCATCAGCTGAACCCACTGGGAGATCCCATTACACAGGGCAATGGAACGCTCCAGCACGGGGATGTCCTTCATGCAGCAGCTTCGAATGTAGTTCTGATAGTCTACAAACTGGCAGAGAGAGCAGAGAGAAGAGCATAAACCTCTACACGGAAACTGCAAGGCTTGTCATACCAGGAGGGCATACTCAATGGTTTTTACATCACACACAAATATATCAAATAAATAAATCAAATAAAAAGTACCAATGATAATCTTAAACTGAGGGTGTTTTACAGTTGACATGAGTTCATATACTCACCGATATTCTGCAAAACGATTTAAACTCCAGGTAGGTGAGATGTTCAGCCAACTCTATGGGCTCCAGGTGATCAAAAAGAAGAGAGACCTTCCTCTTTTTACTGTAGTTAGCTTTGATCCTCTGGCTGGCCTTCCATGACCAGTCCCGTTCATTTCTAGAACACCCCATGAAATATAATTTGAGCACATCAGAAAGGATTCAATGATAGTGCTAAAAAAAAAAAAATCAACTGCTTAATTAAAGGCCTTTAGATCTATAAAATTTCAGGTTTGCAGCCTCAGTCGGGAATAATGTGGGGTCGGCTGTCATGCATAACAGCTTAGATGGTGAGGGGGAATTTTGTAGCAGCCACAAGGTGAAATTGTTCTCAGCTCAGAGTCTGTATTCTTGATCGTGACTGATTTCAGTAGTTTTCATGAGTGAAACAAACTGACTGACAGACATGTATGCCTCATGTCTCAGTATGCCAGCTGGTCAGAAATTAACACTTACATCCATTTGGTCTCTAAGAGAGAGCAAAGATGTTCTTGTCCTTGTTCTCTGATCATATCCCGGAACTCATCCAGGCTGTCAGACAAGCTGTGGTGCAACCGGAACATCATCCAGAATTCCTGAATCCAATGCCTGGAGTTCAGAAATGATACCAACTTGATTGATATAGAAAACAAGAGTTGAATTTGACCCTTAACATGTCACATGGGTTTCACTAACCTGATGAAGTAGCATATCCTCTGGCACTCTGATGGCTGCTCATTGTCCAATGCTGTTTTAAATGTAGGAACTAGTCAAGGAGCTGACCAAACATAATTACCATCTGAAAGTTAAACCTGAGATTCCTGTCTGAACTAAAAAAATGTTTCACATGCTTTTGTTCAGCTTATTTTGCCAGAGAATCTACTGATCATTAAGCGGCCAAGACGGGGTATGTTTTGAGTAAATAATGAGCATATGGCTGATTTGAATGCAGAGGTTCTTTCCCACAAAAGAAAAAAAAGCTCATTAGTAAAAACTGCAGCAACTAAACCAAAAAGCAAACACAAGTGACATTTGGTCATGTAGGAGGAGGCAACTGCATGAGGCAAAACTCTGATGAGCATCACTGAATGAATCATTCTGGCATACAGAGGTAGTGAATCACAAAATGCACAAAGAAAACACACAACCATCATCTAAAATACAACAGAACAATTGATAATGCGCATTGTTTGGTGGTAGGACTCTAAAGATGTTATAATCAGTGTTGTGTGCCCACAAGAATATTATTCATTTCTGTGGTCAGAACGTTCCCCATTTTGCACGTCGCTCACAAAACACTTCCCCTTGAATGCATATACAGTAAGCACAAAGCATTTCCCCATGAAACAAAGGAGCTTTTATAAATAGACTGACAGTGTGGCTCTCAACAAGAATTCAGATTGAAGTGATGCACATGAAAAAGCTAATTACGTCATGGGAACAGAAGATCAACCCACGCAAATCCCAAGGCTTGACTGTGATGAGAACTGTCAATGGCCCCTGTGTCTCTTTCTTGATCCTAACACACTGACTGGATACATTTGATGCATCCTTTTGGGTCATCAGGCTCAATAAGAGAGGATTAAAAATAGCAGAGGGGCCATTTGGCTGTGTGTGCATTGATGTGGGTTTGTGTGCACAGTGGCCTCTTTCAGCAGGTGGGTCTGGGTTTTTATGTAGTTGAAGAGGACTTCTATCAGATAGAGACAGATGTAATTAACACCTGAAACCCCAAGGATCCTAACTGGGCCAGCAGGATCCTCTGATGGGGCTTTGTGACGCCACTGCTGTTTCCTGAATTCAAGCCTAGATTAGAGATGATCCACTCTAAACACAAGACATTACAAAAGCCATGCTTTTTTAGGCATTAAATAGGGACAATGAAAGGCACTGTATCAAAGACTTTGAAAGAGACCAACAGAACGGTAATAGATTCACTGCTATTGAATGCATGGGATGCAGGGCTCGAGGTGAAGGAGAGTTACACTGTGAAATGGATGTAAAAGGACTACAGAGACTGACAGTTGAAGTAAACACAAACTGCCACTTGCCCATCACATTCTACTCTGACAGCTATAGGATGCACTCTGAGCCAGTGGTGTCAAAAGTACACACATTTGTTACTTAAGTAGAAGTATAGATACTGCAGTTTAAAAACACTCTGGTAAAAGTTGAAGTATCAACTTGACCTCTTTACTCAAGTAAAAGTGAAAAAGTATGTGCTCCAAAACCTACTTAAAGTATAAAAGTATAAGTAACCTTTAAAGGGGAACTGCGGTTTTTTCAACATTAAGCCTCTTTTATGAGTCGTCTGCAATGTTTTAGAACCCCCCTCACCGCTTTTTTGAATTTTACTGCTGTCTCCGGTATTTGCCTAATTTTGATTCTTCTCAACCTGCTTCAGAATGGCAAGTCATATGCATGTCCTAAAAGGTCCGTAAAAGCACCATAAACGTCGTTTCAAAATCATCAACTCACCGGAGTGGTTACTGGTGTGCACTGGTAATCCATATCAAATTTCGTTGCGAAAAGTTGCTTCTGTCGTGTTTTATTTGACATTTTGTAAATCCCATTGAGTTCTATGGAAACCTGGATGTTCGTTGATATTACTCCGCCATCAAGTGGTGTGGAGTATAGCAAGTCAGATTCAACTGCTGAGCGGAAGTTTATCCACGGCTGTGAGGTGGCTAAGAAAATAGTTCGAGCATGAACGAGCTGCCAAATAAAATAGGCATATACCGGAGACAGCAGTAAAATTCAAAAAAGCGGTGAGGGGGGTTCTAAAACATTGCAGATGACTCATAAAAGAGGCTTAATGTTGAAAATACCGCAGTTCCCCTTTAAATAAAAAATAATTTTTTTTTTTTTTTTAAAAACCCACACAAAAAGGTAGATGCTACTACCTGAATTGCAAGCTTAATTTGAAAACTGATTAGTTCTACATGTGGGTCTTGGGTGTGCAGAGTTTGCATTGCATTTTCCACGAGTCATTTTTGCACCCGACTATTTCGAAAAATTCTTTGAGATAGGGCCAAGGATGAGGAAGGTCTTGTTGGTTTCCGGCTCCATCTCCTGATACGCTCTTGCCTGTGTCCGACCTTTCAGACATTTCGCCATCTTTTTCTGAATCCGACATTGTCGCGTGGCACACACTTCGCGCAGCTTCGCGTTTGCAGTTTGTAGAACACCTGCTTGCTTCTGACGAATGACGATTTCCTTGTGTGTCAGCACAAATTTGACGAATAGCCTAACCGATGAGTGTTTGCGTTATATGATTCATCCAATTACACTCGTTCTCACTAGGTGTGGATGGCGCCACTGATCTGTATTGGATGGCGCACATGACGTGAAATACATAAACATTAAACTGAAGCCAAGAGTTAAAAAAAAAAAAAAACTGAAGCCAAGAGTAACGAGGCTGTTTGTTTTGAAAATGTAAGGAATAGAAAGTACAGATACTTGTGTGAAAATGTAATGAGTAGGAGTCAGAAGTAGGCAGAAAAATAAGTAATGGAGTAAAGTACAGATACCTAAAAAGTGTACTTAAGAACAGTGATGACGAAGTATTTGTACTTCGTTACTTGACACCTCTGCTCTGAGCCAAGTACAAGCTTGACTGTGCGTTGCTGTTGACAACCAAAGGAAAGCAGCACAAAGCAGGACCAGAAATCTGATCCTACGTTTCATTTCCTGCTCAGTAGTGGCATTGTCTTAATCATGGAGCTGTACTGTGAAAGTGTTTCTAGCTTTATGTTGAAGGATATAGACTTCCGAGTTTGTCCAGCAAATCACTGGAGGACATGAGGACACGATGCATGGTCAGAGTGATGTTCAGCAGGTGGCTGCTCCCCTGTACACAACCATCCGAATCTGCAAAGCAAAATGTGCACACTTGAATTTATAGTCATTGCTTAAAGTGGACTGAGATGCAAGACAACATGTCATCAGAGACACAAGATTTTCTGTATCCTTCTAAATGGGAATCAGCAAAAGGCAAGTCACAAAAATGGTGTTACCAGATTGTCATGACAGAACTGTTTATGTATCAAGTCATCGAATCAATTGGCTCACTAGTCTAGGTGTTTCACCAGACCATAGCTCCAGAGTACGTTTGGGTTTAGGCCAAATGAAAATACTCATTCATGTGAATGAACAACCCCATGTAACCCCATGCAAAATGTTAAATATTCATTTTCATGCAGTTTTTGTTACAGAACCTGAGGGTAGATTTCTTTTTTCTGTTTGTTTTAGATCACTGTTATGCATATGACATAACTGTCATAAAATGACATTAAAATCATTTATAAAACTGCCTTAGGGGACATTAAATCTTCATCAAAAATGAAAGCAGTTTTTGTGGCACATCATGTCTGTGTGATATTTTTTCAGGGCTGCTCAGGAAGCAACATGAAGTTTTATGCATGAATCATCCCACAAAATAGGGGAACAGTGGAAGAAAATATGTAGTTTTTGTTTATTCTAACAAATTTAAGTTGAAGCAGCTATTCAATAGCAGAGGTGAAAATGGCATAATTGTCCCAGATAAGAACATCAACTATAGAGCTCTAATGTACTCTGAATGCTCCAAAGTCCACTGCTTCCAACTCCTTGTGTTTAAGGAAATTTTGATTGTTATTTCAATATCAAAACGTTTGTATTTGTCTATTTTAAGTTTAAGAATATATTTTTAACTTTTTATATTTTTAACTGATGAATAAAAATAAATAACAGCAAATTATTACATATCATATACTATCACCAGAAAAAGACCATCTTGCTCTTAATAACAGACTTACTTGTTAAAAATGTACTGTTGTAAAGTAGACATGTTTGGATGCGCAGACCATATTAAAGTGTTTTGATGGGCTCCCTAAAAGTTAGAACTTTTTATTGGAAAGTCAATTTACCTTTGTCAAATTTTGCATACATAAGAGGACAGGCAAATAATAAAAGGCATCTAAATGCCATTTGTGGAATATCAGTCACTAATGTGAAAAACATGTTATCTCAAAAACTGTGACGTAGGTATTTCCATCAGTGGACAAGAGCTGGTTAGGTTAACTGCAACTGATTCACACACACACACACACACACACACACACACACACACACACACACACACCTTTATTCATACCATCCACAGACCCTGCAGTGGAAGATTTACCTTTTCCTTTGATTGTGTGAACCTCTGAGACTCGCTTGTCTCACTACACTTTTTCATTTCCTCTTTCCTTGCGTGTTTGTAACTTCCTCTCTTTGTGACCAGACCACCTTTCCTCATCTGGATTGTCTGACTCTATGCTACAACTGACATCTTGAGATGCACGCTGAAAAAGCATTCCACGTCTGCCATTCTATAAGTTTAGATTACGTGTGTACGAAACACTGCGTGACAGAACAATGCCAGATCTGATCTGTAACTGCATAAAGCACATTTCACTGTCCACTGAAAGTAACGCTTCTGCAAGACTTCAAACCACTGAAACGGGAATTGCACTAGTATTAGACATAAACTGGAGGAACATTCAATTGTATCTTTGAATAAAATATTTTTAAACCAAGAGATATATAGCCCCCCACACCCAGTCAGTAGAAAATTTTAAGAACAACAATTGTGAATAAAAGCTTTGCCAGTATCTTGACACCATCAAGGACATCAGGCGTCTGAGGACCCACTTTTAAACCAAATCACCTTGGAAATACCTCAGACACCATGGCAACATGGTTTCTTATCTTTGTTATCTGTAAGCAACTTGCCACTCCTGCTGCAGCTGACTAATCCAGCCTTCCATATCCTATATCGGATGTGTCTCTGTTAACAACATGCAGCCACTTCCATATAAACCCACTGAATGGTGAAGACCTCACCAGTCAAATCACTGAGAGGGTAGAATAGACAAATGAAACAATGTCTTGTTTTCACAGTGACTTTTTAAAAAAAAAAAAAACACAGCTGTGGTCCACTTTAGACATCTAGCCCTAACTACAAGTTTTCCTTATGAACATTTGTGCAAACACAAGTATTAGCTTGTTATGCTTTAATCATCTATTCATGCTCATTCTCTGGTTTTGAATCAGCCAAAGTCAGTTCTATGGTAGATGCGCAACAGGAAGCTATGTCTCTCCATCAGGTAAACAATTTCTTCATCCTTCTTTTCACAACATTCCAACCACTAACACTCCCTGTGCAGGGTTAATTGCAGGAGGAAATCCCCTCCGGACTGACTGTTAGTGACTGGAACATTAGGAAAGCTGCCGCCCAGCAGCATACTGGAACTGCATGATATTGGATGGTGATAAACACTGCAGAGGGCAGGCTCTGCCTACTTTGAAGGTTATCTTAAACATTCATCAGACACTCAAAACCGGAGTGTCATTTTTCCTTGTTTTAAAAGAGGCTATCAGACTGGATTATCTTTTTGTTTTGTTTTTGTCCAAGTCAGATGCAGGATGGTGCATATCTCTTTGTACTCTGAGCAAAATCTTCCATACTGACCAGGGCTTGGCACAGCTCTATGGATAACACAGTACTACGATGTGACTTTCAATATCCCAACAAGGTGTACAACAACTTCAAACAGATAGCTAAGAAAAATGGTTGCAAAAGACAAAACAGATCATTTCAAAAGATAGGTCAAACAAACCACTGAAACCACTAAATATAGGCAAAAGCAAAAAGTATGCCAGTAATTGATAAATATTGCTAACCATTCTGAACAAATTTACTAAATTAAAGCAACTTTTCTTGTTCGAAATAGTTTGCTTAAAAGCCAAAAGAAAAGAAATAGTTTGCTTAGAATTACGGAAACTTTCAGTATTGCTCACAGTAAAGAATAAACAGTTAAACTAGTCAAATGCAAGTGCATGTTTAAATATTCTAACGTAATAGGTACTGAAACATTTTTGGCTTTAAGTGCTTGAAAATGGTTAATAGGCCTGTTAGCTGTGGATGATGGCTAAATGTTTGAAATATCTTTGAAAAAAATGAATAGCCTCAGAATGATTGATAACCAAAGTAACTAAGCAAGGTCTGAAATACTTAATAATAACTGATGATGTACTGATGACTATAATTAATGGACAAATAGTTGTTGGTTAAAAACAATAGCTAAATTGTTTCAATGTTGCGCTATAATTGACACATAAATGTACGTGATTACGTGATTAGTTAGATTACAGTAACAGATAAACAGATAAAATGGTTGCAATATGTAGTTGCTGTCACTAGCAACACCGCAAGCAAGCAATGAGAGTGACTGAAACAGATTAACTACCGCAATATTGACTATAATATAATTTTTTATGTAGCATGATTAACGTTGTTTAAATTATGTTTAAGTAAATCCAACTTATTGGATCAGGACATTTAGTGACAGTGAAGTTGTAATTCACAGGACTGCAAGTGTTTGCCGATAACAATAATAATAACACTGTAGAGACTAAAGGTTTTCTATCAGGCCAGTAGAAAACAGTTTTTTAACGTCTCGACTTTTTAAGTTTCTTGGCTGTTTTCATAGATATTATTCATGATATCTGCAGCATGTAATTGATTCTTTAATTACTATTATTAAAGAAATGCGATAGATACTTTGTGAGCGTGCACTACAGCAGTGTTGTATGGTCTGGAGAGAGTAATGATTTCAGCCATTGATCTACACCTCATAGTTCTCTGTATTTCAAAGGTTAGTCGGTATCTGAGGGCTACTGTTCAGGGAGGTGACCTTTCAGCCTGGCCAGGCTTGAAGCTGCCATCAGGTAATCTTTCAAATAGCTCTTACGTGCACTTTCAGATTTGAAAAGGACTGGACTTGTGGACCGTAGGGGTTCACTTGTGATGTGAGCTGAGAGGAACAGGACTGCCATTTTATCAGGAAAGACTGCTCAAACAAAATCCCAGTAATAACACTGCACTGATAGATAGATAGCATTTTGTGCATGTGTGTACACACCTCGTGTTTTGCATACAGCTGTGACACAGAAAATGATTTTGTATAATGGCATTATTTCGTGCTAATATTTGGGGTTCCTTCACTCCTGATAAATTCTATTTCCTTCATGAACCTGATATGAGATGCTGTCTGTCATTAGAGCCCTCTTCTACCTCTCTGCAGATAAATGTAGTTATGAGATGTCATTTTATGCACAGCCTATTGTAACACTTGTCCACTGCTTTTGCTGCATTTGTGTAACCAGGCAACGGCAGTTTGAAAGCTGTCTCTTTAGAGACGCAATCACCATAACTCTGAGAGCACTCCAGACAACTTGATGGAGCCAATGATCTTTGTTTGACGGATCCAACTACTGCCTACACGACCACTGCTGTGCTTTTTTCATTTTAATAAACCCTCTCGATAGGACCATCTTGCATGCTGCCTGAGACACAAGCAATGGTAAAGTCAGAAATGATGAAATATTACTTTTTCTTTTCAGCAATCACTTAAAGCAAAAACACAAAATCAGACATCTTGGAGGGATTTCATCATCAAAACATATCTTAAACTGAACAAAAACAAATTCAGCAGTGGTAAGAAAATATCCTTTAGTTTTAAATACAAAGCAACCCTTCATTTGTAAGGAACCTGTCCAAACTTGTTTCAGCTAAAAGCTTGCAAAACTGTTGGGAAAAGCCTCCCAGCAACGGTGCAGTGATCACTATCAAACTAACCCTTAAACCTGCCCACATCGAAAAAATTGTAGATTTCATAGCCAAAAAAGCTTGAGCCTGAAATATTAGTACTCAAATTTAATTTCAAAGCAGGATTTTACACTGTGAAACAAAGCCCAGTGAAGGTCAGCAGCTTACCGAAGGACTGCAAACAGGCCTGGATGAGCTCATCCCAACTTGCACCCTTGGTGAGGTGTCCCAGGGACATTATTGATTTCCCCGGGTTGGTTTGGGCTGGGCTGGGTTTGTGGAACCTGTGAGGCAGGCCGGGAGAAGAAACTCTCGACTTGCTAGAGGTGCATCCTGAAGTCACCCTCCTTAGAGAAAGACCAACACAAGAAGAGTGAGGGGGAGGCAGGGGGGCTTAGTGGAAGTCTAGTCTGAGTTTCATTGTCTTTAATGAAGGCCGTGTGTGTGAGTGTGTGTGTGTGTGACAGAGAGCGAGAGAGAGAGAGAGAGAGAGAGAGTGAGACATCACATACGTGATATGAAGTCATAATTCTATGTGACTATATACTGTAATATGTAAATACCAGATCAGTAGGAATTATGGTTTGCAGCTCAGACACGACCTTTAGATGTTACTATTCATTGTTCTAAATTCCTTCCTTTAAATTAGGGAAATACCAACTGATTGTGAATACCCAGGTCAAACTGTCGCGTGACAAGTAAACAATGAATGAGTTTCCAGTTAACGTGTTTCAACACGGAAGATAACACTCCAGGCGGAGGATCTGTGCGCGCTTGTGCGTAAAACACAACCGGAGCACATAAATTCAGTTACGGTTTCGGCTCAAATTCCAACACATCCGTTTATTTACCAGCAATATGTTATCTATGATAGCCAAAGTAATCAACGTATATTTTGAATAAGTGTGCTCATATATTTACCAAAAAAACAAGCCAAAAACTATAAAAAAGATTTAGCGACTTACACATCGTCTTTTCGCTTTTCGTCCGACGTCACGCTTTCATTTTGGTTCTCTTTAGATAGACATCCCATGGCGAGGTACTGGGCGACGAGCGGCTGAACTAGGCTGTCCATCTGTGTCCTCCTCGATGGGAGCATTACATCGCTCTGGTCGGCTCCGTGCGCCTCTGCGGTCTCAGCAGCATTGCGCTGACTCCTCAATGAACATTACACAATTAAGATTCACCCAGTCTGTCGGTGAGGGGGCGGCCGTGCTGCTGTCAGGCATGTCACTCACTCCCTTGAGCTCTACACTTTACTTATCATTTTAACTTGCGTCAAGCCTCGTGTTTTTACAGGTTTAGAGACTACTTTACAACTTTAATCAAGTCTTTACATTTATGCTATCCCGTTTTGTGTTGGCAAGATAGAAACCCGTGTCCGTGTTTCCTGGGGGCATGGGCGGAATTTATGGGGGGGGGGGGGGGGGGGGGGTGTACACTGGTCCCCCAAGGTAGTGATGAATCTCAGCTGATGCACATCATATTCAGCAGTGTGCTCTCACAGACTAGTAGTTACTGAATTTGGGATTACTTTGTGAGATTTGTAAAATTTTTTCAACTACATGAGGCAACATACCTGCTCTGCTTATAACACTGAATGTTTATACTTTCCTTGACAGGCTGAACTTACACAAATATGCATATATCAGAGCAGAAATTAATGATATAACCATTTTTCCAGGCACTGACTACAAATTTGTAGTTTTGCTTCCTAAACATATTCATCTTCTTGCTTATACCTAACCTATTTATTTTTGATGGTCAAACCTGAATACATTTGATCAAATCAAAGCTGAAAAGAGAGTAAGAACAAAGATGAAGCTTATCAAAGATACAATGGTCTCACACTGGAGTCAAACGCAACAACACATCCAGGGACTTATAGCACCAAAACCTCTCAAATCTCCAACTGTAGGTTTGTTCACTGATTAATAAGAACAATTATTGTGCACATTGGTGGAGTGGTTTCAGAGAAATACAAAAGTTACTATGAAAAATCTTAAGATAACAATGTGAGAGACACTGAGAATGGAAAGACGTCAGTAAACCCAGTCGTTCCCTCCAGCTCTTTGTTTGTTGTCCTTCGATTGTTATACAGAAGCTTCCCCCCTAAAAAAAGAAACAACAACAAAATAAGATTGAAAAATAAATAAACTGAACTGTTGCATTACTTTTTATCTTGTTTTAAATTAACATAGTAAGTCTTCACTTCATTTAACCATGACCTGACCATGAAGTGAACTTACCTAATTTACTACTTTGCTTTATCTCTGGAGTGGTTTTAATCTTCAGCTTTTGTCTGTGGAATGACTTCATCTAACACAAACACTACTGCTCCATTTCATAAAGGGGTCTTTTCAAAATTGCTGTTTTGTTTGATCTCTGTGGGGATATCTGGAAAATGTGAGCCCTTCTGACGATTTTGTGTCCAAACTAATTGTGTGCCCTCAACCTTTGAAATCATAGTTTCCCCCATGCCTCAGGGTCCTTGATATGAATAAATTCTGTAAAACCTGCTTGATGTGATTCTTCCTTTGGTTTACTAAAGCATTCTATTTGTTCAATCTGCAGAGCAGGAAAGGGTGGATCTTCCTTCAAAGATAAAAGAGGTTGCAGGTTCCGTTACAGCTCATACTACAATTATTGTCGTAGGTGGTCCAGAGAAGATGTTTCCTGAAGTTTTTCAGCTGCTTTAAGAGGTCTGCTGAGTGTTATCACATTTGTTCGAGATTAGGATTTTAGGTGGACATTAGGTAAAAGAATGACGAAAGCTAACAGTATATTTTGCACTTAGGGTCATGGATATTCCAAACTTATAAACAAATCCATGACTTACAAAGAGTATTGGATGGATCCAGACTTCTTTCTTCAAAATACAGAATTAGTTATCCATCCATCCATCCATCCATTTTCTATGCCTGCTTAATCCAACTGTTGGGCCGCAGGGAGAATCAGTTATTTACTGAATCATTATGATGAAAATGCATTTATATGTGTTGTGATCTTGAATTGAAATCCTTTATTAGTTTGAGGCTCGTTGATTGAATGTACAGGAGTATGCTGTGACTGCTAAATGCTTTTGAAATGCAGATAATCCCACTTTTCTTTGACCACGTGAGATTGCGTTCATACCAGGAGGAATGCTGATAATTAAAGTTGTAGAACTTTGGTTGTACCCTTGATTTGAACCGAGTATAAGCTCAGGAGGTATTATGGACTCTATAAGACAAAGAGTACAGTCCAAACACACAGTCTGTGATCAAATTTGACTCAGGTTTGGTACCTCAGAACATCCTCCTCTAGATGAGGTGTCTCAGTACGCCCGTACGCACTGTTTTCAGATAACCAATAGTTTAAGTTAATTATTTTCCACTGGCAAAGTGATATCATGAGAACCTGTGTATTTGAAGCTGGTTACTTGTGATAAGATAGTTTGTCTGTACAATGTTATGCATCACTGCAGGTATCAGTGGTGCCTTAAGCCTGCCCCCATTTGGCATCTGAATCACATCTTTCCTGATGTTTTTGTTCTCCCAGTACTGTGGATCTGCACAGTTTAAAACTGTGAGACTAGGAAATGACAAAAGTACACTACATTACTAATTGTGTCTCCTTTAACAATTTCCTCCCTTTTATATGCCTCCCAAACAACAACAAACACAATTTAGATGAAGAATATCATATTGCAAACTGACGTAAGGATGGAAAACTACCCAGATTTTCAGATTCAAAGTTTGGATGAACAGCAGTTGGCTCAGTACTTGAGTTGAGGGCACCCCCTGGTGGATATATTGAGTTAACTGGGGCTATTAAACTGGCAGCACGCTGGCCTTTTGCAGAACATGGTACATTAACCTTTATTGAAAACAGTCTCCACTCAACGTTGCAATAATTTGTAGACAACATTTAATGTGCAAGCTCAGTTTGCTATCACTGTTTCCATCCAGACTATTAGTAAACAAGACTTCCAGGGCCAAAAATGCTGTAGAACAAAAATGCTTTATTCTGTCTGTAAACTTTGTTATTTTTAGTATATATATTCTATTTTTCTTTTCTTTTTGCTCACATCTTCCTTATTTTAAAGAAAAGGGAAGGTTGAATTTGCCAGTCCTAACAAACCCACACCAAATACTATTAAAAACACATATCTCGCTATTCTGACGTTGTTGTTTGCAATTTGCTTCACTAGGGGGCACTAAAGGGACAAAGTTTCCGATTGGTGCATACACGGTAACAGTGGGTAACTTGAAGATTTGGCCGAGGTTCCTGTTTTGCTTGTTATTTTCTACACATTTGCTGCTGACAAGTAGCCTAAATTCTAAAACTTAATTTACAACTTTGACTTTCGTGAAAGGTTCTATCAGGTACCCTCATAAGCGGAAATGGTTCATAAAGAGTCGGACATCACAAATATCTTCATGCTGTCCGAGCCCAAAAGCAAGGGCGCTAACCTTTAACCTCGAATGAGTAAAAGCTAAACCAGCTTGGACATTTACAGATAACTATTTATAGAAGTAACATAACAAATACATGTGTAAAGGCTTCTAATAAAGTCTTTAAGTTCCCACGTGCATTGTTTATATTTTAACGGTTATAACGAACATTCGTTTGTATAATCTACAAGTAACGTAGAGCTTTTGAACGCATCATTAAGTTTACCTCACGACGGTCGCGTGCTGTGACAACCAATTAGCTAACGTGTGAGCGAGGGCTAATGCAAGCCTAGCTGCTCCTTGTGAATGACAAAAAACAGCGTTGATAGAATAGCTTGCTAATTCTTCGCTAAATTATACACAGTTTTACTTTCAAAATGGTGGTGGACGACGTGCTGTTCATGAATATCCTGAAAGGAAAACGCATCAAACTAACACTAAAGAATTCATCGTACTTTGGGGTCGTACAGCGTATCAATCCAAACAAAACCTTGGTTTTGGCGGACGGTTAGCAGTTTAATCCCAGACTGTATTTATCTTGTCTGTTTAATAGTACATAGCAGTGAAATAGCCTTGCTTTTATGTGATTTTATATCTTTTAGTAAGTGGCAGGAATGGATGCAAATTTTCTGGAACCATAATGTTCTTTGGCCACGAAGTTCTGAACGGTGAGTCCAATATATTAGATTTATACATTTTTTGTTGTTGTTGTATTAATTGGTGAATATTTGGACTGTGAAATCAACAGTTGAATTTACCAATGAAGCAAGTGGTGACTGTGGGTGAGTACTGTAGTCCTTACCAGTTTGAAAAATAAATGTTACCATCGATGACAACAATGTGCTGGCTCTGAAAATTAATGGTAATAATTGAAAAAAATGTTGCACAGAAATGTGAATGGCGACGGACTTGAGGAGCAGTTGAACTTAGAAAAGTTTCAGCCATACAGAAAAACCATTAAACTGCGTGAGTTTAAGCCAAATTTATGTGTGGTTTCACTAAAGTTACATTCAAACCAACAAGCTTATTTTGCTTTGAAAGATAAATTCACTTTTAAGAGTTTCCTTTCTAGCAGATGATAATGATGATGATGATGATGAAGAAGAGGAGTCCATCAACTTTGTAGTCATTGATGGGTTCCATGAGAATTTTGGGCCTGCGGTAGGTTGATTTATAGTATGCTTTGCATTGCAGAAGTCACTTGGATGGTACTGTGTTTGTTCAATATTCAAACTGAAATATGAAGTCTCGGCTGCTACTGCTTTAGGTGATGCACATCAAAAAGCAGCACGTGATTGGTGTGGGAGCTGAAGGAGTGGAGATATTTAAGAATGGAAGACTGTGTTGGCTGCAGGTGAGAAGTTCTGAACTCCTAATTTTTAAATCCTGTCTTTTATGGTTCATTCTCTCACCTGTCTTCACTCGTTGCAAAGATTATGAAGAAAATAACTGGTGATCCATGTCTCTAGATTGCTACCAAAAACAAGGTTTACTTATTTGACGTCCTGCTGCTTGGAGCGCGGGCATTTAAGAATGGCCTCTCCATGATTTTGGAAAGTAAACGCATATTAAAGGTGAGCAGTTCGAACACTTTACAGTTCCTGTTTAATTACAGTGATGATTATTAGTATTGTACCATCTTACAGGTGATTCATGACTGCAGAGCCATCTCTGGAAGTCTGATTGCTCAGTTTGGAGTCAAGTTAACCAACGTCTTTGACACTCAGGTAGGTTTATATGACGTACAGTCACCTCCTTTGCAAAGCAGCATTAGCTACTAAGTCTTAAGGTTTTTTGTGTCGCTCCTCACAAAGTTTGGTTGAACTTGTATATTTCTCATTATTATTTCTGCCTGTTTTAAGGTGGCAGATGCAATGTGCTTCTACTCAGAGACAGGAGGTTTCCTTCCTGACAGAGTCAGCACTCTCCAGGAGGTGGTAAGTCTCTATCTGAAGGTGCCGTCCTCCAGGCTTTCATCTCTTCAGATGAAGTCACAGCTCACCAAGGTACAGCACTCAGTCCCATCTACAGTGGTTTTATGTAATTGATCAAAACACACTAATCGATAACGACATTAAAACCATGTGTTAGTCCACATTTTGCTGCCAAAACAGTCCTGACATGTCAGGCATCATGGACACTGGGGTGAGTATGGGGTGCTGGTCGACATCTTTGGCTCATTTGTCATTTTTCTTAAGCCATTACTGAGCAGTTTTTACATTGTGGCAGGCCGCATTGTGATGCTGAGGGAGGGGAGTCCATTGCCATCAAGGGTGTGCTTGGTCTCGAACAATGCTTTTAGATGGGTCATGCACATCAAAGTAACATCTATACGAATGCCAGCGTGTTATTTACTTCACCTGTCAGTGTTTTTGATTCTGTGGCTGATCAGTGTATAAAGTGGTGTGTATTTTTACAGGAAGAAAGGGAGATGTGGTTCAAGCGGCCTTGTCCTGTACCCCTGCTGAAGGTGATGGTTTTGTCAGTGATACACCTTCAGCCTCTCAGACTGGTGTTGCTGGACAGTCTCATGAATGACTACATGGCTCTGGTGGATTCTTACCTCAACAGCAGCCACTATCAACCCGATGAACTGGAGCACGTCAATATGGTGAGTCATTTCAGAAACTAGACATTTAAGATTTTTGTTTTATTCAAAGATCTGTCATCCTATCAGAAGTGTGTGCCTTTCCAGGATGTTGTCAGCATTCTTGGACTGCAGTCTCTGGAACATTTTGTCTTTGTGGGAAAAATAAAGACTAATTCAGACATGTACTTTCTTCCATTAATCTGACGGAGACCAAACATGTTGGTTTCAGGTCTTAATGAGCACCCGGAGCTATGGCGGGACAATAAAAACAATCTCAAAGTTTGATTTAGATTAAATGTATGTTTATCTCTGTGGCAAGCATTTAGATATTTTCAGTTGATCCATTGGTAGCACAAATACTCTGTTGCTTAGCACAAACAAATGCAACATCTGTCAAAGTCAACCGTTTTGGCCATTATATCAAACTACATGCTCATTTATTAAAAACACTGTTTGAATTGCCAGCGTCGAAAAAAGATTGAATGGATATGAGCAAGAATGAGTGGAACCAACGAGGGGAATGAAACTGAGAGAGATCTCACATTATTATCCTAAACTGTAGAGGTCATTATTTAGTATTGACTCAATATTCTATGGCAAATGGCCCACAAACACTCATTTGAGTAGCCCTGCCCTTCTTAATGCAAACGAATCCGTATGTGTGGAATCGAGACACGTTGGGTTAAACTGTTGCCACTTGAGTGCTTCGGTTGACACATTTAAGTCTTTTCCAACCCTTCAAGCAACTGTTAATGTTTTTGCTGTTTTTTTACAAGAAACACCAAGCAAAATATAGGGGCATTTTACCAAGCAGGGGTCGCAACAGGTTTAATGACCACAGCCCAGCAACTGACAATGATGTGAATGTGAGTCGTTTAGCTGGCTTTTGACTGGTGTTCGGTTTTCACAAAAAAGATATGACGAAGGTCAACATCTCAGATTTGTTGTGTGGTGTGAATAATGCAGAAACATTCAGTTTAGTAAGCAGACCTCGTGTCTTGCGTGCCTTCATCTACAGGAAGGTGTGTTGGAGTTGCCCAGAGAGCTTAAGCAGTTAGACGAAATGCGTCGTGAGCGGCAGGGATCGGCCACCAGCCACTACCCGGTCACAGAAGAAGGTCTGCTGGCTCGCTTCTACCCGCATCCTCAGTCATCATCCCAGACGGCCCCTGCTGCAGAGGACCAGAGCAAGACACAGCCCGAGTCCTTTGAACCTGCAACAGTGGAACCACCTTCATCCCCCCAAATGGACCCTCTTGTTCACCAAAACGTGCATTGCCTTTCGAGTGTCACCACTGTTTCTTCTGGGGATGTCCACGCCTCTTCCAACGCGCCAGCCCAGTATTCGGCACCTGCTACAGTGTTACACCATAAGAAAGAAATGTTTGGCAACGGTACCCTCTCTGCAGGTGTAGACGGAGGATGCAAAGAGTCACAAATGAATATGATGGGAAGAGGAAGGCCATTCGGGAAAGAGCCATCATCTAGCCGAGTCATACCCTCTATAGGAAGAGGGTTTCTTCTCCAGATACCACCACCTCAGATCTCCAGAGAGCATTCCGAGGACATCAAAACTCCAGCTAGACTGGAGATGGCTCCCCCTACCAGCCACACACTTACCAAAGAAACTAAGCTCCAGCCTGGCTGCCATGATGATGAGCTGTCCGAGGACATTTGTGGTGTGAGAGGAGAATGTTTTACTCCAACTTCTCAGTCCCTCTCATCCCCACTGAGCAACTCTTTCAGGTCTTTCAGACACTGAAGGAAACATCTCAAAGCTTTTAAGGATATGCCTCACGACAGCTCATTTGTCATTTTTGATTTTCTAGAGTAACCAGTAGATGGCAGTAAATATACTCTTTTTGCACCAGTTTAATATCGGCTATTTGTTTAAAACAAAAAAAGAAAGAAGAAGAATTAAAAAAACATCTGGATTCAGGAAAAAGAAAAAAAAAGTAATTGTTTACATTTTGTGGTTCACTTGAGTTTGGATGAAAAAGCATTCCTGTATGTTCCTTCGTTTTGTTTTTGTGTTTTGTCTCTAAATCCTTCTGACTTTAGTTTTGATAAAGCGGTAGTTGATTGCACTCTTGTGTGTGATTGCACACATCTCTATAATTGAAAAGGAATTATCTGCTGAGAATCTCGGTTAAAAAAGCAAATGCCAAGTGTTGATTGCAGTTTGGCAATTCATGTTTTGATATTGTGTTGCAAAGAAATAAAACTTTAGCCTGTGGAAGACAATAAAACCAACGAACCAGCCATCTGATAAAACATAGTGTGCTAAGCTTGGCATAATTGATTATCTGTACAGCTTGTTTTCGCTGTTGCAGTTAATTGATTGTGAGAAGCAGGGACAGATATTTATGGATTTACTGTTAATTGAGCAAAAACATTGTTAGCTAACCCTTCTTTTGATTACTAATGACTTAAAAAAAATGTGACAGGTACTGGCCTGTTGCTTCATTCGTTGTTCACTCCAGATGTGCTTGATCACAGGTATGAGCACCTGTTCTGTTTTACAAAAGTAGATCTTATTAAACTAATTTGCTACTTTAGGTGCCATGCAGATATTTACCGAGGGACACTACACAATCACTTTTGCACTGGTCATCAAAGGTGGTCCCCAAAATCAAGACACGAGCATGACAGCAGGGCAATGCTGCATCCTGCAGTGTTGAATGGGCCCCCCTGAATGATTACATCTTATTGTGACGTTTCTCTACGTGCAGAGGCTTGGGTCCTGTCCAGAGCTTTTTAATTGAAAGCATGAAACAGATAATGTAGGATTTTAATTAACTGGGAGGTAGCCAGTCACAAAGCCTTGTTTCTCTCTTAGCAACCAGCCCCTCCTTAGCTTCTGTTAAACACAAACAGGGTGGAGCCCATCCATATGCCTCTCTTAACCCTTAGAAACTCTGTTGTTCCACCACTGAACAAAAGATCACACACCATCTTAATGCCGATCCACCTGATGTTGTTGAGCTTCTTCACGGAAATTTTTGCAAAGTTTATGCTATCCTGCGACAGCAGAGCACAGGGGATTAATCACAGGTAACTTTCCTGCAAAGCAACCGAATGGGGGCTTGTTTCAAAAATATCTGCGTCACTTAACAGTGAAGTTGTTTAGAAGGGATGATGTGGGGGGTGGGGGAATACAGGTCTCTGTGGGGCCATGGAGGACAGGCTCCTGTCATTGACCACCAGATTGGGGCTCTTATTTTAGAGGACCTTGCATTTCCTCTCCGTCACAATAATGCCTTATGTGCTCCACTTCCTGTTTCTCAGGCCTGAGAGGAAGGAACTGTGCGCTTGTCACACGGTAGTCACCATTTCCTCCCTCCCTTCCACACCCCCCCCAGCACTCCCTGCCCCCAAACTTCAGACAGTGTTATGTCCTTCGGAGGGGAAAGATGTCTGCACCTTCAGCATCATAGCAGGATGTGTCCAAACTA
Source organism: Odontesthes bonariensis (assembly GCF_027942865.1). Classification (NCBI taxonomy): domain Eukaryota; kingdom Metazoa; phylum Chordata; class Actinopteri; order Atheriniformes; family Atherinopsidae; genus Odontesthes; species Odontesthes bonariensis. The sequence goes on from NC_134522.1 coordinate 15,996,248, forward strand.
TTTTTAGACTCAAGTCGGAAAGGTAGAGCACAGACATAAACACAAACTTTAGGATGTCCAGCTGTGTTGATTTAGCATTTGAAAATGTAGGCTCAACTGTGTAAGACCACTTTTTGTTTTGACTAAGCAGTAGGCTTAAGATATAATAATAATAAAAAAGGGTCACCCATGAATAATGATTAGCATGATCATTTTAGAATTGGCAGTTCTAAATTACAAATTCAAAATAATACACAACTATCAGGAGGTGTCAGTTTTTTTTTCTACCATTATTCAGACGTATAGTATCAGTTGACAGGAAAACATGTGCCACACTGCATTACTGATCACCTGCGCTTGTGGCGCCCTTCTAACAGCACCCAAAACAAAGCTGTTGTGGCCCTCCCAACCCACTGCCTTACAACTACAAAGCAACACGGTACACCGAACAAGCCCGTGCTACTAGGCAACCCTCTTTGCTCTTGATCAGTGTTAGGCTACAGATTTGTTCATAATTAATAGGCTTTCATTAAACATTGAAAACAGGGATAATTTACTGAAAACCACTCCCCGTAAATAGCACCTTGTTAGAACTGACATGCTGTTAGCTGGTTTGCCCTCCTAAGCACATCATTAAAATTCATTGTTGAGTTTTGCTGACTAAGTGCGCATTCAGGTCATGGTGCATTACTGCAGTAATGCTGAAGTGGACGAAGCCTGACTATTGATGGACCACATGCTCATCAGTTGCATGATTTGTTTGCAAGCTTTTTAAAAATTGTCCCCATGAGTGAGTCCTGCCACGGAGATGTTTTTCAGCCCGTGGTTTCCTCTGGGATTTGGACTTGCAGACTTGTCCAGAAGTGGCCTGTTTGATTAGCCCGTTTACTTACCTGAGTGGTGAGGCTCAAAGAAAAACTGAGAGGCAGCAATTCAAGTCAGCCTGCAACAAATTACACACGTCAACAAAATTATATCAATTTCATTATTCATGTCACCACATGTAATTCCTTTTGTATTTATAATGAGGCAGGAATATTATCAAATATCAGGTTCCATTAAGCCACTGAACTGTATAGCTTCAGTATACCTTCCATCTGTCGGTCAAAACCTATTGTTGAACTTTGCTCCTACCACCAGCTCGCTCCCTTTCTTTTACTCACGTTACAAAATGACCCTCTTTGGTCTCCTCAGTTCATATTCAACTGGAAAATTAATATTTGATGTGGGAAATATCAAGCTATCCAGATGGCCTCCCAAGAACAGCAAAAAATGAGAACACAACATCAATATTTCAACCGGCCACACCAACGGCACGCATTTATCCCTGCAGTCAGGAAATCTTACACAGGAAGACCCCCTGGCACATTTATTCGAACACATAGCAGATGCAGGCACGCAATATGGATCTTTATGAACTGCTGTGCGATGTTTACTCAGGCAGCATGGAGCATCGGGACCTTGAGGGCCTCTCCAAAGGAATTAGCCATATTTTGACCTTCAGCTGGAACAGACGAGCACAGCCAAGAGGATGAGTGACAGCTGATGGGAGCAGATGAGGATTTCGGAATGTCATCCATCAGTTCGCCTGCACGCACAATTTAGACCAGCATGTTATATTTCAACCTGAAACATTTCATTTTGATTTTTTTGGACGGCATTCTGTCATTAGAACATTCAAACTAGGAAGACTCGAAATAGCCACAAAGAGACTAAAGATTGCATGAGCCGACTGCAACGATTGAGACTCAAAGTAACAAAAAGACTTTTACGAACAAAGTGACAGAAATAACCAAAATAGATTATGAGCCACCGGAGGCTCAAACCAGCAAAGAAACAAATGTAAAATGACTTTCTGAATCACACAAATAGATGTAGTTTTAAAAATAGTTTTGGAAACTCCAGAACTTCCCTGTAGCACCGCGTTGAGGTTTACACTTTTGGTCCTGATTGAATGATCTTTTCTGTTATTGGATGGACTGTCAAGAAATTCTCTTTTGTTTCCCAGAGTTTACATGAAGATGCATGTGGTTTGTTGACTTTTCCCACCCACAGAACACTTTCATTGCCCTCTCTTTGTAGAAGAGTGTACTCTTCCATCAACAATCTTACTAAAGGACACAACAGGAATTAATTAGAGAAACTCTGTCAGATCAGAAGAGCATCTTAGATGTCACTTTACCAACCACTGAGTAACTATTCCGTCCATAGTTCTTGGGGCTCAGTGAATTCTCTCTTTCATTTATGGGAGATAGTAAAAATGGATAAATACATAACACGAAGGAGATGATAATGGATTTCATCCTTACTATGAACATGTTGATGACAAGCATGCAAGTGAAAGATGCAATTGAGCCACCGGAGTGCAGGAAAAGTTATGTTTTTGAATTGATAAAATACTTAAATCTAAGCTGCTGTCAGTATAACTGAACAAAAAAACATGTTTGTGTACACTCGTTATGACTGATCTCCACTGCGTTTTTTCTTGCGTTGCAGACTGAGAGGAGGGCCCACGTTAGCTTAAAAGAAAGGGCTTCTTTAAAGGTGTAGTTCGAATAATGGAAAACCCCTCAGCTACAAATGTCTTTGACTGAAAAGATGAGCTATTGGGTTTTGGCAACTTCCTGATAATTAAAGCCTGCATTGTGTAATGTGTGGGTGTGCACACAGATGAGGAGCGATTGTAGTCACAAGCTGTGAAGGCCTGGAAGAAGAAGGGGTGGAGCAGACTCCCTGTGGCTGGCTGAATTAGTGCCCAATGGATTGGCCTGGCAGCTGCTCTGTGAACCTGGCACCCAAACAGCCAGGCACTGTGGCGTTGTGTTGCCAGGGCCAACCAGCAGACAGTTAAGGAGGTGGCAACGCCAAGCACACCAAACAAACTCTTTCACCGTTGCATGCTTTGTCTTCCAACTGGCGTGCCATACTTGTGTTGCTTATAACAGCAGTATGGTTGGATTAGTATAAGATTACGTTTGGTAGTTAAAAGGGGGAAATTTTGTTCATTTAATTAGGGGAAATGTGAAAGCCTCTCTCTATGTTTGGTTTAGTGGTGATGAAAAACGTGACCATCATGTATTTCATACATCTGTCAAAATCAATCTATTGTCACATTGTAAAAGTGAACTAGATGTCTAAATGATTCACTTAAGTGAAATTTGATGCAATCTGCTTTATCAAGATGTGCTCAACGAAAGCTGTAAATGGTAAATTAAATGTGAAACACAAAGCAGGGCCATCTGTTTCAACACCTGCTTATAGCTGCGGTAATATGTCAGCCATATGGATGTTACAGATTTACAGAACTCTAGGCCTGATATTGGCAAAATGTCATGCCTGAGATTGAATAAAACAGTTTGTTCGTACTCATCTTGACTGTGAGTTGGGATGCTTGAGAACACAGGCATTAATATAGATTTTAAGTGCCACATATCCAGCTGTATAATGTCTTGAAATATGACGTACTGAAATCATGTAGCCAGTGTAGGAAGTTAAAATTACTTACTGAGTCTTTGATCAACCCTTGTGTTGTAAATGGGGGGATTCGGGTAGATTCTGGATCCGGATAGTACTGCCAGGGCCGGCTGGGCCTGTCTTGGCCCAGATGCCACGGCTTCTGTCCAGGCATGGCACGAGGCTATCTATGGGTCCCAAGCACACCAGCTGCTATCTGCATGTCACAGACAGCTGTGTCTGAATATTCATACAAAGCACAGATTTAGGTGTTTGTTTGACCCCACATGGTGGGCTGTTAAAAAGAACAAAATGTGAAACCGCCCAAACAAGTTGTAAGTGTAAAAGCTGTGTGAATGAAAAACGTTTACCTCTGCATCTGAGCTATGAGCAAGATAGAAGAATTCAAGTTTGTACTCATGCAGCAACCCCCAAAAAATCCAGTTGTTAATTATTCTGCTTTAGTCTAATTAATAGTTATTGTGGCATGCTGGCTCATTAACTATGTTTAATTATATTTCAGGCTTTTCATGTCTGACTACAAGTGGACTGGAGAGCAGCTGCCCATGGTTTTTTTGTTGCTTTTTTTTCATAAACCAGTGGCTACCACCGTGGCTGTTACGCCTCAGGTTGTGCTGGATCCAACTTCTCCTTTGTCAGGCCAGTTTGGAGACTAGCTCTTTGACTCACATATTCACATTGAAAGCAATGGCCACCGCACCAAGCCATGGCTTCATCAAGCTTGGCCTTCTTTTTGAAGTGTTTTGGATGGAGTTTTGGTGGGTGTTTGGTCAAATAATTTGCTGGCTAACAGCAATAGAATTGGTGAATGCGCATTAGGGAATGTTTTGAGACTGTAGTTCTATAAAATGAGCAGATGGTCTTTACTTGCTTGCTTGAATAAGTGGAGTGAACCAGTGGGCACACAGAGGGAGATTTGTGGGTAAACTGTTTTACCTCCCTCTCTTTGTTTTGTAATGAGGAAGGCAAAATGGTTGCTCACTGTTGACAGACAATGGCTCAGCCTTAATGAGAGTAAAGTGTTTTGGTGCTGCTAATATAATGAGGATGAAGTACAGCAGCTAATTATTGCAGCCATCTGAAGGTATCAGGAGCTTATATATTATTTTCATCATAACCCAACACTGGTTGGATATGTACAGTTAACATAAATGAATGAATAGGTACGCTCAATTTAACGTATCTGACCCAAATGAGGTAAGGTGTACCTGTTAAGCAAACTGAAAAGGAAAGGGGCATCTTATCACTACAATAAGCAGTCAAATGTATGTTGATCCATGATCACAGGACTGTAAAACCACAAGCTTACGTAGTTTATTTGCTCACACAGACATGTTATAGCTCTTATCTGCTGTCTGACAGATACACAAGCTGTAAAACCCAATGGTTGCAAAAGGTTTGATTCGGAAGAGGATCTCCTTGGCAGCCATGTTTGTCTGGTGGGTGTCTTGGTAATTTATCAAGAAAGTGCAGTGTGTGTTCCCTTTTATGTTCTCCAAACATGTCACGAATAACGTTGGTATGTTGTACAAACTGCAAATTAAAACAGAATGCAATGATATACAAATTATTTCAACTAATCAAGATAAAGTTCCACTATGTAGCATAATATACAGTGTATAACTGTGAAAGATTCGGTTTGATAGATGTCACAGCATTCTGCACGCTGGACCTTTTATTAGAAACATGATTGAGTAAAAGTCTTTCACGAGTAATGATGATAAAGGGATTCACCATTGTGAGAAAAATTTTAACCTATCTCATCATATTTTTGAAAACAAATTAGAAAAAAAATGGTACTGCCTTTAAAATAGACACAATGTTGTGGTGTTAGTCTCTGCATTTCTTCAGTAACACTTCTGAAAACAAGTATCACTACACCATTAAATGAAGAAAGTGCAACAAACAAAGCAAAAGGATCCAGAAATACAGACGCCTTCTTTGGAATCGTCCAGTGTTCAGATCATTCTGTTTTGCTGAGGAACATTTCTGACTGCGTGTAATGGCCTGGAAGTATCTAAATAGCAGCCAAGATAAGAGCTGTTTGAATTCTCCAAATGCAAAGAAAAGGAGCTCCAGTGCTTCCTTCATTATCTCCTTTAGCATAGGATACATCAAACCATAATTCATGAAAAAGGACACAATTCCCTCCCACAAGACATTGCAGCCACAACTTTTATAGCGATGCCCTGTTGTTTTCATCTAGTCGTAATAACTGGGATTCATGTGGATAAATATGAGGAGAGGAGCATGAGTATTAGCAACATATGGCAACACAATATTTCACTTTTTCAAAAAGATGTTCTGTCCTTTTCCAACTCCAAACTTTGATAATAAAGTAATATTCTATATAGTTACTCATATTATAATTATGACCTATATGTCGTGTAAAAATGTGTAAAGAATGCAATAAAAGGAGTATCTAAAGCACTTTTTGTTTGAATATTTTTTCACTGCTGCACATCACAGCTTGGATTCTCATTGCAACAAAGTTTTAATTTTCAATGATGTTTTCAATAAGGTCAAGAAGAAGAGCTTAAGAAAAGATAGTTAGACGTACATTTTTTTACTAATTGGTCGGACCCTAGAAACGCTTTGAAAATCACAGATGGGTACTTTCTTTGAATTGGGTTTGTATGTATGAATCGGACTAATTTGGAATTTATTTTGGATTGTATTACAATGAATTGGATTCTAATTGGTATGAATTGAACTGTATCTTTGAAGTGCCTTGAGAGGACATTTGCTGGGATTTGGCGCTATATACTGTAAATAAAACTGTGTTGAGCTTCCTTTGGGGTAACACAGATTCTTATCGGTGCAAGGTTTAAAAGCCAGAATCTGTGATGGTATGGGGGTGCACTGGTGCACTTGGGTAACTCGCACATATGTGAAAGCACCATTAATGCTGAACAATATGCACAGATGTTGGAGCAACATGTTCTGCCATCTGGACAACTTCTTCATCAGGAAAGGCCTTCAGCTTCACAATGTCAAACTTCATCCCAAACATATGACAAAAAACGTATTAAAACCTAAATTTGTCAAACATTTGACATTTGAAATGACATTCAAAAACATTTGACACCCTATGAAAAAAAAAGACATATAGGACTCCACACTATTGAGCACCTGAACCTCACATCAAGCAAGAATATCGAGGAGGAAAATATTTTATTGTCCAATGAAGGAAATTGCTCTCCTTAGTTCCCAAAAGAACCTAGATGTGAAAACAGTTTTTTCTTTCTATTTACAGTGTCCCAATTGTTGTAGAAGCAGGGCTATAACAGTTGTCCTTCACTCCTTTATGAAAGAGAAAGAGAAAGAAAATGCCCTATCCTGTGCCAAAAATGTAATCTCTTCCAGTTTTTCATTTTTCTTTTATCATACTCATTTGATTGTGTTGCTAAAAAGAAAACGATTTTACATCATTACGCTGTAATCACTCTGTAATGATCTCTGATAATAAGCCGGGATTTGCTTCTGGAACATGATGAACTATAAATTCTGAGCCGAATGCACTGCCAGCTTTAAGAATAAGTGATTTCTCACCCATGCCAAAGCCTTGTCAAACTGAAAGGTGATGATTACCCTTGCAGAGTGGGTGCAACACACAAACAGCTCATTTATCAATGAAAGGACAAGTCTAATTCTACTTCCTAGAGAAAATCGTGATTGCATCATTATAACAAATTTTTGAGCGATGTATTTCTTTGTTTTTATAATTCTATCATCACGATTTTACAAATACTGAACATAGTGTGTCTGTATGAACAGCAAAAAGTGGCACTCTGTGCACGACTGTGTATTTTACTGAACAATCTTGGCCACTGATGGTATTCACACGAGACAACAAATTCTATAAAGATGGAAAAACTTGGCTCTTTTTAAAATTAAATTATAGAACTGGTTCAGGATGACGTCTTCCGTGAGAAATTAGAGCTTTTTAGACTCTAGGGGTCACTTTTTTTCATTTTTGCTAACAGAGAAAAAAACACTTTATATTGTGTAAATAAAGATAAGAGCCACATGCTATTTCATCTTCTGAAATTTATGGTTGCGGAGTGTGGGTGTAACAGAGCTCACAGAGCCCTAAAAGGAGACGTTTGTTCAGAGGCTTACAGTTTCCCATCAAGACTGTGCCTTTGCAGCAGCAGTAGGGCCAGAGCACTTTCCTGTCATTATGAGGGCTCCAGAGGAAAAAGAGAGACAAAATGGTTTCCAGGTTTTTACTTTAATCTGAAGAGGGAGGAGTGGTAGGAGGAGGGGGTTGGTTGCAGGTAGCTGATTCAACTGGAAGCGACACTCAGCTGTGGGAAACCTGAATAAATGAAGAGGCTTTATGGGTCACAGTGACATATCTCAATGACACAAGAGAGGTTCTTTCTGTGCCCAGTCCTGGTCAGACACACATGCAAATATGACAGAGACACACACGCTAAAGCTCACTCCCACTGTTGGTTGTAAATGAACATATTTCACTTCTGAGATTATCAGTCATACATCAGTCTTTCATGCATTCTTCTTGGGCTGTCAGCCAGAGGCAGCCATTAGAACAATGCACATTGTGAGGTCTGACAGTGACAAACCATTGCAATTCTATGAGTTATACTAGGGGATGATACCCGCATGGGGGGGAAATGGGTGTAGATTAGGAAGGAAAATGACACAATTTCCAATTTTTATTGTGTCACAGACAAAACTACCGCAGGAGTCCTCAGTTTCAGAACCTTTATACGCCTTTCACTTCTTAGTTTGCATGTACCACAGTAAAAAGACAAATTTCCTTTAGAGATGTCCCATTGTTAAGAAAATAATCACACAAGCTCATTTCGAGAAGTCAAGCACACTTCAATTGAGCAAATTCAGCAAGCAATCTGGATTCGAGCATTGTCCCTTGTCTAGAGGAGAGACTTATTGTCTAAGGAGGAGCCACGTTGTCTGGAGAGGGTCCCTTTCTCCTTTAGCCCCTGATAGGTTTACCAGCAGCCCCAGACTCAGGAGCTACTCTCCCATAGACAAACAGGAACCAGTCAGAATGTGGCCCTGATGCTTATCTGTGTCATACTACTGTCTATGTCTTGGAAAACTAAAAGCCATTGATGCTGTTTTGATAATCCTATAGACTATAATTGTTATATTTGGTTGGAAAGAAAATAGAAAAGAAGAGTTTGCCAAAGCTCTTTTGTTTGCTTTTGTGGACATATTATGATATTTAATATGTCTGCATGAAGAAATAACCAAGAAATAAGAAACTCACTGCATTTAAACTGTCCAAAGATAACAAAATCTGCCTAATCTGTGAAGAATCTTATTGATAGACATTACAATGGACAATAGACATTCATTTTAAAAAAGATTGCTTTGAAACACCTATAACCATGGACCGGCTAATAAACTAACACTCATAAACATCAGCCTTACCTCAGACATGGATAAATGTTTGTGGCATTAGGTCCCACGTAAAATTATTTGATCTTGGAAAGCCCTTATCTGTAAAGACTGGCCATGTGTATTAGTCTCCTCCTGATCTGCCATCACGTTAACTCATATCTATTGACTGTACAACTCGGATTCAGGCTCTCAAACTCGCAGCATTAATGAGCAAATAAAAAAGTATTACCAATTTGCAGGTTAGCCGGCGGATCCCTTTCAGTTCCCCTGCAGAAATGATTCTCACGATGACTTGATTATTTTCCTAGAAAGTTGTATTCTTCATAATTCACGGTCAAGCACAGCCTGTAGGATACATCCCTTCCTGTAGCTTCCACCATGGTCTCCAATGAGGAAATAGTAGTTAGTCTAATGGAAGTTCTGTGAGTACAGGCGTCATACTCAGGGTACAAAGAGAAAACATGCTACTACTGGCAAAGGAAAAGTTTTTAATCGTCTTGTATTAGCAAGTGCCTTCAAATTTAAAAACCTGCTTCTACATCTTTATTTTTTGTATAAAAAGGGAAGAGCTATAGATCTGACTGACAGCCTGAGGACACTAATTTGTGCTCAACTGTCACTCAAAGAAGCCACGCCCTTAACTAATCACCACGTTCTCAAAGTTGGCATTTCAATAAGTTCTTCAATCTAAACATCATAAAGGTGATCAATCATACTCTTAACTACGACCCATAAAGACATCTTGTGAGATCGAGACCAACACATGACAATTGTTTTGTTTCGTTTTTTTAATTCAATCAATAACAGTTCATTAAAACACTTTTGTCACTTCCTGGTTGGGTTGAAATAATAACATTACTTGTTTTGAGTTGGAAAATAATTGCCGTTAGGACTGAAATACATTCATTGTACTATGTGGCCATCGCCTTCATGGACACTATTTTGCTCGTTTCATGGAAACGCAAACAATTTACAATGAAACTTTGTTACTTCTTGGTTGGCTTTAAATGATAGCATCACTTGGTTAGGGTTAAGGAATCCAAATCACATGGGTAGACTTAGAAAACAATCATGGTTAAGATTAAAATACATCATTTTCACAATGTGCTATCACTTTTATGGTTGCTACTTCTTGGTTGGGTTAAGACAATAACATTTTCTGGGTAGGATTAGTAAATTATGCTGGTCTTCTGACAGTGTAATCATCACCCTTGTAGACTCTATTCTTACACTTCACATGCAGTTGCTCTCACAAACACTGAAAGTCACATATTCTTTGATAATTTTCATATCTTCTTGCATGAACATGACCCAATGGAATGGTTTGGGTATGAGGATACTTGCTGCATTTAATCTTTACTACGTAGCATCATGAATCTTTACAGAAGATGTTCATTAGTGCCCAATTTCAACAGCATGTATGGGCATTATAATCAAACACTACATATCAAAAGTGTGAAATTGTGTATTTGAAACCAAATCATGATAATTTCCTAAATTTTACAAATTGTTTGGCTTCCTTGCCTTAACCAAATAGTTTTAGTGCCTAATCTTAACCATTTCCCAACTGGTATGGAGCTTAACTTACACCATGTAAAGTCCTGTGTCTGACCACCTCTCCAACCTTCTTAAATATCATCTGTTCATAAGTTAAAACTCCATATTTTTGCCCTGGAAGTCACCTTTGAGCCAGTCCTACTTCACCATTTCAAACAACTGCAGTTTTAGTGTCCGCTTCTTCTTTGTTATCCCTTCATACTTCTTCTTGCTTCATTTAGTAATATGTTATATGTTGAATTAAAGTCTGTAGTTTGAAAAAAAATTTTAGTTTTCGTCCATTGTGTCATGTTAATTTAAATTCAATCAAGATTAGTTAGCATGCACCTGGTTTTAATATCAGATTTAATATCAGATTTAACCTAAAGACATAAAAGTTGTATTGATTCCATTTTGCTTTGACCAAGACGCTGTAAGTATATTCTCAAAATTGGCAAGCTATCCTTTAACCTATGATAATCAGCATTTAACATCTTTTTCTTTTCTTTACTCAATACCTACCTGACATTAAAGACTCAATCGAGATTCAGCATTTGTGTAGTGATTCTTTTATCTGGCCGGATCTGAAGCTTACAAAAATACCCACCTCACACATTTTGCATGTCCAAAGTGCACTGAGCCAAACCAGCAGTCCTGTTCCATTTGAATGTGTTTGGTTCTCCAACAGTCACATCTGCCGCAAAAGGGGAAAGGGAGCCAACAAATGTTTTTTTGGGCTTCCAGTGTTTTCAAGCATCAAACAAAACATCTCCCGCTTTAATGTTGTCATCCTGCCATCTTCCCCTGCAGAATACACGTTTCCTTGGTAACAGCTATTTAAGGAGATTGATGATGGGTCAAAATAGACCTGGCAGGAAGGAGCAGGGGGTGGCCATCTTCTCTTCAGCCACCAAGACCAGCATGGGGTGTTCCATGCTTTAACTTACTATTAGGGAGAATGAATGAAATTTTTCTACCTCCACACCAAGATACCAATTTCTTATGTTCTTTCTTGTCATTTTCTGCCTTGACCAGATCCCTGGCATTAGTGTGTTAAAAGAATCATGGGAATGAGACTAACACTGACGACATAGGGATTCATTTTGTAGACAGAAAGCTTTATTTTCATCAAAATGAAGAAGAGAGGTCACACATAAAACAAAGCCAAGACAAATAATTAAGAACGCTTCAGTAATTTAGACAAGAGCCAAAATGTAATGGATTCTTGTTGTAGTATGTCAATTTTTTTTGTGATGAGTTTCAAATTGTTGAGTTTTTTGTGTCTCGGAGGGTTAATGTATCCTGATGAGGAAATCGAGAGATGCAGAACTAAACAAATGCACGCTCATTCCAAACGAGGCATGCAGTATTTGTTCCTGTACAAAACCAGAGGCCCTTCTGTGGAACATTGTGACATAATTAAAAGCAAACATGTTTAGTTAAACAATTAAAGACAGAGAACAATTCTTTCTCCCACTGATTCAACTTATTTGCCCAGCACTTGCAGGACTACTGTTATTTTACAGTGGGGGGAGTTATTTTCATGCTGAATTACCTCGATTTTTCATGCTACTGATGATTGTCAGGGTCTCATTTCCCTTGCCGTGCAACATTTCCTTATCAAAGCAGATTTGTAAAACAGTTACTTATTTGGCTCTATATCAAAAGCCGTGTGAGGTTCCACTTGTATCAAGGGCTAATCTCAAGGTTGTATGCTTAGCTTCGTTGGTTCCCAGCATAGTTCAGCCCAGCTTGAGGTAGCAGAGAGCTACCCAGCTGCAAACAGGGCCTCATGTATGGCCTGCCCCCGCTGTCCAGGGGGGGAAGACTGTTGGCATAGTTTGGGGTGAGGGGGTTCCCATGTCACAGCTAAGGGCATGCTGATGTTGTGAGCATGCTTTACAGCATGTTTTTATTTTTGCTCCTCGGACTAGCCTCTTGACTCTTTAGAGACCTTTAATTTCTGGTCCCACTCTGCTCTCTGTCAATCTCAACATCCCTGGGGGTCATTTCCATCCATGGGAACATTGGTTGTGACAGTAGATTCCCCTAGGGGATGGTACAGGGTAGATCTTGACAGAAGGGCATAGTTTTGCTATTCAAAAGTTTTCTACTGCAGCCAAATTGAGGCAGTTTGGGCTTATGAGCTCAGCTATTTTGTAAGGAATCAACTCTTAGTCAGCCTTCAGCTCCCTGTATCGCCGGGCAACTTGCCCCTTCCACAAGACCTCAGGAGCAGAAGGATTCCTCATGCATCTGTTGAACCTTGATGATATAGGTGAGAGCATGAGAGCTGATTAAGAGCCAGGATGTGCGTTAGACATCCTCTGATGTTCAGGAATTCCCTCATTAAAGAAGGTCATGTTGATGGTGAATAGGAATCAACTTGCGGAATAAACAGGGGTGGCTCCTCCAGCAATTTCAAATAAACACACTTTTCATTTACTCAACATGGAAACGGTGCTCACAAATATGTACGTGTCTTAATTGTGCCATATCCTGTGGATCCGGCCAAAAAATGTGCAGTTTCCTTTGACTTAAAAGGAAAAAGGCCAAATTGCTCCTGAAGCCCCTGAATGCCAATTTGCGTCATTTCAGATTAGTCCAGTTTATGTTGCCCTAATCTATATAATCTATATAACCCCTTTCTCACTGTACTTCAGCCTTTCACAAAAAGTGATCAATATAAAGATGCCATGAAAGTGAAATTGCTCTAACTATTCTGAGTAAAGCGTAAAAGTTCTTCCAGCTAGCCAAGAGCTGAGTGTTCTGGATAATATTGTTCTCAATAGCCTGAATTGTAGCAATTAGCTAGGCCATTAACATATTTGTTCAATGTATGGTTCAATGCTGGGGCCAAATCAGAGCCCTGATGTTGCTGGGTTTTTTTTGTTTTTTTTTCTCCTTTTCCTGGCTCTCCTCTTTCTCATGTCTGACAAATCGTTTCCAGCTAATTTATGGTGGGCAAACTGTGGGAGAACAATACCTCATGAACACAACATGACACAAGCTCCACCACATGTCCCAGAGAGAAGCAAGGTGCTTGCAGGAAACACTTGCTGAGATAACAAGATAGTAAGGAAAACAGGGCCACTGAAAGGCCATGTGGAGGACTTAAGGGAGGGAGAGGGGGCACTGACCATGGAGATAAATGTCAGTGTCTTCAGGCTGACCACAAAACCTCAGCATGACATCCAAATATTGTACAACACCGTTAGACATCCTGAGCAAAAGATTTCAGCCATCCCGTATTTCTTTATATATTTCCCAGAAAATGAAAAGTACATGCAGTAATTTATTAGTTCAAAGATAAATGGAATTAGAGTAGTAGGAATAATCTCCAGGCTTCGTAAAGGACATTCCAAAGCTCTTCTTTGGATGTATGCTGCCTTTTGATCCATTCTCTGTCAAGATGGGCTTTGTGGAGGATTCATCACTCCATGGGACCTGTTTCCATCAATTTTCAGACCAGTTCTTGTGCCATTTGACATATCTCGGTCTTTTCTTTCCCTTAGGAATGGCTTCTTAACAGCCACCCTTTCATGGAGACAAGTTCTGATGAGGCTTCAGTGAGCAGTACATGGATCAAATCAAATGAAGGGTCGGTGCACCTCTCAGGTCTTGTGTCAGGTCATTGCTGAATTTTTTTTCTTATTTCTTTAGCATTTCACTTACAAATACTGCTCATTTGCTGTAGATAGTTTTTTAGGCCAATTTTCTTTATTTAGTCCTCCACTTTCCTCAGAATTATTGAGGACGCACTGCACAGCATAGAGAGATATGCCCAATTTTCAGCTAGTAGCTCTTTGGGAATCATCTTGTTAGGGATGAAATATTTGTTTTGTCTGTCAAACTTATCTTTGCCTTTTGCATTGACTACAGAAATGGGAACAAATAATGGGTCTTTGCAGCAGACTCAAAGATACAATTTTAAAAAGGATCTTTGCTAAGTTTTTCTGTTATGTGTAGACACAACACTGGTTCATCCCTTGAGTTAGGTGTCTTTATACCAGCATGATTTGAAAGATCCAAGCTGCAGTCATCGAGTCATATGTGTATTATTATAGGCAGTCATGCAAAAGTTCATTCTCAGTCTGTTATCTAGAAGCACTCATTCTGTTCAGCCATCCCTCCTGGTGACAGCAAACATTTGATAAAGCTGTTCAGATGCGCATTTGCAGAGGTTGATTATATGTATTTAGCCCAGATAATAATTTCTGGACCTCATGTGCTGTGTAATTACACACAGCACCTGTGCCTGGCCCACCTGCAGTCATTACTATGAATGCCAAGCTGCAATTTAACCATAATTATAACAACAAGGGGAAAGGAAACATTCAGCAGCAGTATGACTCAATTCAGTATTAAAAGTATAACTGCGAATTCACTAAGAGGAAAAGCTCTATTCCTGTAGAATTCCTTGAATAATAAGCCACCAGAAACCGGTTCATGAAAACAGGCGGAACACTGTTTGAATCTTGCCAGATGGGTTAAGGTTGAGCAATACAGGTGACATGGAGGACAGCAGGATCAAGGTTATCAGTCAGGCTAATTGATGAGCCTACTTGTTTTTACTGTGCCCAAGTATAGGCAAGAAGAGGAAGAGGAAGGCAGTCTTCAAGGCTGCCATGTTTGTGTTGCAAGGACAGAGGTGAGAGGTCAGGCAGAGCTGTGAGTTTTCAACTTGTTAATCTGATCCATCTATTTGCCGCTGAGCTGCAGGGTGGCGAAGGGTACGTTTCAGTCATTCTGGTGGGAAAGGAGAAACGAGGAAGTGGCAAGCCCTCTTAAGATCAATGAATGCGGTGGAAAAAGGAGTGGCCCAGGGCAGCCAATAGAGGCTGGGCCGCAGGGAGCTGCAGGGAGACAACGTAAACAAGGAAACCACCTGATGTGAACAGGGTCAGATAAATGCTCAGCTCCCTGCACAGGCAGGTGCTTCCTGAGTCCTGCTCTCTCAATCAGTTGAGCTTTGCTGCCCCTCACTTTTTTCTGCTTTCTCAATCTGCTGCAGCACTTTAGTAAAAGAATACACCACAACACATCAGCAAAGGTTGAGATAAACCTGCAATTACCGCCTGTTTTTTTCATCACAACATACAAAAAGCAGACAGTGTGGGACAATAAAGTCTACTGAATTTCACTGAGGTGATGTTAATCATCGGCAGTAAAGATAAGGACAGCTTGCTGTTTGTCACTGGGATAAGTGTGTATAATGGTAAGCACATTTAACAGGGGGCTGTATCTGCAGATAAAGGATCTTTAGCTTTGCAAGGGACAGTCAAGTGAATGTTAGCGATTGTAAGGACAATCTGTTTCCAGCTGCAGCTACACTTCTCCAAGCTTACCTCTTCTATTGCTCTTTTTCCTCATCTTTCTTTCTTTTTCGCTTTGCTGGTTGGTCTGGGATTGTTTTGTGCTGTCCAATGAGGAAGGAAGTCGGTGTGAGAAAGTGCCTGTTTTTTTGGGACCAACAGGAATTGGCCTCATCACAAGCGGTTCCTTTTTTTGCCGCTGGAACAATGCACTGGCGTCACACCCCTCAACTGGACCTCGGCATTTCACATGGAAAAATGTTCCCAGAATTCCGCTCCCAGGCTCGGGGTAAGGCCGAGGATGGGGTGAGGGTGAGAGGGCGGGAGGTGGAGGGCGAAGGCGAACGGCTGTTAGCAAAGCGGGTGACACAAACTGACCAATGGACACTTGTCCCTTCCACAACCAGGAAAAGTAAAGTACACATCATATAAACTTTTGTATCTAATTCTAGCCTTAAATCTTCAAATGGATCCCAAGAGAATAAATGTTTTCCTACATTTACTTCCCTAAATCACAACTGGTCCAACCATGTAGCACCAAGCCAGCGTCTGACCACACAGACGACGGGCTCAGCGAGCAGTATTGTGCGACAAGTCGGCTGAATGCTCCTTGGGGGTTACATAAGCTTCTCAGAGCACCGTGTTGGTAATTACTGTGAGAGGGTACACACCACTGCTCTCTCAGAGCCTTATCAGCTCCAGCATATTACACTGAGTTTTTCAAGCAGGTTATGGCTCATTGTATGAATCACATCATATGATTTCATTTATTTTTTAAAAGATATTTAGTCACTTTGTAAAAATATTTGACCCATTCTGCTCAATAGATAAATTCTACCTACAACAACGATGATGAACGATGAAAAAAATGTATAAAACACTGCCACAGACAGGACCAACGAAGTTGGGGAAACAAGATGCACTTTCAAAGAAATGTTATTTCCTATTAAGATAAAGATTATGAAGAATTTTCTTCTTTGTTCAGTCCAAACCAACAATTGATGCCCACCAACCTCCAACCCAGTCAGTGATTCCCAAATGCTCTTTGGGAAATTGGACTGCAGCATAAGTCATTGTTGTAGATATGTTATGGTGGCCTACATGGTGGTGTGGTAGTGAGCACCATGCCTCAGCAAGGAGGTTCCTGGTTCGAATCTATGTTAAAATCTGTCTGTGTGGGCTTTCAGTTGGAGTAGTTTCTCTCCAGGTACTCTGGCTTCCTCCCACCATCCAAAAATATGCACGTTAGGTTAATTGGTGATTCTAAATTGATCGTTGGAGTGGGTGTGAGCATGCATGGTTGTTTGGTTGTACCGGGCGCATAGATGTGTCGGGTGTACCTGGCCTCTACCCCGATGGCACCTGAGATAGGCTCCAGTTCCCTCCAGCGACCCTGAATCGGATTAAGCAGGTTTAGAAAATGGATGGATGGATATGTTGGTCATCGATAGATATTGAAATAAAATAAGTCAAAGGTGAGTACATGTGAGAAATCCGAGATACTAGATGCTACAGGAAAACATGTATCCCGTTAAAAGCCACATTTACAGAAGGTTGGTTGGATTTTAACTTAAATTATTGACCAATGTTTCCAAAATTTGATTTAGAAATGTTCAAAAGTTATCATATCTCTGATCAGGACAGACATACAGTATATTGGTCTACTGGCTGTGGCTACTTTGGCACATTTGATCAGGATGTCTTTTTAGAGATTCAGGCACCAAAATAAGTCAAAACACAGAATAAAAGTTGTGCAGAATTTTTTTGCAAGCTTTCAAAACCCACTAAAAATACTCAGAACTTATTTTTGTGATTTTTAGCAGTTTTAATCAAATTCTGCCCACATAAACCACCTGATTCATTTCAACGGATGGATGTATTTTGCTAGTGTTTTTTAGTAAAAACTTTACTGATATAAACATAAATCTTATCTAAAATCTATTCAACTTTCTTATTTTTTTTGTATTCCAAGTGTGTGAAATCTTGTCCAAATCTGTGAAAATTAGGTGTTTTCTAATTAAATATAGCTGATCATCTTGAAATTTTCTTTCCACTGGTCTGAAAGAAGACGATGTTATCAAAGTAAAGCACCAAAATCTTTGCGTTAACTGCAGCATGAACAATTTGGTCTTACAGTGTCAGAAATTCTATTGCAAATGTACTGTCATAGAAATAAATAACTCAAATAGTTACATTCTAAATCTTATAGGTAAATCATTTACCAGAAAATTTTAATTTCAGCAGTTTTGTGCAACATTTTCTGTTACAATGAAAGTAAAATGACACCTTAGACTAGATACTAAAGATAAAAATAAATAGTTTTATCTGTCCCCATAGGCAAAATAAGTGCACAGCATTTCTGTAACATCAAAGCTTGTGCAATGATCCAGGGGGAATTTGTAAAACTTTTCCAGACTCTGTAAAAGTAGCTGCCACTAAATAAAGAATTAAGGACTTCTTTGTCATTTTTACTTTACTAAGAAAATGACCAAAGGCAAAAAAATGAGTCAATAAGGTTTTTAAAAATGGGTTGAACTGACATGAAATAGCTCCTCTGAAACATATACTGAGACCTACTGTGTATGGACTCTAAAACATCAGTGTAATGTGGTTGGCATCAAAACTTTTTGTTCACCTCCTACAGCCCAGGGAATGCAACATAAACAAATTAGTTCACAAATGTGCTAGGTCTGCACTTATACTATCAGAGCCATTCATCACCCTGGCTAATAAATCATCATGGAGAGTATGTGAACGCAAACTTTGAACAGAAAGATTAATTTGCATGGCGCAGTAAATTATTCATCAAAATCCATCAGAAACACACCAGCGTTAAAAGAAAACATTTGAAATCCATATGTGTGTATATCAGAAAGGCATCCTTCTGGTCCTCTGCCATTAGATAAAAATGAGGGATTGGTACTTTTAAACACTTGTGTTTTGCCCCATAAGGAAGAAATTTGAGCTTTAAAATGCACTGTGACGCAATGGGACATCAACACGAGTACAGTCTTAAAGACACAAGGTTCTTGAGATTGGTGACATATTGAACAGTGACACGAAAATTGCCTATGAGAGCCAGTTTGAAGAAACAAGAACTGGGGTAGTTTGGGTCGCATGGGGTCAGGTTGGAACAACACTCCATAACCATTAGGCCAGGCAGCGAGGGAGCTCATCCTGAGCTACGGAGCTGACTTCAGAAAAGCGGCTGAATGCATCAATGCTGAAGCCTGTCAGTTAGTCCCTGTGAGAACATATTCATTATCGTAAACATGAAGCCCTTCCACAGAGTTTCATCCAACTTTAATGAGCCTTTACTGTATAAACAGATTGAATACAGACTCCTCACTGCTGTGCTGCCACTAAGAAAATCAATCACACAACACCAAGTCAACCCCCTGCTGGTGCAGTGTGAGGCTGGGTACGCATGGACCGAGGCCGAACTGATGTCAAACATGGCATGACGCCCATCAACTCACTCTCCACACTCTCCAAACTGGACCATGTATACATCTACAATCTGTGCACTGCAGTTAATATTGTGGCTCGGCCTTAAGTTGACTTGGACAATAATCACTTTACACAAAAGAGTTTGCATTTGTGGTTTGCTCTGCAGAGTCGAGATGGGTTTGTGTGTATGTACACAGTGAGCAGTTATGAGGTCGACTGTAGTTCAGCTAGCTAAATGGAATCCAAACAAAAGGTCACATTTCACGTTGATGACTGCTGATTATTTCTGGTAAGTTATAAAAAGGCCTCACACAGGCAGAGATGAGTGAATTTCTGAGAGTTCTTAAACTATCAGAGCTGTTAACCAAAAGACACATCCTGACAAAAATTACACTCCCAAACACAACAACAGAGGAAATTTCCAAGAATCGCTGTTGAAATGGAGAGCAAAGGTAGGAAGCTCATGTGCAGACCAAAATGGAAAAGAGCAACTAGGAATTTCAAATCATCAAAGGAAAAAGGAAAAAACAGTCTATATAAATAAAGAATGATAAACTTTGGTGTTGTGTACTGCGGAGGTCATGAGCCCCTGCTCAGGAAGTTGTGGAAGAACAGCAGATAAGAAATCATTAAGTCTCTGGATAATTAAACCAGAGCTACAGGCCCTAATCACACCACATCACAGCATCTAACAGCATCTAACAGCATGGCATACCGAGGTGAAATTACGAGACGCTAATCATGCTGATGGTGTTCAGTGATTATGTTGAATTCTCCCTATGGTGGCACTAAGGGCCAAACCCAGGCAACTTTGAAGATTAATATTGTTTTTTCCTTTGATGAAAATATTCTGCTTCTCAAAGCTGAGAAACTTCAATAAAAAAAAAAAAAGATTATTAGGAGCCATTTGAAACTCCTGTGATGCATCTGTATTGTACTTGAACACAGAGGGACACCCCCTGTGCAGAAAATACAGTAAATGCCCCTTTTCGCACCACCTACTAAAAGGTAGATTAGTGTGTGAATTGCAGGCATAGTCTCAGGCCGTTTTCCCTGACTGGCTGACTTTAACAGCCTTCTTCACACCAGCACGCTCTTCTCTCAACTCCATTTATCTCTTTCCTTTTCCTGCTGTGCAGTTTTGTCTTGCATAAGGCGATGATGCTTTGACTCTGGCAAGGGAGGATTTCCTCAAGGCTGACGTAGCTTCTTCTAAACATACGGTCAGCCTTGCAGTGGCAATCACTCAAGAAGCGCTTGGACATGAAAACCTGTTCAGCTTTCATGTGCTTCGCTTGGGAGAGTCCTTCACGGATGTATTTTCTGCTCAAGTGTGACACAAACAGCAGCAACAGGAGGTCAATGATAAAAGAGCACTATACAAGGGGAATGTATAAATGTGGCAGGATATGACATTTTTTTTAGCTTAAGGAACAGATGTGAAGTCCAACACTCTCTATTAGGATCAATTATGAGCACAGAGGAGGTAGTTGGGAAAATAATTTGCATACACTTCCTGATGTGAGGAAAATTTGTGCCTGGTACACAGACAGCTGTCACACACATGGTCCCTGATCTCAGTTAAGCACTTCAGTCTGTGCAGATCCTGTTTCAAAGGTGTGTTGTTGAGCAGTGAATCACACTGCAGACATACAGTAGATGATGTCATGGCGACACTAGATGTCCTCTCCAAAGTCGCAAATCTTTACTCAGGTGTAGTGACACCTTTATGGATCCTGACTTAGTGTCAGTGACCGAAGCGTGTTGTTGGTTGCGTTGTAAAAAGTGCTAACGTAGCTGTGTTTTGTCAACAGTATCAAAAGAGGGTGGCTGGAAAGTTCCACAGCAGCCCCAGGGCTCTTAATAAACAGGCAGCCACCATCTAAGACTTTGAACTGAAGCTGGAGCTTTAAACTGAGTGAAAACAGGCATTCGTGATAATATTCACGAAGTAATCTATGACATATGCTTAAAAACTGAAAATTTATTCTGTAATATAAGCTGATTGGTAATTATCATAGATCTAAAAGTGACATGTTGAATTTAAAGTTATCCTTTTCGTGATGTTGTTCTTTCAATGTCAAAACCTTTTCCAGAAGCTAACTTCTCACATGAACAACAGTGGCAGAATAAAATCTGAGGTTTTGGTTTCAACTTGTGAAATCCTTTCTGCAGATTCCCATATGCTTGCACCTTCACACTAAATTTGGTTAAGAAAAACACTTCTCTTAAACTTTATGGAGGGTGTTTTCTACATCTGTGGGGAACATTAAGTTGCGACAGGACAGTATAGTGCTGTGAGAGAGGGAAGCCACCCCTTGTTTTTCTAATTGCAACAGCAGGTGATTTGTCTTCCCAGGCCGACATGCTCAGATGCCTCAGACCCATTGGCAGCGCACATCAAAAGCCCCATTGATCGGCTGGACAGATTGGGGCATAGAGATCAAAAGCGCTGTAAAGAAGTGTTAAACTGCTGCGCATTAAACGGAGCAGATATCCGAGCTAAAAGGGGCCATCTGTTAGCACTGTAGCTAATTTCCTACATCACTTGCCCAGATTGTTGATACTTGCTGAATGGTGGCCAGAGTGGAGCCTTGCAGGACAGTGACACTGGAGCTTAGAGGAGGAGAGGATGGTCACGAATATGCTATGCTAAAAGCTCACAGTGAAAAGGCTCCCAATAACAAAGCACTTGAGGTTTTCACTTCTGTCAGGTGACTTTTCGCTCGTGTCTAAAGGTCCACTGTTCAGTCCAGTTTACAGTAAATATGGTTTATTGGCATTTGGCAAAGAGAAATTTGATTTAATCCTTGTTATGTGACGAATATGATAATCTCCCAAGTATTTTGGAAATAAGTGGTCAATAATATGTTGGTGCGACTGGGTTCTGAGTCAGCTGCCAACATTTAGAAAAAGACCAAAAAAAAAATCGTCAAAAAAAGCTGACTCAGAACAGGCCTGATGCGATGGATTGATTATTATTTTGATTGATGAGATTTCAAACATATTTTTAAAATCTATAACTTATGAACAAGCCTGCCTGGGAACAAACATTAGTCTTTCAAATAACTAAACAAATGCAGCAGACAGCCTCTCATAAATAGCAACTTGCCTAACAATTCCAAAGGCACATTCATTCCCCCCTCATTTCCAAATCAAAATGTTATTTTTAGGGTTTGATGCCAGCTGAGAAGACATGAAACAATCAGAAGCCAGCTTTACAAAACACTGTCACAAAGAAAAATGATGTGCCATACAAGGCCGCAGATGGAACTGCGGTGGGCCCATGTCTGTTTCCAAGGCTGTGTTTATTCTAGAGCAACACAGCAGAAAAGAGCCTGTTATTTTATTGTTTGCATTGGCCAAGAGTAAATAACCCATACAGCTAAGGAATAAAAAGTCCTATTAATTCAGGTCAGAGTTTCTGTCTATTTACATTACAACAATTACATAAAAACCACGACAAAATCACACAGATTAATATGTAAATACTAAGAGAGCCTGCATCACCAGAAAGGCGCTTCGCCATATCAGATCCAAGCCAGTGTTTTTGTTCATGCTGCACCAAGAAGTAGCCAATCCAAGCACCACTGCTTGTTTAGCACAGTCCATTTGCTTTACAAGGAGTCGAAACCTGAGCTACAGAGGAGAAACCTTAACCACAGTCCATCAAATATTAAAGTGTATGGATGTTTTGACGTGTATGAAGGGAGTCACCATTGCTCTATACATCTCAAAGAGATTGATGAGGCTCTATAGTCTGCAGCTGCCATATAAACTAACAAGATGCCCCATAGATAAGTGAATTAAGGTCAGTTCTAGACACAAGCCAGAACAGGAATTCATGGTTAAATTGGTGCACAAGGCTACCACACTGATCCAGCACAGGATCTGTGTGATTCAGTCAATGGTGGGAACGCCAAATGTTTCAATACAACAGAGGTATGAGATGTCCGGGCCTCTTACTCACACTGCTCCTGCCTCAATAGTCCATTGTCTCTGGACTAAAGTCAAACTTTAAACCTATAAGTCAAAGGTGGGGGGTTGGAGATGAAGTCATCTCGGCAGGAGAGCTGCTGAGCCACACACCTTCGTAGTAAGGGAACAGTTCCCGAATCCTGTTCCCTCACTGTAAATCCTCCCAGACAGGCTGATCTGCTGCAGGGGTGATAAATGTAACAATGCCTGTACCCAGCATGAGTTTTCATGTGATAAAAATGCATATGACATTCAAATTTATTTACTCAGCAGCCTTCATATACTGTTTTTAAGTTCATTTTTTCTTTTCCCTTTTGGAACAATTATGCACACACATGAATGGAGCAGGAATGTTTTCTTTCTTTTTTTTTTTCTTTTTTAACTGGCTTTTGAGGATGTTAGTTCAACAAACACTTGGGGGGCTAAGTAAAAGATACAATCTTGACATTAATTTACACAAATGTACTTTCAATAAAGGACATTGTGAGTTATAAAGTGAGAGCAGCTTGAGGTCTACTATAAACTTTCTTTCATTAAACACGATAAACAACTTTAAGCTAAGTGGATGTAAAATCTCATCACCTCCTCTGTGCACCACAGCAGGCACACGTGTGTTGAGCTTTTTCATCTAATACATACCCTGGTAAAAAAAAAAAAAAAGTCTGTGAGATTGGTCTCTACATATTTCCCAAAAAACACAAGTACTTTAGTATAAATCCCAAATATTTACAGTGAGTAGAAGGACTGGTTTTCATACAATTACGCACCAGTTTTCTTTCTAAAACGCGGCTTTTTAAGTTAATTTGTGCGTGGCAAAAAATGTTTAGAGTGTGACGCCATTATCAGATATAGAGCTGCATTCCTCTGTAACTTTTAAAATAATGTAATGTTCTGTTTTATTTTGGACAAGGGATTAATCTCTCCACATCAGGGGAGTGTGTTTGTCTGGAGCAGGCGCATCAAAAGACAATCCCCAATAAAAATCCATACGAACACTGATGATACTAAGCAGAAAGAAGGTAGAGAGGCGAGTGGGCGGTGTTAACTGACAAGCAGTGTCTGCACGGACACTACACCGTGGTATATAAACTAGGAGGGACGTCAGACACTCACTGGGAGTCACCATGCGCTGATGCTCCGCCACATGCTCGCATCACTGTTGGCAACACAAGACCCGCATCAGCAGAGCAAACTCAAACAACAGCTGACCGGCACGATGGATGGGCAACATAAAGACCGCAGAATGACTCATTTGTGGATATTGACGTTACTGATAATTGTTTAACCTCTAGCACTGGATAACTCGGTCTTTTCCAACTTTTTCTTCTGGATACGGATTGCAGAGCTGGATCTTGTCCTGCTGGCTTTGGAAGAAGGAATATATTTATTGCGATCACTTTGTTTCGTCACTCCCCTTTTTGCCATCTTCACTTGGAATAGGAGCGTTTTGTGGGAGGACGAACTGATTTTTTGGGATACGCACATTAAAACTCTAAAGGATGGCCGATTGGTTCACTTCTATCCTCGTAATAGTTATGACATTATTTACTCAGGTATTTTATTTATTTTTACTCAGTATTTGTCTTAGGAAATAATTATTGAGAAAACAATGCATTGTTGTTGTTTTTCTGTGCTCACTGTTAATTTCCTTCTAGGTTTTGGGATCAAGTGTGTTCGAGATAGATCTCCATCATTTTCAGAATACGAAAAGTTTGCTGGCAAATGGACGTAGTTGCAGCATGAATGGCTGCAGGACTTATTTCAAGGTTTGTTTAAAGAACTACCAGACGGAGGTGTCTCCCGGGAGGTGTATATTCGGCAAAGCCTCCACACCTGTTCTGGGAACCGACACCTTCAGCATCCAGCCGGACGCCAGGCTGAGTCTGCCGCTCAACTCCTCCTGGCCGGTAAGAGCACCTGTGCGCGCCGTGCGCACAACTGGCATCACGCACTTTTACGTAGGAAATATAACAATTATTCATTATGAGTTAACCGAATATAATAACTCAGTGACCTAAAAATTTTGTGGGGATGGAGTCAGACTTTATCTGGAGACTGATTGAAAATAATATCGTCTACATTTAAGTCTTAGTCCTCATCAGTTGATGCAAAACTACTTTATTGCATTGTTATACATGTATATTGATGTATATATTTACTGTATATGAAATACATACAATCCTTAATTTTGTGCCACTAAATCCAAACACAATATTTGGATATTTTAAGCTGTTCAGTGTAGCTTCTTCTTTCTCTCTGGTGTTGCCTTTTATGTGCCTAAAGAAAGGAAAGACTACAAACTTGGCAACATCTATTATCTAAATTTGGATAATTTCTAGTGAATTACAGGGAAAACACTTATCCAGTCTCTGAGCTCTTTCTCTACTATTATTTTTAGTGAGATCACAAAAACTAAATGTGCCTTTTATCGTTTTAAAAAAAATGTTTTTCTTATGGACGTTTATCTCCTTATCTCTCCCAATAGGGTGCTTTCTCATTACTTATTGAAGCCTGGTATTCTCCTACAACGGAGCAGCCCAGAGGTGAGTGGATGCGAACTACTTCTACACCACTAGGGGGAGACAGAGCCGACATCGCTTGTTGCCTGTCGCACATTTGAATCACAAAACCACTTTGACACAGTGCTGGCAAATGCATCTGGCATTTTCAGCGTCATGGGTTCGTGTTTGTTAGGATGGCTTATGAGTCACACAACAATCTTTTACAATCAAATCACTCCAACACAATTGCACTTCCCTTGTTTTATTTTTGGCTTGCATGGGAAAGTGTGCATGGTTTAAAGGGGAATAAGAAACCTTGCCAAAAATCCCGTGACAACCTTTTCCTGGATTTTACACCTTTTTTGTTAAGTCTTTCATCACCTGGGGTAGGGGGGGGGGGGGGGGGGGGGGTAATGCAAACATATGAGGGAAATAAAATATATTTTAGTAATATTATTGTTTATTATGCTAAAATAATAGTTAATAGGTTATTACCTATATGAAGAATTATCTCAAGCTTTGTGCTTTTTCTTCACAGATTCCACCAACCCAGCGTTCTTGATAAGTTATTTTGCCATCCAAAGACAGCTGGGAATTGGGCCCGAGTGGTCCGAGGAAGTGCAGAACGGGACGCAGACGGAGCTAAGGTACTCATACCGGATCATCTGCAATGAAAATTACTACGGGGACACTTGTTCCAAAATATGCACTCCGAGAGACGACCTATTTGGGCACTACACCTGCAAGCCTGACGGGCAAATAGCCTGTCTACCGGGATGGAAGGGAGAATACTGCCAAGAACGTAAGCAAGAGTGAAGATGTGGACACTTTTCTTTGTTTGTGGTACAAAATCATTGGTCAGATTGTATGCGAGAGTAGCCTGAACACTGCTCCTGATAAAAAGTGGCCTGAAATTACGCTTTGAAATAGCTAAAAACCTAGTGGTTATAGCCAAGCTAATGCATCCATAAACCTTTTGTGTAAAGATAAAAAAAGAAGGCTGTTTTTTAAACATTTGAGTCTTCACGTTGTTGTTATTTTAAACAACCTGCAGAATCAAATTAAATTCAGCCCCCCACAGTTAAAGCCTTCTTGTCTTGAATTACCTGTTACATGATCGCAGGTGTGTATTTTCGGACGTGACACACAACCGCACACTAGTGATATTAAGGTGTAATTTGAAGACAGACAGCCTCCTTTACTTTCTCTCTGGGCGCGTGCGGTTTTTATCCAGGGCGATGGTCGCCGAGCAGCACGCGCCGGGGTTAATCGCGGCATTATCTGGCGCCACGCGCCGCTAAATTGTGGGTTCTTTTGTTGAGGTGGCGCAGGGCAGCAGCTGCAAACGGGGCTCGAACCTTCCATCGAAAACAATGGGGACAGCTGTCCTGCTTTTCTGAGAACAAGCATCTGCTGCGCTCTAAGCACGCGTTTCAGAAAGCAAATCGTGCCAAATCAATGAGAAATACAGCAGGACAGCACAGGATCGGGAAGTGATGCTTTTCCAATGAAGGGGTCAGCAAACAGATTTCATAGTGAGAGGGAAAATGTATAAAGATTGTAAAAGCCTTATTAACAAGTTTTCTTAATGTGCTAAAAGAGCGATATTAAACTTTAAATACCCCCCTTTACAGCAATCTGTCTCGAAGGCTGCAATGAAAGGAATGGAACCTGCACATTTCCAGGAGAGTGCAAGTGAGTATTCAAGTGGCGTATTGTCTTTTACTTAGATGCTCTGCTTGATTCATTGTCAGGATCCACAAACTGCTAGAAAATTGACAGAGATCTATAGACATAATCTTTAAAAAAAATTTCTACTGCTTTAAAATTTCCTGTCAACATGACTACAGTGTATTTGTTTTCATTAGTTTTCTCTGTTTCGAGTCTTATGACTTCTGTTTGTGAGCGAGTGTGTGTTTGTGTGTGAGCTAACTGTCATGTTTTATGTATGAACAGATGCAGAGAGGGCTGGCAGGGACTCTTTTGTGATGTGTGTAAACTTCATCCGTCCTGTAAACATGGTACCTGTACAGAGCCGTGGCAGTGCACCTGCAAGGAAGGCTGGGGAGGCATCTTTTGTGACCAAGGTACACAACTGCCTCATTCTCTGAAAGAAAAAGGAAACTCGATGTTTATCATAAAGCAACGCTGTTTGAATGTGGTACATCTTTTGGCTCCATTGTTAATGTTTCCACCCTTTCGTTCACAGATCTGAACTACTGCACCCATCACAAACCCTGTGCCATTGGGGCCACGTGTATGAACACAGGCCAGGGCAGTTACACCTGCGCCTGCCTGCCGGGCTTCACTGGGGTTAACTGTGACTTGGAGATCCGGGAGTGTGACAGCAAGCCCTGTCACAACGGAGGCCAGTGCCTGGTGAGTCCGGAAGTCTCTCTCTCGCCTTTCCCACAACACAGGCTTTCCTGTTTTTGTTTTTGCCACGGTCTATCTGCTACTCCAGGAGGATGCTATTGATTGTCAAGTCAGTAGATGACCCAGTTCACAGGCTGTGCACTGTAAATAAATTCAAACCAAGGAGAATGGGGTTTGTCAGGGCAGTCGTGAACAGGATATGATAAAATAACATCTGACACGGAGCTTTTTGATAAACTCTCTGTCTTTTTCTTTGCAGGACTCTGAGAATGGCTATAGGTGTGTGTGCCCACGGGGATTTGAAGGGCCACACTGTGAGCACAGGATGCTGACATGTGCAGATAAACCATGCTTCCATGGAGGCAAGTGCAAAGAGAGAGATAACGGGCATAGTTACTTATGCGAATGTCCAGCTGGGAACACTGGACTCAACTGTGAGAAGAAAGTGGATAAATGTACTTCGCTGCAATGCACCAATGGTAAAACAGCGGTTTCACCTCATCAAAAGTAAATCTTCAATTTCTGGAGACATGCTTAAAAAATAATCTGTGATGCTGATGTGTTGTTTCGCAGGTGGACATTGTGTGGTCCAAGGTAGCCGAAGAATGTGCAGTTGTCGCTCAGGCTTCACTGGGCTGCGCTGTGAGATCAACATCGATGAGTGCGCCACGAACCCATGTGCAAACGGCTCAACCTGCGTAGACCGCATTAATGGCTACACCTGCACTTGCGCCCCAGGGTACACAGGTCGCCACTGCGACAGGCCCACAGACCCTTGTGCCTCTCAGCCCTGCATCAACGGTTGGACCTGCACCATAGAGCCCAAAGGCAAGCCTGTCTGTATCTGCCCTCCACACTATAGCAGCTCTCAGTGCCAGTCCAGCGATCAACCCTCAAGCAATACCCCCAGCCCTAATATAGGCTTGGAGCCCAGTGAAAAGCTGAACTTGGCTGCCATCAGCTTGGGTGTAGGCCTGGTGGCTGCTCTGGTGCTTCTCTGCATGGCAGCGGTTGTAGTGCGTCACAAAAAGAAGCAAAGGAAAAAGGAGCAGGACTCAGAGACAATGAACAACCTCTCCAAAGCCGACTTTCAGAGAGAGAACCTCATCTCTTCTGTCGAGCTCAAGAACACAAATAAGAAGATTGATTTGGAGGTGGACTGTCCCACAGAAAAGTCCAATCATAAATACATCAACCACTATCACCTGGACTATAAATCCTCCATGGGGTACAAGGATGAACTGTCCCTTGTGGACAAAGATGAAAACTGTGAAAAGACAATAGAAGACAAAAAGCATTTGAGTAGAATGTACAGGTAAGCGCACAGGAAGGGATTAAATGAGCCATCCCAGAAATGTTTGAGTTTTTTCATGGTAACATCAGTAACTGATATAATGTGTCTTTACTTTAAAGTGAAAGGCCTGAGTGGATATCAACAATATGTTCCTCCAGAGATTCAATGTACCAGTCGGTCTTTGTATTAGCAGAAGAGAAACATGAATGCATCATTGCAACAGAGGTAAGTGTTCTTTTAACTTTAAATATATCATAAACCAGAACATATTGCTATTTAAGATATTCTCTTTATTTGTGAGATTGCAAGTGAGATTCTTTTTCTTTTGTCCCCCCTCTTCCAGGTATAATAATCGGAACTTATTACTCATTGTCATTGTTGGATCCCTTGTGGACTGTTTACAAGTGTGAAGAGACTGGGATTTATTTAAATGCAAGTTGCTGCTCTTAAAAAACTTGATAACTGGATGGAGATTGTGTGCTCTCTGACTGACAATAGGACTAAAGCTACTAATCTGTCTGAGAATGTACAGATGGAAACGTTTTTCAAAAAGCAGATTGCGTGGGGTAAAAAACCCCAAAAAGAAACAAGCAAATCTGGCTCATGGATTCACCTTTAATGTTTTCAACTCAAACCCTCATCTGCTCCGTTCAAGTTAATCCGAGGGCAACAAGAACTTTATGCCTGCGGGCTAATTACGGGAAGAAGTCTATCTTCATGTGCTCCTTGCCTTGTAATAGCAGCAATCAAACAAATCAACCGTGGAAGGAGCCGGCCTTTTCCATTCCTTGTGACCTGCAGTGCACTATGCAAACAAAAATGAGCATTGTGCAAATTCAGAAAAGACTCAAAAACTACTGAAAACGGTTCATTTTTGAGGGATATTTGGGGTTAGTAGTTGTAAATCAAATCCATTTTTTTTTATAAAGAATGTATGCAGACTAGATCACAAAGCCTTATATTTGTATTTGAGAGAAACAATGTACCCTGCCTTATTTTGATTCCTTTGCACAGCAACTTGGAGGTAACAATAAATGATCAAAAGATGCAATATGCTGAAATGCCATGCAGGGAAACTCATTGGGCCTTGTCTACTTTATACAAGATCACCCTTAAATAAAGACAAAGACACACATGAAGTGACTATCATACCAAGGACGCCTTCAATGGAAATTACTGAACCAATAATGTTATTTTGTAAGATTAGTATTTCATTAGTAATTTAATTATATGAAGCACTGATCTTTCTCTTTTCATGTTTTATAAGATTATTTTGTATATACTGTATATTTATATGCTGAGATTAGAAGTATGACTTGTACATCTGTTTTTATGTTGATGCCACCAAAAAGGTGAATTTATTTTTTAAATGTTTTTTGGTGTTTTATTTTATTATTATTTTTTGTTATAAAAAGACACACATAATACATATCTGGTACACTGTTTGTTTGTCGGTCTTTGATGGTTGAGTGTACATGTGGTCCAATAGAAAACCTAAATGAGACTTCGCAAATCACCTAGAAACTCAGATTGTGTCAGTGGATGTGGAAGTCGATTCATAGTCTATAGATGTGGGAATATTTGGCCCGGTAGCTTTTCTACTGATTCCATGTTTATGTCCATGATGGCGTCTGTGTCAGTGTGATGTGAAATCAATGTGCTAGCAATCATTCAGTGGACGGCATTGTAAATGGCAGCAATGTAAGGAAATATTCTGACAAAACTCTATATACTTAAAAGTCTGTATGTGATAATAAAGAGTCCTTGTGGTCTTTATACTTAACTGTCTCTCTGAGCCGCTGCTGTATATCTAGATCACTGGATCTCTGAATTGTTAAATAATAATCAATCATCTCTTTTGGCTCAGGGTGAAAAGAAAACTGCAGAGGTAATATGCATATGCACTTTCACCTCTGACGCGGAAGCACAGCAAACAACTGTTTCATGTTTTGGCAACCACCAAGGCCAGATAAAGCAAAGAGGGACCAAAGCAAAGCAGCAGGAACCAGCTAATGACACTTAGTTTGGGGAGACAGTATTTCATTCAAGACTGGAGCTGTGGCTTTCCTAACCACTTGGGGGCAGCAGGAATTGTGTGAAGTTGAAAAAGTGTGTTGTTTTCTTTTTAATCTCCAAGCACAGGAGATATCAAGCACAGTGACAGGCAGAGGACAAATGTGCCATGCATCAGTCAGGATGGGCACATTGGTGTTAGACTCATCACCACAGAACACAGACACCTAATGAGCTTAAGGGAGCACAGATATAACAGTCCCTGCTATTTATAGGTAATGTGATTACCTGCTGATGCTGGACTATCACTGACTGTCTGGCACTTGAGGATGCAAAACGTGCTCTGAAAGTTTACAAAAAGAGAAATATGGTGATAAAAAGCACATGCACACATACTTACACATGATGTATATTTTTTAAATGATAAAAACATTCTATATCTATGTTTAAAATCACTGTTTCATCATAGAAAAAACGTATTTTCTCAGTTCAACCTGGAACGTGGAGTTTCTTTTTCCTGCCTTATGAAAACAACTTCGGATTTTTTGCAGCTCATAAACTTGGTATTGGATGACACCACTAAATGGTTTTGATTGGTTTATCTGTTGTTTTAGCCCGCCTACTCTGTGATTTGATTGGCCAAGACCTTGTCACTTTGACCTGTTCTAAACAAATACACGTGTTTGTACTTAGGGATGCAGAGGAGAAACGGACAGTGTCTACTGGTCCGAGTGTGAAAATAGCCCTTTGCAAATAATATGATGTGGAGGAAGATTTTTGCCCCCATTGCTTTTTAATTAGATAATATTTGGAATGGACGACAGAAAAAATGAACATACAAGAGAGCAGCTACTTCTTGAAAAGAGCTGCGACTTAAACCTCTTGTTTTTAATACATGCTCAAGTGACAATGAAACCACAGGACATTATAAGTGAAAAGAGCTGCTTGTGGATATTTGGATATGGCTCCTTGGTGTGGAAACCAGGTTTTTCATATAAAAGAAGCAAAATCGGCTACATTAAAGGATACAAGAGACGATTCTGGCATGGAGATGATTTTCATCGAGGGGACAAAGAAAAGGTGAGACATTTAGTCAAACTTGCTACAAAATCATTCATTATACTGTTCGACAGCAATAATTTAAGATGCATTTGAGATCGTTTTTGTAGTTTGATGATCACTTTGCAAACATTTCAGGCCTGTGTAGTCTTATGAAGCCCAGAACAATTTTTTGTTGTAAGATGTTCTGAGTCGCCACTGTGTGTCTTTGCTCCCCAGCCAGGCAGAGTCGTCACATTGGTAGCAGATCAGGAGGTGAGTGTATTATTGTTTTGCCTAATGTGTGTTCAGCATTCAGTCATGATGAATTCATATTATCCATACCATTATCAGTAAATAATAAAGAAGTCCACTTGTTGGATCATGAGCTACCTTGTGATCTTGTGAAATAAAGTATTACCATACAGTGATACATGGGAAAAATTTGGCATAAACTTTCCACAGAGGACTTTATTCTCATATAGTTCACATTAATTTTATATGACATGTTTGAAACTTCTGCTACCGTGATTTATTCTTTGAAATGAGGTCATGAAATATTTCTGTCATGTTAAAAAGGGATTACAACTTAGATTCGGCAGGGTCAACCTCACATATTTGTGCACTAAACTGCCCTTGCCATTTTTATGTATTACTTCTCCATATGCTTGCAAAGCCAAGATATATAAATAATTTCCTGTATATACTGTAGCATACTTGTTATGTAGTATATCAAACTGTACTATCTTTAAATGTTGTATCATCCCTGTGCTTTTCCCCAAGGCTTGCACATGGGGAGTTGCCTACGAAGTGCTTGAGTCACAGATTGAAGAGTCTCTTCAGTATTTGAGCATGAGAGAGATTGTGTTGGGTGGTTACAAAACAGAGATGGTGGAGTTCATTCCTAAAGAGAAGAGTCAGGGTCCGCTGCTGGCCCTGGTCTACATCGCTACCTCTGACAACCCCATCTACCTCGGTCCGGCCTCAGACAAGGAGATTGCTGCCCAGATTTCCATCTGCAGTGGCAACACGGGCCACAATATTGAATACCTGCTCCGTCTGGTGGAGTTTATGAGGCTCTGCTGTCCAGAGGTGGAGGATGAGCACCTTTTCTCTATCGAGGCAGCTGTTATGAACATTTTCCGTGACTGTGGAATCAGATCCCCCGTTTGAAAGACAGCACACTGCCCACCTCATGGGATTTCTTTTTTACTGTATGAAAGGGAAATTAAATTGCTGCAGCTGAAGTTTCAGAGTATTTGGTGCTTAAAAAGGCACTGCTTGGTTTCATGTGAGAGTAACATAACATTTTGCTAAGCACTCTAAGAGATTTTAACTATAGTATGTAGTAAAGAGAAGCATGTGATGCTTTTAAAAAATCACAACAAGAAAAGACCTCCTTTTTTAAATGTGATAGTTAGATTAGATTGTTTATTTGTTTATTAGAAGTCATTTTTTAAACATCTTGGAATAAAAACACAGAACTCTGAATGAGGGCAAATGTGTTCAGTGTTATGTGTGACTTTTTTTTAGAAGCCTCTTATTCCCTATATATATATACCATATATATGTTTGTGGTTGGAGGATTGATGCATACAGACCCTCCTGCCCCGTGTTCCCATATCACGTGGCCAAGGAATGTTGACTCTGGCAGAGTTGAAAAGCTGACTTTCCTTGCAGAAGCCAAGGAGCTTTCAGAGTTGTTCTGTGCATTTATGCTGTTTCATGCATTTGCTTTATGAACCCTTTACTCTGGAAGTTTTGTGGACCTTTCCACCTAAGTTCTTAAATTCATGTTTCAAACAACTAGACGTGAAAATATTTTTTCTCTAATACCAGGAACTTTAGTTTTATGAACCTCGTAAAATATGCAAAGCACAGTGGTGGGTCCACCATCTAATATCCTTGTTGTGCAGCCCAGCATTTGTCAAACACAGATAAAAAACTTCAAGTTAAAGCCAAGTTATGATTCCACTGTTCAAGAAAACAAGTATGAAAAGGTGTCACAGATCATGTCGACATGCACAGGATCACAAACATCTCCATTTTCCAAACTGATAACACTATGTGTTGTAAAATGTTTAAAATTCAGGTAAAAGTATACAAAATATCATGAACAACTTAAACAGTGTGATGTCCAGTGTGCACACAGCTCTGATTCTATAGAGAGAGTGCATAAGGGCTTAGCTGGGAGGTGGGGATGCAGATAGTATTTATTTCCCTGTGTGAGCTATTATACATTTATAGCTATATAGATTTCCACTGGCCACATGTCAGACTGAAAAAAGAAATAGTTTCAGGCATGAAAAACAAGCCCACAGTGCTGAGCCTTGCAGTTCTGTGGCTCAGTTCTAGTTTCCTCGAAATCAGCCCAAAAGTAGGTCAAAGGTTTGAGCTGTGAAAGCTGGGGACATGCTGTTCAAAGAGAACTCCCATCTAACAAACATACATGGTGGACATGTGCAGAATGTCCCCTGATGTGATCAGATCTAAGCAATCTGTCATTTAGTATAAAAAGTACTGTCCTCAGTGGTTGCTTTACTGAAAAAAAAAGGTAAAACTGCCACATGTAGAAGCTGTTTTTGACTCCTGCTGGTGTTAAAAAAAATCACTGGAAAATACTTTATTTCTCATTTCAGCGATGTGTCTGGCATTGTGAAACTAATTTGAGACACCATTTAGGCATGCAGATGAAAACAGAAGTGTTTGTCTTTGGTTTCCCTCAGTACAACATGTTAATACAGTATTTGTACTACATATAAACACTGCCTGGAACAAGCAGCTCACCACAAACATATCAGATATCAGCGAATGTGATGTACTTTTACTTGCCTTTCCCCACAGCTACACTTAATCTGTTCTTTCCATGATGTTCATGGCACTGACATTGATACATTTAATGCATTTTTGAACTTTCCCAAATTGTTACTACCACAACAATGCAGGGGTTCTCTTCTCTCCGTCTCTTGGCATAACATAATTTAAGAGTTTTACACTGGGCCAAAATGAGCAGTTCCAGCAACATGGGGATGACTTCAGTGAACCCTTATGTCTGCCACTTTATTGAGGCTATAGGAGCATCTTAACAAAGACTCAAATAAGAATTTGTTTATCTATTTGCACGGGAAGCTTATTTACAGTGCTTAAGAGTAAATATTATTCAAGTTCACTCTGGCAGATCTCTTTGGAACCGTAACAATAAAGATAAGACAATCAATAAAAGCCCCTCGCCACACAGTCAGGGCGCTTTGGCAAAGTGATGCAGGCTCATGAGACCCCTGAGGTCAATGTGTTACAAAATATTTACTCAAAAAGATATGTTTCAATTCCAGCTATATTTCTAGTAAAACAATATAGGTACAAAAAATGTAAGAAGCACATTCTATCAACAGAGAAATAAAAGAACAATAATAATAGTAAAAATAGTACTCCCTGGACACTTTGAATCACCAATCAATCGTCTAAGGTTTCTTGCAGTCCACGAAAAAATTGCACGTGCTGTCTTCTGAGCACAGAGCAAAGATTTATAAGCAGCATTCAAAATACCACAAAGTGGAGACGAAGGGTCATGTCCTAAGGATGTGCCTTTGACCTGAAATTGTGGTCTCACATCCCCCGAAACATGATGCATTTGGGGGCATCCACCTGCTTGTCAATGTGCACCCACTTTGAACTCTGACCCTTGAGCTGAGCTGGGTCAGAAAAGGGCCGAGGGTCACCCTGGAAGTGTGTTGAAGAGAAAGTGACAGGTTCACTAATGGAGTCTGTTTGCTTTAGAGCCCCAGAACTCTGTCTGCTGAAGGCCACCTCTACCCTTTCTGGGCTCTTGCCTGTGGACATGAGGGCTTTGTGGTCATGAAGGTTACCTCATCACAGGAGGAAGACCATCCATTAATAATGCACAAACAGTGGCTAACGATTTGGCAGTTAACCATATGCTGTCTTTATCTCTTCTATCAATCAACAAGAATAGACACTGAAGCTATTATTTCACATTGTATTATTACAAAACTGCTATCTTTCTTAATACTCAGATCAAAAGACGGGTCTGGGGCCTGAACGACTGTTCATCTGGATTCATGTCAAAGAAAATAAATTATATGGTTGGGACTCATCAATCATTACGGAGTGATTAACGTCATTCTTTAATCCAGTCATTATCTCCAGAAGTTGATGTGAACATTGTTTCTTCTCATCCAAACATGACTCACACCCCCTGGATCTTTTAATACAATTTGTCTGAAGTGGAAGCGGGAAGGCTGAGCTGCCTCCTACGTCGTTAGCCTCCTCAATCCCTGAGGAACAACATTTTTTTTGCATTTAATTTCATTTTCCTAATCGCACTTTCGCCCCAAATCGTCTCAGCTGGCCAGGCATGGGTTTGAAATGATACCTGTTGTTTTGTATGATGTAGCAGGCTATGATTATGAGTCCACTCCCTGTGGCGGTTAGGTTTTATGCTTATAGATAGGTTTTAGCATGCCAACATTGCTAAAAAGCACGAAACAATCCATCATGTTGTTTTTCAGCCTAAAAAAAAGCATCTATTCTTTTTGTAGTGCTCAGGTCATTAAAAAAGCATCACGACTTATCAGGTACTTTCTGTCATATATGTTGATTAAACAAAATGTCTAATATCGTCATTTTGAGACTTTTATTTGTTTTCTAATTTAAAAAAAGATTAAGACTTATTTCTCCTATTTGTTCTGAGCTGGCTGCAGACTAAAAAAGTAGTATTGAGTGTTTCATTTAACTCTTGCCAAGAAAGTAAGTAAGTGTATTCATCAAACATCTTGGATATCTTTGAATTATCTTTGTGCTTTGCTGAAGCGTCCATGTCCCACGCAAGTGTGTAAAATTCATTAATAAAACATGCACATCCTGTTTTATTCTGTTCTGCTTCTGTTTTGTTTGATTGTTTCTTCCACAGCGTCAGAAAGGCATGACAGGGGAGGTAAGGGGTGTGCTTCCTGGTTTACTGTGCGGGAATGACAGGAAACATCTGAGTCCAACTCAGCAACACAGAGAAAACCTCTTTCACTACTGCAGATGGCTCCGTATTGGTATCTACAGGTGCAGAACACCATGCAACGTGACCCGTAACAAGTAGCCAATCCAACAAAATATGTGATGACTTGAGGCTTTGCACCCTACACCTTATATTTCATTTGATCTTCATTTAATTTTTTTACAGGTAAACATTTGAAAAAATAGAAACAAGAGCACTTGACAATTTTGAATAGAGAGAATGTTTTTTTATTACATATTACTAACTTTCTGTTCTTTCTAAATTCTCTTTAACATCTATGCTTCTGTAAGCTTCTGACAGTGTGATCCATAGAGTCTTTTTTTTTTTTGCTAATTCCGGAGCCTTGTCAAATTGAACAAATATCCTGAAAATCAGGAATTCATAATACATGAGACATATGTAGAGGCCACAAGCAATTGACACTTAGCAATTTTATGTATTGATCGATTTTCTGTAAAAACTCAATAAGTTGCATTAGAGCCTTAGGATTTACAGATCCTCTCATCCAATAATAACAATAAAAACGATCAATCAATAAAAGACCCTCACCACACTGTCAGGGCTCTTTGGATATGAGCATGCAAGGTCACTCTGTTACAAGATGCTTACTCAGAAAGATATGTATGATTATCTCCACATGTCTGTCATTTTCTATTCTTTTTGTACTTTTGATAGTCAAGCAGTTAAAGCACAAAAAACAGATATGACATTGTAATATACAAAATTAAAAAAATTCCCTTATGTTTAACATATTGTTGAAGATGACTTCAACTCACTTCTATTTCCCACTTTCACTTAAAGAGAAAGTGGGAAATAGAAGTGAGTTTTCTGGGGTACAAAGTGACTCATAGGGTACAAAGTGGATGTCATACAGGTAAAGAATGTGTCTCCAGCCACACCTGTTATGTTAAGGATTAGTAAAATAGTCAGGTACAATGTGATGATATGGTATGGTATCCAGCACCACTGGATTCAACAATGGCTCAGTGTTCCAGTAAAAACGACCATGAACCAGCATGCAAAAACACAAAGCTTCCCATGAGTGGAATGCAGTTTATATTATCTTACCAACAAATGCACCCTGACGTAGTACTTTCACAGTGGCCATGACACTTTGAGAACTCCAAGCTCTCAGGTACCCTGACTCACTTTCTAAGCATGAATCAAAAGACCCTGGAGGTTTCCTGCAATTTTTCTCTGGAGTGTTTTCTCTCAAAGAGCCGGAAAGGCAGCTCTGTTTCCCACAGTCTCACAGAGCTTCTGCATCAGTGCCATTTTACACGACTGCAGTTCACAAGCACTTGCCACATCATTGTGACAGCCTCAGGCGCTTTGTGCTGCAGTATTTCGCTTGCCAGTCTGCATCTGAATCGATAAAAGACAATTTTGTAGTCTATAAACTAACAATTCATATGAATGTGCAGACATTAAATGTTTCATGTGCTGACTGAAATGTTTCCAAGTGTGTAATTCCACGTAATGATGCTCGCTGTTGTTCAGACAGTTTTATTCCTCTGGAAAGATCACGTTCTCATGTTAATCAGCCAATTACAACACAGTTTCCTGTTTAACTAGATTCTAATCAGGCTATGCAAGAACACATGCTGCTGTGTGGATTGAAGTGAAGCCAATTTTAACAATGAAAACAAAGATGCTTCAAAGGCCAAAGTGTAAGACCCCTGTTGATCTTGTTATCAGTTCTGTGTGATGTAGTGGATCAAACATTAAGAAACTAACTGATGTGGATTTTTATTTGTGTGTTATTTATTTCAAAGCCTCACGACTTATTGCAGATTGATTCTTTGCTCTGACCCTTTTTCTTTTGAAAAAAAGTAATTTTGAAAAAAACTAATCACTGCTGTCACTTCGTACCCACTGGGTTTCCCCCTGGCAAAGATTTACGAGTCAAATGTAGCTGGTCAACATTCCAGACAACCACAAAAGATAAAGATGGATACGAATTACGCTGCCGTTATAGAAACAGCTCACAGAGGCCTTAGCAGGCTACCAATACAAACCCTTTGACTTGGTCAACTCAAACTTAAAGAAAAAATTATGTCTAAATCATTCCTTTTAAACCATAATAGATTAAATACAATAGTATATAGACATATGCAGACTAAGTTTTGTTTAACCTTTTATAATCAAATAGAGTCAGAGAAACAATTTATCGTGATTTGAAAGGCAGATAAAGATGCAAGGCTGAAACAAAGGGGGACTGAAAAATTATACATTAGAATAAAGGCTTAAAGAAAATAATTGACTAAATGAGTGTTATACAGTTTGAGGAAGATATCAATTTAAAACAAATGTGCATCCTCAAAACCGTGTGACTGAGCAAGCTGTCGACAGCATTTGACCCTGGAGAAAATTTTCCGCTGCGAGTCCTTGCCAGATTGTTGTGCAATCCACAGTTGTTGATGCATCACACTCTAGCTCAAAAACTTTGTTTATCTTATGTCACCTATTCAAGTGGGCTATCACATATCACAAATTTATCAGTTTAGTTTTGACAAAAATTATAGGTGAGAAACAACATACCCCTTACTATAGTAGGAATCGAACAGTTGAAATTTGGTCCAACCAAAAGGTGTGATCTCAGTCCGGATGAAACCGAACCATGGTTTGATTCAGTTTTACGGTGGAAACATTTTAAGGGATGGTTTGGACTTCTGGATAATTCAAAAGAATCTGCGATTCTTTTTTTCTGTGGGACTGGAAGGAGGACAAATAAGCCATGGTAGCATTTGGAAAGAGGAGACTTCACTCCCTCTCAATTTTGCAGTCTTTCTCGAAACAAAGTTTCCAAGGCTGGCTCTGATCCCTTTTTACTTTAAATCAGTACAATCAACCAGTAACAGTAAGGGGGCAACAGTAGGCTACTGGTTTCGTTTCGACATCCGTTTGCCAAATTTATGCTAACCTTCATTATTGTGCTGTTCATGCATCTTTCTCCATTGATTCAGACAATGACAGACCACCTGGCAGCATAAAAACACAGATGTGCACCTGTCTCTATACAGTGACATGTTTAAAGTAGCCAAAATCATGTAGGTGATGACAAAAGAAGTGGGTATGTCATGCAAAATCTGTATGAAGCAAAAAGTGAAACCAAAGCCATCAGCAGGCAAATGTATTCAATGTAACAAAAACATTGACCTTGGCTGCACCATGGTGAGGACTTTCAGGTGTGAAAATACCCAGAGTCTACAGCCATTTTCACAGGTAAACTCAAAAGAATATCCTAAAAATTAGGTCAGGATTTTCTCCACAGAAAACATCCACTTCACATTAGGATATTTCTTGCTGGAGATGCTTTGTTACAACTGCAAATACTCCAGAGTGGCACCTGGGTGCTAAACGGTTTATTTACAGTATGCTGAAAATGGCAGTTGAGACACCCTACTTTTCTCTAATGATAACTGTTTTTGTGTTGCATGTAATATCACGTGTATTTCGACATGTCTGTCATTACTGTCAAGCTAGTGGAAAGCAACAGCAGGTCAGCAGAAAAGGGAATGAGGCAGCAGCTCTATCAGTGTGCACACTCCCTCAAGGACTTGGTTAACTGCTGTCATTACACATGGTTTCACATTTTCCTGAGTCATAACAAGATAGCAGGTTGGGTAATCTCATTATCAAAAGTCAGGAAGAAATGTTCCCAACATTTACATTCTCACATTTGGCTTCTTTTACATGTTAGTGAAATTTCATTGATGCAGAGCATGGATGAAAAACACTTAAAACCTGCTTTCTTACCAGCCACTCCACCCATCCAAACTCTCCAGGCGGCTCTTATCCAGATACTCGCCTTCTCTCGGCAAGTACCAAGCAGAACTTTTACCTCACAAACAACCCTGATTGGGCTGAACACGTAACTCCACATTCAACTTTGGCTCTTCATGCCTTGTTCGGTCAGCTAGGCAGAGACAGATCAAATTGCAAATAACAGCATTAATGAGTTAAAAAAAGGTGATTTGAGTTAAGTTAAACACTCTCACAGTATCAACACATGTTGGAAAGCTTCATTTATTTTTAGCTTGCCTGAGTGACAATATCCGCCCCGACAATACAACTCACAAAACCTCTCTCACAGTGAAACAGTCTCTATTGTAAAACTACTATATTTTGGGCTGTGGATTGGATTTGCAATAGCTGGAATAACTGATATTAGATGTGAGTTGATGACAGTGAAAGGGAATAACAACCCAAACAGAAATTCAATACGCAAAATAATCAAAAACGTTTCAAGTTTGGTCAGATTTATTGTATTCAAGACCTCAACACTTGTAATAACATGCAGATTGAGAAAATATATTGTAGGGCTTTTAAATATGTGTTAAGTATCCATTTGATAATTCAAACTCAGGTTCCCATGGTCAGAGTCACCAAGAAGATTAGTTAAAAGATACTTTTTGACAGGTTTAAATGGGGGCTACTGTATATCCCGCGCCGGACAGAGAACAGACCCCTCTAATGCTGTGTGGTGGGTTAAGTGGGATTTGGTGGATGCTTTTGGATCTTTGCCAGCATTTAATGGACTAGGAGTAACTATGCTGACATACATGCCTGCTGGACAACAAAAAGCCCTCCAACATCTAGGCTTTGCTTTAAAACTGGGACAGGCTGATTCACCCTAAGCTGGTGGAGATCTAAAAGATACAATCCTGGTTAAAATATTGCTTCAGATTATGCAAATGCACTGATCCAACAAAGAAGGTGAGGCAATATATCCTGAAGCACAGCATTAATGTATCCATGGCTATGGTTTATGCTTTCCTGGCCGTAACTGGCTTTAAGTCAAGAATGTGAACAATAATGTTCAGTGCAGAGGCGGGGGATGTCGAAATTCCCATGAATCGCTTGGTGCAGTGACCATATGGTGTTAGAATTTGGGTTGATACGCGAGTGAGGCTGTAACCCCTGCTAATAAGCTTGAGAGTTAGTCTACATGGTATACTTTCTTACAAAGCAGGAGCGCTATGCCTAATGCCTGTGTCCTGGTCAAATGATGAGAGAGGTGTAAATTCTTTGCAAAAGACTGATATAAGCAGAACTACATAAGTTTATTACTATGGAATTTGGTAGACACACTCATATTTCTAACTGGATGAATCCTTATGACAATGTGATCCCCACTTTTCCTTCTAGCATAATCCTGGCCAAACAGTTCAGGAAACTCTGCAGGGATAAATAGCTCTTGTGTTCTTGTTTTATTGGAAAATCACACAGTTGTTATACATTCCAAAATCCTTCTCATTTCTGTTGTATACAGGCTCAATAAAGTCTGGACTTCTCTGTAAGCATTTTCTCTGTCTTAGGTGTCACAGGCAGTGGCCTGTTCAATGTTTCTGTGCTCTAAATGTTACAGTTTTGCAATAAATAAATGGCAGTTACTGAGTTTTCCTTACTTTAGTCCCAAAACTGATACAGCTTGCTTGCCAATTAATCTGCATCTAGACATTATATGTCTTCATACATGTTTCTACAATAATGGCATTCCCTTTCACTGGTTTGCTAGTGTTCCGTTGGCCACAGAAGCTTAAACAAATCAAAGAGGGGATGGTGGAAGGTGCTAATCTATGGGTCTTTATACAACTGATTGCGAGTTTGAGCTATCTGCTAAGATTATGATTGGACAGTTACAAAAGTCAACAGGTCTTAGGGTTGGATATTTTACATTTCAGAGGTTGTGATTCCCATGATGTCCCATGACCACAGCCTGACAAAAAACAACAGTCTCTAAGGACTAGTTTTACACAATTTTAAACCATGGATTGCAAAACTAGTAGATTTTGGACACATGGACAAAGGAAGCTAATTTAATACATGTTTTCTGGTGAGGCTGGGCTGGGTGTATTCGTGTTCTAAGTTAGAGCTAAAACAGACTAAAAAAGAAACCTCAAAACTACAAGTTCTTGTATAAATAATGACGACAGGGCAGGTGATCCATGACAGTCTGTGCATTTAGTCAAACTCAAGAAATCAGGTTGGGCTGTCAGGGTGCAAATAGAGATGCTAAATACTTATGGTACTAAAGGCAAAAGAGCAAACATGTACATTATGTTTACATTCACAACCCCCTCCTCGAATCATCATCACTTAAGAGCCAGTGCAATATATCTATCAAGCAGATATGATGCTTGAAATGCAATGAAAATGGTTTGTTTATCATACTGACCTACAGTGGACTCTGTTGATCTCTAGCTTAGGGAGGAGTATAATCTTTTAACACCTATCTGACAGATTTCTCTATTGTTGTGAGATTTAAGATGCATCTGGAACTTTGGGCTGCTGCTACGTAAAATTTAATTTAATTTGATTTAATTAAATA
Source organism: Odontesthes bonariensis (assembly GCF_027942865.1). Classification (NCBI taxonomy): domain Eukaryota; kingdom Metazoa; phylum Chordata; class Actinopteri; order Atheriniformes; family Atherinopsidae; genus Odontesthes; species Odontesthes bonariensis. Next base: position 16,039,959 of record NC_134522.1, read on the forward strand.
CTTTATCAATACCCCAAGGGAAACTATATTATTTCTAAAACAAATAATGATTGCATAGAGTCATTACATATAGGAATAACCTTTTGTACCTTTACTGTATGTAAATAAATACCATACTAAAGATTTCAAGAGACTGAGAGGTGTTTGAGTTTACTTTACAGAACATAACATCTTTGAATAGGCTCACAAAAGTAAAACAGTTATCAAATTTATCATTCCATAATGAGAATGAATGGAATTAGGTGTGCCCTGGGCTCCTAAGCCGCACATACTCAGAAATACTTACTAAGCAGATTACCTCAATAAATCTATGTCAGGATTCATTGCAGCATGTCTAGTCATGCACAGAGTGTGAGAATGTCGACGCAAAACATGTTTACAGAAACAGATGCGTCTGTGGAGTCTGACCAACTGTCATCAGCACAATGCTGACATCTACTGCTCGACTAAAGGTGTCTGCAACTCATACAAAGATGTTTGGTTTGTTTGCAAGGTGCTTGTGTTTGAATAAGCAGTGAGTCGCCCTGAGATTGATCTGTGATAAAAGAAGATGATACAGGAAAAGAATCTGTGAGCGCAGAGATATTTAAAGATCGTTTCCTGTGTTTGACATTTACCTTGGGCTAAGGAACAGCATTGTGACTCATAGCTGTCAAAGGTGTAGCAAGGGAGTGAGTTGGAAACATGATGTGTGCCGGGGGGGGGGGGGGGGGGGGGGTGACGACCAGATGTTGTCCTACAATTGGGAATAAACTCTATCACTCACACCACAGGTGGTGGGAAAAGGGGGGAGTGCAAGGGAGAAGAGAACAAGTGAATGAGAAACAACGGCAAACAGGAAGCAGAGACCTTACAACACAATGCTCCCAGAGTTTCCTGCAGGCTCACACAGATAAGCAGCAACACTTTGCTTAAAGTTGCATTTTTCACCCCCAAACATTTCCCGGCTTACATCTTACAAAGCTTGTCATTTTGTTCTGCAGAACAGATGTGATTTTGTGTTGTAAAAACTGTGAATTTTTTATTTAAAAAAAACAAAGAGCTATTCTTAAGTCAATTCTACGAGACGAGATATTCATATTAAAGGTTTTTCCATGCAAGCGCCAGTAAGAAGTGAAGTTTGACAATTTTGTTCAAGCCTCCATTTATCTGAAGATCTTAACTTCATTGTTTGCTTGACATTTTGAGTTTCTGTCTTCAAACACAAAAAGAAATACGTGATATAAATTTGCAGCCGTATTATAATGACACAAGTTGTCAGAATGAGATCAGGTAGCTAAAATCTTAAGACACTTTCCTTTTGTTTGCTCTTTTAATGGCACGTTGTATTTCTACTCCACAGCCCAACAGCTTATACAAGCACATCTGAAACATCTGCTGCCTTATTCAATTGACTGATGGACGTAGAATTAATTAGTAACCATTTTGTCAATCGCTGTAAACAACATGTTTACAACTTCACAGATTTAAGGATTTGCTCTTATTCTTTTCTTTTTATCAAATAGATATGGAATATATATATTGATTAATTATGAGGTTCTGAGTTGATTCTCACTATTTTTAGCCTTTATTTTATTCATAGACAAATTAATCTGCTAATGAATCATTATACAAATGCAAATTAATTATATACAGTAGTAAAATCATTCTTATACACTGTGTGACGTAATAATCAAATAAAATTACATAATGAGAATAATAGTAATTTTTCTACACTAAATAGGCTACCATATTCTCAGACTTTAACATGTTGCAAGACTTTTAGGCCCTATAGAGTACTTATGTGTTGGTTTAGAACAGGAGGGTTACAAACATGCCAGTAAAGTACTATGATCTATCCTGAGGTGGTGATAGTATGCTGAGTTAGTTGTGTGTCTGGCCTGAGAATTCATTTGTGAAATTAAAGTCTAGCCAGCACTTTTGTGCACAGAGTGTTGCAGTAGTTATGAAAAAGTTTAAAAACTATTCTTTTCCAGAGAATCTGATTATTTTTATCATTAATTGTAGCAGCTTTTGCAGTCGCAGGGATGAAGTGCAGTCAAGCGTGTTTGCAGAGGGATTGCAAGGATTATACTCTCGGTATGTATCGGTATCGTATCGTTGTGTGTGTTTGTGAACTCAGTCACCCTGTAAAAAGACAGGATGAACCGCAACACATGATGCTGCTGCTATAAACTGCAGCTGATGACAGTCTAACAATGCTAATCCAGCTGTGCCCTTTGCCATTCAAATTGCCTTCTGTGCGCTTTTTGGAATCTGCAGTTTGTGGTGGTGATGAATTGCATGGCATTGTACCACAACATGTTTCTGTTATTTTGACATTGACAACTGAATTGATCAAACCCAATGTAACAGGACCACAAATAAAATCTTCAGAAATTAAAGTGCAGCGACCTCTCTGTGAATGTTTCTGCATAAACTGAAAAAGAATGTTTGCAGGCCTGTTGTATTAGATTATCATAGTTTTCACAAGGACTGACTGATAAACTGACAAGAGGGTATAAATGTGTATAAATTTATTTACCATTTTAAAGTTTGAATCCCTGGGTGATATTAACATGAACAAATTAATGTTTACCCATGATCAAGTAATTGTCGCGGCATATAGTCTAGAATTGTAGTCTCTTATTCTATATTTATCTTTCAGTTTTTCTCGTGAAAGCATCTCTGTTTCTTAAAAAAACAAAAAACAACATACGTTCTGGACACCAAGAACTATTCCTGCGTGTGACAAACTCTAAATACTAGTCTGTTTCACCCCTAAAAAAACAGCTTGAGAATACAAAACGATTCAGAAGAAATTTGACTCGTGTCGATGAAGCTCAAGATGGACGATCCAGGGGCAACACTCCCATCTACTGACTTGAGGTGGTATTACAGCTAGTTGTTGATTAATTTATTGTCGTTCGAGACAGCGAATTTCTTTTCTTTCTTTTTAAATTCACTTTGTCTTAAGCCTATAGTCTTATGGAATCTGATGTAAAACTAATAACTAAAAAAAGAAAGAATAAAGAAAAATATTTACCGTTGATTTTCGTTATGTTTACCAAACTGTCTCGCTTATTATTAGTCAATTTTAACGTTTGGGTTTTTTTTTTGTTTTTTTTTTTGTCAAGACTGACAAAGAGTTTGAATATATTCTGTTGTTCCACTGTATCCTTTTGAGGTCACGTTAACTGACATTGAGACACCAAATGGGTCTCAGGGAGAGTGATTATAAAGTACGCATCAAACGGAAACTGGAAAGTGCTGAAAGGAGGTCGCCCATCTGATTGGGCGCCTTTGTTCTTTCAAATCGAGGTGGCCCTCTCCCTTTATTGCCACCAACGAGACCCTGGCTTAGAGGACATCCTTTACAGTAGCGCTGCACAGCTCGATGATGGAGTAATAACAGAAAAGACGATGGCACAGGTCTGTCAGAGACTTGATAAATCTGACAGAGTGAGAGAAGAGCTGAGCTGCATGCTGGTTGGTGATGGAGCTGTGGGGAAGACTACCTTGATTATCAGTTACATCTTCAATGGATACAACAGCGAGTACAGACAAACAGCATTTGACGTTTTCACTGGTAAGAGAAGTCTTTTTTTTTTTTTAGGTTTAATTGTTTGACTCAATAATAACACTGATGCTGATTTTGATCAAATTATGAAACTTCCAGGTTTGGTTCATGTGAATGGAGTTCCCACTCGTATTAAACTGATAGATACTGCTGGGCAGGTAAAGACCACACACCACTTTCAGGTCTTTACTCTTTTTTTTTTTTATTATACTTGTGAGTTTTGCTCCCTAACTCTTTTTTATTTTATCTGTAAGGAGGAGTTTGGCCATCTTCGCTCCCTGTGCTATGCCCATGTGGACGTCTTCATCCTCTGCTTCAGCCTAGTTAACCCTTGCTCTTTCACCAACATCACCTCCAAATGGATCCCACAGATCCGTGCCGCCAATCCGACCTCTCCCATACTTCTGGTGGGAACTCAGTCAGACCTTCGTCACAGTGTGGACATCCTCATTGATCTGGACCAGCAGAGCACCAGACCGGTGAGCTTTAGTCAGGCCAGAAGGCTGGCTCACAGGATCAGAGCTCATGAGTATTTGGAGTGTTCAGCTCTGACACAGCACAACCTCAAAGATGTCTTTGACTGTGCTGTATTGGCTGCCATTAAGCACCAGCACAGGGGCTGTAAATCCAGAAAGCTCAGCCTGCTCAAACATTTAAAGTCTTTTTGGGATTGTCGATGGAGAAAAATCTTCAGATTCATCTGATATGAACTCTGAAGGGTCGGGTGATTAAACTGTTTTAGATTTTACCACAAACCTGTGCATTCTCACCAAAGTGTCTCTCTGCAGAATATAAATTTTGCACAAAATGCCATTCACTGAGCTAAATATTCTTCTCCTTATACTTTTCTTGGCTTACTAACTTTTCTTTGGTGTTTATATTTGTATGTGTGTGTTGTAAGTTTCATAATAAATGCACCGCAGTGTATCACATATTCATTGCCATTTATTGTGTTTTGCTTTAACTATCAAATCTGGAAACATTCAACCTGAAAATTCTTCTGTAAGAAGTTACTGTCAGTGAAGAAACGGAGGGAAAACACAAAGCACCATTCAGGACAAATGGTCACCTGCTGTTACTTTGAAGTGTTATTTTACAAGACAAAGGCCATTTAAATCTATCCTTTGTTTGAAAGCTTATGATGGGGTATGTGTCCAGCATTTACTTTAACCCCCCCACCAGCATTTTCTTTGTTAAAATGATGACCAGTGATGAATCTTTAATTGCAAAAAGGAAGGGTTTTAATTAAATGTTAAGATATTCTGAACTTTTCACAACACCCACATATACTATGATAACTATTAGATTACAATGACTTGTCTTAAATTTATTTATTAATTATTGTTTGTTCGTATGCCACAGGTAAGTATGAAAAAGTACTTAATAAATGAAAATATTCTTTTGGTCATTTGGTTGAATTGGTTCTGGGTGTGAGAATTTTAATTTCAGCACCTTTTGCATACAAAACACCAAAAAAACAAGAAACCCTAAAAAAACAGTGAAATATGGATTTTTTAAAAACAGAAATTATCATTGGGAATGTGACACGATGTATTTTCAGAAGTTTGGTATATAGTTCATAGACTATGTGATAATATTACGTGGATTAGATTGCGACTGAAAGGGTTGAACAGTTTTTCTAAACATGCAAAATGTTGGGAGCTGCACATATTAGAGATCAGTCAGTTTTGTAGAACTACGTTTCCCATCATGCAGCCGCTCTCTTCTCTCCTCTGTCCGTGTGACTGAAAATAATCTGATCAGCTGATCTGACCTGGCAACAACATAACGTAGCTAGAGAAATTTGTCAGGGAGGGGGCTGAAGAACAAAACAATGACACTGCTCGGAAGGATTCAAACACAGTAACACTTTTTAATACTTTTAAAACGGAATTGTGTGGATTTCCCTCCCGGTTTAACGTCAAAGAGTCCGCGGATATCCGAGCTTTTGGCATCAACCAGCTGTTGTTTTTGTTGATATGTTATTACAGTTCAGTTACAGACTGGATGCTAGCTGCTTGTTTGGACGACTATAAAGTGATAGGGCTTGCCGGCTCGCTATTTACAGCTTTTCTTTGGAAAAAGTTCAAACTGTCCGCCGACAAGAGCTAGTTGTAAGCTAAGTATTTCTACTTAGATGCCAAATCATAAACCGAATTTCCCAGCGAGCTTTTGAGGGTCAGCTTACTAGCTAGCTTGTTGTTAGCATCAACATTTGCACATTAATTTCTTTCAGGGAGAGAGCTCATTGTCTCGACTGGTACTGTCTGCTTGTTCATATTTTTGCATCACTTAACAGTTTTTTCCACTCATTTCAGATCTATTTTGTGCCGGTGCTGCACGTAATTACCAACTTTATTAGACGAACAAGCTAACTGCTAGTGTTAAATAAGATATCAGGTGTAACTCAAGGACTCTGATTCTGCTTCATTGCCTCACTGTTCGTTGTACTAAACGACGTTATATAGAAGTTTGAATTACAACACATTTGTCAAAAAGTATTACTTTTGATGCTTTTTTTTCACAACTAGAACCACCCAACTTATTACCATGCAGCTGCCTTAATTTTATTTAATAGTATTTAGCCATATAAGTTCAGTATTACTGCATGTTGAGCATTTTGTATTGATTTGTCACTGGTGATATTGTCAAAGCTGGTCCAATAAGAGTTAGTCTGTATTCAAGCTCACCTTGTAAGAAACAATGAGTGGACATGGCTCGTCTTCTGAAAAGGGAGTCAACACTAGTCTAATATGTCAAGAAAATTATTCCTGTGGTGGCTCTGAAGAGGCTGCATTTGAGTGTGATGACTGCAAAAGTCTCCAGTGTGTTCGCTGTGAGCTTGAGCTCCACAGTCAGGAGCGTCTGAAAAACCATGAGCGTGTCCAGATAGGTCCTGGGCACGTCCCCTACTGTGATAACTGTAAAGGAGGTAATGGGGATAGTGGCAAGCGTCACAGATCAGTGGTTCGCTGCCAGAACTGCAAAGTTAACTTGTGCCAAGACTGTCAGAAACGCACCCACAGTGGGAGCAGCAAGAAGAAACACCAGCTCACTCCTTATCCTCCACCACCCAAACCTGCAGAGGTCAACTCTGTCCAGACATCTGTCAAGGCTGCTGTTCAAATAGCCGATGAGACTATATCTCAGAGATCAAAACTCCTGGAGAAGGTTTCCAGCTTTCTCTTGGTCGACGAGAATGAAGAAATGCAGGTGAGTTCTGCTTGTGGCGCGTATCATTGAGAAAGTCACAATCAAAATAAAAGAAAGTCAGTTTTAAATTTGTATCTGAAGTCATTATCAGATAAACTCCTTTTTTGTTCCTCTCAAGATCAAAGATGAAGCATCATTCATGAAGAGCCTCAGCTGTTACCCTGAGCAGCTGCTCAAAGTGGTTTCCATCTTCGGTAACACGGGAGAGGGCAAATCTCACACCCTGAACCACACGTTCTTCATGGGCAGAGAAGTGTTCAAAACTTCTCCCACACAGGAGTCGTGCACAGTGGGGGTGTGGGCGGCATTCGACCCCATCCACAAAGTTGTGATCATCGATACAGAGGGCCTGCTTGGGAACAGTTCCAAACAGGGCCAGAGAACCCGTCTCTTACTCAAGGTGTTGGCCATCTCCGACCTCATCATTTACCGCACCCATGCTGACCGTCTCCATGACGATCTTTTTAAGTTCCTCGGGGATGCCTCGGATGCTTATTTGAAACATTTCACAAAGGAACTGAAGGCCGCTACAGCCCGCTGTGGCCTTGATGTCCCGCTATCCACCCTGGGTCCTGCAGTGGTCATCTTCCATGAAACCGTTCACACTAAGCTGTTGGGTTCAGGTAAAACATCCAGCTATTAACACAAAGAGGGTCACAAATATAATAAATAAGTGAGATCTTTTAATGCAACTTCATTCTTCATCTTTACATACATTTTAAACGCAATAACAATAATATGGTTCTGCGGCACCGCAAAGGAAGAGGGGCAAACCTTTTTAAGTGAACTAAGGGTTAAACGATGCACATGTCACAGCTACGGTGAACATTAGTCTAGAGTAGAGATACAGTAGCAATTGACATTCCAGCTTTTTGAGACATGTGTAAACACTACCTTTTCTGGGATATGGGTAGTTGTAGTCAAACCAGATTTTCACCCAGTTTTTCAAGCTGACATTCTACAATGCCATCGAATAAATTTCAAATAATTTTACCATCATGATTTAAGGTATTTTCTGGAACATCTGATGAGCTGCAGTGAGGTTTTGAACTCCTTGTCCTGTGGTATGAAAATCAACCTGCACAGACTTGCAGTGCTTGCTCTTGCTGTTGTCAGATTTATGGTATCATCGGATCGTGTAAATACAGTTCACTTTAAGAAGTCTGTTGTCATATTTGTCTACATAAAGAAGCCCTGATGAACACTGCGGTGCATTACCATCCTTAGGTGGGTCGCTTAAGTTATTTTTCTCACAGAGGCTAATGGACGCTTAATTATTGTTTTTGGGGGAAGAAGAAAAGCATTGAAAATACAGTGGTTTAGGAGTGTCGAGTAGACATCGTGTAATTTGTTGTGAGTAAGCTGAAACATGAAGAAACAATTAAGGCATAAAATTCATGCAATTTACTACTGTTTTTGCTAATTGTCTCTTATTTAAACCTATATGATATTTATGTAAATGTTAATAATCCTACTTTGTACAAAAAAACTATGCAGCACACTCAAGGAAAATAAAAAAGCACACCAAAGAAGTATTCAGATTTTTGGTCTTAATATTTTATATATTAAAATTATATTATATTTATATTATCCTCTTAAGCTTCTTGACATGTACTGTAAATCACTGGAAGATAAGCTGTATTTCCCCCACATCACAATGCATACAGCAAACTACAAGAGAAGGCAAACCTCACTCCTTGAAACACAGGGGGTGAGTATTTTAGATATTTTAGGATTTGTGTAGGCAAAGATAAATAGTTTGTCTACATTCTATCATGATTGCAGTCAAGGGTAACGGCTCCATCTTTTTCCTGCTGTAGAGAAATCATCTGAGTCAGTAGATCGGCTGCTGTTGGAGCGCTTTATGAAGCTCTCCCGTTACCCAGAAGCCTTCAGCTCTGTCCAGTATTGGGGCACGCAGACTCTCACTCCCCCCACCGACTTCCGTGGCCTGCAGAGTAAACTTGAGCAGCTCCTGGATAACAACGCTACCCGCTCCCCACGGACCCCTGTGGTCATCTTCAAAGCCCTTCAGGTACAAGTTTTTACTGCTCAAAAGTCAGCCGACCTTTCAATAAGCAAAGTTGTTCAGAAGACAACGCTCCTCTGAGCCAGTGGCACTCAACGTAGTTGATGCGTAGTTTGTGCCGGTTTATCTTAAGATACATTGTATTTGTTGCTACAGTGAATATTTGAAGTGTCTGTTGGTCCTTAATGTCATTCCAGGCATTGAGTGAGCGATTCAATGGAGAAATCGTAGGTGAGCTTGTAGGGCACGGCTGCTTCTTTCCTGATGAGTACTTCACCTGCTCCAGCCTGTGCCTCAGTTGTGGGTCAGTATGCCATGATTTGTTTTTGAAAAAGAAAATTTCTATTTTCATGTATCTTTCAGTTTGTTGTTGGCGATTAACAATCTGACTCACTGCATTTATCACAGATCTGGCTGCAAGAACAGCATGAACCACTTAGGAGAAGGTGTGTGCCACGGGGCAAAGCATCGCTGCCGTTACTCTGCTCACCATGATAATCGCATTTACACCTGTAAGGTAAGCACGTTCGCCCAACTTTATCTTCCATGCTCTCTGTTGTTTACCGCAACGCGGTATTGTTGGTCCATTAATGATGATGCTCAAGTTGAAATTATTTTGTGGTCCATTGTCTCAGGCTTGCTATGAAGGTGGAAAGGAAGTTATAGTTGTTCCCAAGACCTCTGCCTCCTCAGACTCTCCATGGCTGGGTCTCGCCAAATATGCCTGGTCAGGGTGAGTAGCAGGGGAACGACCTGCAGGGTTACCTTTTATAAGGAGTGCTGTAGGTTTATGTTCACTTTACACAGCCTAATTTGCCACAGCTGCTCCAGACTTAATTTTTTAGTCAACTCTTAACTTGCACTTTATTTGTTTTGAATGTATGTTTAGGTATGTTATTGAATGTCCCAACTGCGGAGTGATCTATCGGAGCCGTCAGTATTGGTATGGTAACCAGGACCCTGTGGATACAGTTGTTCGCACTGAAATCCAGCATGTTTGGCCAGGGGTAATGAGAACGGTTTAATGTTTTTTTTTTTTAGATTTCTATTTCAAATGCCAGTTATGATACTGACATTTAACTATTGTGTTATTTAAACTTTTAATTATTTATGCTGTTTTACAGTCTGAGGGCTTTTTAAAGGACAACAGCAATGCTGCACAGCGGCTTTTGGATGGAGTCAACTTAGTGGCCCAATCTGTGTCAGAGCTCAGTGTCAAACCTGCCAAGGCCGTCACCTCTTGGCTGACAGATCAGATCGCACCAGCATACTGGAAACCCAACTCCCTCGTCTTGGTGAGTGACACACAAAGCCCCACCCACTACCAACAGTCAAGTCAACAATTTCATGTCCAGAGGGATGTTTACTGTCTGTCGGGCTATGTTCCTATTACACAATCTATATGTGCAGGTCACAAGATAAAACATGGAAAGACTCGGGTTGCATCCTCCTCCCCTTTCCTCTTGCTCAATAAAAGCATGTGCTGTTGTTTTTCTCTCGTACAAGGTGTGCCACAAGTGTCACATAGTCTTCCAGGATAATGACACCAAGCATCACTGCCGTGCCTGCGGGGAGGGCTTCTGTGATGGCTGCTCCTCCAAAGCTGCACCCGTCCCTGAGAGGGGCTGGGGTCTCGCCCCTGTCAGAGTCTGTGACGTCTGCTATGAGCAGAGAGCTTCTTATGCAGGTACACACTTTCAGTAATTTCACATTATTCCTCTTCCTGTTTTATTCTTTCATAGAACATTTATTTTTAGCATAGCTTAAGCAAGGTTTTTCTCCTCATGCAGAGCTACTTGAGGCGCAGCTTGAAGAGGAAGAAGGTGGAACTCTTGCCAGGAAGGTTGGAGAAGCAGTTACCAACACCTTAGGAGTCATGGTCACTGCTATTGACATCCCACTGGGTGAGCATGGCCAAATCCTAACAGTAATTTTTTTACGTAGCAGGCATACATTGCCCAGTTAATGTCATGGTACATTGTACAATGTCCTCTGGTGGTCATATCTTACTTATTTATAGTAAAAAGCAAAAGGTTAGGCTGAGTTTGACTAGTTTGAGCTTTTAATGATGTACCAAAAACTCACAGATGTCTGTTAACTCACTGTAAATTTAGCAAATCCCATCAATCAAAAAAATAACTGAGCTATCAAATGAGTGTCTTATTGAAAAAACAAAGATTCACATGAATAAATCACATAAAGTAATTAATGAAGTAATGTAATGAATTGATGAAATTTTTCTGGACACGGATATGACGTAATATAATCGATTCAGGGGAGAAAAATTGATTTTTAAAATCATCGCATTAAAAATCGCGATATGTACATGAATCGATTTTTTTCGCCCACCCTTAGTCTCCATTGAGTGTGGATAATTATTGGGAATAAACCAACACAGAAACTACAGAGACAGGCCAGTGTAACAGATATAGAAAACTGGAAGAAGAAACATATCTGCATGTGCAGGTCTTCTTTTCAGTTGTAATTGTATTGTTAGCATGGTTCATAGAATTGCAAAAAGCAGGGTATAATGTTGTACAGGTTCACACACTTCACAAGAACTAGTTTAAAGTTCAGTTCATACCAATTGAGTCAAAGTAGCTCTCGTTCATTTGTCACTTTTTTTTAAATAAGCTACTCTGAATTATCCTCCTTATATGGTACGTAGTGCTTTGGAGTGCTATGGGGAACTGAAACATGGTTACCGCAGCCGCCTGACGAGACACATTTTCATCTATCTGTTTCATTACATCATGATACTCATATTTAAACTTGATTGAAACCAGTGGCGGCTCCTGACATTTTTTTTAGGTAGTGCAATTTTCAGTCTGTGAAAGCTGCATCAGAGTGTGCTGTGCGAAGCTGAACCGATTGCACTGATGCAAACCTGTTATGTTCCCACACAGGAAATAAAATGTCCAATCGTCCAGAAACTCCTTGTCTTCCTTAAATAAACACAACGCAGAGTCGAGGGGTTATTTGGTCTTCCAAATAACCAAAGTGACTGCAATTTCCCCCGTTATGTCCATAAGTACCATAAAAGTCCATAGGACTGAGGTATATTTGTCTAGGTAGCATAATTTATTGTAATAATTTTAAATAATTTTTTGTTATTTTTTGCATAATTTGCCAATCAGTTAATATTACACCTTAACCATTATTTATTTTCCTCATATTGTTCCAGGATTCTATGAAATAAGTAAACACATAAGCTCTTAATGATAAGATTCATTCAATTTTCATTCTAAAGAATGTAATTAAAATGACAACATATCAATCCAAGTCAAGTGTTTATTGAAGTTTTGGAAAATATGACTTAGAAAAGTATAACCAGTTGTCAAACATGGTTAAGTGCAGCTTACTTATGTGAGATTTCTCTCTTTTTTAAATATAATACTGCACCATTAACAATGAATGTGTCATTATACATTCTGCTATCATTGTCAACATTATATAAAAGATTTAAATCATTACAAGTCAATGATTGAGCACAAAAGGGTAAGTTATTTAGCTACATCAAATACTACCTGGAAAAATAGCAGGGTTGGTGGAGCCCTGGGTTTCATCTTTGCCTCACAAGGCGAGCCCGAAAATCCTGCAAAATTCTTCCAAACTTCCTTCTCCGCATTAGTACGACGACTAAAGGGTACTTCTGTCAGAAACACTAACGTATTGTTGCACTCGACACTCGCCATCTTCTTCATAGAATGTTTTTTTTTTTTTTTTTCTTTATTGAAAACCACAATGTTACAACAACAAGTAGAATGTTCATGGTCCCGCGCAACAGACATATGACGAAAGCACGTTGTGCGTCGTTTGTGCGAGCACATAAACCCTCATAGAAAATGCATTGGGAGCAGGATTTTTGAAAAAAACCGAGGTCCCATTCATGTCAATGGGAGCTTCCTGGTGCAAATTCGACCCTGACAGAAATCGCACAAAATGGGCGTAGCAACACCAGGCGCGACCTTAATCTGATTGGACAATGACATATACAACCAGTTTGCCTACAGCAGATCAGTCCCACCTTAGCAACTAGATTAAAAAAAAAAAAAACTCCGTGTTTGGTAGTGCGTCGCACAAATTGCCCCTATGGAGGAGCCGCCACTGATTGAAACAAACAAACAAACATATTTTAGTGCATAGCTTACTTTATTCAATCAAGTTTAACAGAGCGTATTTGAGACCCAGCAGTCCTTTTTGCAGGTTTGAATGAAACGACTTCGCTTTGAGAAGTCATGTTCAGTACATCCTGTGATATCTTTATAAAAATTGTAATCTGCGACAGAAATCATCACAAAGTCTGAAGGTGTCCTTTGATCTCTACATGTTTGCTGTAACAGAGTCATTTGTTAGTTATATAGAAAATTACAGATAACTTAATATAAGATAACCCTGAGCTCTGGTATAGCTAATTAAGTCAATAGGCTCAGAGCCGGAGTGTTTTCCACACTGGTATTTCACTCAGTCATATTAAACTTTGATCATACAATGTCAGGTCTACACATCACTACATCCGCTTGTCATACTTTGTTTTTGTTGAGCCGTGCAGGGAAACTGCACAAACTAGACTGACTCTTAAAGGCACTGCTCTGCAGAACACTGTTCACTCTCAAAAAGGATGTTTTCAATGCCACAAGAGTGAGTGCTGCTTACTTAATGTATTTTAGGTAACGACAGCCCCATTCAGTTCAACTCACATTCTGAGCATGTGCCACTCACATCGGGCAGCACATCGCTTCAGGTAGTGACAGGGCTCGCATTCTCTCAAGTCCTCCAAAAGTGCGTCTGGGACTATGTCTGAGTCAAATGCTAATTGGTCAAAAATTAGACTGAACTGTAAATGGGACATCCACAACAGAGTTCACCACGACAACAGGCATGAAAAACAATAAAGAACGTTACAGAGACTGGAAGTGCAAATGGTGGCTTTGTATACATGGACTGCAATATTCCAACATTACCCAATTAAGATCTTACTTTGAATTAGATGCTTCCATGTAAAAAAGCATTTTCTGATCACTCCAACTTGTTCACTACTCTGGATTAATCAGTTTTACATCCTCTAACTAATGTCAAAACTCCAGTGCAGTCTTTACTGTAACAGATTGGCAAGAGAGAGGCTACAGTACTCAGACCAATTAAGACCCAGAAACAGCCTGATGTCTTTACAAGAACTGGAAAACTGTTTAATATTAGCATAGACTCAATATTTATCCTCTGAACATTAGGTGACTACATAAGCCTGCGTCTGACCTATATTTACAGCTGAAGGACTTAGATAAATTTGTTTTTGATAACCTGATATCCTGCTGAAACTGTCAGTGTATCTTTGACCAACCCAAAAATATCAAAACAAAATTAGCCCACTTATTTAGCCTACACATCCAAATCTTGTTTCTATGTTTCCTTGGTAACCAGAACCAAGAGAGCTAAAGACTTAATTTTACTTGGAGTGATGGTGCACTTCAGACATTGGTGAGAAAAAAATAAGTATAGGCAAAGCTCAAGTGGGTGCAAATGATCTTAGCTAAAATACCAGAGAACAGTATTTAATTAACAGAGGAGGTTACAAATATGGAGGAGGCTCAATGTGTGTTTGTTCTGTGCATGTGAATTGAGTGAAGAGCTTGGAAATGTATGTTTTATGGGGTGTTATGTGCTGGGCTGTTTTGGCTTGGAACTGTGTCAAATGAGCAGTGAAACTCAAGGAAAACATTGCTCCCAGCCAAGAAAATGTCTGCAACATAACCCCCATAAAACTTGAAATTTGCTCTAAAGTTTTAGTATGATTTAGTTAAAGCTGCAGTCTGCAACTCTTTTTCAAGCATAATGCCTGGAACTGTCCGGGGATTCTGAAAGTATTACATTAAATACCCCAATACAAAAAAAAATGAGTTCTCTAGGTCCCCTATATGTCCCGCTAGGTCCCTCCAAAGCAAGGAGGTTTGTTTACAAAATTGCAGACCGGACCGGTAAAAGGTAACCAATCAGGTTACGAGCTGGGCTCTGCTGCCTGTCAATCACCGATTGTGCACGCGCAATACAAGGTAGGCTCGTCCCCACGCTTATTTATCTAGACTATTGAACTTCATTACGGGCTAGTCTACTTACTGTGTCTTCCATGATCGCAAATGACAGGTGAGTTGATGAATGAGGAGTCGTGTACGTGCATCTGGCGTGCACGTAGACGTGCACGAGTTCTCATGTGTTTTGAAGGGGCGGGACAGGAAGTTGAATAACTTTTTATTTTTCGGTTAAAAAAAATAAGCATTTCTTGCATTTTGCGACTACAGAGGTCACCGTTTTCAACTTCAAGCGTTCTGATAGATCATGTAAACTCTTAAAATGCCAAAAATGACGACTTTACGTATGACAACAACAAATCCTGCAGACTGCAGCTTTAAAGATCCTTCACAATAATAAGTGAGTTGTCTGAGGTCATAATAGTTGTAATTTTTTCAGTCTCAGACAGAGCCTGGATGCCCTTTCTACCATGTTTTCAGTCTTATTGCTACGTAAAGTTAAGCAACTCCTGGCTATACTGTCATACTAACGTGGTGTCAATGAGCATATTTATGTTTCATCGCCCCTTAAGGCCTTGTGAAAGATGCAGCCCGTCCTGCCTACTGGGTGCCTGATCAGGACATCCTGTCATGCCACAACTGCCAACGCGAGTTCACTGCCAAGCTGTCCAAGCACCACTGCCGCGCCTGTGGCCAAGGAGTGTGTGACGATTGCTCCCCAGAACGTCGACCGGTCCCATCTCGCGGCTGGGACCACCCCGTACGTGTGTGCAGTGGCTGCAACCAGAAACCTGGAGAACTTTAATGCGGGGGCTTTCCTTACCAGAGAGAACCGCTCTCACTTAGTCGCAGTCTTTCACTGCAGAAGTATACCTCTGTTACTCTGTTGGTTCTGTCTTGTATCTGTGGAAGGGAAAGCTTTAAGATTATGTAGAATAGTGATCCAGACTTGGGGTTTCCTAAGTTCCTGTGGCCTTTGTAGAGCAGCCAGAACATTGGGTTACTTGACTGAGTGTGAAACTTGCATTTCCACTCCCGATTATACACTCACACAGTACTTTGATTCTTATTGACACAAATCCCAAATTTTCCGTTAAATAAAGCTGTTAAGCTATTTTTGTACAATTATAGAATATTTAAAAACCTGTATTATTTATAGACTGATAGCTGAGAATGCTTTTGGGTTTGTGTGATTAGTTTCCAGGACTCCATATTATTGAGCATTATTCCTCTGATGTCAGACATGTAATGGCAGAGAGATGTTTTATATTTGTGCAGGCATAACTGCAGGTTCCATTGCATGCATGCATTGCAGCATTTTACTTTTTGCACTAAGCCTTTTTCAGCTGTTATAGGCTGTTGCTTACTATGGCCAGAAGCCAGATATCCAGGTGGTAAAGTAGCCTGTTTTAAACTGAGTTGAAGTCTACAACAGTAGATCTAGGTAGGAGATATCTGGTGTGCCAAAAATCATTCAGGTCACTGTGTCTGTGCTGGTATAATGTTTCTATTTTATCATGTAACGCGTGGTTTTGTGAGGGCATAGACGAGTGCACATCTTAAATGTTAAAAAGAAAAAGAAGCTATTTATGTATTGATTAAAACAAAATCTTATAACTCGGACATGCATGACAGTCTGAAAGATCCAAGGCCTTTTACTTCTTCAGAGGATGGACTGAATAAACCTCACTAACTCTTTTACCAGGTGGCATTTAAGGGTATACCTGTTACGATATCTATGTATTTCATCTTCAAATTTTTGTTTTAAATGTATTTAAATGTTCTCTACCTGCTTGGGTGTATGAATATAGTCTTTTCAGAAGTGAAGAATATTACACTCAGGCCTCAAGGTCTTTGCAGGCACAGGCTGACAAGATCAGGACTCCGAACAAACACGATTTTTGTTCAATTCGATACACCTTGTTTGTGTTACTTTACATCCATTAATGGAGGTTATTGTATATTTTCTTTTGATGTTTTTTTTTTGTTGATGTAATTGACTGTATGGATATTTATGTTCTTTTGTAGTGGCAATATGTGAACTACACTATCTTTTAAATTTTGTTTGTGTTTTTGTCTCAGCATTACATAAAAAAAAATACTAATCTTCAGATGTGGCAATGACAAGATGTTGAACCACATTTAGTGATCGAGATTTAACCTGCAAGTGCATCATTACAAGTTTTGTGTTATTGAGTAACAAAACCATTACCTGTGAATGGAACACAAAGCACAAGGCCATGCCTTTTAGACTTAAGCTTGTATTTCATATTTAAAAACAAGAAAAATTTAACTTTGTTGATTGTAAGCTTTGTAGATCAAGTTAATTCTCCTTTTGCTCTAACGTGGAACTTTTTTGTTCTGATGTCTGATGAGACAATGTCGTGTCTGCCTGTTCTCAAAATAGATTTATCTGTCTGAATGTTCCATCAAGCACACCCTCCTCTGATATGCTAATATTGCACAGAATCGAATAGGAAATATGTTAGCTCACGTGTACTGCAGTTCATTCCCATGCACATCTGTGCTTTCTGTTTCTTCGGACGTGTGTTGTGTTGGAGAGATACGTTTTATCCTGTTTTTTTTCTTCAATCAGCTTTGGTGCTACTATGAACACTTTTCATCTACAAATCAAGTAGCAATGACAGTCGTTAAAATGTTTGATTCTGACTTGAAGAAATGATGTGTGAATACTTGCTAAACTGTTGGAAGATTTGCATAAGATTAAAGCTGTATCAGCACCTGTCTGTCATAACATAATCTGGAGCTGCCTCCACGTTTTTAGTGTGTGTATGTGTGTTTTAGATATCCATGTGTCAAAACACTTACAGTACAGTACTTGTATGTAGGAGGACTAGATTGTGTCCACGCCTGTGTGTTATGAGGCTTGCTTCCATTCTTCCCTACCACTGCAGCTTCATTCAAAGTGATGGGAAATTATTTGTGCGGTGCTTATTGTTTATGATAAATGATTTATAAATATTTTAATAAATAATCAAAGCCATCATGTTGACATTCAGTGCCATTTACATTGCATTGTCACACTACCCCAATATTTCACTCCGGGCTACAAGGAGGATCTCTTTAAAAAAAAAAAAAAACAGTGCTGTAATTCATTTGTGTACAATATGAATACAAGGGAAAACCCTTTAAAATAATTTTGACAGTTTACCCCATTAAACCACGCCCCATCCGCTGATGCTGCAGATTTATTGGTCCACGAATTCCCCCCGAGCTGTGATTGGTCAATTTCCGTAGGTTTCCCTCAGAACTGCAAGACGCCGATATTGCGTTACATTGTAGCAAAATGGCGGCTGTCATTCAGAATCCACTAAAAGCGTAAGTAATTTAGACATTGAGCAAATTGTGAATAATTATTTTGTTGCCAACTCGTACGTTGAAACCGGCTGTTCGTGCATGTCATTTTCAGCCGTTTGCATATGGCAGGCGAGGCTGTCCAAATTCGTTTTGTGTACTTCTTCCATGGCAAAGTAGCCTCGTATAGTTCTTTTATTCCTCTACACCTTAACATTTAGTCTTAAACATTTGCGCAAGGCTGCTTGACATTTTCGCTGCACTAAAGGGGCTTCTCCTCCACACGGTTTTGCGTATAACACGATAGTGTCGTCTCTCCTTGGCTATGCATTAATTTGAAAACTGTCGACAACGTGCCTGTGCGCTGCAACGAATGATTAAAAGCCGATTTTCTTCGTGCTCGGTTGGGCACAGCAGCAGCATATCATCTGACATTCCGAAAGTCGTTTATAGTTGGTGTGAAATGTCGACATGTCAACTTTGGCTCCTCCAGGCGCAGACGTGGTCAGGACCCGGTAAAGCAAGCAAGCAAGGGAGGAGGCATTTTGTATTTGCATGCTTGCTGGCGAATTCGACAAAAAGTGACAGCAAATTTAGTCTGCCGCTGAAATTGGACTGTTGCTCTGTGCTCGAAAAGCGTGTGCAACAGACATATTAATAGCTAAATTTCAAGGAAATTCTATCCTTTTCTCCTTTGTTCTTCTGTATTGTCTCTCCATTCCTCTTACTGTAAGTTATGCACACTTATCCTCGTGCTTTTTGTCATTTTATGCCGAAATACCACAATAGTTCTTCATATCCTTAGATGCACATTGAGCTCAGTTGTACGTGACAGCAGCAACAGCCAGCCTGGCTGTATTGATGTGTTCTAATGAACATGGCTCTTTGGGACTGTGGAGGTAGAGCAGGAGCTCCACTGTGCCTTTAAGTGGAGGAGTGCTGGAGATTAGCCTGGTCCAGGATCCTGGGCCCATCTGTCAGAGAGATGCTCCGACAGAGAGGAAGTGTTGAGCACAAGCAGGAGAACCATCTGCTCCTTCACAGAGGTACCCTGCCACCTCAGTAGACTGAAGCACAAGGTGTGGGTCCATGGACGGATTATGAAACAACAGGCCCCTGGGCACAGATGTGTAAAAGGTACCCCACTGGTTCTACTGAGGACCAAGGCGCCCATAATAAAAGGGCACCAGACAACTACAGACCAGCATGTGTGGTTGTTTTGTGCGCTACAGATGATAAGCATCATATTTTGTCACATTCTGGCCCATTTCTCTCTTCTCATTTTGGTTATTTGTGGCTTGTTTTCCTCTTTGTTTTTCTTTATGGTGACTTTGCAGCTTTTTTGCAAATTTTGGTTGCTTCACAGAACTTTATTGGAGAGAAATGAAGGCATCAGTTTGGTTAAAGTTTGAATATTTATTCAAAAAAAGTCATTCATTATCTTACAACATCAGAACCAGTGATATAGGGACTTGTGTAACAGTGATCCATTCAGTGTAAAGTTGATTATTTTGTGTCTTTGCTGTTATTTTACAGGTCTTATGTTTGTTTTGACTTTCTTTCTTGGATAAAACCATTGGGCCCCTGACACCTTGGGGTCATGTGCCTGGTTGGTTAATTGTGGAATCTGTCCATGAGTGCACCTCACAACAGCTGCACACCTTATTCACACTGCTTGCCAGTGACGTTATGACATAGGGGGGATATAAAGAGTATGTTGTGGTCAGGTTAGGGTTTGGTTCAACAGTGTATTTCAGCAAGACACCTGCACATTCATTGGATGCTTCTTATGAAAACACTGTTTTTTTTTTTTTTTAAATTCACTAAATGAAAAATTCTATCGTCAGTCTGTGCCATGCGTCACAGTTTTACCCACCAGGGGATTGCCCAGCATAGTCGCAGCTTCTGTGTTTGTCTATGAGGGCACAATTATAATTGGAAAGTATGTTTCATTGTTCCCTTGCTGTACTTATTTCTCGGTTATGTCCCAACAAGCTTCAGCGTGCATCTGCTGTCAAGCCGCTGTTTCATCTTTAGGATGTTTTAGCATTCAGATGTAGAATGTCTCCTTGCTATAAGCTGTGCTTAATGAAGTGTTTCAATCTGCTATAATTAGCCTCTGTCTCGGGTTTCTGACTTCATTTCACACGTTTGTCAGATTATAATTAGTCACACTTGACACTAATTGGATGTTGCTCCTATGGACCAGTTTGACCTTTTTTTTTCTTTTTTTTTTATTAGGAAGATTCACTTTAGGGAAATGAAGCTCTGATTTGACTTTGTTGTAGCAACGTAGAGGATGAAGCTGCAGCGTGCAAGCCTACTGTGCACGTATGTGTGAGGTCTGAGCATGGGACGACACTAATCTCCCAAATCTGCTGATTAAAATGGAGTCTGGAATATTTCATTAATAAAGCTGCTCATTAAAATTTGAGCCACAGCTGGAGTTTTCCGTTGACTGGACACATCTTTCATCCACAGCTCTCCTGCCTCCCCGACAGCCTGATGCTTCCCCATTTGTCAGCTTCCTTGTCATTGGTGTTGAGTCAAATTTGAGTGAGTCAGGTCTGCTGTTTATTCGCCCTGCGATGTGGAGGTGTACTGTCTGGTTTTGCTCCTTCCCTCACCCAGACTGTGTTGTTCTGATTGGTGTAATCAGAGGTTGTTGTCAGGATGCAGTCACTCTGTACAGGCCCTCCCCCTCCCTTGTTATGTGGTAGCTCTAGCTTCCTGTGAAGCAGCAGTGCACCTGCAAACCTTCTAAAGCACAGCTGAAAAGACAGAAACTGTTTTGCTGTTGCGTATTATTTTTCACAAAAGTTACATATGTTGAGGGCATTTCAAAGTAGACCCTGGAGTTTTGTCACAATTGCAGAGCCTTCCTGCGAGCGGTTCTCCTTGTTGCCAGATATGCAAAAAGTGTGTTGACACATGCTCACATTACGGACACAGCCATGTGACAAGGTGAACCGTTGACAGGAACACTCTGATAGCAGAGGCCCCACTGGCCACAAGATTTGCTTTCGTTCCTCTTCGCCCTCATTCTGTGCACACTCACCTTCTCTACTCACTGGAAGACAGTTAGTGTGTGTGGCACATACCTCCAAGCCGCTGACACGCACACAGTTCCCCAGTGTATCTAGTCCACATTGAGTCCCCACTAGGCAGATAGACAAACGGATAATCCAGATATGGTGAAATCTTGGTTTCACTTTTGTGTTTTGTTTCTCTTTCAATGGTTTTTGGTGCAGCTTTTTTTATATTTAACAAATTCCTGAGATCTGAGCGCAGTGGGAAATTAGAAGTCCACTAGACACAAGCAGTCAGGCAAACAGACATATTGTAAACAAGCCATCTGTTTTGCCAGATTATGTAAACCAGTAGGTTCCAACTCTCTCAAGTGGCAGTGAGATCAATTAGAGGAGCCTTGACACAATTAATGTTAGAAGAAAGCAGTTTATTTCTTCCGTACAACGTTTTCCCCTCATCTTTAGGCATTTTTTTTTAATCGCTGAATCCTAGTTGTGTAATAAAAGATGGACAAAGCCACTGTCTGTAACCAGCAGTTTACAAACCAGTCACCCATTGGCTTGGGAACTGCTGTATGGAAGCATTCATTGCAATTTGGTTATTTACATCTGGATTTTTTTGGAGCCGTGTTTGGAAAAAGAAAGCTGGAGAGTGATACTTGAAACCGAACAGGACAAAAATGCTTATCTTTTAGGCCTAATATCTAATTAATTATGGAATGAATTATGGAATTATGGAATGAAGGATCACCAGCACACTGATCAGAAGGAGTAAATCTATACTGATACCTTAACTTATAGTGAAGAAATCTGACGGAATATATCATAGGAGAAGCTGACTCTACTAAATACAAAGATGTTTTGTACCAAACACAAATTATTTATACAGCCACCAAATCTGAGAAATTCAGTATTCACCCTATGAGTTGAATCAGGAAGCTGGTCTGTAAGTTGTGATGGATGTTTACACCACTGTTATTCTTCTGGGTCTGACTGTGTTTGGTTCTCACTTAATCTTATTTTTTCCCATTGTTGCTTCACTTAAAAATCTGAGCAGTTAACTTGAGCACCGGCATTGTATTAAGATTGAATTGTCCTTCAGCTGTTGCAGTGTTGATTTGTAGATCTCATCAAACGGGCATAACAGAAACGTAAACCTTAGAATGGAAAAGCCATGAGCACTGAGGTGGAGGTGGTGTGACTCCTTCACCTACTGTGTCGTTGGATGTGTAGGTTTCGTCACTCATTACAGGTGTCAAAAAGTTCTCTCACCTTAGCTGGTGCACCTGCCTTTTGAGGTGGCAGGCTTCTGATGGAGAACATGTCATTGCACAGGTGGCCATCACCCACCAGAATACTTTCGCCCTCTTATTTGTCCTTTTGCTCCTCATTCTACCCTCTCTAACCCCCGGCTCATCTCACTTGAGACTGATCTGCTCCCCCTCCTGCTTTGCACAACTTGAGCAATCACTGGAGTTTCTTGGCATAAGCACGACTTAACGGAGCATCTACGGCTGTTCTGCTTTTGGTAAACTGATACATCGCACTATGTCTCATTGCAGCTGTGTGTTGATGCGAAGGAATGGCATTGAAACACACAGGTTAGTTTGACTGGGATTTACCGACTCAAGGAACGATACACATTCAACATGTGGTACAAATTTGACCAACAGAGTTCACAGGTTTTACCACACAGCTGTGTGCTATTATGTTTTTTTTATGAGCCAAATATTTATCTTAAATCAGTGGTCAAGCTACTGGTAAATATGTCAAAGCTCTGAACTTGTGTGTGTGTGTGTTGAGCTCTAAAATCTGTTTTGAGTCTCTCTGTGTGATTTCTCTTGTAAAAATTCCTCAATCGTAAAGCCTGCGGAAATGGTGGTATGTGTGAGAAATCGGTGCTGTTTTTGGCTCTGTAGGCTGTCAGAAACACTATGAAGCAGATAGCTGTAGTGATAAGATTATGAACTACAATGAACAGGCTGAGCATGATTAAAACTGGGACAATTTCTTTTTACCACTTATCAATTAGTCATGACTTGTTACCTATTTTGCATGCCCTGCCTTTCTTGTTTTTTTTACTATTCCTTTATCCCTCTTCCTTGCATCTTTCCATCCCTTCCTGCATTTGCTCTGTACCTGTGACTGTTTGTTCTCCTCAGTCACACTAACATGAAGCCTCTGTTTCTCAGAAGCCTTGCACACTGTGGCTTTGTCTCAACCACAGAGCTGTGGGCTTTGTGCGGGGCAGCATTCCTAACACGGTTGTTCGTCTGATGAACGTCGCCTAAACGAGGTGAAAGGGGTACAGAGGGAGGAAGAAGTAGAAAGCACGACCTCCTTCGCCAACAGTTTAAGATACAATGCTTGACTCTGAGCCCACAGCTCATTAGTTTAACTTCAAAATGGCCGTCTTGCTAATGTTGTAATTGAGAACACGTGGAGCAACTTCATTATTTGTACGCAGGGGTGTGCAAACTAGAAGAACCACTGGCTATTATTTGCCTTCTTGGCTCCTCTAAAATAACAGCAGGCTGTGAAAAAACGCATCCAAATGACCTTTTAATGTTTTCAGAGTTTACCACCATCTTTGATATAGAAAAATCAGAAACTACCCTTGTGCTTGGAACTCTGCTGAGATTAATTAAGTAGGCTAATTACCATACCAGGCGTGTGGCAGAGATTGAGAGCTTGAATGTGAAATTTCCACCCCCATTTCACTCTGAATATTAACACTGAAGCCCTGAGGGACTGCCAAAATTTTAGTAACGCAAAGAAAAAGTGGAACTAAAGTGGCAGTCAGAGGAGTGACTTCATATCAGACCTCAGGTTGTGTAAGTCTGTGATAATCCAAGACACAGAGAGAGGCAATGTAGCTCACAGTCTATCTACTCTAGATCACATCAAACAAAGAGCACACAGAGGTAATAATATGTTTAACCTCAACAGTGGGAGCAGCATAATTGAGGAATGGCAGTAAATGGGTTGCATTGTTTTCTTTTGTTTTGTTTTTTTTTACCCCGTACACAAATTCTCCCTGGTGGCATTCTGGAAACAGGGCAAAGAAGCTCAGCTGTCAGTTTATACCTAAATTGATCAGACGTTTGAGAAGATGCTGACGGTTTTACCCAGGCTGAGGAGGAGGCGTGTGTGTATATACAGATAGGATGATCGTACAGCACCTCCGCAGAAATCCACCCATTTCAAAGAAGCAACTGGTAAATCTTCTTCAAAATTGTTCTGTTTTTATATAACCTTGATAACATTTGTTATTCATATTGGTTAGACAGAAAAAAAATATACAGATTAATTATAAAATATCTTTTAAGGCTGTGATAAAATAAGACTGTTGTTCCCTGAAGGGAAACTCACAAACCCACAATGTAATAGAATTAGACCCACCTGTGCCAGCCGCAACAATAAAGGGAGAGTTTGTTTTGTTTTTAAAAAGGTTTATGTGAGTGTTTTTTTTACAGTATGTCTGTAAAGGTTTGACAGTGTGGACATAATTTTTTTTATTTTTTTTTAGTATTTTGAAACAGAATGGTGATGCCCTGTATATATATCAAATGTGTGTGGAAGCAACTGCAGTTAACATCCGTTAGTTTCTCTGCTCTCAATCTATATTTTATTTTTGTTAACAGACACTACAAAAAGTCCGATGTAACAACTTAAATAACGGCCATTCAGACTATGCTTTAACCTGTAGTCACTGTTTTGAACAAATCTGCTGTCGCCTGATGAAATTCCCCGTGACATCTGTTTTAGATTTAGGTTTTACTTGCGTGTTAATTGACTTAAAATGTAAGATCATATATGCTGACCGGTGCCTCGTTATGTTGGGCAGGAAGAGGTGAGGAAAGAAAAAGTGTTTACACTCGCAGGGCTCTTCAGTGAAATTTAGCCAGTTTGTCCACCTATATTTGAAACTAGTAGTTGATTTAATTAATTTTTTTTCAGGGTGGGGCTGCACCATCGGTAGGGAGAATTACACACACTGGCAGATTAGATTAATTAAAAACTTAGTTGGTATAATGCCCAGGCCCAGTGTATAAATAACAGTATAGGGTTGTAGAGTCACAATCATGAAATTTTAGATGACATTTGGCATCTAAAATTTTCATTTCATGCCACTATTTGCTTGGATAAGTGCTATTGGCACCTATGAAGACCACCTTTTTGCTTCAACAAATTGGACTGTCCTTTTTTAATTTGGCTTAAAAGCATAAAGGGGCCACAGCGGGGCTTCAGTTTTAGTCCAAACTCAATCCGTGACATTAATGTCACCAGATGCACATTGAAATGCGGTCAGTCAAATATTAAAAGAGAGACTCATTAAGCTCTTGAAGATAAAGAATACATATTTTTGGATAAAACTCAATGGAAACAGTTCCAATGGTGATGCAAAAATTATAACAATCAAGTAATAATTATGATCAGGTAATCATGTCATGATTTACTGGCACAGTGAGTAAAGTATGTATTGCCATGAGCAGTGAGTGGCTAAATTTATTTTAGCCAAGAAAAAGACAAACCTCAGAAAATCAATATTGGTTCACTGAATGCTGTGTTTAATGTATTTTTACCACTTCATTTTGCTCTCAGATAAGCCACTCTTATGCACAACTGAGTGCAGTATCCATGTATGCTTTGTTCAAAGCCACCAGGCTCCTTTTCACAAAAACAGTCATTTTATCGCATTGAAAGGAATCAATGGTTTGCTTCGACTGTGGTGTTTTAAGTGGTTTCTGTTGATCTGAACCAACTCTGTCAAGCTCCAAAGTCACACAACAAGACAAACATTCTTTGCAATTCACAAAGCATTATGGCAGGAACTTCTTTGTTTAGAGTGTATAATAATCGTTTGTAGACTATTAGTCTATATGTCAAAACATCTTCCACTGGTGTGTGTACACCGCATCGTGCAGTGTCAGTGACTTGTACCTCGTACTTTGCCTTCTGCAGGTTGGGCGACCAGTTCTATAAGGAGGCCATTGAGCAGTGCCGCAGCTACAATGCCCGTCTGTGTGCTGAACGCAGCGTCCGCCTGCCATTCCTGGACTCTCAGACCGGCGTCGCCCAGAACAACTGCTACATCTGGATGGAGCGCCACCACCGCAGCCCTGGTGGGAAAACACACACGCTCGCATGTATACACCCAAACATGCACAGAATGCACTGAAATAACATATTTTTGAACTATTAACCTCCTCTGCCGTATGACATTCCTCTGGGTTTGGCTGTATGTTTATTTTTTTTCTAA
Source organism: Odontesthes bonariensis (assembly GCF_027942865.1). Lineage (NCBI taxonomy): Eukaryota > Metazoa > Chordata > Actinopteri > Atheriniformes > Atherinopsidae > Odontesthes > Odontesthes bonariensis. The sequence goes on from NC_134522.1 coordinate 16,066,393, forward strand.
ATATAGTTATTTTCTGAAGGTTTCTAAACTTAGCATATGCACAGTGAATAGGCTGTCCTGGATACGAATCAATAAAATGGATGTTTCCTTTGTTGTCCTTCATCCTGTTGCAGTATATTTGGTATAACTACAACTTAAATCTAGTTTAGTTAGTGTAGTTTGCTGGAAGGTTAAAATCCCATGCTGGACTAGTGACCAGTATAATTAGACTTATTTCAGCCGTCTCTGATCCGTAGAGCCCAAAGTTGTTCAGTTGTAGAGCTGTTACTGATTGAAATTTTTTAGTTGGAAGTTTAAGAAAATAGGCAAAGGATTACAAGGTTAAACTTTTAAGACTGTTGTTTGAAAATAACTGTCTTTACCTATTAATCAGTAGATTTGTCATTTAGGCTGTAAAATGTGGGGTTTTTGGGGGGGATTTTCTTTATAAATGAAATGACTTTATTTCTTTGGATGCTTGCTTCAAGTAAAAGAACATACTTGGACACATAATTTTGGGCTCTGGAAAATCATGTGAATTTTTTACTATTTTTTTGTTTTAATCATTTTAACACTCAGTAGCATGTTCACTGCTGGAAAAACCTGAGGACATCAGTCAACTTTGCTGCAAAATGCACTGCAGCCACTAAAACACTTCATAATTCACCCACAAGTGACTCATTCTGCTATAACAATGACAAATGCTGTTGTCCAGTAATACTATCCGGGCACTTAATGTTCAGTAAGCCAAAACACAATAGCCACCTTAGGCTTTGGAAATGTATCATCTAAAGTGTGCCTATATCTTCTACTTTGGTACAATTTTCTCTCAAGTCACACTGCAAAAAGAAGAGAGCCACTCCGAGTCACCATATGCCACATACTATTTTATACTACAATGGCATTGTAATTTGGGGGGGGAATGGATAAAATAAGACTAAAGGTCTGTTGTAGCCCGACAACATAATATTGATCCTTGGTGTTCTCTGTAATCTGCTCATCACAGTTTGGGGGAGGTGATTGAATGCATTCTGTGTCAAAGCAATGCAAAGTATCCACTGTTTAGCTCGAACACTGTCCTAAATGTGTTTCACAACAGTGGGCAGAGAGTAAAATAAAATAGATGTAAAAAGAATGTAATAACATTTTCAACTGCTTTATCTAATATATGTTTATAGACATTTTTTTTTTTCCCCTCAGATTCATCAATCTTAATTTTTTTTTTGTTTTTTAGGACTGCTTTTAATTTGGCTGTGGACTTCATTGTAATGTTTGGGAAAACTAAACATAATTATTTTTTTATTTCTGCAAACTTAAGTAAAATCTGACGAAATAGCAGTCTTAAAGGGGAACTCCGGGGCATTTGAAGTGCAATCCCATTGCTAGAGGTTGTCAAATACTGACAGTAGGACACAGACTGGTGCAAATCGGCGCTCCCTGTGCGGCGATTGCGCTGTTTGCGCAGCCTGTCATGCTAGCCAACTACGTGGTGGCTAGGGGCAAGTGCTAACCCTTCCACGTAAAACAACAACTTGCACACTGCAGAAACGTCACACGACTTTATAAACCATCCGACAATAAAGTCACAAGCCTTACCATCAAAACCATATGCATGGTTCTCACATTACTGGCATGGGGACGTTACAAAACAACTTTATAAACAGCATGTCACTTACCGGTTGTCGGTATGCTCGCGCATGTGAAAGCCCAAAAGAGTCAATAGACGATACTCCCAAATACAAAACAATTATCTTCTCTAGAAAAACTGCGTTCAAGTATTTAAAACATTACAACAATACATGCCCAGTAATATTGTTGTAATGTTTTAAATACTTGAACGCAGTTTTTCTAGAGAAGATAATTGTTTTGTATATGGGATTATCGTCCATTGACTCTTTTGGGCTTTCACATGCGCGAGCATACCGACAACCGGTAAGTGACATGCTGTTTATAAAGTTGTTTTGTAACGTCCCCATGCCAGTAATGTGAGAACCAAGCATATGGTTTTGATGGTAAGGCTTGTGACTTTATTGTCGGATGGTTTATAAAGTGGTGTGACGTTTCTGCAGTGTGCAAGTTGTTGTTTTACGTGGAAGGTTTAGCACTTGCCCCTTAGCCACCACGTAGTTGGCTAGCATGACAGGGTGCGCAAACAGCGCAATCGCCGCACAGGGAGCGCCGATTTGCACCAGTCTGTGTCCTACTGTCAGTATTTGACAACCTCTAGCAATGGGATTGCACTTCAAATGCCCCGGAGTTCCCCTTTAAGACTTTGTTGTCATCATAGTTTAAAAGCTCAAACTGTTTTAATGAGATGTATATCATGTTTGTTATAAAGGTGTTGCAGCCGGGCAGATGTACACATACCCCGCCCGCTGCTGGAGGAAGAAGAGAAGGCTGCACCACCCCACAGATCCACGGCTGGGCATCTATGGCCTTCAGCTGGGTATGATCCCCACAGCCTTTTCTCAGTCGCCCACCTGCCTGTTGCTTTCTGCTCCTGTCAGTTTCTCCTGCTGCTAACGGCCTCTAACCCCAAGTCCTCCAGTACCTTCAGCTCATGAGATTACTGGTGATGATCTGGAATGATCTTGCTCGAACCATATCACTCTGTTTCCACACACAAAGGCTCAGAAGATGAAATATGATTGTGTTCACCCCGGCTGGTAAACTCGTTTTGTGAGAAGCAGAACATGTAATTAGATTTGTCACTGCTGGTAGGGGCGAGACAGAGTCCGGCCACGGCAGCTGCTATTTAATAAATGTTATGGAATGGAGTTTGGCCCTCTCTGGTTGCCACTCAACACATTTACCCAGTTGTCTATATTCCCACTTATGTTCTACTGGCTAGCTCCCTCCCTGATTTGTTTTTCATTTTTTCTCTCAGGCACCTTTCATCTCTGCATCTCTCACTTCTGTCTACAAGAGAGTCTGTGTTGTGACCAGGGCTGCTTAGCTCATGTAACTGGTCCATTTTGTACCCTGAGCTTTAATACCCACTGGGATGTGACATTAGCTTAAAGAATGTGCACAACAAAACAGAGAATTCGTCACAGAAACAAAATGTGTCATCTTTAACTTTCCAGTAGTTTCTATAAACAGCCGAGTGAAATTTGTACGTTCTAAGATCGAAGAATTTGTTTTCTTCATTGCATGTTAGAAGGACAAATCTTTGGGAAATTGCTGGAGTGAGAAAGGGAGCCTGGGAAAGCAGAGATGTGGCGATAGCATATGAACCAAGCCTTTGTTTCCTAAACGCATCTCATTGTAGCCTATTGTTTTCCATTGAGCTCACACTGGCTAAGACTCCCCCTCCACCACCCTGCTGTCCCTTCCCTTCTCCAACAACAGAGGATTGTATGTGCTGTCTGCCAGTGCTCAGCAGAGGGGAAACATACCCTGATTTAACCTGGCGTCTCTTCTATGGAGCAAATAGTGCAGCTGGCCAGAGGTGGTCAGCACAGGGCAGCAGCAAGAGTCTGTCTCACTGTCTAACTGATGGTGTGCTAGAGAGACTGGGGCTGCATGCAGAATCAGCTCCCTGCTGCAGGCTGCTGCCGGCTCTATTTTTAGCCCCCCAGCTCCCATGGGTTGAAAGGGAGGGAGGGAAAGGTGGAGGGTGAGGGGGGTGGGTTGTCTCGTCGCGGAGAGTTGAAAGTCAACGTGTGCAGACACAATGGTGAGGGGCTGTCGCCACGTGGTTTGAGAAACATGTATCTTTTCTCCTCACGCCTACCTTCTGTGTCCTCCACTTACTCTGCAGTCTTCTGTTGTTTTAGCTCTTCATGCTCAATATTCAGCAAAAGTCTCTCTAGTGGGCGCAGCTGTAAGATGAAGGGCTCCTAGAAAGCTGGAGTCAGGGGTAGGGGGGAGGCTTTGAAGTGAGTCCCCTTTTGAAAGATCCACAAAGCACCTGGATGATCATGAATCTCTCTGAGGGGAAGAGATTGTGTGAATAAGACGTGTAGATCCGAATGTCACCTTTTGTTTGCTCTTACTCAACCTGCTTGCCTCCTACACTGTTTGCTCAGATCTTCACTGTAGCAGGAAATAGCTGCATATGTTCAGGTTGAAGTCTTAAGTCACTTTAAGGACATTTCACTGGGGGCGGCCGTGGCTCAGTGGTTAGAGTTGGTCATCCAATAACCGGAAGGTTGGCAAGTTCGATTCCCACTCTCGCCACTCAAAACTGATAGCTGGAGGCTCCAAGTTGGCATCTTTCCCTGAGTGTGTGACCATGTGCATGTGTGTGTCAACAGGTGCCAACCTGGATGGGCGGAGGACAAATTGTATGCATTACCAATAAATCTGATCTTAATCTTAATCTGCGATAGATTGCTGTGGACAAAGTCTGTTGAATGTATGACTTTGTGTGCATAGTAGTGCGATATCTGATATTTTTTTTTAACTATTGTGAAGATTGTTATGTTGACACATTCTGTTGCAAAAAGCATTTAGGACAAACCAGGCACTATAACAAAGAAATGCTCCAGGAAGTTGCATCAAGTTGGTTTAATTTAAACATGATAGAAATATGATGATAGAAAGTTGCTCCTGCTGTTTATAGCACTTCTGGTTTTTGTCACAATTCCACAGTTCCAGAACGTAGACATTTGGTGACGTGCCACGTTGGTACAAAGACCAAGCTTGTGTTGCGATGATTCATCGCTGGTTACGGTGGTTTTTGACTTTCCTCAGATGGTGGCCTCATGTCCAAGGATGCTTTGCCCACCCAGAGCACTACTTTGGAGGCTCTACTACGAGGAGAAGGTTTAGACAAGAGGAACAACTCCAAGAACGATGAGGAGAGCCTGCTGGAGATTCAAGTGGGTTTAGTCAAACACTGAGTGAGCATTGGTGCAGTTAGAGCATCAGATAAATGTTTTAAATGCAAATTCTTCTGCTCTGTCACTCGCACAGGGCCACGGCACTCAAAGTGTTGTGCCCTAACTGGTTGCCATGGCAACCTGCCAAGTTTTCCTGCTAACCTGCAGATCTTGTTTTCTGACACATTTTGAGACTGCCTCAGCAATGGCCATGATATTTATGATGATGATGATAAGTAATGTTTTAGAAATGTGGAAAAAATATGACACTTCAGTGTCGTATAAGTTGTTCAGTCAGTCAGATAATCTTATTACTTCATCACACATTCCACCAAACACATGTGGAAACAGGCATACTTGCGTGAAGGACACACAAGAATCTGTTAGCTTGTCAGAGACAAAACGGCTCCAATGCTTTTTTTTCTTACCAAGCTGGACTTGAATCAGAACTTGAAAGTGTCTTTCCTCTCTGTGTCTGTCTCAGCGGGTTCTGGAGGCAGATGCAGCAGAAGATGCTTTTAATGATGATGACGATTATGAGGTGGACACTCCTAAGAGGAGACATCGGGGCAAGGGAAGAGTAAGTGACTGGAGTAACAGCTGTAGTTGCAGTTTTACTCTGTGATCATATTTAACCTGATAAAGCTTGGATGTGTATGTTAAATCAGGGATTTCACTGCAGGTAGTTAAAAGGCTGTCTTTGTGTGTGTGTGTGTGTGTGTGTGTGTGTTTTTTCCCTTAGGGTCGGGGTTCAGGCCGCAGGAGGGCAGATCTGGACAATGATAAGCCATATGTCTGTGACAGTAAGTAGAGACGAATTCTTAAATGTGAGGTTCTATTTTACTGTTTTATACGTTCACATGAGATGATCTGCAAATGAAGATCCATTCTTTCATTTGTTTGTGTTTTTTTGTGCACACAGTGATATATTGTGTGCTGTTATCCACAAATTGAATTGTAAAAAAAAAGTTTACTGGTCAGGTAACTGCTGTTTGCCAGATCCATAACACACCAAACTTGGAATTCTTGATATACATTTTCATACCAAGGAAAATATCCAAGAACATTTGGCACTGTGGAGGGAAAATGACTATTAAAACTAAGTGGATGGACGGACAACCCTATTTTCTTCTAATGTTTATCCATCCATCCATCCATCTGTTTTCTATACCCACTTAATCCAATTCAGGGTCACGGGGGGCTGGAGCCTATCCCAGCTGTCATTGGGCAAGAGGTGGGGTACACCCTGGACAGGTCAGCAGTCCAACACAGGGCCATACAGAGACAAACTAGACAAACAACCATGCATGCTTACACTCATTTTTAGGGTCAATATAGAGACAAATTAACCTAACATGCATGTATTTGGATGGTGAGAGGAAGCCGGAGACAACCACACATACACGGGGAGAACATGCACACTCCACACAGAAAGGCCCACAGCCAGGATTTGAACCAGGAACCCTCTTGCTGTGAGGCGAACTGTACAGGCCAATGTTAAACAGCTAGCAATGATTTTACCAGATGAAGCCAATTGTTTTCATTTATTTATTATGTTCTATATGATCTGTTCTTTCTAGTTGGGAAAAATTCTACAAGGAGATCTAAAGAAGATCAAAACATCATGATTTTCTTCTTAAAATAGCGTCAAAACTTCTGCCATCAAAAAGCCCTGTAACTCAGTCACTGCTTTAGTTATCTGATATGCAACCACAGGGTGAAACCAGGTGAACTAGTGTCACTGTCACCTTAGGTTTTCCTGTACATGCAAGTTTCATGTGGAAAGGAATATTTTAGATGTTGTGACTCTACTTGAGCAGCACGTTCACATGTTTTCTCTGTCTGTCATTTTCTTTTTGTTTCAGACAGATACAAACAAAAGCAGAACTCAAAATCTTCAACCTCAGGTACTTCGATTTGTTGACTTTGTTTTATTTAGATATTTGTATTGTTGAGAGTGCTGTAAAGATTGAATTAGCCCTTTTATTATCTTATTTTTCTCAAGTGTAAAAGTGTCGTTGTTGGAAAATTTGAGCCACGATTATCAGGTCTGTTCGACTCTGTATTTGAAGCCGATCTATTGCTCATTTCTTAATTTTCCACCAAATTGGAAAGATAAATCTCCACTGGGGCCATTTCTGCACACTTGATTATATTATCTTTCCGTCTTCTTCCTGTTCTGTGGTCTGCACTGTGTAGTTTCACTCTTAATAATTCCATATCTTAGATTATGTTCAGATAATGAAGTACAGCAGCAGGAGTGGGACTGAACACCTTCGCTCTCTGTTTGTTGCAGTTTGTGCGAAGCGCTACAGGAACCGCACAGGACTAAGCTACCACTACACCCATTCCCACCTGGCGGAGGAGAACAGAGCTGGGGAGAGAAGCACGGTGGCGTCCCGCTCCCCCAATGCACCACAGACTGACAGACACAAACGTAAGACGGCTGACATCTACAGCCCTTGTAGTGTGTTATAGCGTTCAGTTGAAAGGATTTTGTCTTTTAAAATAGAATTATTTTTTTAAAAAGAGAGAATGGAGAAAGCCTTGTGTGGTTGTGATACAATTGTTTTCTATTTAAATAACCAATGTGAGAGCAAACCACCTTCTTGAGGAAGTCACCTGACTGCAAGATTCCAAATATTGTTCTTGTACCTGCTGTGAAAACATTGACATTTACACGACTCAATCATCCATCTCTGAAATCATGACTCCTCTTTCTTTTTTTTCCTTTTAAGGTCCAAAGGGTCCAGGTGGGGCCAGCATTCCCAACAACTACTGTCATAAATGCCAGGGCTCAAACAAGAAAACGGGTAAATCTGGGTCTCCCTGCTCAGCCTGCCAATGCACAAGTGAGTTCCAGTTTTGATGCGCAGGACATGTTTTTCTCTGTCCCACCGTCAGAATACATAGATGCATACTGAAATGTGCAGCCTCTATTCTAAGAGTAGCACTATGATTTAACTGTGTTAACCAGCCGATCGTGGAGAGGAGAAGGAAGACGGGATGTTTACTGGAGCTGAGGAGCTCTTCGGCACCACCTCAGAAAGCGACACTTCCACCTTTCATGGCTTCGAGGATGACGAGCTGGAAGAGCCAGCAACAAACAGCAACGGAATATCTAACCGTCACAGATAGAGTGAATCTGTTAGATTCAAACTGACAATTTTTCTTTTATATATGGATTAACCTCCTGGCAAAAATCTGCTGCTTCTTTTTTCAATGTTTTTCGTTTGCAGAAAGCACAAAGTCATAATTTCAGGACATAAATGCAAGTGGTATTTTATCTACTGAACATTGTTGAATAATTTATGAACACCTTTTTTATATAAGTATACAGTATATATGAACTTTTAAGGCAACGGACGACTGTTGGTGTTTTCTGACAAGTGACTGTGCAAAACAGAAGATGTGTTTTTAAATTTTTATTTAATTTCCCCCCCTTGGTGAAGCAGACAGAGCAACAAGGTTTTGAACAAAAAAACACTGGAGAAATTGGAACATTGAAAAACGGTTCTTTTTTTTCTTTTTTTTTTTTTAAAGGCATGAATGGTGAGTTTGGTAGATGATTGCATACCATACTTACATTTGAAGGACTACTGGATATTTTTGAATCTGTAGTCGGTGTGACTTTGAAGATCTTGTCCTCTACTCTCACTCTGGATTAAATGTGTGAAAATGAAGGAAACAGTGAAAGCCACAGGCCACCGCAAAAGTTTGGATGAAGAAGCCTTTATGGTCTTTACATAAAAGGGGACATGTTGAATAAAAGGTAAGCAACAGAATGGTTTGTTCGGATAAGCTACAACCCCCTTTCCGACCTGAGTTAAAACCCCGTATTTAATTGGAAATGACACACAAACAGCTAAATCAAATGTTGAAACTGAATCAAATGGTTCCGTTTCTTTGAAAAACGGACACACTTCTTTTGCTTTGACATCTACAGCACTGTTGCAAAAGTAAGGAGAGGGAGATATTTACCACTTTGTATTATTTCATCCTTTAACAACACTGAGCAGGTGTTGATTCTTCAGATCTAACCAGTCATCAGTCCATCCCAATGAGTGGTTTTAACTGTGTACACCAACAGTGATTTCCACTACAAAATCCTTTTTTTTTTTTTTGTTTTGTTTTTTTGTTTATGCAGTGCCGCTTGATGTTCTGTGCCACTTCATCTCGTATAAGTTTTCAGCTTTATCCATTGCAGACAGAATTTAGTCCTTATTCCCTCAATCTTAAATTGTTGAAGCATCGGCCTGCACGTCGGGCTACCTCACCCCAGCCTCGCGTTGTTGTTTTTTGGAAATGGTTTGAGTGAATTGGTTGGAAGAGTTGGAATGCCCTGCAAATCATTGCATTCTGTTTTTATTCACAATTCAACCATTGTTCTTTTTGTGAGTAGTGCAACAAAACAGATTACAGGACTGGAACAGTTGGTTACAAATTTAGCTACAACCACATTTAGCATTAGAAATGATACCGAGTTTCTTTTTTTTTTGCGTGTCTGTGGGGTAGCGAACAAAAGTTTTTGGCCAGTTTGCACTGTGAACCATGATCTTGATACAGACTGAAATATGTCAACAATTCTTAGATTGATTGCCTGGAAATGTGACACAGCTATTCACGGTCTTCAAAGGATGAATCTTACTGACTGTGGCGGTGCCCTGACTTTTCCTCTGGAGCGCTGATCATCAGCTGCTGGCCCACAGAATATTACTGAATTCACAAAGTGCGAGAAGAAAGAGAAAAATCCAGGTTAAAAAAAAAATGTGGCTTTTTTTTTTCTTATTGAGTGAGAATACAAACAGCCTGAAGGAAGGCACTTGTTGCTCCGTTGTTCCAGCGTTTCTTGAGTCTTTGGAAGAAGCATGTTTTAAGATTGTATTCTTTTACAGCAGCAGTCCGTTCTTCATTAAAGCTGCAGTCTTTCATGTCATCTTTACATTTAAAGCTCTTTGACAACAAAAGTTTTGCCAAAGAAAGATTTATTTTTCCTACAATTTTTTTTCATAGAAACGTTTTCCAACAATCAAAATACTGGATAATAGTCAATTTCCTTATTTTACAAATCTGTCAATTTACTCTCAATCTGTATTTATGTATTTATATGTGTGTGTTTTTATTATTTAAATTATATTTCAAAGTCTGGCCCCTGCAGTGTATGAGTCCTGGCAAAAACGATGGAATCGCCCCACTTTGTTCACTCAGTTTCTTTTTTTTTTTTTTTTTTGTCTCTTTGTTAAACGGAACACAGATATGACGCAAACCATTTGTTTTTAATAGAATTGTTGTAATGTTTAAGTTTTCTTTGAGATGAAGTGGAGGAAGAGACGATGGAATCGCAGACCAAAACAACAAGTCGGCACTTTGTCGTACTTCCTGTGGTTTTTATGGCAACTCGAATACTTTAAGGCCTGGATTTCACTTTTGAAGAACAGTATTCTTCATCAGTCAGGTTCCAGCTTCCTTCCACAGCAGCTAATGTATCAGTTTTGCAGGACAGAGCCTCGTCAGGGGCCATTTTCTTTTTCCCAATTTCCACCCTAAATCTTCAGTCAGATTGAGTTTGTGATGCATCACTAAATGTTTTTTATCCAGTTCATGACTATTTCTCTTTAGTCCACTGTAACCTCTCCTGTCTCTGCCCATTTCTTTTTGTACATTTTTCTATTTTTGTACCATACAGAGTTTTCTGCCCCGACTCTTTGATATCTTCCTTGGTTCACCCGTACACTAAGTTTCTCATCATGCTCCAGATTTTTTTCGGCACAGCTGACTGGGAACAACCCACATTTTTGCCACACTCTGAGTTGAATCATCTTTTGGAAGGAGTTTTCTAATCATTTCTATACTGACAGCTCTCATGTTTTATGCCACTATAGTTAGGAGGTGCTTAGCTCCTGAATCTCTTAAAGAACTCTTTCTAACTGCGTCTTTCGACTTATGCCCTTTTTTTTTTTCTTTTAAAAGCGCCAATTTTTTCTTCCACTTTATCTCGGACAAAAAAAAGGCAAACAATGTTTTATAAAACCCCGTTGAGCCATTAAATAAGTGTTTTGTGTGGTATCTGTTTTTTCTTTTTTACAAGATAAAAAAGAAAAAAAAAAGTTGAATAAACATCCTCTGAGTGTGCTGACGCATCATTATCACCAGGGTTGTATGTTTAGAAAAGTTCTGGCCCTTTAAAGAAAAGGCGATGTTGACATGACCCCTGATCTGGAGCTACCAAGAGGTTCACAGTTGTTACTTGAGTGAAATATCACAACTACTCCGTGCTAGCTCTCAAATGTTGACATGCTAAATATCAGCAGGTTAGCAGTGTCATTGTGAGCGTGGTGCCGTTACGTTAGAGACATGTCGTTCAAAGCATTGCCAAGTACCACAGGGCAGCTTGGATGACTGCAGAGATTTACCCCTGTTCAGAAATACTGTGTTATGTGTAGGTCTAACCATTCTTTTCTGTGTTATATAGGAGCGTTCAGCACATTGGCATGTGGCCCAGGCCTGGGGAGGGTGACCAGTGAAGAAGAGGATTTAAACCTCAAAAAACTAATGAGCCTTCATGTCCCTCCTGATTTGGGCCTAAAATAACCAAGTAAAACGGACGAATAGGCATCCATCACTTCCACAGGCCATGTGGCTTATTTGAAGCAACTGCTCCCTTGACAATATGTATCGACCCCTTGTGAACATTTGAAATGTGAGCATCCGGCTTTGTTTCATCCTTTCTGCACTCTGCTGGAGCTCCTCTCTGAACTATGGGAACACTAAAGGCCAGGCCCTTGGACTGTTTGCGCCCAACGGGCGCATTTGGGGGCCCCTGCGGCTCTGCCTGCCCACTCTTGCTCTGTGACTGTGTGTCTGCTGTGTGATCCGATGTGACACTAAGACGTCATTATCCTCATCACTGTGCCAGCCTGCCGCTCTACACTGGAAACCAGCTTTGACAGCCATGACCCCCTACAACCCGATTGGACCAGTGACTCCCTGACCCGCAGCCATAGAGATGGTGCTCGAACCCACCACTTTTACATGCAGACCTCCGGACTACCTAACCCCCCCCCCCCCCCCCCTCCACTGACATGAACACAAAGTTTTCTGCTTCCGTCTCATCTGTTTTTCATACATTCTTATCTCAAATGGATTGCAGTGATTCAGCTCACTTTTTCTTCTCTTTTTTTTTAAATCTTTTCTGTTCTGTTGTAAAATATTTCTTTGTTTTGAGCTTTTGAAAGTTTGATTTATTTGGACTTCTTGGATTTGTTCAGACTCCATTGATACCTCTGTCCTGATCAGGTGCACAATAGCCACAGCTACTCAGGCATCTTATCATTTCCTCTGCTGTTGATTGTTCAGCTACTAAGCCCTGATTTATGTGATTGTATTCAGTCGATGAGGAAGGACAATGGCACACACACACACGTATGAAGCCCATTATAATAATCAACCCCCAGGAGGGATTTGAGGATACTGTAGACCCATGCTATCCAAAAAATCTGCAATAACCAGCTTCAACCTTGTCTGTTCTCTGCTTTTTTCTTTTCTTTTTTTTCTCATTTCTTTCTTCTTTTTTAACCAAGTATTACGCTTGCCTTGCAAAACCTCTCCGTTTAAGTCCGTCTAAGGTCCACAGCCTGAGTAGATTCTTTTATCTCTGATGCATTTGGAACGGAATATTATTGCCGGACAGACAAAACTCTGCTCAATCCACATATTTAATGAGCGGTGAAAACTGTAAATCCAAGTTGTTTGTGACATTTTCTCCTGAGTGCTTTCAAGGGCCTAATTGCTTTATGACATTTAGAGGGTGCTTCAAGTACTGTATCAAAAAAAGCCGTTTAGGTCCATAGGTCGCACATACTGTGTAAGAGGTGTGTGTTCATCTGTGTGATTATCCAGTACAGCAGCTTCGTTATTAAGCTAACCATGAATCCTATGTGTCTGTTATGACTCGTTTGTGTATTCAAACCATCTCTCCTCACTTCCCTCAGGGACCCTCCACACAGCAGTTTATCTCAACCGGACAAAGAATGCATCTGAATCTTGTCCGTTATCTTGTCGTCTTCCCTTGTATCAGTTATGTGGTGTTTCCATAGTAAAAAAAAAAAAAAAGAAAGAAGATTCATTGTGTCTCTTATCCACCAAAGTCACGCCAGGCAGTGAAAGCATGTGTCATAACCTGCTAAATGTTTCTCTGTCAAATACAAGCAAGCCTCGTGCAGTGCAGCTTCCAACGAAAGGAGAAGCGGTGAGGTCTGCTTAATATAACGTGTCACCGATCGTTGATGAGCACGTATACCTCATCAAATACGCAGCAATAGGCCCTGGTACTCTCCGGTCAAGCCTACTACGGGGGTGGAGAGGGAGGATCGGGGTGGGAACGGAGCCAAGAGGAGATGAAATGGACGCCGTCGGGCGTTTGTTTTTCTTTTTCATCTTCTGCTGTAAATACAAGTCAAAATGGAGAGAATGAAGAAGTCTTTGTTTGTTAAACTATTTTTATTGTTCTGAAAAAAATAAAGAAGGAAAAATGTTTTTTTTTCTTCTTTTTTTCCCCCCCACATTGAGTGAGGGTGTGGGTTGTTTTAAGAATACAGCTGATAAGCAGAAGTGTCCCAGACTGAATCGATAAGTTGGAGTGACTCTCAGACACAAAGCTGATGGAGAGGAAAAGCACTGCTTGAGTGTGTGAGAGCAGTGGAGGTTCTTCTCTCTCTCTCTCTCTCTCTCTCTCTCTCTCTCTCTCTCTCTCTCTTTCTCTCTTTCTCTCTCTCTCTCTCTCTCTCTATATTACACACAATGACAAAGGAAAAACAAGATGATTAAAAAAAGATGCTGATCAGGAGATGCTGCTTTAAAAAAAAGACGCAGGCAGCAGAGGGATATTTTCTGCTGGCAATGTAGAAGGAAGAGGTTTAGGAAACTCGATAAAGTGTGAAAGGAAGTCTCACAGCATTGCAGGGGCAGTGTTCACACAGATCCTATGAAATGTGTCAGACAGATGAAAGCAATAAAGCTACTGCAGAAGGTAGATCGCCAGATTGAGCACATCTGTTTCATTAATTATTCAGACTCATAAAGGCCAGCATTACAATTTCACCATGAGATTTGCTGTGAAGTGGTTGTGTTTAAGTAAGATCAAATTTTAGTGCCCAGACACTGTTTTGTTGATCTACTTATTTACTATACCTAATAAAGTGCCTCATAGCACTTCATCCCAAATGTTCAATGGTAGATCTCATGTGGAGTTGGGGGCAGAAGCAGAGCAACGAGGATGGGAAGTTAGAATCTGTCCAGTGGAAGTAGGATGTAGAGGATTTGTTGCAAAGTCTGTCTCATTGTTGAGGGAGCTGGGTGTAAGTGGACAGAATTTGAGGAAAATAGTGAAGGAAGTGTCAGATGAGGCCGTAAAGTCCAGTCATTGGATTTGGATTAGAAGAAGCAATAGTAGCTGGGGGCCCAGCAGGGGGAGCACACAAGGTAAACAGACTGTTGGAAGAAGCAAGGAAGAAATCCAGGATTTATTTAAGTGGAGGGTGTGGCCCATTTGAGCCTTTTGAAACCAGGCGGCCATTTTAGGTGAGTTGGCCTGTGACCTTGTTTTTGCTGGCATTTTTAGTGATTGTAGGACTGTTTAGGTGAGTTTGTCTGCTGAATCTGCTACTGTGTCTTGTCATGCCTCCACCTCTGGCACCCTCTATACTTTCATTACCCCCTACCCAAACCAGGGTTTGAATCCCATTCCTACTTACCTTTACCTCTTCTATTTCTACCCCCTACCCGAATCAGGGTTTGTATCCCCACCCCGCTATTACTGGTGTGCAGTTGGTGAGAGGCTGGGGTAGCTTGTGGTTGTGAAAAAAAGATGGTTGTTGTGGCGTGAGGAGCAGTGATAGCTGGCATTAGGGGGGTGACTCTGGGACGCCAGCGATCACTGTCTAGCCTCCTGGAGGTGTCGTGGGCCCAACTAGACGAAACACTGATGAAAGGAGGTTCCCACCTCATGACCCCAATGACATGTTGGTCAGTGAGTGTGTCCACGTTAATTCACATTTGTCACTTTTAAAAAGAATACAGGGAAAACATAAAAGTGCATTGGCTATTCCACAGCCTGTCAGCCACAACTTGCGCTCAAACTCCTGCAAAAACTCCAGTTCGACTTTATTTTTCTCCTTGGTCTGCTGGTTGATCATAAGGTCGGGCCTGTCGGGTCCCAGCTCCTTAATCCGTATTTTCTCATCCATTGTCTTTCTAGCAAATGGGTAAAGGAATAAGGACCTCACCGAATTCGCTGCACCTCGCTCGTGAAGTTTGTCATCTTTCTGCTGATTTACCGTGCTGCACAAACCTTTTTTAACCTGAAATCTGCTGCTGGGGCGATATTTTCAGCGCCCCAAGACCACAAAATCCTGCGGCACTGATTGGCAAATATTTATTCATTTGCCCTGGCAACAGTACATGATTGGCTGTTTGGCTGCACTGCTGAGGTGCTCTAACCAGCGCCCCATGACAGAAACGAGACAAGACTGTCTGTTGAAATTCACTGGTGAATGAATGTCAGTAGGTGAGAAATGTAGTGTATATAATTTATATTGCATATAGGCACACACTAATGTGTAAACCAACATTTTTAATTTGTAAAAATATATTTTACATTTCCTGCACCCCTAGTTTCGATGTCTACGTCCACATCCCAACGTTTCCATGTTTGATTGTAATGTGGAGTGTGGTCAGAGTGAGCAGCCACATCCAAGAAATATTCAGTCAGATGTGAGTTGTTGCAGATCAGCAGGAACAGCTGAGAACGGGATGAGAGGAAGAAGCTCTCAGCACCATCCCCTCATTAAACTACTTTCAGTAAATTTCCAAACTGATCTGCATCGAATGTGAAGTTTAGTTTCAGTCCTGTTCTCAGCTGTTCCTGCTGATCTACAGAGGGACTGAGTTCAAGGCTTTTCCAGGTTCCACTCAATTTTTCTCTGTCTTCAATTTTTGAGACCTACAAGTCAGAGACTTATTGGGATACAAAGCATGAGACAGAACAGTCCCAACCCAATACAAATCAGCGGAACAAACCAAAGACAGTTGATGAGCAAAGCTGCTTCACATGAAACATGTTGGAAGACTAAAAGATAGTGTCTGTAGTCATCAGTCTCAGGTAAAAAGTGCCAAGAAAGCAGCACAAACAAGCGGAGTCGTAACTCAGAGGGTCAATAAACTGCTTTGGGACTCAGAGATCTTATTTTCAAGTCCTGTGAGTTCTGCTTAAAGAGATTGAGAGAAGGGGACTGGGGCCAACTCCCGTGGATGCTGATAGCTTTTAGAAAAGAAAGGGCAGGTTGTTCAGCTCAGAGTAGGCTGGAATTTTTGAAGCCAAAATGAAAAGAGAAACTTTAGGATTCAAACTTTCAGTGTGTAGCTGAACAGCTCAGGGTGTTGGGTCAAAGCTTTGAGCCTCCGAGAACGTGGAAACTATGATCAGACGACTTTTAAAGTTCAACAAAGTTGCTCAGAAAGAGTTGCTCAGGATGATGGGATGTTCCCTGGGGTTGGAATCATTATGGGTTCAATACCCTCAAATGCTCTGTGGACTTCCAGGTTTTATTCTTTAAGGAATCTAATCATCATTTCTTTCAGGGCTATAGACCAACAATCAAAGTAAGGTTTGTGTGAAAGTGTTAAAGGGCAGATAGGTCATCCTGATAAAACAGTGAGGTGGTATTTGGGAGAGTGGGGGATCGAAGCGCACTGCTGCAAAGGCTGTAAAGGGTGCATAGCATAGAAGGGCACATAGCATAGAATAGAATAGCATAGCATAGAAAAAGAGCATAGCATAAAATAGCAGCATAGTGTAGAATAGAAGGGCTGATAGCATTGAGAGAGGAGTAGAAGAGCAGAGCAGAGCATAGGGTAGATAGCATAGCATAGAATAGAAGGGCAGATAGCATAGCGAAGAGCAGAGTAGAGTAGAGCAAAGCATAGAGAGAGGAGAAAGAAAGGGGGCCGAGCGGCCCCTGAGATTCCCACAGGTAAAAGTAGGGGGTTATGGAGCAGAAAACCCCTTGGTTATAAATTCCCTCAAATAACCCATTGCATGGGTTACCTGCCCTGCTATGCTATGCTAATGCTAGACATTTTTTTTAATCTGACAGTTCAGTTCATGGACAACATCTAAGCAGTATTTATTTACAAGTCACTCGTAAATAAAACAAGTCTACACTGTTATCAGATCAAATAGCTTTAATAGCATTTTATTTTGAAAGGTACCACCGGAAGTGTCCGTCATTTGTAACAACTCTAGCTTTACCTTTTCTGTTGATACCATTTGTGGCCACTAGAGGGCAGAGACGCTCTGCTCACAGTATAAAGACTGAATCTGGACTGGACTGCAGCTGGTTGCCTTCATCATATTAACAAAATGATTTTGTAACAGATTTCACTCCATTTCAGACACAACGGGACAGCAATACTTTCAGTAAAACATTCAAACTGACAAAGTACAACAATCTTTACGAGATGCTTCATCCTTAAAGGTTTTTACCAGTTTCTGTACAGGTTTGAAACTGGTCCTACTTTGCATCTTTTCATTTTATTCATAAGCTCGGTTCTCTCTCTGACAGAAAGCCCATACTCTGATCTATCTATCTATCTATCTATCTATCTATCTATCTATCTATCTATCTATCTTCACTGAGTTATGATAAGAAATGCAAGCTGTGGTAAAACTCCAGCATTCATAATCTAAATATGACAGTGTTGTTAAAATATTAATATGACGGCTCTCTTCCATCATAAAGCCTCATTTGATAAAGATTTCCCTCTACTGACTTTCAGGGTGTAGTTACAGCTTATGGCCACCAGAGGGAAGTATAGAGAGATGCAAAGAGGTTGTCAAGGTTGTCAGATAGCCTACGCAATTAGATATCACTTCCGGTAAGGACATGAAAAATAAATAAGCCTCCCAAATAATTGTAAGCGCTTTTTTTTATCCTATGGTCCCAACCGGGGGTACGCGTATCCCTAGTGGTACGCGGAGGTACTGCAGGGGGTATGCGGCACACAGGGAGTTTTTTTTTTTTTTTTTTTTTTTTTTAACAAAGGAAGATTATTTTGATTTAGTATTTATGCTATTTTGGTTAATTATTTATATTTCAAGAAAATGTTTTTTATTCTTATGTTGAATTCAACTGAGGTTAAAAAAAAAGAACGAGAAAGCCTGAGAATTTTATGTTCAAGTTAAGGATATTAAAGGTGGGGTAGGGGATCTTTTTCTGGAACATTTTTTTACATATTGCTTGAAATACTCTTCACACCCCCATTGCAACCAATTAATTAAAAGTTTTGACACAAATATGAAAAGTTTTAGTGGCCTCTAGAACGTACAATCTAGGAAAAACACTATCCAATCATACTGAACGGACTGTTAACAATGATTGGATTCTGATGCGTCTATCAAACTGCAATCTGCTCCTCCCTCCTTCGGGGGGAAAGTGAAGAAAAGGGTTGGGACTTTTTACCTGTGTATTTTCAAAATGCAGCTTCGCTGGACTCAAAATCCAGGATCTCCTACACTACCTTTAATAAAATGATTTTCATGTAATAACTACTGTGTTGCTCTACTTTTGGAGAATCATCACACGCGTTGTATGTGTGAGGGGGTACTCGTGGTGTGACAAGAAGGCTCAGGGGGTACTCAGGCCAAAAAAGGTTGGGAAACACTGCTATAACAGACCGAGCCGGAAACGTACACAGCGTAACTTGTAGTGATGCACGTGTACTGTTAATTACGGTGTTTAAAAATATTAACGTTTTTGCTTTCCTTGTTTGAAATGTTTAGGTTTAATAGTTTGTCTGCACTTTGGAAACTTCATTATTCTGCTGTGACACTCAGGAATGTGAGTGAAGGATATGGTGAAGAGGAGTTGCCAATGAGCTTGTGTCTTGGATCTTAATTGTGTTTAAGTCCATAAAGTCTTGCAGATTGTTAGTTTTCTGTGACTTGTGTTTTCAATAAGCTAAAAGAAGCTATGTTAGCTTACCATATATGTTGTAGTTTAGAAAGGGATTCATTTCATTATGTGAAATGGTTTTCTATTGTTGTATTTAATTTATAAGTAAGTGATAGATTTATGTTTAGGCAGCATTTAATCATCATTTCTTTCACGGTTGGAGAACAATGAAAGTACGGTTTGTGTGAGAAAGTTAAAGTGATGGGCAGATAGCTCAGACTGATAAAACATTGAGGTGGTGTTAGAGTGGGGGATCGAAGGTGAACGATTTTAACTTTGGAGGCTCCAAGATATTCTTCCACTCTGCCGTTTTGTCCGTCCAGAAGCTTTTATCTCTTCATTTGAGTTGTTGGTTTCAAAATTTGAAGACACACTTGAGTGGAACAAGAAAAGGATTGAACTCAGTCCATCTGCCTTCCCAAGCTGATCTCTAACAGGCGGAGATATTCTTCCTGGCAGGAGTTTGGTCTTTCTTGAACCTCGTCTCTATTTTTGGGAGTTTTGGCCTTCAAAATGGAACCTGGTAAAGACTTGAATTCAGTCTCTGAGACTTCCCAAACTGATATTTAACTGTTCAGCTCTGTATATGATTGTGGGGACAGCTGCAGACATGTTCACAAGTCATTTTTTCCAAGTCAACTCTCAAGTCTTTGAGGACCAATAGCAAGTCAAGTCTCAAATGACTGAAGAAATTGTAACTTACATTACATTTTAAATAAAGACTTGGACAGCTAAACGTGGATGAGAACTAGTCAACCTGGAATTTCATCAGGTGTCCCTGAAATTGTAAAAGTAGGCTATTTTAAAACAGCAATTGGATTAATGTTAAGCCACATCCACGTAGACTTGGTTTAACAATTAATTTGGTAACTCTTAACCTCAGCTAGTTAACCAAAGTCCTTTGCAAATAGTGAACAAAGAAGCCATGATCTGCATATAGTTTACACTCTTTACTTTGATTAGTTTGCAAGCTGTACCAGTCAATCCATGCCAAGTTTCTAATACAAAGAGACTGACCTGTCCTTGCGTTTTCAGGTGCCTGATGAAGTTGGACGGAGGTGAGGTGGCATCCTTTATCCTGATACCACACACTTTGCAAGCGGCTTGTTTGCTGTCTGTGTGAGGTCAGTTTAAAGATTCTAATGTTGCCAGGCAACACCACTCTGGGAGTTTCAGCCAGGGAAATATTCTAAATCTTCTCAACCCAAAAAAGAAAACAAAGGGAGGCTCTCAGGTTCGTTAAAATAAGGCAGAGACGCAGTTTAGAATACAAAATATAATTTTATTGGTCCCAATTTACTTTAAAAAAAAAAAGAAAAGGCTAAAAACCTCCCTCACTCTGGGACGATCAAAGGGACAAACCAATCAGGGCTGAGACTTACGATGATGGACCGTCCAAAGAAAGGGGACCCAAGGAGCACCATACGTGAAACAAGTAAAAGTGACGCAATTCAAACGACGTGCAAAACACCGCAGACTCAGCACCAGAATGGGGGAGATGAGAGCAGCAGGTTAAAAATAGAAAACTAAACCAAAACTATTACAGAACGAAAAAGAAAACGCATAATTAAATTTAAGCAAAAAAAAAACCTATAATATAAAACACTGATAAATGGCTTAACTAAAGCTCTACAGAATCACAAATGAGGAGAATAACAAGTTGACAAAACACGGATGATTAACAAAGGATCCAAACAAATGAGTACCGCCCGTCTCTCGATACACAGTTAAAATGAGGCTTGACCCAGTTTGGAGACCCACAGCGAAGCCCGCGAAACGTGGCTGGGGCAAAACAAAGCAAACCCACAAAAACAAGGCCCAAACAAAGCAAACAAAGTCAAAGACTCAGTCAGCAGCAGTGGTCTCTTGCAAGCACACAGGTTGCTACACGTGCAGCGCCTTATCAGAGGACACGTGAACACCTACCAGCAGCGGACATTGAGTGCATGAGGAGGTGCAGAGCATCATGCAGCAACACCAATAGTAGCGATGATGACTAAAGTGACCCGTTCAACGGGTAAATTAATAAGTAACAAGTCAGTTGTCACTATTTTTTTTTCTTGTCAACTCACATTACCAACACCGCATTTAAGTAAGAGATTGCAAGATAAAGATTTTCCCTTTAGCCACATTTGCCACATACTAGTAGGTAATCAGTTTACCTTCAAATACCTTTGAACATGGAGAGATATCTGCTTCACCATTAATTAAGACAGGGACTAGATACAAGTTGAAAACATGTATCTGCAATTAGTATTTATATACAGTTCTTGACTTTATATTAGCATTGATTTCCCATTACAAATAGTTCACTGATTCTTGAGAGTCGGGACAAAACATGTCCCACATAGACAAGTCTTATTTATATCAAACATAAAGAAATGATTGACATACTCACAAAGTTAGATCTAAAGGAATTATGAATACTGATGTTATGTTTTAGCATAGATAATTACTTTTTTGGGGGATATTTGTTTAAATGTATGACCAATGCTTAGACGGCCCATGTTATTTCTCTTGTCCTCAGCAAGAGGTCCCAATATTTACCAGACCCAAAAAAACTTTAAAAACCTCCACAATTGTGAAAACATTTATAGATAAGGGTTATAGATGTATGAAACAATGCATTCCATGAACTTCTAAAAATATTTTCCATAGAAATCTGCCTATCAAAGTTGTGTCCTCTGTTTCCGTCAACTCCGTCAGAGTTTTTCATAAACCTCATTAAATCAGGTGATAGCATGGTCAGCCAGATCCCTGAGGACCCCTTCTCATTCTCCTGGCTGTGGTGAATGCATTAATACCACACATGGTCTGGTATGTTTGACGTTTTTGGATATTTTAGATGAACAATGTCAATTTTCCTATGATCACAGCTGGAGCATGTCAACACCATCTCTCCATTATGATACTTTTTATTAAACCATAGTGGATTCAATGGACGTATTTTATTGAGATTATGGAGACAACTTGCAATAGCCAAAAAACTAGCTAGCTGCAGTGTTTTTTTCTGCAGAGGGAAAAAACATGCCATTTCGTCAACTCCGTCAGAGTCAACGCCGTCAGGTTTTATGTCTGACAGAGTTGACATGTAAGCTGACTGAGTTGACAAATCCACCAATAACCGCTTAATGTGCTAATATTATACTATTTTCAAACATAGTAAAGGTAATGGCTGTGTCTTATCTCCCACTACTTCCACTGGACATTGATTTTGTCTGCACAAGCCAGTGTGTAGATGTTTTCAACATCTGGTTGTAGGAACACACACTGCACCTTTAAGATTTTACATCAATCAATAAATCAATAATTCAATCAATAAATCATCTTAAGTAAATGGACATCTGATTCCATAGTAATATTCAAATACATTTTCATGACTTTTGTATTAAAGGAAAGCCTAGCAGCTGACTTAGAACTGGTGCGTATAGCACATTGGACCTATTCTGGGGTCGGAACCCTGGCCTATCCATTGTCTTGGTTCTTTCCTTGGGTCCTTGGGCATCTTTCCGATTGAAGGTGGTAACAAAGTTTCTGTAGGTGAACCTGCGGAAGGATCAGTGCCTTGCTCAAGGGCACCTCGGCCGTGTCAAGGAGATGGACTGACACTCCTCCAGCTGTCAGTTTCACCAATCTTTGAGTGGCGACAGTGGGAATCGAACCGCCAACCTTCCGGTTATTGGACGAGCCACTCTAACCACCTTGTGGGCCGTGCTTTATGCAGCGTCCGGACACGTAGTCTTGATCTGGTCTTCTGGGGCGTTGTGGTTCATGGGACCCCAACTCTGGAAGGTACAGATGGCATAATATGATTATAATATCTCCAAGGTACGAAGGATGGGAGCGATTGCAGCTGTCTGTATTGGCCTCTCCCCGCTTTTCCTCTTACTAAATCAAATATCACTGCGGCCTATGTGCCTTCCACTTGCTCTTCTTTTGCCTCTGAGCAATGTCAGTTCTGCCCCCACCTGCGGCTTGGTGTGTTTGGTGGGGGGCCTTGGGATCTTGGGCCATTCGCTAATCGTATCAGTATCTACTGGATGATGAAGTGGGTAAAGATGGTGGCCCACAGACAACAAGAGTCTTTAAAAACCTCGGAACCAGAGCCAGCCGGACACCCACTTGGGTGGCTCTGTCCAGTACTTTGAGGGGGCCATATCGGCAGGTTGGTCTCACCTCTCAGGGGTCATCCAAGCGGGGTTTGTGGTCCGCCACTGCCTCCGCCCAGCTTGTTGTGTCCTTGGAGTACAGGTTGCTCGAGGATATCTTTAGCCCAGGCTCTGAATGTCAAAGCTAAGATATTCAGTGAAATGCCGGTAAATGGTGGGAGTAACATGTCTCACTTAAAATGGCGATAGTTATAGTGTTGGACACCATGCAATTTGTTATAGTTTAAAATGGTGTATTTACAGTTTGTTTATTACAGTTGAATTAAAAATATGTTCAGTATAAGACAAGGAGTTGTTATTTATTAATCTAGTGTCACTTCTATCTGTTTAAAAAAAGCCTTTGTTCATTAATCAGAAATGCAAATACAATTTAGTCATCTCCGTCAGTTTCCCGTCAACACCGTCAGATCTTCATCAGCACCGTCTGATCTATGTTTTTGTAATTCTTTTGGGGAAAAACTAATACTTTTTTTTCAGTTTTTGTTGTTTACGTAATAAAGAATCATCAGATCTACATCCTCTTGTGTCTTATTCACTGAAGGATTTTATTTTCTTTAGTGGCAAAATAAAAGATAAAGTTTGAAAATGAAATAATTTAGAAATTTGTGTATTCATAACAGTGTGAAATTAAGCCTTCAGTTTATATATTATATTTTATGGCATATCAGAGTAACTAAACACTATTACAACATACATCAGAACTTAAGATTCTTGTTGGGCTATTATAATTATATAATTATATACTTTTAGTGTGTCTAACGGAGTTGACACAAATCAAGTTTTTAAGGTAAACGTGAATTTGTTAGAAATGTTTCTGCTCGTACCAGCTCCGCAAAAATCCTCGGTTATATGATTTCCCTCCCTTTGAATAAATTTGTTCTGGGAGGTCCTGGTAGTTTGGTTGCCAATTTATCCTCATTGCTACGCCGACTGAAGGGATTTCTTTCAATGAAACAATTGAGTTACTCCGTACATTTTAGCGCATGGCGGCTACGCTAGCTATCTTCACGTTACGTATGGCGAAAGCACATTGGGGCGAGCCCTTCCGGAACCCATAGGGATTGCATTGTAACCATTGTAACCATAGATGTATTATGATTGTAAGAAATTTGAAAAAAAAAACTGATTTTACATTAGAGTCAATGGGGCAGTTGGGGGCGATTTTCCACCCGACCTAAAAATCGCCTCAAAGGGGCGGTACCTCATGGAGAGTGGCCTTACGCTGATTGGACAGTGACATACAGAGCAGCTGAAACTGTCTAGAACTGTCACAACCACCGTAATGCTGTGGAAAAATATGACAGAAAAACTCAGTCGATTTATTTAATGAGACAATATTTGATTTGTTTTGTAAACATCAAATTTCTTGACATATTTCTAATCCATCCATCCATTTTCTATACCTGCTTAATCCGTCAGTCGGGTCGCGGGGGGCTGGGGCCTATCCCAGGGGTCATCGGGAGAGAGGCGGGGTACACCCTGGACAGGTCGCCAGTACATTTTTCTAATATATCACCAAAATGCTTTGAAAATCCGGAACCTGATTTTAGTCAGTGTTTTGATTTCTATCTCAGAAATGTTTGCAAATCAGCACAGATTTATTTAGTTAAAACATAATTTGACAGAACAGTTCTAATACAAAAAAACCCTCTGTAGTTTTAATCTCATAATGAAATTGGACGGTTTTACGTGTTAAGATCCTGTAAGAGCCATTCTTTTGCTTTATTGTTTTCATATAAGAATTAAGATTTAGATTAAGATTTTATATTTGAATTTGGACCAAACTTCGTTTCAAGCTGGACACTAATTGCACCTTGTTGTTAGTGTGGTGTCATAATTATTCCCTGTAGGTGGCAGCAAGAGTGGTACTTAAGATGGTGTGGTGACGCGGCCCAGAGGCTGCAGGGGTGCAAGGCGAAACAGTCATTGACCGTGAAGGTGGACGAGCCTGTGCGCGCGACTGTGCCAGCCTGAACGCGGCCTGTTGCATCAAGCCAAGCCAACCCTCATTGCATGGAACTGAACTCTACTTTTGTTTGTTATTTACAAGTTTACATTTACAAGTTTATGTTACCCTTTTTTGTTTATTAAACCAACCACTCATCATTTAGGAAAAACAATACTGTATCCTCGTCCTTTTACGCGTCAAGTCCATTGCATTCTCTGCAGTAAAGGAAGTGAAAAAAATGGGAAAAGTTTAAAGAATAATGGAACAAAAGGAAACAAGGAAACTCAACCTGTTTTAATCACCACAATAAGTCAATGACTTTGCTACGGACTTCGTTGTGGAATACTGGAGCACTTCGAAGAGGATTGTGAATCATGAAGGAAAAGGAAGGCCGATGCGCCAAACAATTCAAACAAAGGAAAGCCTGCGGAGGTATGTGCTTCTGAAACTCATTACTGGAATGAAACGCGGACTTTTGTGCATGTTATTTGACTGAGAAAAATAAGAACACTTCATGAACTTTATTTGAAATGAATGCATGCATTGATAGAAGAAAGAAAATTGATGAAAGGAACATTGAAGTTGTGCGCGTTTAAAGAAACACAAACGTCGCCAAATTAACCTGAAAAAGGACAACACAAATGTAGGCTACTGCAATGCTTTACGCCACATGCTGGAAATAATTTGATTTGATTAGAAATTACTTAAGTTATTTGAGAGAAGTAAAATGGCTGAATCACAGCCAGATGAAGGCATGTCCGAAAAGGATTTAAATGCTGAAGCCAGTGCACGAATGCGAGGTGGCAAAGTGTCGCATATTACGCGGCGAATGAAGATTTTAAATACCCTCATGGCTGATAATGAATCTGTTGAGGAAGTGAAGGAAAATTTGGCAAAGTTTGAACACCTGTTAATAGAATTTGAAGGCTTGCATAGCGCTTATATTGAAACTTTAAGCCAAGAGGCCAAAGAGGCGGATATACAGAATTGGTATGAGCCCCGAATGAAAATGAATTCCTTTCTCTCGAATACTGCGAAATGGATCCACGCTGCTGAAAACCCAGAAGCGCACAGCACTGTAGTTCACTCCACTGCTGCTTTATTACCTGATTCGACCGAACCAAATGCAGATTTGCCTGACACTGATGTTTTGTCTGTCAGTAACCGACGTTCCATTAGATCTAATACCTCAACCTCACAAGCGCTTACGCCGAGGCAGATCAGGCTGCACTATTGGCTAAGGCAGCGCGTCTGCAAGGAAAGCACGCTTTGGAAAAAGAACAAGAAGAACTCGAACAGAAAAAGGAAGAACTTAGAAAAAAAGAGAAACATTAGATTTAGACACAGAAATGGCAGCAAATATGGCAAAATGGGAGTGCTTAAAAACGCTGAACAAGCTGTGTTTGAAAACTTTGAAGATGACGAACAACTGGATGCTATGGACGGAATGAACGAATACTTTGATGCATCAGAAAACCCATCACAATATGATGTCATGCTTGAACCAGCTACAAGGCTTAAGCAGGGAGTCAAAGTTCAGTTCCCCTATCCTACTCGTTCTTCTGTGCATGCTAATGATATTGGCCAACAGACTTATTCTAACAGGCACTCTCAGAGTTCTTTTACTCAAACCCCTCAAAATACAGTGCCAGTCAGGCAAGCCAGTAGTCAGGCTAATGGCCACTTCAGCCGTCAAGCAAACACTGTAAGTGGGCAGCCTAGCTCAATGTCTGCTCCTGTAATGTATCAACCACCACCACAGGATCTCTCTGATATTCTTAGGAGACAAAATGAGCTGACCAATATCCTTGTGAAACAACAGGTGCTCTCTACTCTACCACAAGGGGGCATTACACCTTTTGATGGAGACATCCTCCAATACAAATCTTTTATTCATTCCTTTGAACATATGATCGAAAGAAAAACGGACAACAACCAAGACAAATTACAGTTTTTAATTCAGTACACAAAAGGGCCAGCATTGGATCTTGTGAAAAGCTGTCAACATATGGACGCAGACAGAGGATACCCAAAAGCAAAAGCACTACTGAAAGAAAACTTCGGAAACGAATACAGAATTTCTTGTGCATACATGGAGAAGGTCTTCAACTGGCCAGCCATCAAACCTGAGGACACAAAGGCTCTGCGTGAGTATGCATTGTTTCTCAGAACTTGTTGTACTGCTATGGAGGAAATTGACTACATGACTGAATTGGATACATTCTCTAATATGAGGAGTGTTGTTCAGAAACTCCCATATAAGCTGAGAGAGAAGTGCCGTGCAAAGGCATGTGATCTGCAACGCAAAGGCAGAGTCAAAATGGCCAATCTAGTTTCTTACGTTGAAGAACAAGCCAAAATCATGTCAGATCCTATATTTGGCAATATACAGGACAAAAGCCACGACCAAACAAAGAACAAATCACTGTCAAAACCCAAACCAAAAGGAAGCTTTGCAACTAATGTGAATGTGAAACCAAATCAAGCACAGAAAAAGCCAGATAGCCCATGTCTGTTCTGTAAAGGTGACCATGAACTGAAATCATGTGATGAATTGGAGAAAAAAGTGCACAAAGATAAGATCACATTTCTGAGACAAAATGGTGTCTGTTTTGGATGTTTAGTGAAAGCAGGGCATGTAAGCAAAGACTGTACAGAGCGTCTAAGCTGCTCTGTATGCAAGAAAAAACACCCAAGTGTGCTGCACATTAGGACAGATCAGTCTTCAATGAAGCCTACCATCAGCAGTGGGCAGGTGTCACTCAGAGCTGGAGAGCATTCTGGGGCCGGTGACAGAGAAGGCAGTAGAGAATGTATGCTGTCTATTGTTCCAGTGAAGGTGAAGCACTGCAAAGGAAGTGAGGTGATAAATACTTACGCTTTTCTTGATCCTGGCAGCTCTTCAACCTTCTGTACAAAGAGTCTAGCCAACAAGCTGAACCTAACAGGGAGAAAAACCAACATCCTGCTCCGAACCATGTCACAGGAAAAGTCACTGAGCGCAGACATCATCACAGGCCTGGAGGTGTCTGCAGTTGATAAATCCCACTTCATCACCTTGCCAGATGTGTACAGTCAAAGCAGAATGCCAGTTGACACAAATAACATTCCCAACAGTGATGACCTATCTAAATATACTTACCTCAGTAAAGTGAGCATTCCCAAAATCGAAGCTGATGTAGAACTGCTGATTGGCAGCAATGTTCCAAAAGCACTAGAGCCATGGGAAGTGGTCAACAGCCAAGCAGATGGGCCTTACGCAATCAGAACCAAACTTGGATGGATCATTAATGGCCCTCTTAATGACAGTGGCAGCTCTAGCACTCTCACTGCAACAGCAAATAGAATATCTGTGGAAAAATTGAATGACACATTAATACAACAATACAACCATGACTTTAACAAAAGCAAGGAAGACAAACCAGAAATGTCTGTTGAAGACAAAAAATTCATGGAAATAATGGATGCATCTGTCTGTCTCAGGAATGGACATTACACATTGGACTTACCTTTCAGAAAGAAAAATGTAGTTATGCCAAATAACCACCAGGTGGCAGAGCAGCGTCTGGCCAGTCTAAAGAAAAAGTTCCAAAAGAATGAACAGTTCAAAACCGAGCATACCAACTTTCTCACAGACGTCATCAACAAAGGACATGCAGAAATTGTTCCACAAGATGAACTGAAAAGAACTGATGGTCGAATTTCCTACATCCCACATCACGGGGTATACCACCCAAAGAAGGGCACCATTAGGGTGGTCTTTGATTGTGGTGCTACATTCCGTGGCACGTCTTTGAATGCAGAACTGTTGCAGGGTCCAGACCTAACAAGCTCTCTCTTTGGTGTTCTCACTAGGTTCCGACAAGAGCCTGCTGCCGTTATGACTGACATTCAGACAATGTTCCACCAGGTCCTAGTGTCAAAAGAGCACATTGACTATCTCAGATTCCTCTGGTGGCCTGATGGTGACACTAGTCAGCCTCCAGTTGAACACCGCATGTTAGTGCACCTCTTTGGTGCCGTGTCGTCCCCAAGTTGTGCTAACTTTGCACTTAGACAAACTGCCAAGGACAACAAGACCATGTTCCAGCCAAACATAATCAGCACAGTTGACAATAACTTTTATGTCGATGATTGTCTTAAAAGTCTCCCCTCTGAACAGGAAGCAGTGCAGCTGGTCAAAGAACTAACATCTCTCTGTCAAAAGGGAGGATTCCGACTGACTAAATGGATGAGCAACAGCCGGACCGTCCTGGGACACATCCCAAAACAGGACCGAGCCTCTGAGGTCAGAGAACTGGACTTGGACAGAGATAAGTTGCCAATTGAAAGAGCCTTGGGTCTGCTGTGGAGTGTTGAAGATGACATGTTTAAGTTCAACATCATTGTGAAGGACAAGCCTCACACACGTAGAAACATGCTATCCATTGTGAGCTCAATTTATGACCCACTCGGGTTTCTATGCCCTCTCACTCTACCTGCAAAGTTGTTGTTACAGGCTCTGTGCAGAAGCAACCATGACTGGGATGGCAGAATACCTCAAGCTGCATCTGAAAAGTGGATAAGATGGATTGAAGACCTGAGTGGGCTGGAGGATTTTGAAGTGGCTCGTTGCATGAAACCACATGGATTTGAAACAGTCAGACAAGCTGAGCTACATCACTTCGCTGATGCCAGCGAGCATGGATACGGCACTGTGAGTTACCTCAGAATGACTGCTGACAATGGTGACATACACGTCTCCTTCCTGAATGGTAAGGCAAGAGTCGCGCCGATGAAACAGATGACCATCCCACGTCTGGAACTGACAGCCGCAGTGCTGGCAGTTAAAGTGGACAAGATGCTGCAAAGGGAGATGGAGTGGAAGCTGTCACAGTCAACCTTTTGGACTGATAGTCAGTCAGTTCTTAAGTATATAGCTAATGAGCAGACAAGATTTCACACTTTTGTAGCAAATAGGATAGCTGTCATTAGGAACAACACAGATGTGTCACAATGGAGGCACATTAGAACGAAGCTGAATCCAGCTGACATGGCGTCAAGAGGAGTGAGTGCAAGCATATTCGTCAAGTGCAAAGAATGGATCCAGGGACCAGACTTTCTATGGAAGATGGAAGAGGAATGGCCTCAAACCCCCATGGAACCACTTTCACTCTCTGAAGATGATCCAGAGGTGAAAGGAAACACCACTGTGTTCAGTGTCATCACCAAGAAGGAAGAGGAAAACCCAACTGAGCAGTTATTGGAGCATTTCTCAAGTTGGCACAAGTTGAGAAGAGCAGTAGCATGGTACCCACCAGGACTGTTTCAGAAAACCGACTTGTACATTAGAAGACGTTGGAAGCAGGTTCAGTACCTAGCAGACCTGTTTTGGAAAAGATGGAAACATGAGTATTTACCCTTACTGCAGGAAAGACAAAGGTGGCACATAGAGAAAAGAGGATTCCAGAGAGGTGACGTCATAATGGTTGTCAACAACACAGCGCCACGTGGATCCTGGCCACTTGGAAGAATTCAAAAGGTCCATCCTGACTCAAAGGGCCTTGTGAGAGCCGTGACCCTGAAGACCAAGTCTGGAGTTTTGACCAGACCAGTGACGAAGCTGTGCCTCCTTCTTGAGGCAGCAGAGGGCGCTGATTGAAGACTGGTCTTCTTAGCTGTATGCTGAATGAATAAGATAAGTGTACATTTAGCAGCACTAATCTACTTTGTTTAATGTATACGTAGATGTAAAATATTTAAGTAAACATGGCTCTATATTCAGTATTTCTGTTGGTAATTGATGTGGACACAATTAGGGGCCGGTGTGTAAGAGCCATTCTTTTGCTTTATTGTTTTCATATAAGAGCCCCTGAAAATGTTTGTTAAGATTTAGATTAAGATTTTATATTTGAATTTGGACCAAACTTCGTTTCAAGCTGGACACTAATTGCACCTTGTTGTTAGTGTGGTGTCATAATTATTCCCTGTAGGTGGCAGCAAGAGTGGTACTTAAGATGGTGTGGTGACGCGGCCCAGAGGCTGCAGGGGTGCAAGGCGAAACAGTCATTGACCGTGAAGGTGGACGAGCCTGTGCGCACGACTGTGCCAGCCTGAACGCGGCCTGTTGCATCAAGCCAAGCCAACCCTCATTGCATGGAACTGAACTCTACTTTTGTCTGTTATTTACAAGTTTACATTTACAAGTTTATGTTACCCTTTTTTGTTTATTAAACCAACCACTCATCATTAAGGAAAAACAATACTGTATCCTCGTCAAGTCCATTGCATTCTCTGCAGTCAAGGAAGTGAACAAAATGGGAAAAGTTTAAAGAATAATGGAACAAAAGGAAACAAGGAAACTCAACCTGTTTTAATCACTACAGATCCATTTGCTCAAAAGTTTCCCCCCATTCACCTTTTGAGTTTCGTCTGGCAGGTGTCAGCTAAAACTGAGGACACACATGAAGTGAATCATACGTTTTATGACGCGGAACACCAGCAAATGGCAGCACAGGGCAGACAGGTCCAGAGATTTTATTATTTGGTACCCATGAACAGATAGCATTTGTTTGAGTGTTTTAGAGTGCCAGTAGTTATCTTGCTGATCGAAAAACTAAAAGCACAAAATGCCCTGAATATGTTACATGCATAGTAATGTGCCCATATCATAATAAAATGTGCTTTTGGATAATGAATTGTAACCAGATTACATTTACAATGCACTCAGTACATAGTGTCATTGTGTTTGTGCTGAGGATAACATTTGGTACATCAACTCGAGTTATGCATCTCTCTACTTTATACTCAAGAGGTTACTGGTGTAAGATACTAATATAATTAGTAGTATGACCTGTACAGTGCATTGCAATGACTAATAGAAAATAACAGATGAGAGACTTATTCAGCAGCGTACTCCAGTTTGTCACTGTTGCAGTCACTGGCCTCATGGAGGGGTTGTGAGATAAAAAATGTCCTCAGCCTGAGCACTTCCTGTGTGTTGAAGAAGGTTGAACCCACAGTGGAGCAGAGAGGCCTTTATGTTCAGCGGAACGGCACCCATCACGAGTCACATAGTGTTCACAGTTCAGCCCATTTCAGAGCTCTGATGTCCATTCACAGATGAGTGCTGCTCCAGTTCAGGGCCAAATTCTCTGAATGTGCGCTGCCTTTGGAGAGTCCAACCATCTTCCACACTTTATCACAGTCCAACATGCTCCATCTTCCACATTAAAACACACGATAATAAGATGGAAAAACAAAAGTGGGCATTGGTTTAAGAAAATAAAGGCTGTGATATTCATGCAGCAAACAAAGCAACAAAACATAAATGGTCCCACTATGGGTGGTAGGCCTTGTCATATCACCATGATTGGAGTTGAGCCACATGACGATGTCATTCAATGTGATGTGAACACTGGGAACAGTTCTGTAACACTCTGTTGTGGTCCTGTGGTTTATGCACCACTAGATGGACCCATGGCACTGAAAACTTGAAGTACTACACTCGGGTTTTGTAGGAGCCAAAAAACGTGTGGATTCTATTTCACACGTGACTGTGCTTTCTGTAACTGTGCCTAAACTAAGAGCTCAATTCACAATGATTCACACAACCATACACATGAGCCACATTTTTAGGCCTCTAAGTTTTTCAGACAGACTTATGGAAATGATAAATTTCATTATGGAGCCTATAAAAAAAAAAGGAACTTGAAGCCTGGAAGTTGTGGTAGAAGCAAACCAACCGGAATAAATTCATCTTCGTCACAAGTCTCATTACAATGAACTGTTGTTGGAACATTAATTCTCAACAAGGACATTTGGATGAAACATGCAATAGTAGAGTGTGATTGCTACATTAAGCCCTTATGCCAGATTCTGGAATGTAATGAAGCATGAAAAATTATACCTACAGTTTTACAGATTTCATTATATAGAATATATCTGGGGCTTTAATAACTGTCACACTGTGCTGACTATTTCACTGACATATCATGTTCATAAAAAAAAAAACAACAGATACAATTGAAGTTTCTAGAATATAAAAAGAGGTTGGATTCATTTCTAAAAAGAAAACAAAAAGCGATCTCAGACTGTATTTATTGCTGGCTGCCTTGTGAGAACAGAGATGTCTGCGAAATAGACCTGTGTGATTTGTGTTAATGAGCCTTTTCATGTATTTGTGTCCAAGTTAGGACCAGCAGGTATTTTTCCGATAGTCAGTACTCAGTATTCATCCTTTCAAATGTTGTGGCAAATACCAGAGATCCAGTCAGCGCATAAATAAAACAATCTGAAAAATAAAAACTGATCAGCTCAGTCACGTCTAACAACCGGTTTGCCGCCTAAGTGATGAAGAGGGGGCAGCCCTAGTCTGGATGTGCTTATAAGTTATGCTGCATGCCATGTGATGTGTTGGCTGGGGTTCCCCCTGTCAGCATTGTCTTTTCCTCAGTGTTTCTGTTTGGGGTGTTCATCCCAGTAAGTGCTGCACCACCAGTATGGCAGCAGGCCTCGAAGCAGAGTCCGAGTACCTCCACAGCAGCCCGAGCCAGCCCAGCTCCATTGTCTGTGCCCCCGCCCTGGCGCATGTGCGGCAGTCATCCCACCAACAGGGTCTGGCTGCGCCACTCCAGCACAGGCTGTGTCAGGACGACTGCATCAGGCCTGTCAGGCGCTTTCCCGTCAAAGACTTCCCCTGGAAGGTCAATTAGAATGAAAATACATCACAGGACTGAGGTGACGGAAGCAGAAGTACTCTACAAATCACAGAGAGGGTAATCCGTGTCACTTAAACCATTTCTAAGAATTTGCCCACCTCAATTTTTTTTATTTTGGTTTGTTTGTTTTTCTCGTGAAAGGTGAAACTATGTGGCAGAGAAATGTCAGAGACATGACATCGAGTTTCAACCATTCATACAAATTATCAACATTTTTGCATTAAAAAAGGCAACTTAAAAAAGTTGGATACTCATTATAATAAAATAGGGATATTTGCAAGGCCCTGGTAAAGTAGATGCATTCAATTGTGTTTCTTGTAAGATAGACATCCAATAATGAGTGAAAACAGTGTATAAGTTGAAAACGCTTTTTGAAGAAATTCAAAGTAAAATGAATTTAAACATATACAATCATGTCTGTATATATTCATGTCTCAATAAATACACTATGTATGTGTATGGGTATCTGCACAGTTTCACCACAAGTTTAATCTGGCAGCAACTGGCATGCTAAAACTGCCCAAAGATGGAAACAAAAAAGCCTTCTTATTTATTTTTTTTTCTTGGAATCTTCAAGTGGAAACGCATCACATTTCTACACTTTGTCATTTGAAGCAAATCAATAAACGTTCAATATTATTTTGAATACTGATATAGATTGTTCCTCTTTTGCATAGTCAAACATAACATTTTAATATCAACTGAACAGAAAGACATATGTGTAAGAAGCCTACAGTGGAAATTTCCAGGTAAAATCAATTGAAAAAAATCAAAGTGTTCACTTATATTTCTTCCATGGTATTTTCAGCGGCTTTTATTCATCTTAAAGGGCAAATTTTTAGGTTGAATGTGACAATCAGATTGGATTCATATCAAATTCATCTTTTGTAGAATCATTTTCATGAGATAATTGATCAAACTGACAATGTTTACATTAAAAATTTTACATGTTTTTGCACAATTTATAAACCAGGATGTACCATATGTTTATTCATTCATTCATTTTTTTAACTTTTTTCTTTCATGTCATTTTCATTAATCATTGACAACACAAGGAAACAGGATCCTCAAATAAAGGAAAGCACACAAAAATGAATAAAATAATACAGATCAATCAATTTGACTTACTCTCATTGATCGGAGGATATGACAAATATTTGTGTTATGGGTATTATGGCTAATAGGGTGTGGCTTGAGTTGCACATTTCAGTGGGGATCAGGATGGGGTTCATGTATTGAAATAGAGACGACAGGAAATGAAAGTTTTCCAAATATGCAAAACGTGACCTTTTCATTGTGGAGCCTTTAAACCATTTTAAACCCATTGTGGCCTTGAAACTGCTCAAACATCCACCAAACATGGATTTTTAACTTTTAAATTATTGTTTAAAGAAAAAAAACCAATGTGCTCTGACTTATTTTTAGGTGCTGGCATTTGGAAAAAAAAATCTTAATAAGATGTGCATAACTGGTCAAAGCCTTGCAGACGCTGTACATATACAATCCCATGAGAGAAATTAAAGGATTCAGCTTTTCTAGGCAGCCTTCTCAAACTCATCTAAATTCAGGAATCAAGTTATACATCTGACCCACATTCTGCATAAGTGGCTGTAGACACATAAATATATATATACGATTCTCCAGAGAATTAAAAAATTTGAGGAAGGAATTCCTGATTGAGTTGACAGAGAATGACCCACAGAATCTACCAACAAAGGGGTTTCATATAAAATGTTTGGTTGCAACCATCCATGCGACTAGCATGACACCCCATTACAGGTATAAAAAGCCACAATAGAGTGTAATATGGTTGTAATTGCAAAAGCCACTGATAGTGAGCCAGCCGGTGTGGTTTGTGATATGAACAGCCCCAGCTCCAAATGACTTACCACACTGCGGGTGAACTTCTCCAAGGAGGTGCGGCGGCCCTGTTCAGTGTCTGCTGGCTGCTGTTTTGGGAGGGGGAAGCAGGGTGAGTGTTTGGGTCAGGTATGGGAGTTGACGGGGGTTGGAAGTGATGTCAATAGGGGTGGGAGGTAAAAGGGCAGGCCAAGCATTGCAGAAAAGAGGACCAAAGAGTGCGGGGGTTGCAATTTGGGGGACATGGAGTGGGGTCAGTGACAGGCCAGCAGAGGGAGCAGTGTCCAAATGAGAGAGGGCAGAAAGGCTAGCATGAACAAAGGAAGCTGTGATCTACTAAAAAGCTCCATACCACACAGTTAAACAGCAAAGTGAGTGTTTAGCTGTGCAAAATTCATAGATTATTATACACGAGGTACAGAAAATAGCATAAAACAGATTTAGTCAATAGGTTAGGTATCAGCCTTCAGCTGGTCTGTAACAACTGTGCACTGTTAGATTCTACAGTGTTCCCCTTTCACACAGCAGTTTGTCTGTGTTTGGCATATGATGTCATGCTTTTTTTTATTTTTATTTTAGACTGTTCCCTTAGCTGTCTAAATAATTCAGAAGCTTCCTGGCACCTACACTTTGGGCACAGTTTGCCATATTGGGACTCTGCTGGTCTCATGATGCTTTCAGAGTTCACGTACAGTACTGTTTCCAAACTGCTGATCATCAGGTCTCACCAAGACATCAATGTGACCCATTATTTAATTATTTTAGTTGGATCAAATGATCTCTACATCTTAAATCTTTAGTTGATTTGATTACTTTGTTTCCATCACTATTAAGTAGTGGAAGATTATAAAATATCTCATGATTATAAATACAACGGAGTAGAAATACTGAATACAGAGTTTTACACAAAAATACTTGCAAACAGAAATACTGTTTACCTTTGTTATCGAAGGCAAAAATATACGACTTATTATGAACAATGGCTCATTTCAGAACAAATATTTCTGTTACTTCATTGGATCACAGTTTTGTGATTGGATTCACAAAATTTGAGCCACATTTTATCACACGTACTGCTGGTTAACTTAATAATGTGTAAGAGCTTGAGCTTGAGCCATTCTGGAATATCCTGAACAGTATAATCATATACCATCATCTTTGTATTAATTTAAATCTGCAAAACATCTAATAACTACACTGTCGAATAGTTTTGCGCTGCCATAATGTGTTATGATTAAGAACATTAAGATGCATTTCACCACTGTCTCTAATTACGTTTCAGCATTTAAAGTTGATACAGAACCAAAATTTTCCCTGCTTATGTAAAGCAAACACATACCAGGAATGATCTTTCAAATCAAAGATGAAAAATGAGACCGATATGATAAATGCAATAAGAGCCAGCATGTCATGTTAAATGCGGAGGAGAAGTCGCAGTCAGTGAGTGCAACTCA
The DNA here is from genome assembly GCF_027942865.1 of Odontesthes bonariensis. Lineage (NCBI taxonomy): Eukaryota > Metazoa > Chordata > Actinopteri > Atheriniformes > Atherinopsidae > Odontesthes > Odontesthes bonariensis. Next base: position 16,103,337 of record NC_134522.1, read on the forward strand.
CCTTCTTCCTGGCCAACAAGAGGTCTTGGTAGATGTTGGATCTCAAAAAGCGTGCATAGCTGTCACTTTTCATTAGCTTGAATATGTGCTCCTGTAGGAGACAGAGAAACAGATGAGTTTATGTTGTGTGATACAAGGAGGAAGTCTTTGAGTGGAAATTAAAAAAAAAAAAAAAAAAAAGCATGGCTATGTTAATGCAGCGAGCACATGTGTAAATGAAGGCTCTGCATAGTGAGACGGAGCTGAGCAATGTCCTGCCAGTAAGAGGCGCTGCACATCACACATCAACAGCTCACTTTGAAACCAGAGGAATCCATGGTGGACCAACTGAACAACCTGTCCACGGCTTTACTCGCCTCATTAAGCCCTGGCACAAACACACTCCGTCATTCTTCCTCACTCCTCTCTTTTTTTTTTATCCCTCTCATTCATTCACTTGTGTAGCATGAGTTGGGTTCTGTGTTTCTGTGGGCAAGAGGATGAGAGGGGGAAATAAGTGGCTGGACTGTGTGTGCTCGCTGGCTGAACACATCAAAAGCACACATTGTAGAGAGCACTGTTAAGGAGGGGAGATTCAGCCCATTTCCGGGCCACTTGCCAATGGTTGTACAGTTGAAACTGCATGGTTCTGGTGTTTGTTCAGACTCGTGTAAATGTGTGCACGCATCAACACAAAAAGCCATGCGAATCCATATGGAGGAGAAACAACACAGTCCACCTGAGCATCCTCATAGCTGTATCGTCCGGGGTCTTTGAGGTTCTGGCTGGTTCGCTCGTAGCTATGAGAGTCCAGGTTGATGGAGCTCGGCGCTCCCTCAGCCAGAAATTCCTGCCAGATCTCCTGAGCCCTGGAGGACACTTCCTGGAGTGGCCTTCGCTTCAAATCCTGCACTGCCAACCAGAACCTACGACAGTATCATAGCTATTTAATGACAGCCTTTTTTACTTTATTCACTCTTATTATACATTATGCTGATTAAGACAGTTGTTTTTTTTAATTCTTGTTGAAACCTAATTTCTTCCAACTTAAAAAGGAAAAGAATGACAGCTTTATAATAAAAAGTGAGTGACACTGGTGTTTTCTGAATCTATGCTAAAGTTGTGAACTATCACGCCACCAAATTTGATGCAATAGAAATTATTGGTGGCAGGTAATGATTGGATAAAAGCCTAGACTAAAGAGACCTCTAGGGTTAACAGGGGCAATATAATCAATGCACAGATACATTATGTAAACCAACATGTGGGACCTGTGCAACCCTTTTCTACTCTTAAACAGACAATTGGAATAAAAGAAACTTGAGTTTGAAGTTTTTTTCTGAAAAAAAATTAATCTAGGTAAATAATATTCACCTATTATTGAGAAATATGAGATCAACTTTTCCGCAGCAACAAAAGAAGCTTTATATAAGTCATGCAAACTTTGGTGTGTAAAATCTGAGGAACAACCCTTTAACTTTAAAGGCAAAGTCATGCTAAAATGTTGCATATGTTGCACAAAAAAGACAGAATGTCAGTGATCTGAACGACTGTCTCACCGCAGGTTCTCTGAGCTGAACTCTGACTCCAGGAACTTCAGGAATTGGTCTCGTCCTGCTGGATCCTTCAGTGCCTCCTCCAGGGAAAAGCCCCATTTCTTCACCCGCTGCTGGCTGGGGTCTCGACTGCTCAAAGCAAAACAAAACGAAGACAGTGGAAATAAAATAGAGAGAAAATCATTTTTCAACCCACAATCAACCCTCAGGAATGCTACAGTTTGTGGTCATTTAAGATGAGATACAGACAGACAGGCCCCACTAATTCATCACAGCAGTGGTTCAGCAGCACAGAGACCTCTGCGCTGCACCTGACCTCAGCATTGTCGGCCCACAGTGAACTCACAGGCCCCGTCCCAACATGGCCCCTCAAGCTCACCTTGCCTCCAAATCCCAGAAGGTAGTGTCGTCATTGATCCAGGGGTTGGAGGGCTCTACAGCCGACCCGAAGGGGTCATACTCCATGAACTGCTCTGTGTAGCTCATCAGACTGTCAGCCACTTTGGAAACCTTCATACAGTGTCTGTCCAGCTGGATGTTCAAGAAGGTAATCTGGGGGAGGGAGACAAATGTGGAGGCTAAATAGGGTGACAGCTCATCAGTCTACGTCTCTGATTGTCTTTATGATGGATGAGCGAGGCGGGCAGGTGGTAATGACCTATGGTAAATGTGGTTGCACTGTGATTTACCTCTTTCTGAACATCCTCTTTGGTGGGCTTTCTGGGCGGCTGGGAGCTGATGTGGATGGGACTCGGCTGGCTCTGGCCATCATCTGGTACTCCATAGACTGACTGGAGAGGGATAAAGGGAGAGGCAGGTTGGTTTTCTTTTGAAGCCATTGTTGTTTTGCTCCAGTTTGGTGTGTTGGGTAATTGTTATGAGACCAAGTCTCAGGATTGTGTCGGGAATTGGGGGTTTAAAGACTTGAAGGTGACTTCCTTTTTCACAATCACACCTCTGATGGCAGGCTTCAAAAGGCGATTAAAGGCGCTTTGAGCCTGCGTTTCTTTGTCATTTTTGTACATTCTTGTTATTAATGCAGTGCATTTAATTCTAAATGGCCTGTATGTACAGCACCTTTTAAATGAGGATTTGACAAAATACTTTACGTGTTTTCTCATTCACACCAACACACCAGAGGATGCACGAAAGGTTGCCATGAAAGGTAAACTTGGCAACTTGGAATTCAGTCCTTCCAAGGAAACTTAGGCATGTGGTGGAACTGTAGATCAAACTACCAATCCCAGAAAAAGTGGGCAAACAGCTCTACTATTAACAATTGTCGCCCCTCAGTAAATAGACATAAACTAAAGAGCATTGGATTTTTAGGATTCATCAACTTTCACTTGAAAATAATAAAAGAGTAAAGTAATAAAAAAGTTTAAAAATATAGTAAACACACAATCTAGACATTTTTTATAAATAGCCTATAAATGGTCATGTTAAAAGATTCTAAAAAAAAATTCTTCATTCCCTTTTAGTAAAATATCACTTACAACATTTATATGAAACAGTATTTTTCTTTCTTTACGTACAGAAACTGTAAATAAACATAAACAAATAAGATAATTGAACATATATAAATAGAAACTTTTGACACTTGCACAGCTGCTCGCCTTCCATCAGCAGCAACAAAGAGTTTTTTTATGCAACTAAAATTATAATCTTTTTTACTTTATATTGATTATATGCACGTATTTACTGCGTAATGTGCATTTAAAAAGTTGTTTTAAAGATACAGTCAAGGATTCTAATCTTTCTCCGGTCTAAAATAATTATCTACAGAAACTGTAACTGAGCAGTTAAATCAATAAAAACTTCAGGCGAGTCTATCAGTGCAGCTACTTTTGGGACAGTCGTGGGACGACAAAAGTCAACATTGAGCTGATATTGAGCTGATATTTAAGAAACTTCAAGTGCACAGCAGTTTCGTGTGTCCTGGTCTCACCTTTTTCACCCTGTGTGGGTTCTTCTCTCTTCGGCACTTGCGGATGTCCATCTCTGTGGTGTTGACACAACCCGGCTGTTGGTGGCAGCAGGAGACACAACGTGTTTCTGGGTCAGATAACACTGTTTCTTTCCCAGCATGCATTGTCCGTGCCTGCTCTGCACACGCAATACGATGCTTTTTCTTTATTCAGCGCTGCCATGCTCACAAAGGCCTTGCATGACTCTGCTACCAACAAGAAAACTTTCAGTGGAACAATGTGTGGAGTTCAATGCAATGTTTTCAGGCTTTAAACGGTCTAGTTTTTATTTTGCCGGTTTCCATGTTTACTACTGCAGTATCTTTTCAACTAGTGTTCTGTTTCTCTTCATGAAACTCACCACGGGCCGATGAACATCCCAGAACGCCCTCTCCTGGCTGTCAAGGATCTTCCTCTCTGCCTTGTCCTTCTTCCTGTCAATCCTATGAGCAGAGAAAACAGAACACACATATATAGAGCTCATACGGCTAAAAGATCAAGTCAAACAGCATAAACAAAACACAATCCCATCTCAGAATTAAGGCACACATTTTCTCTGACATGCAAATCCCAAACTCAGACGAGAGAGCAAAAAGCTGAGGAATATGGGTCTTGACCTATCTGTTCTCTTCCCTAACCGATGCCTGGTGTTGCCTCTGGTGAAGCCAAGCTCTTATATAACTGACATTTACTAATAGGTCCCTGCTCTCCTGATAAAAGAAGGTTCATTGCTTCCAACATGACCCTTACTTGTACAAAGCAGCGGGCAAGAAATGGTGACATGATTTAGAGTTTTTTTCATTGATAAGGTGGAATAACAGTATTCTAACTGAATGCCAAGGACTCATGCTGTGCTTACACATACCAGCCACCAGATTGCAGTCTCACAAAGTAATTTGTAAGTGTGCATGTGCTAAATTCCACTGGGAAATATGCTCTGTATTTATCACAAGTAACCCCTGAGTCAAAGTGGAGAAGAAAAACAGCATGATCAATGAGAAAAGAATTAGTCCAAACATGCAACTGACATCGCACCTTTGGTGAATAGAACGATCATCAGGCACAGAGCCAAAGGTAAGAATTTTCTACGACTAAAAGAGACTGCTCTCTAACCTGACACATTAGCACAACACTGATGTCAAGAAGCGATGTGTGAATCAGATATGCACTCACTTGACTTGAGCTTCAGCTTGCATGAAGATAAATTCCCACTTCCTGGCAAAAGCCCTCTGCAGCCGGGCAAGGTTCTCCTGGGGGAGCCAATCAGGCGTGACGTTAGAGGAGAATTAAAAGGGTTATAAAGAGTTTTGTGACTCCATCAGATTAATATCCATTCACTTTGATACTGTGCCATAAGAACTGCCATCACGTCAGTAGTGGTTTCTTTTTTCATTTTTTTTTTTATTGTTGAATAGTTCTCTCTTGCAATTTTAAAGAAACAGCATTAAAAAATACACGTATTTGCAAACTTTTTTTGAGCATTAGATGGGATTGACACCACACTCATGTCTGCTCAGTAAACATGATGTCTGAACTCTGTAAAATTTGCTTTTAGTAAACAATCAATAAAGATTTATGAGAAAGCATCAGGGTCACATTCGGGAAAAAAGTACTTAAAGGAGGAAGTTTATCTTTTTTACAATTTTTTAATTATATACAGGCTAATTGTGTTTTGCATTTAAGTGGAAACGTCAGTAATAGAGTTTAAAGTCTGCTTTGAGTGAAAAGAGGATATGATCAGAATTAATTGGATATTGCAGGATTAAAGTTGAACTTTTGAAATATTAGCATGTGTCATTTGAGATTCCTGATTTGAATCTTGGCTAGGGGCACATGCACAGGTCCACAGGTGTTTTCTGGCTACTCTGGCTGTCTCCCACAGTCTAAAATGTGCCTGTTAGGTTAATTGGCCATTCTAAATGAACCTGCATGGTTGTTGATCTCTGTGTTGGCCCTACAACTGACTGTTAACTGTAACGTGTCACCAAATGGGACATGTCACCAGTGCAGTCTCCAACTACTGGGGCTGGTCCAGCTGGCTCTATTCATACAGCATACAGAAAAGCCTCTTTGGACCAAAAAAGTGAATTGTGACAGATTGTAATTGGGTTTGTTCATAGGATGTCCTCATGAGTTTGGTGTCTCACATTTGTGTTGTATGAAACTGTGGATTTAAGACTTTAGAGTAGGCTACAGATTTCAAAAGAGGAAATGTTAAGTTATGCTTTCGGCATTAAAGAAAATCAAATAAAACCTGCAGCACATACAAACACCAGAAGTGCATATTAGCAAAGTAAAAAAAAGATATGGTATGTGACCTCGTTACAAAGAGAAAAACTCCAACCGGTAGGCATGTTAACAAAGAGCAACAATTCCTGGAGGTATAATCTGACCTGAATCGTAGAAAAAGGAAGTCTACTGGACAATAGTTGCAGAGTCATTTAGAATATTAAAGTGCCGTATATTGCTGCTGTGTGGTAACAGCGAGGGATCAGCACTGCAGTAATGCACCTCCTGAGACTATATTGATCTGCTGATGCCGTGCAAACCTGAGGATATTTTTGTTTACATTTTAGGGGCCAGGAAACGACTGCAATCTGATTTTATTTGATAATGCCTTTCTATCATTTCAAAGCACAGAGAACATAACTGCATTTTTTTTTTTTTTTTGGGGGGGGGGGGGTTCCAAAGACTGGAAACATCATATGTATCAATGCACAAGGAAAGGACTGAGCTTCTTGGTTCCTGCTAAATCAAAATAACAATTTACTTACAGCCTCATAGTCAGCGAGCTCAAGCCTGGCTTTATTCTGCATGGTGCGCTTGCACAGGTAAATGGCTGGAGGGGGGAGAAGGAAACAGAGACAAGAAGAGGGCAGCTTGGTCCATCAGAAAGGTTGAAAGTTTTCAATAGGTAGCTTTGTTTTTTTTTTGTTTTTTTTTTTCTTAAATGTCTAATTTGCATAATAATTTATTAATGAATGTCTTACTGGAGCAGCCATGTTTTGGCTGTGTGTTTTATATAACAAGGTGTGAATACTATAAATGCCATGCAGGGACCAAGAGATGTGATCAAATCAGTCACTGTCCCTTTATTTGTTAGGCTAATATTATCCCACAGGATTCACTCTGGTGGAAGTTCCTCAGGGGCAGATATATTACAGGGAATGGCCCTGTGGATCAATACTCAGTGAGTGTCAACAGCAGATCTACATTGGGAGCTTTCAGTTCTGGAGAAAGAGACACAGCTTAAAGCATTAGGGAGATCTTAGCAAGTATGGAGAAAGAGGCTAAAATCGACAGACAGTGTGTAACTTACCATAGTCGGTGTTCTCAGGTTCCCAACAGTTCGAAGGCCAAAAGTATGGAGACTAGTGAAAAGAGAAATGGAACACAGGCCAACTTGGTTTATTTCCTCATAAAATTTGTATTCTATTGTATTCTTAAATTTTGTGCTCTCATAATCTAAATAAACAATAAAATTCTCCAATCTCATTCATCCCACCACACACATTTCCTCTGCACTTATGTTGCATGAAGAGCCAAAAAGGTTTGTTAGACAGTGATCTGTGACATGCATGTGATTATATAAATATCTGGGGAGCAATGGCAGCTATATTCTCTCTATCCATATTTTATTGTCTGTTGCAACTGATATTACAGATTCAAAGTTCATTTCCAAGTCCATTATTAATATATAACTCCCATTTGTCATGCATTCTTAATAACAGTGTAAAATTAGAACTTGTCGACCACATATTTCATTTGCGTTTTTTTGTCATAAAGGTAATTAGCTTGAGTAAAAGTCTGATACTGATGAATGAGATAGTTTAAACACAATGAAGATAAGATGTCAACTTTCTCACTCTGGGTACTGTCATCTCGGCTCAGAGTAGATTAGGTTTGTCAATACACAATTTGCATTAAATCTGGGACTTCTACCAGCATAGTATCTATTTCAGACCAGCGCAGTTTCTAACAGCATTGCCATGCAGACTGGACAGTTCATTTCAGATGCAGTTTGGACTCTTTTCAGAGGTTCTGATGATGTGAGCCTGTTGCATCAACATCACAGGAAATATTTTTAGCCAATGCTGAATGAGCATGTGTGGTACACGCTGCCTTCCATGCACAAGCACAATTATGGCTTTTAATCCTGAGCAATAAGGTGAAGATAAATGCATTCAGGGGGGATTGAGGAGGCAGAGCAGGGACAGGGAAAAGTGCAGACCCAGCGCGCAGCCGGCTCAGAGCCTCCCATCGGGGAGGCTCGCCTACTCTAACTGGCTTGCAGGATTAAGATGGTAATGTCCCATGATCATGAGTCGTTATAGAGCCATAGCCATCGGAGGGACCTGTCAAAATTAATGTTTGACAAGATGGAGCAAATGAAAAAACACCTTTCTGACAAGCTGCACGGCTGACCCGTAGGCCCTGTTCTGTGGCCATCCTCTCGCTCTGATGCAGCTTCCAGCAGGGATATATAGTATCGACCTTGGTGGGATGAGTAATAGGCTTAGGAAGGATTGTTCTCATTAGCATCACACAGTAAACACATCCCTATGATAAACAACCATCATCTCATTATTCTACACTCAAAGACCTCCTAACACATATTAAGGACAGTCCCTCAGCGGACCTTTCTGTACCTGAAAGCGATAAAGGGTTCCATCATCCTTTAGTGTCAGAACGTGGTCAGAGATGGGAAAGATGTAGCCATGGGCTGCGATCAGACTCCCGAGGTGGATGGCTTCAGCTGGTGACATGAGAGCAGGCAGACATATGAAATTGCCTTCCTCCTCTATTGGGAGCTCTGTTGTGTTGACATTTATTGACAGATTTCTCAGCACGCTTACCTGGGTCCTCGATGGAGAGGTTTTTCATCAGCCACTGAACAATGTCCGCCCCTATTATTCAGAGATGGACATTGGTTAGAAGTGGCGTCACAGTTGAAAATCTGCAACTGTTTCGACAAAAGCTGCAGTAAACAAACACAGATAAGCCTTGGAGAGGTCTTTGTGATTCGCCTGTGCTTAAAGCTGCCAGTCAAAGCTGAGTAGGTGTCTAAATATAACATAATGCTGTCCACTGCTCTTGGACAGCAGAATATGTGGCCTCGTCTTTGTGCTTAGCAGAGTCTGCTGGGAGAGATCGTGAGGCCGTCATGCCCGAGGATGCCACGTGAAGGAGTGACTCAGACACAATCTTACGTAGAGAGGGAGCAACCCCCTCGTCCAATGCTGGTGACTCATTTCACACACAAGCACAAACATAAAGAGGTACAGCGTGTACACAAAGAGGCACAGACACATAAAGGAGAAGGAGGAAAGTAGCTTTTCTGCAGAAGTGACAAGGACAGTGTCGCACCACAGGCTGTTTCCTCGATAGCCAAGGTTTTATCGGTAAAGACATCATCTGCCTCCATCTATAGTAGCAGCAATTTAGATAAGAACAAAAGGTTACACTTGCTTTATTGAATCATACTTGTATGTTTTCGCTGAGCCCGCTTGCTGCGCAAATACAATGAAATACACACAAAATGAACACCACAGGAACAGTAGCATGTGTGTGCAATCACACACAGCCACATACAGTAAAACACACACACACACACACACACACACACACACACACACACACACACGCACAATGATGGTGTTTACACAAACACAAACCTGACACCACACTTGGGATCTTGGAGAGGAAGCTTTTGACGGTCCGGATAGCGACACCTCCTGATTTCTCATCTTGTATTCGTGTAACAATGTCTTCAATCTGTGGGTTGGAGACAGAAGTTGTTTGGTCACATTATATTTTCTCCATCAGATATTACAAATCATTTTGTTCATTTTTTTCAAGGGGAGATGCTACAAGTGAACAGAGTAACATTTTTAGCTTACAGTATCACAATGAAACATATTCCTGTCTATAAATGTTTTATGGTCTTAACATTTACTTAAACATTTTGATGATAAAACTACAACACACAGAATGTCAATGGCTGATAAATCTGCTGCTTTTAGATTGAGAGGTAGCATTAGCAATGCTATCTGCACTGAAGACATATGCTCCTCACACTGGCTGAAAATTGGTTGGTGGTCCCTCCTCTTCTGCCTTATACCCAAGTTAACTACTGAATGCCGCTGTACTTTTTAGTGTGAACACATTTATGCTCTCACAATTGCAAGTGTACAGGATTACGTGATTTGAGACACAACGATAGTATGATCTTATGAAGCTGGTAAATGCACAGCAGTTACGGAGGAACATCTGAGTGTGTTTTATCAGAGTACTGTTAAGCTGATGGGAGCAGTAAGAGTGAATTAAAACAGTTTAGGGAGTGTGTGCCTTATTTAATTTCTATAGCATTTGACTTATTACTGAGAAAAGTCCATAGAAAAAGATTTATACTATCACTAACAAACACCAAAGCAGCAAGTCTGAAATTATTCTCAAAGCAACTTTACAGGTTTCTTGTAAATGAACTTAATATCCAGAGTAGGCCAGACTACATACTGGAAGCTGACATGCCTTATCCAATTCCACACTGGTGAAGAGGCTTATTGCTGAACGGCCCTAATCTAAACATTTCTGGATTTGATATTGATATAAACTGACACACTGTGGGACCTTCAACTCTATAAAAGCTTCGACCTCAAAGACTAACGGGATTGGAAAATACAACAGAACATAATGATTATATAAAAAACACATATTTGCAAGGTAGTATAGCAGCATTTGTGGTGATTTATTCAATTATAACCAGAGGTTAGAGGCCTGGACAATTGAAAAAGAATAAATCTGTCACCATTCCCAGAGGCAAAGATAAACATCACACCTCCGACGCAGCCAGAGCCCCAAACATATCACACTTTAGCTGCCTAAAATTAGGTGCGGCCCAACACAGCTCCCCAGTAGTCAAATGGATTTTTTCCTGTGCGATTGCCCATTATTCAGGACATGTTCTAGATATAACGGACATGTGGGTTTTCATCTAAAGGTGTTGTAGAACAAACAATTTTATTGTTGAAAAAGAGAAGGAGTAAAATATATTAACCTGGGCCACAGTATTGAAGCACCACAAACATTTACAGAAATGACTTGTTCTAATTTAGATTGGAAAATGAGTATCTTCTTTAACGAAATATTTTAACCGTATCAGACTGCATCTAATCTAAGAATTCTGTTCAAGGATGTATCATCCCTCATGTATCATACGTCATGTGCCTAGAGATGTATTGAATCATCTTAAAGAAAGATACAAACACCTTAGAGACTCATTATTGATTCTATTTCAAAGTCTGTCTCATTCGTTTGGTTGAATCCTTATTCATGTATGAGCAAGATGAGATGAGATTGAGGAGTCAGTGATTTGATCCCTCAGTATAATCAATAAAAAGATGCTGATTATTCGCATCTTTTTGTATTATTGTTATCAGCAACCAACAAAATGCAGTACTGCATTTGCTAAGGATGTCTCACTGGCTATTAAATTGTGTGTGCACACACTCTGCTGCTACACTACGGCAAAGCTGATATTCTCTGTTTTCTCTTATTCAAAATATAGTGTTCCCTCATTATCCCACCGCTCTTACAACTGACGTCAAGTCACAGTCTCAGGCTCACAGCATCCCTCAGTGCTTTATATTGCTTGCTTCTGGACAATCTTCTCACTACTTCCTCTACTGTTCATTCAGCATTTATCAGAGCATATCTATGAGTGAACACTGAGGCAGACAGATGGGCTCAAAAAATGCTAAATAAAGCTGTTTGCTGGAGACACCGCACCTGTGTATGTGTATGACTTTTCCTCTTTCAGCCATCTGGATGGATTGAAAGTTGGTTTAATTACCACTTTGGTCCAGACTGATAGATCTGATTTTGAAAATAATGCAGCAAAGTTTTGTTAAGATCTTTAAGACCAAGTGAAGATTAAACCAAAAAGACATTCCTTACACCGTAGGATCATTTTTTTGTGATTTTGAGTGAAATGTTGCAACAGCCATTGGAGGGATTGCCATAAAATGTCCTCATAGGATGAACTGTAATGAGCTCAGTGATCCGTAATTGGCGTCATCATGAGGCCAAACACAGTTTGCACACAAAGTTAGCAATCTCACTTGGTGTATCTTAGCAAATATTTGGTTGCTAACACCACTGAAAAGCCACACATGCTGAACATGGACATGTTATTGTTGTTAATATCACCAAGATGGCTCTGAATCTCACATTTGTTTACTCTGACATCTCTCTGTAATTGATGAATGATCCTATTTGTCCGCCATCATGGCCATCCAATCTACCAATCTACGCTAATATTTTCAAGCCTGTTCATGTTTTATTCTTCAATATTGGAGCATTGCTTTGATTTGTAAAAGAGGCGAGGGGATTAAAGAGCGATATATACACGCAGGGGTGCAGCATGCTACAGTTCATTTACTCATCTACCATTATACAATAAAAGGTAATCGTCCTCCCTGGAAGCTTTTCAAGGATGATTCATAAACCTGCCCCATATATCTACAGCAAAACACGTTTTTGTAACACATGATTCAGAGCGTAGAAACGGGAGTGAGCAACACCGTTGTGTGGCAAGATAATTACCATTCTCTCACTATAAGCTTGAGAGAGTGTCTCGGAATGAATTATTGAACATCCACAATGGAGAATTACTGCTTCAACTCTGTTGGTAAATCTGTCACAGAGGGGAAAGGGGAGAGACAGCAAGAGATGCATCTGTACTTGTGATATGTTCTGCGTCTATATGGTTCAGGGGCACAACACATAATCATAATCATTGGTGGAGATCACCATCTGTTCTTTGAATACAAACCTTTCATACAAAAACAAACACAAAAAAAGGGACGTTTTGAAATTGGTACAATTCGATCCATGTCTGAAAATCTCAAATCCCCCTCAAAGATAACATGATGAAGAGGATTATACATCCTTTTGTTCTCATGTTATAACGAGCCTTGGACTGAGTAGTGCTGTATAGAAAGAAAAACTCATTATCTCCCTTCAAGGGTGACAACAGACAAGAAGCACTTGGCACAGCTACAGAAAGTGCACGTTGTATCTCTTGAATGTACAAGTTAATGGTGTTGCAGCTTGGTGTGGAGAGTTTCTGAGAGCTGAACATTGCTGCTTGCAAGTGATAACAGCACTTTGCTCTTCAGCATCACATTCTATAAATGATTATCAGGAAAACTCTATCTTGTGTATATTGCCACTGTATTATATGTTAACATTTGCAGCGCATACTATTCACATGGGTAAATTTGAACCCGTTCACGGTCATGTTGCTGTTCAATGCATGCTGTTTATCTGTCCACCTTATCTTAGTGAAGCACCAGCAATCTGCATGCAACCTGTAGGAAGAATGTGAGGGTGCAGCAACCAACAGCAAGCACAGACCATCACATAAGAGACATTCCATTATTATTAGAACAAGCTTGTACCCTCTAAAATCTAAAACAAGATGTCACTACTTTCTGTTGCCTGATTTTGTAATTATGATTTAATTAAGGGGGAGTCAGAATGGGAGCATTACTGGCATTAAAAATACATCAAGCAAATGTGACATGTTGAGCCCTGGTAGGCAGGGTGTAAGCGTGGAAACATTTGCTAATTCTGCTAATTGAAAATCTGTGCCCATTTTTCCAAAAATGGCCAGAGATGAAGCTATTAAAAACTGGCCCGTCTACAGAAATGAGACTACTGCGGTTAGAAGATGGATCAGGCAGTAATAGTGCTATCAATGATTCAGCAGTCATCAGCAGACTCAGGGACATACTGGATGTCACTGCTGAAAGACATTTGCTGTGAAGAAAACGACAGATGTCCAGACGATGGGCAAAAAGAAAAATGTCTGGCCTGGAGAAGATTATGACACGTCGGTGAGAGCTGGATGAAGATGAATAGTGATTAGGATCTGAAAAGTTTCCATGTTTGACAAGCATTTATGCTCAAAACTATAAAAACACAGCTAATTCATGGTGGTGTGGTGGTTAGCACCGTTGTCTCACAGCAAGAGGGTTCTAGGTTCAACTCCTGGCTGGGGCCTTTCTGTGTGGAGTTTGCATGTTCTCCCTGTGTATGTGTGGGTTCTCTCTGGGTACTCCAGCTTCCTCCCACTATCCAAAAACATGCACGTTAGGTTAATTGGTGTCTCTAAAATTGTCCTTTAGAGTGAGTGTGTGGTTGTTTGTCTGGTTCGTCTCTGTGTGGCCCTGTGATGGACTGGTGGCTTGTCCAGGGTGTACCCTGGCTCTCGCCCGATGAGCACTGGGATAGGCTCCAGCGGCTATAGAAAACGGATTGGATGGATGGTGTTCCTAATATGCCTATAGAAATAAATCTCCTCAAACTCCTTTTTATGTTTATTTTACCATAGTCTGTAGGGAACGCAATAGCCTTTAAAATCAAGAGACCATTATGGTCCCAAATTCCATGGAGATTTTTTAAAACAGATTGTAGTTATGATGAAGGAAATATTAAAAAGACTTTATTGTCCAAATGGGAAATTTGCCTTTGACATTCCAGTGCCAGTAGATAAAAATAACCAACAAAACAGTTAAAAAAAAAAAAAAAGAAAAAAAAAAAAGAAAGAAAAACCAAGACACATCATGCATACATGCCTAAATTACATACCATTTTGCAATATAAACAAGTGATCAGTAACCAACAACAGATGCACATGCTGGGTGCAGGTAGTGAGAAATAAGTAGTACCACATGTGATATGATGTGTTTGAATAGTATGTGGGGCTGCAAGATGTTTAATGCAGACTTGAAATCAACAAATAAAAAGCCTGGAATAGGTCTGGGGATTCTTCAGATGTTTAGTAACCCTGTGCACTATAGTATTGATCGCATCATCACCGCCTCTGTGGTGTCTGAAGTTTTGCATAGAAAATATTTACTGTCTGACCCAAGAACAAATATTGTATATGTATTCATACAGGAATGAGCCTCTTGTCTGTTTTTTTTTTCTTTTTTAAGACATGCAGGTGTTGGGGTTGGGTCGGTGTATTGCAGCTCTTTCTCACCCACTCACATCAAGTCAAGACCACATCTGTCTCCGCATAGATAATATGATTTATAACATCGTGCCTTAAAACAATATCCACATTTTGCAATAACGCAGAGACAACAAGGGTTGCCAAAAAGGAGCCACCATCTGTTCTAGCAGCACCTCTGAGGTGTTGTGCTGATGGTGAGATTTGCTTAACAGTGCTTCACATCCCTGACTGTGTTAATATGTTTTACGGCTTATAATACTTCTGGAATTGCTGTTTTGAAGCAGCTCCTTTGCCAATGCTTCACAGTATGCCAGTTGTTTTGGCTTTGCATTCTAATTTGCCTTGAGCCATTTGCTGTGTAGATTAGTTCAGACCCATGTGATCTTGTTGGATTTGCCCTAGTTGACTTGCTTCATATGGTACACTTTAAATTCATTTCTTGCCTTCAAGCACCTCTAAATAGCATATTTTTCACATATTGTTTAAATTGCTGGCTGCTGCAGGGTGTGAAACACTCCCTCACAATGGATTTCATTAGCAGCACTAATCGACTGCTGGATCATACAAAGCAAAAGCCTGCAGCCCACGTCTTGATTTATTGTTTATTTTTTTGTCAACCGATTCATTTTTTATTGTATTCATCTATTTGCAGATATGTTTTTAGAGATGTATTTCATGCTGTCCTAGTCAGAAATAAGTACCTTTCAAACATGCACTGCTTTCCATTTTTCTCTTGCAACTGAACGTGTCGGTGTCATGTCTGGATGAGCACCCTGGTGCTTCTCCTGCACTTTTGCTATGTCAATCTTACTATGTTGAACCTAGTAACATGTACATTTCTCTAAACACAGTGCAAGTCTGAACTGCAAGCAGCAAAAACCAGATACACTCTAAATAATAATCTAAATAAATGGTAATTCTGTCCAAACTTCCCTGCATTGTGCTTTTTCCTACTAAAATTGTGGGCAGCACAGAAGGTGGCGGTATAGGCTACGTTGCTATTGGTTGTTATTCAGTAGAAAAAGTAGTTAAGATTAACCAAAAACCTTGCAAGGAAGAAGCCAATGAGCCTTTTTCATCTCTAAGCTGCTACATGTAGAAAAAGTGATATGAATGAAGCCCTGAGGAACATTAATGTTAAATTTGACCAACGTATGAATGACTCTGTTATTTTAACAGGTTGACAGTAAAATACTTAATGAACTGTATTTATATAACACTTTTCTTGTTTAGTTGACCAGCCAAAGCTTTTTTACACAACCATTCACACACACACACACACACACACAGCACTTCTTCTACATTATTTTAGGCTGCGTAGTGCTTTTTTGCTCTCACACATATTCACACACCGATGGATGGGAGTTTAGAATCACCAGCGAACCAAAGTTATTTTGGACTGTAGAAGAATGCTGGAATACTCAGAGAGAGCCCATGCATGCACAGAGAGAACATGCAAACTCTGGATTTACTCCAAATGTTGTGCTTACAATTCAGAGGTAGATGGACCAGGACTTTATTCTTTACATATTTTAATTTCATCCTGCCAAAAAGCACGTTCTGAAAACACATTTAATTCATTGTTCTGTTTCTTTTTAAATCGTACTTGAACCAAATTTGTTGTGTTTCATCTTGTTTCACATATGAACTATTTCAAAATGTAAACACTGCAAAATAATGTTCATTCTGTATATTCATTTGCGCAGAAATGCTGGCCTGTTCCACAACTTGTTGTTTGACAAATTGCAAGTAACTTCTCCAAAGTGCACAGCTTGTCAAACGACACCAGTCTGAGTGCCATTTTGACCTCTGCGCCATACTGGCTGCATAATTAAGTGAGTTCCAGCTGGTGTGTGACGCCCTGGGGACCGGGGTGAGAATAAAGCCTGCTGGAGAAAGAAGACCCCCCCCCCCCCCCCCCCTTCTCTTTTCATTTCTCCTCCCCACAACCAAAACCAACCATCTCTCCTAGCATGCCAAGTCGTGACGAAGGAGCTGTGAGAGCTTCTCTGCAGGAGGAGTCACGGAGCAACACAGACTGGAAAAGACCTGCCAAATAAGTGTGAAGGTTGGAAACTTGGACTGCTTGGAGATGTGAGAATGAATCACATTTGCATAGACTCCTCACACGCTGACACATTATCATGCACAGTCATGTGTGCAAAATGTGCATATGAACAAAAACATAAACAGTTTTTGTGTATGTGTAAATGTGTTAAGTGCTATCTCCATAGTAATGCCCTGCAGGGGAAGTCTTTAGTCTTTTATGCAATAAACAACTGTTTTCCCATCAGGTCCAGCAGCTAAAAAAAACCAACCCTTTATACTCAAATAAAGCCATTTTACTTCCTGCCAATACCTTTCATAATTAATCCCAGTATACACAAGTGGTGTTGGATAGCAAGTGCATTAAAGTTCATTGTTAAAGGGGACAAAATGGACTATGAAAAATTGAAAATCTGTACCATGTTTTGTTGAACAGCCTTTTCTGATTTTTCTTGAGAGCTTTAGGGAGAATGTCAGTGGGCATATGAACAATTAATCGTATTGATGAAGAACCAGCGTCTGCATTTCAGTCAAATCCTCTTTATCCCCTCAGGTGTTGACATGAGAATCCATTTGTGATCTAATTAAATACCATACCAGGCCCTGGCAGTCTCATTAGCTCAACAGGGAACAAAAATAATAGAGACCCAACAGAGGCCAAGAGGTACAGGACTACAGGACTACATGAAGAGTCCAAACTTTGTCCCAGCCTGATTGCTCACCCAGTTGGAGGCTTCTTAGGGAGACCCAGAAGCCTCCAACTGGGATTCTGGTCAGAGCCACAGCTTTGACAGAGTGTTGATGAGAACGATTTTTGCTTGTTTGGGCCAGTTGAGCATCCCTTTTAGGGCAAACATTTGAATGATGTGGAGATTTCAACTTGTGTCAGTTTAGATTCTCAATTGCCGTGGCAACACAAATGACACAAAGGGCTAAGCAATTAAGTTTTTCAGGTTTGGCTCCAGCATTGGGAAGCCTGCCAGTCTAATTACATTACAATTACATATCTTAAGATGGGAGGAATATTCTTCTTGTTGATGCTTTATAACTCTTTTTTTAAAGGATGAACGAATGAGGTCCTTTTATGCTTGAAATGCTTGAAAATAAAAGCTTTGACATTAACTAAATTCTTGCGAACAAAATGCAAATGGAAATGCGGCGAAATGCTTAGCGGGCTGTACCGAGGAGAGTTTAAGCCTGCCCACAAACCACAGTGACTCATCAGGTCACCTTTCTGTTGATGAGACTCAAGGAGGACAGAAAAAGATCCTCTCTCCTCTTGTAAATGTCTGTTGTTGGATACTCAATGGGTTGCCAAGGGCTTGAGTGCAGGGAAAACAGGAGGCTGCTGCTCCTCTGAACAGATAGTCCTCTCTAAAACAAAGTGCTACAGATACAGAAGCTACTTCCAAAGGAGACACTGTGTGAAATGAAGGGTATCAGCAGCCTCACGCTGGAGTGGTTGCTTTTAGAAGTTGGTTTTACTCTGCAAGTCTATAATCCTGATGTTGTCACTTGTCAAAAAATGAGCCTTAGCTACAGCAGTCAGCCACAAAAGGTAATTCGCTCCAGAGGGAGAGAATCACATTATCTACCTGTAGTTTACTCATTTGTAGAGGATCATTTACTAACAGCAATTTACACACAGGGATGGGACCTTTCCAACACCACATGCGTTTTGAGTGCCTATGGGACTCTTATAAAGTTTGGACCCGATAATTTCGGCTGCACTAGTTATAAATCCTCTAAAAATTCATCTTTGTACCTCCGAGTTGTACATGTAAAAATTTCTACGACTACTTCTTTCACAGAATGGATCGATCTCTATATATCTATGAATATATTACTTGGCCTTGCCCACACCTCCACCTACCAGCAGCTGAAACCTGCCTTTCCTGTCCCCTCTAAGCAAGGATCAATTATTATAATGGTGAAATTCAGCCATACATTTCTAAATCTAAAGTGTTATGAGTCCAGTACATCTGGGTTAGCTGTAGCTCAGGAGGAAGAGCAGTCACATGTTGAAGTGTCTTTAGGCAAGACACTGAACCTCACAATCACTACCAATGCGTCCATGTGTGAATGTGCGTGAAAAAGACAAATGCAAAGTGTAGCATTGTATAGAGTAAGATGTGCTGTTTGAGTGTGTGTATATAAATGGCTGAATGTGCCTTGTAGTGTAAAAGTGCTTTGTCAACTACACTAGAAAAGCACTATATTAGTACAGTCAATTTTACCATTTATGACAGTATGTTCAATAAAGCTCAGTTCGAAAAAACAAACTTAGACTTTAAGCTTCATAGTCCTCAAAGCTGCAAGGCTGTTACTCGGAGGGAAAAGCAGCAGAAGGCTATCTGTATGCGAAACAAATGAGAGATGGTATGTGAAAAATCTGTGGAGAAAGCTGACAGACCACACCAGACAGAGAGCATCTGCTACGGTCAATCTGATTGTCAGCTTCAAAGTTCTCTCTTGAGAAGGTTCTCTGTCATTCATCAGTTTTTCATCTCTTCACCTGCTGTCATCTCCTTTCACAAACACTACAATAATCGAAGTGGGAATGAAAAGGGTATGATGGTGCCGGGTGTGGGCCGGTGGATAACACTATGCTATCCTGAGGAGACGGGTTAAAGCACCTTTGGGGACTTCAGATTGCTCATATTTCTCTCTGCCTCCACTGGTAAATAAACTACAGAAACCTGCTCAGAGAGGTGATAATGACTTTAAGTTTTCACCTTCTTGATCAATATATCTTCATCTTGACTCCATATCTAGGGCGCTGCAGTGGTTGATATGTTATGATCTTTGCAGGCAATTGATTTGATGTGGTAAAACCATCTGTCGATCTTTGATGTTGGCATCGTCCCCTGACACGCCACTTCTGCTGGCCCTATTCCTTGAGGCCTGGTGGTAATTGGGTTACAGTGAGGGAGAAGAGAGGAAGTATCGTCGAGCCCAAGTTTGCCCAGTCCCTCACTGGGCCCACATGCCTGTTCTTGATATCTCAGACACAGGAGACCAAGTCACTCGCTGCAGAGTCTACTCATCTACAAAGGAGACACCAGGAGCTAATGGGGGAGGGGTGGGGGGGGGGGGGGGGGTTCTGATATTTACTCCAGATTATTTTTTACTTAAAAAAAAAGTTAGCAAGACTTTCTTTTTCCTCTGTGCTCTGATCCATGTGTCTTTCTATTATTGTGTCAATGCATGTGTGATATTTGAAAGGCGAAGCTTTAGCATCAAGGGCTGTTATTTTACACAACATCACGACTTCTGTTTTAACAGTATAACACAAGTGGTACACGGATTGGGCATCTCCCATCTGCACTCGGATCCATTAATCACAACACACACTTTGGCCTGTTTGTTGAATCGTCACTGTGTGCATGTGTGTAACATGTAGCAACGCTTTGCAGCCAAATGATGTCACATCTTAATCGGCTTAACTTGTTTTGATCTAAATGTTATTTTTTTTTCTCTTTTACTGTCATGATTCTATAACACCATCTGCTCCTAATTCTCTCAGGTGACAGAGAGCATGTTTCAATCCACCAAGCATTTTATACTCTGCTCAAAATGATGCCATTTCTCAGCTCTGCTCCTCGTGTGTTTCCATACTCACAAGCAATCAATGTGTTAGAGAGGCCCTTGACCTTTAAAGATGCATGGATTTTCTGTCATGACTGCTGGTATAGATGAGGATTTTTACAGCTCCTCTGTGTATCTTTAAAGATCCATCCCTCCTCCCCTTTTCTCCACTGTTGTACTACTGTCACCCACACACTGCTGTTACTGCAGACCTGATATTCCCCATTACCTGTGCTGGCTCCTCCAACAAGTGAGTAGATTTTAGCTGCAAAAGTGGATCCTCCCTGATTCTTGGACACTCACATAAGGCCAACTTGTCAAACTGCAATCTACACAAGGATATGTTTTTAAGAGCGTCACTTCAGGCTCAACAGGAGCTATGAAAACAGCTCTGTTCTTACTGGGTGATGGATTTGCAATGCTGGCAATAAAGCCTTGTTAATTCCAACTCGTATGTACAGGTAATGAAATTTGGGCAGGTAAAATCTCATCTTGCAGTGCCATGGGGCAGCAGACAGTGCCACACACTTGTAATATGCTTTGCTGCACTCAGTCCCCGGGGGGAAGACTCTTCCTGATAGGGACCTGCAGAGGAGAGGTCTGCAACGCTGGCCTTTGTCTCACTCTCATTCTCGCCCTCAAACATCACTTGGCCAATTCTAATACTAATAACTATTAGTCAAAGTCAAAGTCAAATTTATTAGTATAGCACATTTCATGTACAAAACAATTCAAAGTGCTTTACATAAAATAAAAGCATTGCAGCGGGGATTGTAAGAAGTATTAAAAATACATAAAAGAATATAAAAAGAAAGAAATAAAAGAATTAAAATTAAATTAAAATGATTAAAAACAAGCAACAGTCTAGAAAAATTAAAAGATACCATGCAGATTTCATGCACAGACACATGAGAAAAGAAATGTTTTTAACCTGGATTTAAAAATCCAGGCCTGAGGTAGCCGGTGATAAGTTCCTACAATGTCATCATAGGCAGAAAAATGTATTTGATAGCAGGATATTTCACAGAGCTGTGTTGCTCCATATGCTGAATCGATAGATTGCAAAGCAGAAACACCACATCGGATGCGTTTCATAGCATCAAATCCTTACTTACTGCTGATTGATTATCTATAAAATCAGCTGACCACCTTCAGTGCATCTATAATGCATTGCCAGGAGGCAGCTAAATGTTCTCATAAATCTTGCACTCTTTCACCACAGGGGAGCCAAAAATGAACCATCTATTATGTCTGCAAATCTAGAATTTGCAGCCTAACTATCACACTCCCTTGAATTATTGAGTAAGCTCCTAAAGAGGAAATAGCCAGGCTTTGTGATCTAATATTTCCTCAACATATTTCAAATTGAAGTGTCCCTTTTCTGTTTTCTCCTCAGCTGTATCTTAGTGTGACAGCAGGCTGTAATTCATCTAGGGATTGTGAAGCCAGTTTACTTGGCCACATGCTTAACAGGACATCTGTTTATCTTATTGTTGTTTCATTTTTTTCCTCCACAATAGGAACTACTGAAAAAACTTCCACCCTTTGCTTATGATATCCTTTGGATTTTATGGACAATGAGGAACTTAAGTGAATATGAGAAGAGGGAAATCAGAGTTTATATCACCACTGCACTTCCAGTGTTTTCTAAAAAAAAAAGAAGAAACGATTGTATTTCCTCACATTATACAGATAAAAACCGACAAAGTTTTAGACACTGCTTGCAAAAAGGACAAAACCTCCTATATACAAAGATTTTACATCTTATACCGATAGTTCCTCTTTATAATGTTTGTGTATCTAAAATAAAAAGGTTTTGATGTGCAAAAAGTAAATAGTGTTTTCTTATATTCTGGCTTTCCTTTTGGTCTTCACTTTACTTTCTGCACTTAATTAGTTTACTTCCCGTTTTATTTTCTTCACTGCATAGAGCCTTTAGCGCATGTGGGTAAAACCAAGAATGTCGCTTAAATGGCTGTCCAAAATGTCAGTACCCAAATCCTGCTCTGAGGTGCATTTAAAGAAGAAAATGCAGGCCAGATTTAAGAAGTCTCTATCACCATAGATGAGAAGCATCAGCCTCTTTTGATCTGAGCCAAAAGAGTGAAACTCTTCACTTTGCCATTTGGGAGTGTGGTTTGGGAAACAAGGCAACTGTTTGGCAAAGCCTGAGAAGACCCAACTATCATAGACCTCTTTAAGTGGAGTAAAACTCTTCGTTATCCAAGTAAGGGAAGAACAAACTAAACTGAAGAGCATGAGCTATGTACAGAACAGTGTTGTTCAGACTATGTTATTTTCTAAATTTGAGCTAAATCTTTACTAACAACTGTGTTATAAGAGAATCTACAGTATGTGCCACCATGGGTAGCAAGCTAATCTGTAAAATTAAAAAAATTTTCCCCAAAAGTATAGATGCTCTCTTTGATATTTTAATATTACTGCTGTCTTTCAATGGGTTGAACGGATGAGTTGAAGGATTTAACCTGATCTGCATCATCTTTGTGATTTATATTTACATTCATATCCCCACACACTTGGCCAGTGACTCTATACATTTCACATGATTGTTAGACTGTCACTTTCTTAAAGTTAGTATATTATTTTAGACGTTGCCATCCCCTATGATAAGCCTTTAAATCTGAGAAGTCATTCATCCAATAACCTTATTTGACAATCCGCTGTCGGGAGTTGTAGGGTATGTTAACTCTGCATGTAGTCAGCAGTGCCGATCTATCTTGTAATAATTAGTAAAAATAAAAAGATGCTAGAGCTGGACTTCTTTTGAGAAGCCAACTGATGAAGCTGAATGGCGTAACGGGATGATTAGGAGTTTTCTTCTCAGGAGAACATGAATATCACACCAAAACATGGCAGCTGACCACTGCTTCATTCATCAACATTCTAGTGCAATATTCAAGCCCACATGCATTTGCTGTGGAAAACAAATCACATAATCATGAATGTGCATTCGCTGCTTTCTGCCAGATGCACCTCCAAAGTGTGGGAATATCCATATTAGCTTTTTCTGGTGATAACACTCAAATGCACCATTGCACCATCATTACCGCCTCTATATCTCTAGACTCAGCAGGATCGATTCCCATGATTATTACAGTCTTAAAAGCTTCGGCACTCCCTTCCTACTTTCTTTTCCTCCAATGAAAAACAATTTCCAACTAAAGCAAATGGAGTGATGTCAAATTAAAGCCTAGATGTATTGTTGTGTCAAAATGAATCTAGCTCACATTGTCAGACACTTCTAAGTAGCTAGATCTGAAGGAGGATAGGAATATTAATGGTTTTGTGCCCTGGCAGAGGATTCTTGATATAGCAGATCTTATGTACACATGGAAACAGTAATGTGAAACAAACCCTCATATACATTGCTGACAGATGTTGCATGTAGAACAGAGTTTTAGAGGATGTTCAACTCTCATCTAAAAGGTCAGGCTTCATGTTCAGCACTTCCCCAAATGTTTTTCTGTCAGTCAGTTTGATTAAAATGATTCATATCTTTGTTATGGATTTGGCCACTGCAGTATGAGTTTTCTGACAAAACAATTGGAGTGAAAACTGGAGTCGTTACACAACAAGGTCCCCTACAATTTCAATTTCTTTCAGTATAAAAAAGAACGGAGAGGAAAAGTTGGAAAGGATTTTCTAACTCTCAAAAATAGTGGCAAGTAGTGTAGCACTCCTGCTGTTACAAATTTAGTTTGAAATCTCCCTCTGGACCAGAGGATAACAATGTCATTCTGGCAAATTAATTGTTTATACCTTTATGACTTCAGCTGCAACTACATCGCACAAACGCACAAGGACGCTTATCCAATGGATTTTTAAATGTAGGGGAACAGTGGTGACAGTTTGGTTAACAGAGAAATCAGCAGGGTTACTGAGTCTGAAGTGAACCCAAGTGTATGGGATGAGATACAGAGATGTAGGTCCCCCTGTGGAACAAAACCAAATGGTCTGCTCTCTCCTCCAACCCATGTTTAGTCAGACTATCCGGCCATGTTGATTAACATTTGAGCCCAGGTGACTCATCTCTGCTTCGGCCTGAACCCAGAGACAGTTACAGAGTCACACTTCTCCAGCTACAGACACTCCATCGTTACCTGCAGTTTAACAGGACACAGATGGCACTCTGTCCCTCTCTGTCTCTTGCTCATCTAAATTAGACATCCCATTAAAAGCAAAACGGATTTCAATCTATCAGTTCTGTCCGTAAACAATACGAATGAGAGTGTTAGCAGATGACACAGCAAGTGCAAGTGTTGTTGATCAGAATATTTCATGCAGTCTTCATTGTGCAACAGGCTTCACTTTTGCTGTGTGATGCTCTTTGCCTTTTTCAGGAGTAATTAACATCCATGTCATGTGTTGTTGTTTTTTTTTTTTAGATTCTCTGGGAGCTTCTATTGGTGTCTGAGTAGAGATGGAGCCAGCTTGTGAGGCATTCAAATATCAAAATGTGAAATTTCTTGCAATCGTGCAAGTAGTGTACAGCTTTTATTCAGCAGAGAACCATACTTCATCAGCTGTTTTCAGCATATTGAAGACATTCCTATCACTGACTGGTCTACAAGCATAGAACACAATGTAACACCTGAGAAAAAGCTATCAGCTGTGACGAAAGGCTTCTTTTTCTTTGATTAGTCAGAGCGGCGGGGAAAAATAGGGGAGGCAAGGAGCATCAGCTGAAAATGGGGCATAATGAAGATGCATTTGTAAAAGATGAAAAGTGGAAAAGCAGTGGACCAGAATCAGGTTCATTCAGCAAGTTTTTCTTTTTATTAATTAAAAAAAAAATTCGGCACCAAGCAACAGTGTCACTGATCATGTGACAACTGCTTTTTGATGTTCCTTCAAAAATGTTACTCAACAGGACAAATGAACCATCTGCCCCTGCATTCTTATTGCTCAATCAACGATCAAATTTTCATCAGCCGAATTGATTCAAAGCAGACTCATTCTGCACTCATTGTATGCTGCATGCACATGAGATTTGGTTTGCCACTTTAATAACCCATGCTCATCAGCTGTGGGTGCCTTGAAAAGAGGATCTTTTCATAAAGTTAATCCATCTCTGTGGTTTAATGAGGCAACACTGGTTGTAAAAAGAGATGGCAGAAAAGCTTAACACGGTCAGACACTAAACCTATTGTAAGGACTCTTTAATATAGAAATAGGAAGAAATCTAGAAATGATTAAACCTCTGAAAGGGGACCTTTTATGAGGAAAACACTTTTTCTGTGCTAAATAGCATATATCATGGTGTCTGAAGTGACAAACACAACCTCTGGTCTGAAAACATGTCTAAAACTCTGTCATGTTACAGACCCATCTCAGAATATAAATATCCAGTCACCCCATCTTCTCCAAAACTCCATTGCTCTTGCTTTTTTGCTTTGCTATTAACAACAAATTCTCATCAGGAGTGATATAGTTAGATATAGTTCTTCACTTAAGGGAGAAACAAGCTCGTAATGCTGTACCAGTACACAGTCCATTGTTTCATATCCCCAAATCATAAATCTGACTTCTTGTTGCCCACTTTCTTGAATTTTTTCATCTTAATGTTTGCCTTTAAACACTTGAAACACAGAGGAATGGACTGACAGTAAAACCCAGCATTTATCAACAAGTAACTCAGTCTTCAGGGATTATTGAGTGTAATTTTCATTGTTGCGAAACTGGCTGCTATGAACAGAGGTGAAAAGACTGGGTTGAGTGCTGTGTTACTGTAATCCTGTGGTATTTTGACCAAAGCATGTCACTGATGTTTCATCCCAAAACTATAGTCGATATATAGGAGGAAAAGCAATATTCTAGGCTAAAAGCAGAGTGACTGAGTGCTCAAATGATTTTTTTATTGTATGTTTCTATGAGTTTTTGTGACTGAGGCACAAAGGTTTTCATGAACTAAATAAATTCCATCAGGTTGTTCAGAAAAGCAGAAAATCAGGTTTTAAGGGCTGATTTCAACATTCAACACAGCTGAATGCTTTGCTTTGTTAAATGTAGCTTTACTTGATGGGTTATATGTAACAAATGGAAAGCATTTGGTATCTAAATTCACAAATCAAATGTCACTTGCCGGGATACTAGAGCATTTCTTTTTGTTGTTCATGTCAGCTACAGGAGACAATGTTCCAGACCAGGAATCGAGATCTTGTGGCTGTTTGTCATGCTTAGGATGGGTTTAGTTTTCTCAGGAGAATGGCTTTTACCATTATTCTGTGACTTAAGAAGTAGTTTGAATTTGTGTCTAATGTTTTTAATTTCCTTGGACAGTTTCTGTTTATCCACTGCTGGCAGGCACTTTGCCCTTATGATGAATTGAATATAGACACATAGCACATTCTCATTGTTGTTGGGAATACTTTAGATTTGAAATAGTGACTAAACGATTTGTAACAATAACAGCTTATACTCTTTTTACATCCCAGTTCTTCTCTAATTCACCTTGTCAGCACTACCACAGAGTTACAGTTTGCCTGGCAAGTCTTTGCACTCAAACATGTCATAGTGTCACCTCAAGGCCCTAAGAACCAGCAGTGTTCACCATGCCAAAGGCAAAGCTAGTACCAATGAGACATTAGCATTGATGAAACGAGTCTATGGTTTACCAGCAACATCTAAAACAGATTAACTGGACAGCAGTTTCCTCACTGATACCATTACATATCAACAAAAAAAGACGTTTAATTGAAATTGTATCCACTTTGCAAATCCTTCCTCAGGCCATTGCTGTAATTTTATACATATTCCCAGTTCTTTTATATCATCCGCTCTGTAGGAGTTCAATAAGCTCCTTTTGTGTCCTGTGGAGATGCTGAGGTTATTCACAGTACAGTCTGAGGCATTTCAGGCGTGCTCCATCCATTGTGCCATTCAAAGCAGCCTTTTCATTCTGCATCAAGTGGAAGGCTCAGGAGGGTTTGGAGGGCACTGAGAAGTGGGACACGGTGGAGCCAGTCGTTCCCCCACATCAACCTCCCTCTTATCATCACGCTCTCCACGCACGCAGCTTTACACTCAACTCCCAAAATAAGCCCAACGCCGGCTGCATTATTGAATGTGCTTCTTTGAGAGCACATTGTTAGCAATGTGCAAACAGACAGACCAGGAGAGGCACAGGAAGGACTTTCCTCGTGGGAGAAAAGCCTTTCATTGCAGTCATTGCCATTCTTTACAGATGAGATAAATAATCCTCTCTTCACAGCATATTGGCTGCCAAAGCACTGTGAACTATTATCCACCAAAGATTTTTTTTTTTTAGTGGATGTCCAGGATTTTCCTGTGCTGGACCTTCGCTTTACTGGAAAGAAGACACAAGCAACACATTAAACAGACAGTTGCTGGTTATGTAAGAGATAGAGCTTTACGCTCTTACTGTTGTTTCATCTTATTGACCTAACCAGGTAAGCAACCCACACTTGCACTTAGCGTACAGGCACACAGGCTTCAGCCCATACCAGCACCTCAGATAAAGACTCCCATGGTGCAAGTGCAGACGGTGTTAAAACACATCCCTGTCGTTGCAGAGATGATATCCAGAGTGTTCAGCTGGAGTGTGCTATCTTAAGTGCACACAGGGACAGCAAATAGTGGCCCATAAACACCTTTAACGGAGGTTAGTCTTAAAGGAAAAGAGACATAGCCTCCATGGGCCCCTTTAGAGTGACAAGAGAGTGACTCATGGGCGTAAACAGGAAGACGAGCATTTAGGCTTCTTTCTGACCAGAGCAACTAGAGTGCTTCGTTGAGCTCTTCAAACCCAACCAGCTGTCATCCCTGCTGTAGTTTGTGAATCAGTGATGTGGGAAGCTGCCATTTACAATCATTTTATCTTCTCCTGACACTAAAGGGTGGTTTATTATCCCACCGGTAGTGTAATTGCTGTAATTTTATACATATTACCATATCTCCACGCAGTGGGAGCAGCCTCCCTCTATGTCCTGTAAATTATCTTAATCCCAACCAGCTAATAGTCAAACATGTGCATGGTGAGGGAGGATCAGCTAAACAGTGATTTCCTTATCCCACTACCCATGATCATGCGTAGTAAGATTTCAAAGAGCCAACAATTGAAAGACATGTTCATATAACTTAGAGATGTATTGTTTTGTTAAGCTATCCAAA
Organism: Odontesthes bonariensis; assembly: GCF_027942865.1. Lineage (NCBI taxonomy): Eukaryota > Metazoa > Chordata > Actinopteri > Atheriniformes > Atherinopsidae > Odontesthes > Odontesthes bonariensis. Next base: position 16,131,647 of record NC_134522.1, read on the forward strand.
CATTAACATATCTTTTTTTTTTAAGGGGGGGGGGGGTATTTTTCTATGATCTGCACATGATGTTTCAAGATAATTTTTACAAACATCTGAGTTGGTTGAGGATAGACTGGCTCTTGGCACAGTGGATATCAGTTTTACTTTATCTGATATGTAACGTAACGTTGTGATGAAAATGTAAGGTTTAACTTCATTAGCGGGAAAAATTCTTAAGATTTAACTTTTTTTTAAACACATCCAAATGACAGCACACTTTTAAACTTCATGGTAGGTTAATCATTAATATTTGCAAGGTGAAATCTCCAGAGGCTTCTGGAATCCATCTCAATACATTTTTGCAGGGCACACACACGCACAAACTAAAGCCATAAATCTCATCTTCAGATATGAGTTAACTCTGAAAGGTTATCCAAAAAGCATTTAGTCCTTCTGCAGCAATAACCTGTGTCCAGCTATCGCACCTCTAGGCCCCAAATTACCAGGCGGTAAAACCGGGAAGACATACACAGGGGCACTTAGGGACAAGAGATGGTAACTATTAATAGTTTGTCAGCTTCACCTCATCATCGCAGTAAAGTGGCCTTTCTCCTTAACTTAATTGCATTTCCCAGCACAATTGTGCCTCTCCTCGTGGTTTCTTTTTTAAGTGTGCCTTAGTGCCAGTACTTTTTGTGTACGCACCACGTTCAGTCTACTAAGCACGGCAAACTGAGCAAACGAAAACAAAACAAGGAACGGGTAGTGTTTAACACAGCAGCATCAGAGCAGTGTATTAGTATGTGTGCAGCACACCCAATTTTCCCTGCTTTTCTTTTTTTGCAGTAACAAGACGTCCTGCAGTTATTGGCTTGTTTTGCTTCACTTCCTTTTTCTCGTAGGAGGAGAGAGAGGAACAAGATAGTACTGCTGCACGAATGCTGCGCGCACGGAGAGAACCTCCTTCTCTCCCGAGCTCTCAGCTTCTCTTATGACTTAATACATCACATTCACCTTTTTCTAACTGCCCACACAAGCAACTTAATACTTTTTTTTGCAGTAGATATTGCAGTACAAGAAGAGGCATTAGCTCTGTATACGTCCACGAGAGTTTCACTGATTCTTCACTAGGATCACACTAACCTTAACTCCTTGCAGTAAGATGCTGATGTCTTCCAGCTGACAGGGGCCTAAGCCTTTGGGATGAAGCTGCCAGTGTTTTCCCAGGCGATAGAACATATTGGTGGCCATCTGCCTCCCTGCAAGCAGCACATTCACACTGCGCCAGGCTGCCCACCCACTGAGTCCAGAGGCTGTGGGCACCCAGCCGTCAAAGACCAAGCACCTCTCTATCGTTTGGCCTCAAAGCAGACAGGCACTAAGGTCAAATGTAAGGTACTATATATTAAATTAAAGAACAGGTGCAACATTTAGATCACACTGAGTCTGCCAAGAAGTATTATTCCTATTTTATGTAAAAATCCCTTTAGATTTCCCTACATTCTGAGTCCTGCTCCTCAAATGCTTCAAATCAGAAATTGCATTTGTAAAGCAGGAAGGGCAGAAAGTCCTGTCACCCTCAAAATAATCTGTCTGTTGTCACTGCATATGACTAAAACATGAAATGATGAATATTCCACTAGGCAGTCTCCTGACAAGCAAGATCCAGCCTCTTAAATGTGTCACCTCCAGGCATGTGCAGCGTTATGTAATGACGCTGCACTGTGAAATCCATGAAGATGCCTAGTGTAACATACAACTACAGTATGTTCCCCTCTGTAGCTTCTTAGAATGCATGGATGTACAATTGTGCAAAAGTAACTGCTCTGTTACTATGTAGAACAGGCATGACAACCTCGACAAGGTCCGCTGTACCCCCCCACTGACATGAACCCCTTATCCCCACTGACACTACACGTTATATTAACGTACTGTCTCCCTGTTGGACTCTGCGCACTCTTCTGCCCTCAGCTCTTCATTTCACTAATTACTTTGCACATATATTTTCATTATTTTATATTTTATTATTTTATTTTATTATTATTATATATTTTTTTTGTTTTATTGCACCAATCAGACCAGAACAAATTCCTTGTAATGTGAAAATTACTTGGCAATAAAATCTTTTCTGATTCTGATTCTGATGCAAACACAAGCAAATATCTCATGACAAATACAGAGGGTAACAAATTTGAGGGAAAGCCTGAACGCTTGACTCCACAGGTACGAGTTGGTTTGGGGATTATAAAAACTGTATACGTCATATGATATGGTGTTTACCCTGAAAAGATCTCAAATCCAGCTTTGAAAGTATGGTGCTCCACCCAACCAGTAGGGTTCCAGAGACTCGTAGAATCAATACTAAGCTATTGTAGTCTTGCACGTTGGCCTTACCATTTACACAAAGTGATCAGTAATGTAGTCTCCTCTAGGTTTTGTGCTTAATTCAGAGGCGTCGTGGTGAAGCTTTAAACGTTTCTGTTTCATATCATACTACATATTGTCTATTTGCAACCTGCTACCTGACTGTTTAAGAGCCTCCGTATGCTCACATAAAAGTCTGTCATTTCATTTTCAGGTGTAGTACAAGAGTTTCAAATTAAATTATTTTTGGATGATCATTCTGCGGCCAAATCAGCCATGCGTTTCATGATAATGTCATTAAATAGAGGGAAAAAAGCCTGGACTACAAACAAGGACAGGCATTAAGGAGGAGTCTTTTGTGTTGGAAAGTATAATTTCTTTTGGTCTTTGTAGCTTTGCAAATTTTGTATAAGTAAATAAAGTTTTAACAACCTGAGGGAGCGGGAACAACGTCCCCCAAAAAGCACAATCATCTGATCCAAGCCCATGTGTGCTTGGATAGACACCAGTCTTCAAGATATGGTTCTCCTCATTTCAACGTGGTTCATATTCAGAGAATTTCAACAACTATTTCAGATTTGTCTTCTATACCTGGCTGGATGGCTCGTTTCTAGAAGCCACGCAGGTATTCATCACACTTAGCAGTGGTCAAAGTTCAACTAAGATGAACTGCATGTGCACAAGCTCACCCACCCGTATGAAGTGGTAAACCATTGTTGAGAGGAGCAAGCTTGTTGAGAAAATGGGTCCTTTGATGCGTTGTGTCTGAAAATAACTATAAGAAACTTGTCACCCCTGTGTATGTGACAGTGCTATCAGAAATCCAGGTCTTTTGTCTCAAGACAGTCAAACCTCTGATTTGGTTGTTGATTATCGTTAGTTTACTGCAGGTAGAAAAGTTGATGTGATTACTACATGCGACACTGTTCCTAGCACACAATACTCACACTGTTATAGTCAGAATCAGCACTAATCAGGATTCTGAATAAGAAAGAAGACCCTGGCAATTTTTCTAGGTGTGCTGCAGACTAGAGACATTAATTAAAAGGATTTACGAGACATTCTTCCAGCTGTCATCAAGCCCCAAACTTTAAAGGGACACATGGTTAACTACAAGCCTAAAAAGGAAATCTTACTAACTAACGCAGTGGCTGACAACAATTATTTCACATCCTGTCTCACCCATCCTTCCACTAATCTGTTTACCTCGCTATATGAATGGACAGTCATTAGGAGCAGGATGAAAAGGCAGCTTTGGGACAGTGGGACAGGATCTGTCAACGGCTGCCTGCTCGTAGCTCACTTTTGACAGTAAGCCAGATAGTAGCATTAGATCCTGTGGTGAAAGTCTGATCAAATTTGGCCGTTAGGGTGGCAGTAAAATAACAATCTATTGATCAGGTGGGGATAAAAACCACCCCCCCGTTGACCGTTTCCAGTCCCAGCCCTGAAAATTTAGCTATTCTGTCAGCTGAATATCCACATAATTACCCTCCAATAGTCCTAACCCTCTCCAATCAAAAAGCAATGATGGAAAGTGAGGAACCGTGGGGATGAGGTAATTACCCATGACACTAAAAGGACTTCTCACTGCCTAAACCCTCCATTGAAGGGATGGAGAGATTTTTTAAATATTGGGGGCCAGCCTAGTGATGGACACTTTGGGAAGGAGCCGGTCCTGAAGGAGGGAGAAACAGACAGAGTGGAGCGTTTTTAAAGATGGTTGAAAGGAAGGCTTCCTGACACCTGGCAATGAAACCAGTGTGTGGTATATTCACACTGATACGGACCGCTGCGCTGTCAGGCGCCTGTATACGGGTCATCGCCTTTCAGCGAATGTTTCTCACTTCACATTCTGTAGACCAGATACTGTAGCACACACATAGTCAGCCTTGCCTTTCTGTAGACAATCATATTGGGAGAGTCTTCCTCTGGATCAGTGGTGCCAGTGCATCCTTGGTCTTTGGACCCCTCTGCCATTTTCGCTAAGGCCTGTAGAAAAACAGATGCACCACATGAACACAGCTCATCACACCCCGTTGTTATTTGAACAACACAACATGACATAACATGTAACTATTTAAATAGCTGAATCAATGGAAATGTAATGGTAGCATTCCAAGAACTGATGCATTGCCATGTTCAGCGCTTGAAAAAATATCCACATACAATACACATTAGTATGTATTTAACTGTGTTAAATATAATCCAATCGAAAATCAGTGAATTAGATACATTGTCACGTTAAAATACCAAAGACTTAAAGCAACATAATATAGCCAAGCAGCACAGACTGATCAGTACTGCTGTAATCATGTATACCACACAGATGTGTGTGCCTACAACACACAGTCAGAGGAGCTGTGATGCTGATGAGTCATCTTTCTCAATGCTGATTAAATTGATGTTCAAAATGAATCAAACCTCACTGGGGTGATACTGACGGTTTAAGTGTGGTTTGTTTTGTCTACTTTTTTTTTTTTTTTTTAAATGGTAAGCATCATGAAGATTAGCCTCCACTTATTGCATTCCCATGATGATTACCTTTGACCCAACTGCACTCCCTACATTAACCCCCACCCCCCTCCCTCCCATATGCTTAGAGAGCTGCTGTTAAGGGATTTATTTACAGCCTCCAAACAATCCCCAGCACTTTCTCTGCACTGTCACACTCAAAAACTTTCGCGAGAATGAATTCCACTTAACTCAGGATTTCCATAAAACTACGCTGGTGACTGGGCTTCACTGAGCCCCCTTAGCCCCATCTGCTGTACCCTTTGCCAGTCCACATTAAAGGCTACTGAAATGTTAGGTGGAAAGAAGGGTGAGTTGAAGCGAGTTTAATTACACAGTTCAGCTCTTTTGTCATTTTTTGTACAAATAAAATATTAAGTGCAATAGGGTAAAGATGCCAAGAAAAAACACAATCACACGGCTCACTGGGCTTCAGCTATTCACTGAAACAGCTATTTGTGTATGAAAAAGAGCTGTGATGAGCTATTGAGAGGACAAAGAAAGACGCATACACACAGCATTTCGAGACACACATGAGAAGGCACAAAATGAAATCCTCACACAATAGCTGATTAAGTGACACTGCTTCTTGTCATGGGCTGGCAACTGGAAATAATTTTAGGGTAGCTGAATTATATAACTGTAGCTGCATTATGTTACATGTTTGATGGAGGAGAGAGCTAAAAATATTCAAATTCACTGTCACCTGCTCACACAACAAGGGACATGCAAGATGGCTTTGTTGTTACAGTTGAACACTAAAAGGTATTATGCTATAGAGCATTGGGATGTGCATGAGTGAATAAGTAATCATCCGCTTTCACCTCACTGTTTGTTATTGCCACCAGAAATGCAGAGTGGAGAACTCGCTATTGGGTAACAGGTTTGCGCTCTCTTCAGAGTCTGAGCACATTAGACAGTTAATCTTTGCATTCAGCTCGAGGGCTGTCTAGAAAGGCTCGCTGTATGGATTGCATAGCACCTGTTTAAAGAAACATCAGTGTGCCAAAAGATCCCCTGTTGACAGGAGGCTGTAATTTTAGGGAACAACTTCCTCCCAATTCAGCTGCTCAGGCATGCAAGTCCACAGAAGGCCTGCTCAAGATGAGGAGGAGAAGCAAACAGAACTGATCATTTCTGAAAGACATCCAAGTAGCTTAAAGATGCCACCCTGTGCAGCACAATACAATGAGTGTGTTTGTGTACATGCACAACCTGAAATCCAAGCACACAGCAAACACTAATATTAGAGGAGACAAACACAAAAGGACATTGTGCATAAACTCACATACTCACAGGGCAGAACCCCATGCAAAGACTCAAATAAACAAGCCCACACACCAAGTCATCTGAAACAAACTGAATAAACTGGCAAGGAGTTCACACACACAACATGCAAGCATGCATGCCGTGCTCCAGATACACCCAGAACCAGATTGCAATAGTGAGTCTCAAAGCCCCGTTCACTCTCAGCAGACGAGCAGTCAAGTGCAATGCAACATTGGTGACATCTGACAGTTGCCATTACTAAAGCGTTTATTACCTCAAAAACAAGAATCACGCTCAGTCCACTCTGCTCCCCTGGTTGGCTCCCCCTTAGCAACAAGCAGCAGGCGGCTTCATGGTATAATTGACAGAGTGGAGAGAAGTGGACGAAGATGAAAAGGGGGACGAAAGCAGTGAAGCAGCGAAAAAAACAGTGAGGGAAATATATGCAGAGAAAGAAGCTGGCTGGTCACTGCAGTATTCCTCTAGTCCTCCTCTTCCTCTTCTTCTCTCTTCACCAGTCCTGCCTTGCCCCGGCAGTACAGGAGATCCTCACATGTGTGCACCTTGTTCATCCACCCTTCTCCCTCTGTCTGCATGTGCTCGAGACTGGGCGAGAGCTAAAAGAGCGAGTGTGCGTGAGAGAGAGAAAGAGTGAGGGAGGGAGATGCTGTGCAACAGAGAGGGGCAGATCAAGTAGAAAAAAGGGGAGGGATGAAGGAATTAGAGAGAATATAAAGAGGGAGGAGAAAGACAGGCAGTGTGTGTGTGTGTGTGTGTGTGTGTGTGTGTGTGCATGAGAGAAACAGAGAGCAGTAGATATACAGCAGAGAGGAAAAGAGGTCAGAGAGATGCACACTGCAGTAGCGCCCACTGATGCTGAAAACAACAAACATTTCATTAAACTGATATTGAAATGCCAAAACAACAATAGCTTACAGAGCCAGATGAAGGCTATGAATATATCAGAACCTCAGACATAATATTTCAGATTCCATTCAAAGCCCAAACATCAGCCTGCTCATTGCTGGCTTCCTCAAGCAATCAAAAATTAAACATTTTTCCAAAACTTATGTTTAAACAATTCCTTTGGTGAACTTGACCATTGCAAACACACACTCATGTTTCTGTTCCCTGCTATTCCACTTTTGCACGTCCTTCTCTTTTTCTTGGAAACTCGGGAATCATTCAAGCTTAAATGGCAACCACAAACGAAGAAACCTTTAGTAGTAAACGAGATCCCAGAAGCCCCTGAGCAAGATATGCCAGAAATACATGGTATGGCCAATTTGTGAACGCACGCATGTAGTGAACGCACAGCCACACACAGCCACACACAGCCACACACAAACAGATGTTTGTGTTTTCTAAAACATAGGTTCTGGCACTGCAAAGCCCTCTCTTAATTTCTTTTGGAAATATTTGACACGCTTCAAATGCTACTCGCACAAAGAAAAGACCTCGCATGTGGGTTAAATCCACATGCGAGGATGTGGATTTCTCGCATGTGGCACATTAAAAACCCTCTTCTCATTATCAAAAGTATTTTTTTTTTTTTTAGTGTGTTTCCTCAGGTAAAAAGTAAATCAAAATTCTCAACAAGACAAAACAGCCATTCTCTGTCAAATTGCTAACCAAGGGAAACAGAGGTCATACAAACGTGTGACATACCAGAAGTATGAATGTGAGTGTGGCCTACCCTGCTTATCTCACACACTCTTTTAACAGCAGGATAGTTCTGTACAGTACACGCAGCCTCCCACCAACATTGATAGAGATTTGCAATCACAACTATCATCCTCTCTGTAAATGCAGAGCAAACATAGCAACACAACGAGCCATTCCCTGATGATTACAACTACACACATGACTCATGCTGATCTGCAACTAGCGTACCTTCAGACAGACAGGCAGACAGACAGGGACTTCTCTAATCTGCTTTAAGGGGGCCCGCCCTGCTATAATCTGCATTAATGCTAAATTATTAAACAGCCTGTTCATAGCCACACTATTGCCAGAGTAACACCACTGGCCAACACACAATACAACAAAGATTCTGCCTGAATGTAGAGTGACTGAAGAGAAGTTTTGTCAGGCGCAGCACTAAAACATGTGGAGATGGAGTGTCTACATTAACGGTCTGAATACAATATTTATATGCTCATATGCTGTGACTGTGCTGGATGCAATTCCAGTGTTGGAGAAAGGCAAACAAACTCACAATACATCAGTGTTATGTGAAGATCAGTGAAAACCAGCACAAGGCCTCATAGGTCAGTAAAACTACAATCTCTCAAAGATAGAGTAAGTCTTTCCACGTTTTTATACACAAAAGTTCAGAAGTAGTCATTTTAGCCAATCAGTGAAGTCTAAAAGCAACCGTTGGAGGTTGGTCTGTTGTAGGCCCCGAAGGATTCATAGTGAAGACCTTGGTGATACCCAAATGTGTCTTTTGCTTTTTTTTTTTCTTTTCTATCAAGTTAAAACTTGAATCTATACCACTGAGTTATGTCTCAGCACCTTAGCTCAACATGTGTTAATGCTTACTTGCATAGGCTAGCATGCAAACCAGTCTCTTCATGCTAACTTTATAGAGAATGTAGAAGTAGGTCACACTGTGTTGCATGCTGGGACGGGAGTGGTGTAGCTTTAAATACTTAAAAGAAGTGGATGTTCATATAGCACCTTACCTGAGACTCTTACTTTTAGTTTCTGTCTCTTTAAGGCTCCAGCTGCTCTGATAGGTTGGTTGATTGGTCAAAAATAGTCATATGTTGCAAGATCCCTGTTCATATTTATTTTAATTTTTTCCCACGCAGGTCAAATCAGGAGGCTTGTAGAAGAGAAAGTAGAGTAAAACTAGAATAAAAGTAAAAAAAAAGAGAAGTCAAACACAGATAATACAGAACAAACTACACAAACAGTACAAAATCCCACACACACTGTCAGCATGAATCATGGAAAAGAGGAACAAATTAAGTAGGAATAATATTGTGATATACTCAAAAGACTAATAGCAGATGGAACAAGAGACAAGCTGTACCTATTAGTGCTGCATATAGGGAGAGGAAACCTGCAGCCTGAGGGGAGCAATTAAATGATGCAAATGTGTTCCTAGTGATTAAAGAAGAAAACCCTGGACTACTAACTGTCTCTCAGGTGAGGAGCAGTGGGAGAAAATAACTCGGTTTGGCCCTCACGTTCAGTTTCCTAATTTTGCTCAACTTTAACATGCACATTAAAAGTCTGCGACAGGCTGAAGGGAAAAGCTTATTAGCATTAGATTTCCCATTTATTACCGATGTTATTTGTTTCAATTAGTCTTTCAGAATTGTTAGCGTGAGCCTGTAACTGTATCTGTTAGCAGTAGCTCAGAGCATCTCAATGTCCAGAGCTGTTTGCACCGTTGTAGACATGATACTCATTAGTATCCTTCCACTACATTTTATCAATCACCTTGGAAACAGTGGAGGGAGAGAATTTCATAATATGACACTGACTTTTGAAGGCACGCATTTGGGTATTTGGATGTGTTGACAGAATATTGAGGCACAAGAACAAAGGATCCTCGGAATATATATACATATCCAAACAGTCAGCCTGTTATAAACCTGAAAGGCATCACAACACTAACTTTTTGGATCTATAATTAACCACATCTTTATGCTGGCATCTCTCAGGGCATCCTCATCCATCAGTCTGCTACATCCAGGCTCCCTTCTGTCTGGGAAAATGCCTCGTGTAATTATGCCTACCTGTAAGTGGAAAGACAGCAGCTCCCTGTTAATTACAATACAGCAGCAGGCAGCCACCTCCTGACAGGTATCTGTTTACTTGTAGAGCCACATCAAATAACCCAGGCCGTTTTGTATTAGCTGAGCGGCGCGTCAAAATCTTAATGCATCTGCCACAAACTGCTGCTTCTTCAGAGGACAACTCATCCAGACAAAGTGAAATTCAACAAAATATCTTTAATAGATATAAACTTTTTTTTTTTTTTTTTTTACACATCACAGCTCAATGGAAACAGAATCACATGCTGTCACACATGTTAAGAACGAAGGCAAAGGGGCGATCTGCTCCGTTGGGGACTCTTCATCCAAGTCCGGCTCGTGGTCGATGTCTCATCTTATCCCCCTTTTCTTTTAGTAAGATTCCTTTCATTCTCCTCTTGCCAGTAAAGCAAAAATACATTAAAAAAAAAAAAAAAAAAAAACTGTAAAAAATAAGAATGAAGGTGCAAATTTTGATGAATATTAAATTCTCCTTATATACAGTTGCACAGTATCTGAGTACAAAAGGAAGCAATTACAGTATGAGGCTTAAATAAGGGCTTTTTGGTCATTTACGGACCAAATTTGTGTTGGGCTTTCAAGCAGATTTGTACACTACAGGAGACTCTGTAGTTGGAATTTCAGGATGAACAATATATATTACCAAGTAATCACACTCTGAACAGTACCGATTTAATCTATTCTGAGAATTAAGGATCAGACTGAGGCCATTTCACATGCTACTGATGGAGAAGGGGACAGGTCCATGTAATACGTTACATGTTGTCAACACTAGGTGGCACTGTCAAACAGTCCACTGCAGCAGGCAAGGTAACAAAATGTTATAGGTCAAAGAAAACATCATAATAATTAGCATTTTGGAGTAAACGTTAGCCATCTTCATAACTTTAGAGTTTAAGGATATACATTATAGGCAATTATGTATCCAGCTGCATATTGATGTTTTCATCTTGGCCATCATCTTTGTCTTAAATATTCATTATATTATAATATTGTGGGAGGGGCATAAGAAAAATAAAAGTTAACACCGTGTATATACAATATTCTGAACTGTCGATTTGTATCTTTATGGCGCCCACTGTGTTTGTACAATATATATTCTTCTCTTGTGAGTAGACCAGTAGCTCTTTTAAGGTTTTACTTGCAACGACACTTAACACACCTGCACAATCTTTTACACACAGACCAGCACTTCACCTTACAGTGCCTACACACAGCATGTGCTACGCAAAGGCTGCGTCTGTCCTCTACCTACCCACACTACCATCAAAAATGACATCTTCCATCGTCTCACAGCTTGTTTTTTTTGGTTAGTAATACAAAAATAATCAGTGTTGTCAACCTCTAATTGATAGAGTTGAACAATGTCTCAACAGCAACAATTTTACAACACATTTAGTTCCAAAGTATCAACCTTTATCGGAGTAACATGGGACTATATTTACAAACTCTTGCATGGGATGAAGAAATTTTGATTTGAGCTTTTTTAATTGGAAGTCTGTTCACTTGTAATTAGGTTAGCTGAGGAGCTAAATGGGGACAGTAGCTTTAAATCCCTTTAGGTTACTTTCAGCATCTTGCTCTCTCTGACATGCGGGAATACCAACAGTCATTTAGAAACGTTTGGAAACAAAGCATTACATAATCTTTTGTACTCCTAAGGGAGTGCATGCTGATAAAATGTGACACAGTTACACCTCCGCTCTTTTTCTCTATCACCCCGTTTTCTTTTCTTCAGAGTATTTTGTCTTTTATGGTGATTACTCCACAGATCCGCAAGGCTGAAGGAGGATGGCATGTAAACCCATGTTGGCACTGGCTTGTGAAGACCCAAGACAAAAACAATTTGGTGAGTAACTCTGTGGCACTGAACGTTTGAAAACAACTTGAGTAGTGGTTAAACTCCAGGTAAAGAGCCGTTGCCATCTTTGTGCATCAGTTCATGTCGATTGTGTTGAAGACCCACTCTGTGAACTTCTTGAGCTTGGCTGAGGCGCTGTAAGACTCCTCCAGGAGCCGCTGGTTGTCCTCTCGCAGGCTCTGGATCTGAGCCTGTAAAGACGCCTTGGCATCTTTCTCCTGATGATGACAAAAAAATGATTGATAACCATTTTTAGATTATTACGGTTCACTCTCACATATTTGCCTTCTTTAATACTGGGAGTGTCATTACAACAGCGCCTTTAACTCGCCTTCTTCAGGTCCTCCTGCAGTGCCTTCACCATGGACTCGAGCTGGCTCACCTTCCCCATTAGGCAGGCTGGAGTCTCTCTATATAAATGAACAAGCAGGACATTAACCTAACAGTGTATAGCTGTTGACTTTACAGGTAAGTGTGCAGTCAGCCAGAGAGGGTTGACCAATTAATGATATTAGCTGCAGGAGTGTGCGTGACCGGAATTAAAACTGGCCACAGTATCACAGTGCTGGAAACCAGCGAAGTAAAACAAACGCTGGTTCCAGGCTTTGACCTGAGGCCTCTTACCCGGGCGAAGGCTGTCTCTGTGGAGCTGCCTGGGGCTCGGCCTGCTGGGGGCTGGCAGCTGCTGTGCTCTCGGCCGTTGAGTTTTCCTCGAGGGCTGCTAGAAAAACCAGTCTTTGCTCTAAAACACGAAACATGTGTTATTGGACCCAGAGAGAGAACAAACACAGAGCAACGGTGCCCTCCTCTGACGTCAATAAAGATGACAGCAGCGTCTCTTTACTTTCCACTGAAAAGGACTACAAGCTAATCACAACTCTTACTTTTACGGATGAGAAAAAAAAAAAAACAATTAAAACAAGATGTGCGCTTACCCTCAAAGGCCTTGGCAGCGTCCACCAAGTGGGCCCAGTCAAGCGGGCCATCGGCCCCAGTGTCAGGCAGGGGCATGAGGACAGGCTCCAGCTGCTGCTGCCTCTTCCTCTCCAGCTCCAGCTCTGAGCTCTCTGAGGCTGTTAAGTCCCCTGGGATGATGACACAGAAAAGTAAAACACAACACATACAGTCAATCATTATGCAAAATTGCACATTTATATTTAGACTGTATGTCCTTTCCTTATGTTTGCTTTGCTTTCATTACTGTATGTGCAGCATTGTGTTTAGTAAACCAAATGTTTCAGCACCTGCTTCTCAGAGCAATATACTGCTAAAAAAAAATAAAAATTAAAAAAAGATATTCACCAAGGGATTTGTGTGAGGCTCGTCGGCTTGGTCCCTTCCGGGTGGTGGGTGAGCGTGGCACGGTGGAGCAGGTGAAGAGAAGGTCGGTAGGCGTGTCACGCTGTCCACAGAATGATGACTCCCTCTGCCCGCTGTAGATGCTCTCATCTGACAGCGTTCTCTGAAGTGAGCGACGACTGGGTGGCGGGCCGGGAAACAGCGGCTTCAGAGACGGGTGCAAACAGACAAAGAATGAAAAAGCTGGGAAGACGTGACAATTAAACACAAATGGTGTCGAAATGGAAGAATCACTCTGAAAGTAACGGCAAGGAGAACTGCCAGTGGGGCCTAACTTTCTGAGATATAATCCCACGGGTCTAGTCGAGTTCAAACACTTCAAATTAAATGTCACTCGTGTCAAGGTTTGGAGTTGATCATTTCAAACACAAGAAGATAGTTCAACCGTTAATGACTAATAGACCGCTCAGCTGTTTCGTTATTTTCCAGCAAACAGCTATCAGTGATCATCACTGAAGCTAACTATTACCATCACCATTTACCATGACTGGTATTTTTCCTTTTACAACAGTTATGACCTTTTCGGAATGGACATTTTGACATGTCATAGCAGGAACTGCACAGGTGGATTGTGATGGATGTATTTTGAGTGAAGGCCCTGGTGCTGTGCATGCTGGTTCATGCAAGGTTTTCTGCTGACTTTTTGCAATTTTTTTTTGTAGCTATTGCAACAATTTATCATTTCACTAACTTTTCATTTTCTATTTAAAATTCAAAAACTTGTACAACAAAGTTTACAGTGTGTGGCAATACCAAAGATCAAGTTTTAATTAGCATGTAATCTCTTTGCTAAATGAAGTGTTACATTGTCTTTACTTTACGATGAACTATTTAGATCTATTTGTGCAGCGCCTCATTTTACACAGGAGTAAAGGCTTTATGCACTCAGAAAAAGCCAAGTAGAAGGAAAATACTGTTCAGAGTTTGAAGGCGGAAAAAGTGGAAGAATCTGTGGTTGTGAATACAGTTTTGGAAAAAAAAAATGGTAGGATACGCAATTGTGAAATGAGAGATCATATTCATTAAGGCTGCAGTGCATGAATCGACCTCGTCAAAGACAAAAGCATGAGGAGATGAGGTGAGATTGGGATGAATGATGGTAGAAAATAAGATTAAACATTGTTGGGGCTTTTAACAGATGGAAACGCTGATGAAGAAAAAAAGTTGGTTTGTCCTTGACGGGTCACTTAGCGTACAGCAGTGCAGATGTACTCTGTGCTGTTTGTTACTACTGAGTGGCTGAAGGGCTTTTAAAATGGTTATTTCCACCTTTACCACTAGATATCAGTAACTGTAAGACACAGTAAATTTCTTTCGTTTCCCTGTTACTATGTTAAATATCTTCTCCACTACTTTAACAAAATAAACGATTTGCAGTTACTTTTGGCTGATCATTTAAAGTGATACTCCGGAGTAGATTCAACCTGGGGTCATTTGAACCGTGATATCCAGCCAAGTAGCCCACCCGCAGTTTTTTCGATATTGGCTGAACATCAGCTGAGTTACAGAGTTATCCCGAATAGCTTCGTACAAGGGTTAATGGATCCTGGTCCGTATCTCCAAAATTACCACACTAAAATCACATGCCATGACACCAAACTTCTACAGGAGTACAAATATGGTCTGTACTCACCAAACGATGCATTTGGAAGTTTGAAAATAGTCCAGGAGTTAATTATTATCAACACAAGCCTGATAGCTTCTCTGCAGCTAAAGCTGCGTTGACGTCACTTCAGAGAGCTGGGAGCTTCAAAATAAGATGAAGGTTGATCTACTACTGTAGACAACAAAGTATATGCTATATTCTACATGTTTTTTTATGAATTTTTATGTTGTAGAGTTGTGAAGTTATTTTATCAATGGAGAAATTGAGCAGCCTTGCTTTGTTGTCTACAGTAGTAGATCAACCTTCATCTTATTTTGAAGCTCCCAGCTCTCTGAAGTGACGTCGACGCAGCTTTAGCTGCAGAGAAGCTATCAGGCTTGTGTTGATAATAATTAACTCCTGGACTATTTTCAAACTTCCAAATGCATCGTTTGGTGAGTACAGACCATATTTGTACTCCTGTAGAAGTTTGGTGTCATGGCATGTGATTTTAGTGTGGTAATTTTGGAGATTCGGACCAGGATCCATTAACCCTTGTACGAAGCTATTCGGGATAACTCTGTAACTCAGCTGATGTTCAGCCAATATCGAAAAAACTGCGGGTGGGCTACTTGGCTGGATATCACGGTTCAAATGACCCCAGGTTGAATCTACTCCGGAGTATCACTTTAAATGTGCATTCATTAGATTTAGCTAAATATTTGCTGTCCTTTTACATTTAAATATCACCCTTTATCTATAACCTTTTGTTTTCCACATCAATTGTGTTCTTACTGGCAATATATATATAGTTGAACAGTTACTTTGAGCTCACAAATTCATTCATTTTACCAGATTACTTTGAACTAATTGTTTCAACTCCTCGTTCATTCTCTAATTAATCCTCACTAGTTGCTTGCCAACTTTTCTTTAAGTCACAGCTGGCTTGCATTGATAAAATTAGACATATTTCCAAAACCAAATCTGAATTATTTGCCATTTGCTGAGCTTTTTTGCGCACCACTGTAGTGGGCAACTACATTTCCCAGTACCTTCTCTTCATTTGCTGTGGGAGGTGGGCTGTCAAGCGTGATGAGCTTCTTCAAGTCTTCTTCCAGGCTGGATTTGGCAGTTTGTCGCTGGGGTGACTGGGAGCCTCGGAGATTGGCCCTGAGCTGGGGTTGACCGCCCAACAGTCCATCACTCTGGTGCCGTCTGGAGACAAAAGTAAAATCTAATTTAGTGAGAAACATCTCATATCTAAATAATCCAGATAATATGGCAGGGAGATAAAAGAGATGGAGATACAAACAGCATTTGTCATCATCCGCAGATGATGCAATCACCCTTAAAGCCATATCAAAAACATTTGCCAACTGCATTTAATAGAAAACGTTGAGGATGCTCCGTCATCCTTTCCTGCAAACTAAAAAATGTTGGTTTGAATAAAAGCTTGAAAACTCAGTTGCACCACATGATGGCACTGTTAACTAAATCTAAAAACCCACTTTAAAACGAGCTCGGCCGTCTCTGGACACATAAGACCGGATATTTGCACCACAGTGGCAAGCATTTCTAAACCTAATGACATTTTTTTCACAACAATTCCTCTACCGGTTCCATTCACGTATCTTTAGTGAAACAGCGCTCCGATCTTTAGCAAAAACGGTTCATGTCTTACTTGCGAGTGCTTCCAAAGTCCACAGAGTTCACAGTTCCCCCAGGCTTCTTCCAGCCAATAAGATACTTTGAGGTTGCTCCTTGACGAGGATAGAAGCTCTTGGTACCCGGGGACTGGGAGGTTTGGGATGTGGGTGAGATGTTTGCAGGGGCTGCCTCATTTTGTGGTGTCACAGCACTGCAGCTCTGTCCCATTGGACTTCCTGAGTGACCAGAACTGATTGTGCTGAAAGCATTGAAGAAGATAATTTGGCCTTAGTTGAATTAATTTTGGTTGTTGAACCATCTATGAAAATATTTCAGCTGTTGCATTAGGACTGCACACCACACAAAGAGCTTGAAAAAGCTTTGGCAAGCTTGTTCCATCACTGCATTTCCAACAAACAGGAGCAACTGATGATTTCATAAATAGAAAATGGGACACGGTGTCCTCGCATGCCATTTTCATCCTTTTTAAAGAACATGTTTTACATGGCGGGACATAAAAGATTACATTTTCAAACAAAGTTTTGTGTCTGTGCAAGTGTGCATGTGTGCACATACTATAAAACAAAGCTGCCAATGTCTGGTGATAGTGAGTTATTTTTGCCTGAATGAAGAGGCGGAAAGCTTTATTTGATTCAAAGGAAGTGGGATTAAGAGGAGGGGGAGCAGTGCTGAGCTCATGGTATGCATTTCTTGCAACTTCAAGCACTTCCTTTCTATTAGAGATACCATAAGATGGAGATGCATACAAATGCAAAACCACTCGAAGATATTTCATTAGCCGCATTCGGACAGCTGCCCTTCCCCAGGGGAACTGTTTCAGTTTGCATTCGCACATGAGTCGGGACCTGATAGAGACCGATGCGACGCAACCGTCTGCGACAGTGACGTGTTACTTTAGCGCCACATTCAACAACAAAACAAAACAAAACCCGCGAAAAGTAAGGAGAGAAGAAAAAACACCACAAAGAAGCTAATATGGAGAGCGGGGAGGCCACCGTGTTCATGGTCTGCATGATGGTGATATTAATCATGGACGATCACATCGGGCGTCTAATATCGAGGCTGGAAGAGCTCACAGAGAGAGTCAGGATCGAGCACAGGCGATACTTCTTGGTTTCCTGAAGGAAGAAAGGACAGCAGAGCGCCGCAGACAAAGGAGACAACGTGTAAGTTTAACTTATTAAACACGCACAGGTTGTGTCCGTGTCGTATGAGTAAACATTTCAGCCGTGATAGCATGACAAGGGGCGTAGCTACCGACCACCAAAGACCTCCGTCAGATGTGTTCTATAGAACCCTGAAAAGACCCAGCCTCGGAGAAGGAGCTGAAATGGTTATAGGAACTAAGGGCGATGGTCCCGAGTTCCTGTATGTCCGAATGCGGGAAAGAACAGCCCCGTGGATTAAAAGGTTATAGGAACTGCCAAAGGTTCCTACAGTGCGAATGCGGCTATACTTCCCCTCTCCCCTTCCCTTTGTTAATACCAAGCTGGACTTTTTCATCTGTACAGGATAAATCTGGACTGCAATGATTCACTGTCTGTTTAATGAAACATTGAAGCAAGTGCACAAACTCCACCGCTGCTTATACAAATGACTCTAATAGAATATCACCTAGAATGGGCGGTGGCGTCACTCAGGCTGTGGGAACCACTATCTGGACCCAGTGGAATGGTGGACGGGCCTTTCTCTGGGATCTCATTGCCCCCAGTGGCAACAAGAGAGTCAGGTGTCGGAGGTGAAGTGTCGGTGCCTCTCTGGCTGCTGGGATCTTCCTGCCATGGTATCTTTTCCTTGGCCCTGAAGGCTCCAGTAGAAGACGCTGTGCTGCTTTGGGTGGCGGTAAAGGAGGTGGCGTCGATGCCGCTGTCAGTGGAGGTGCCCTGCAGGTAGTCGTTGAGCTCTAGGTCGCTCCGCACTCCTGAACGGGAGCCGACTTCGTACCACTTTTCGTCGCTGTGAGCTGAGCTGGAGGCGTTGCTGGACAGAGTGTTGCTGCTCGACTGACTGGATGAATACGGAGCATCAGCCTGTTCACAGATGAGAAACAAATGACTAATCACAACTGTAGATGATATACAAATATCTAGTGTCTCTTTTTGATTGTGTGATCACCATTCTATTTTCTGTTCTTGGCGCAGGTTAGGCCACATAAAATTTTGACATGACCATTGCCCACCATTTTGTTACCAAGTTCACTCGAATCAACTCAAGCACCTGACCTAAAATAGCAGCAAAGAAATCAAATTACACGTGGTAGCTGCTCACCTTCGTGTTCTTGCTAGGGGACATGAGGCTGCTCTGGTCTGACTGCTGGAGTCGAGGAATCACCACCTTGGAAACCACAGTGTCTACAGGGTACAAGTTAGTTGGAGACTTGCAGCATAGAATCAGCCATGTGTTTTATTAAACTCACAGTCTACAGAGTCCTTTTTACCTGAGCTGGTTTTGTCCCCGAGTCTACTGGCTGCATCACTCTCCCCAGTTCTAGTCCATCCAACACCAGTGCTAGAGCTCGCCTTCATCCCACTGACTTCCTCACCAGCCACCTGCCGCACAGACGACACAGGCGACTGGCAGTTGTTATTAAACCTGGATGGGAGAACAAGAGGATCATCTATGTTACGATGTAGCAAAATGCAACTCATCAAAATACAAAGTGCAGCCAGTGTAACCTGCATTGAGGGGTTAATAAGCTTACCCATCAGGCATAGACTTCTGCCTCCAGTGGCTGGAGCTCATGGTGTCTGTGTAGGAGAGGCTGGAGGGGGAGTTTGTGTTGTGCAGTGTGCGACCCATCACAATGGAGCAGGCGAGAGCATAGTTGTCATTGCCTGGGGAATATCTGCAAGAACACATATGGATGGCATTAAGGACATATGCTGCAACCAGACAGATAGAATGTTGGCATGTCTGCAAGTTACATAAGAGTAATATATTTATTCTGTGACCTTTTCGGGTTGAGAGGCCGGCCGTCACTGGACACGCTGCGGGGAATAACAGGACAGTTGCGGTCGTTGAAGTCTGAGGGCGGTGCCTTGATAAGGGTTCCCCCTGTGCCGGCAGCGCGAGTTTGAGGGCTGGATGAGGTGCGTGGCCACTTGGTGTTGTTGTTGTTTGTTGCGCGAAAGGGAAACTTTAACTCATATGGCATTCCTTCTTTGTGGTTCTTGTAGTCCACAAGTGGCATGTGGTAGATTTCCGAACAGCCTCTGATGGAACATTAGGCATACACAGAACAGTTTAAGAACATCTTTAAAACAAAAGTCTCCTGAACCTGTATCTTCGGTATCAACTCTACCTGCGTGGTGTGGAGTCTTCATGTGGAGGAATGATGACCACCTTGACAGTGACAGAGGTTCTGAGCAGGTCGATCATCTGCTCGTGAGACAGTGAGGCCACTGACACCTTGCAGATCTCCACCAATCGGCTGCCCTGCCTTAGCCCTGCCTGCCAGGCGTACCCATAGGGCTCCACTTCCGCCACTATGCCCTCAAAGTTGACATGAAAGCCCAGCTGGCCTAAAGCATTACGCCGCAGAGTCATCTCTGTGGTCTGACTTCCCTTGGTCAACATCTGGAGAGGAAAAAGAAGGAGATACAGAAGTAGAGGTTTACAATGAATGGAGGAAATGCCTGATCGATCTGAACGATCAGTCCACATAACATGACTACTTTGAGTCACTCATCCTTTTCCCTCCTTGTTTGAAGTGATGCCTGTCATGATACAAACAACAAAGCCCCTACAAATAAGGGAAAAACAAGCGCAGACAGTACTGATAACAGGCAATTGGCACTTTTTTCCACTTCTTTTACCATCAGCTGGATTTGCCATACCCGAGTAATGATTTTAATACCCCACCGAAAGCACTGCCTTACCTACACCACACTGTAAACCTCAGTAATGATATTATAAAAGCAAATTACTCTGCATTATACCTTGCCTGACTTAGAATCACAGTCAACACAGCAGTGGTGGCTTTTGGATGGTTGTATAATTTAAGGCTACGCCCATATGCAGCTATAATAACAGCAACAATACTTAGTTCTTATTCTCGCTTATTTTCTACAGCTTTATGGGAAGTGGTTAGAGTGAAAAACATAGCCTCACTGTCTGTTATGAAAATGGAAGTCCCTGAAATACTTCACCAAGCACTGTTTGCCAACAGAACTGTTAACAGCCCACAGGGTTACTTCATAATGCTCTAAACTTTGCACATGTTGACTTGGACTAATTAATTGCTTTAGAAGATGTATGCTGATCGCTCACTTTTATTCACGGATATCTGCACCGGCTAAGATTTCCAGATAATTGTTCGTAAAGGCAGTAAGGACTTAAAATGACCAATGTGTCCTCACTACAAGCAGCCAGAAACAGCCCGTTTGGCTCAGTGTGACTTTTCAAAGCTACAGCAGTTGGTTATTTGGCATGTAGGGAGGTGGTCCACTCACCTCCAGTCTTTTGACAACCTCTCCAAAGTCTTCCGTGTTGTTATTGATGGAACGCAGCGATACACTCTCGCCACGCTCATAGTAGATCTTCATGGAGGCGGGGCTGCCTGTTGACCAACCAATCGCATCACGTGTGGCGCAGTTAAACACGACTGCTTTGGCCTCTTGATCCAGCAGGATGATGAAGTCGTTTGAGATGGCCAACAGGCATTCGCGTTCGGCTCCCGCTACCTGATCTTCAGCGTGAACCTGCCATGTTATGGCCCCCAAACTCTGCAGCTCCGCCCTGCTGTATGGACGCACTTTCTCCCGCCGTTTGTGAGCCAGAGAGATGAAGGGAAATTTCCCAGTGGGCTCTACAGGTGTAGTGGTCACATGACGCTCTGCCAAGTCCCGCAGATACTCCTGCCGTGTGCGCGTCGCCATGGCACCAAACTTATCTGACTTGTGGGCTGCGTTCTCGGCGTTGATGACTTTGGCCAATAAGAAGTCCCGAAACACAGTGGACTTTGGGAAGGTTACACCCTTGGGGATTGGTGGGCCGAAGGAGGGGACGTCTTGGGAACGGGTGACAGCCACACTGCGGAAGCAGAAGAAGAACAAAGGATGAAGAGGCCGTTAGAAAAAATAAATACATTCCACAGTTTCTCATACCTTTGCAGCAATAAAAATGATCATTTTGTCATAAAACACCACGTGAATGAAAATACATACAGGTGAGAGAATAAATACAGGTTTTTTGACTGCTTTTAATGCTTTTTTATTTTGAGTCATTGTTTTTTAATATTCATATCTAACAATGATATGTTACGAAATAATGTTAATGTTATGAAACTACAGCTTGATCAAAATCCCTAAAAACATTTTCAGCGTAACAACAAACATTTCGTTGGTTCGTTATAAAAGCCTTCTGTTGACATCTTTATATTGTCTGTTCCGAGCTATTGTTGCCTTCGACCTGTTTCACTTGTTAGTACAAAGAAGGGCGTTAAAACTCCTGCAGGCAACGCTCTCCTCTTGTTACTCTCCCTCCAGAGTTGAATTACAATAAATTAGTGAGCGGGTGTGAATTACTGCCCGAGACATGTCTTTCATAACTGACTTGGGTCTTTGCACAAAATCAACTAAGTGAGGTTAAAACATATTTTACCTCTGGAGGGAAAAACGTAGCATGTTAACACCCAACTTAATTCCTTAAGTATGGATGCTATAAAGACTTTACAAGTGCAAACATCTATACAATCTGAAGTGTGTAGATTAAAAGTACACAAACAGTGAAAACCAAGAAGCTTATTTGGATAAGCTATTGTGACAATCCTGACAAGTCTCCATCCAGCCCATTAAAGAGATCACACAAACACTGCCTGTAGCACGAATGTTGCACACCAAATACTGAATAGTCCTGACATATAAATACTACACATCATCATCAGTCATAGATGAAAAGCCAGCTCGCAGTGCTGTCATCTTGCCATGCTTCACTAAACCATGGTATAGAGAATGAGCTCTGTGGCTGCAGCTAGCAAGCACAAAAACCTACATTTCCTAAACAAAGATCTTGTTATGCAATCTGTCTTGCTGGCCCCGTGTGACTGTGAGGCGGCAGCGGTTGAGAGCAGCAGATTAGCAGCCTGCTGGCCCCAGGCCACCTACTCCTTTAATGCTCTGGACTGGCTCAATACGACTAGAGCCTTATCCAAATCTCAGCAGCAGGCAAAAACAAGCTATTAATAACCGGATGACTCAACAAATCATAACATACTCCTTATTAATAGAGACTAGAGAATCGCATTATCAACGTCGCCTTGCATTAAACAAGAAAAAGTACAAAGTCATGTGGGTCGGATAACAAAAATCAAGACAAACAATCTCTCGGTGGGAAAATGTTTGCAAGAAAGTGCATGTGATGTAGTTGTGTTTGCCTTGCAAAGGGGGAACTAGTGATCAGCTGATATTGACAGAGCTTGGTCTCCAATCAGTGCAGAGTCAAATCATTGCATCAGTTCCCATGCCAAAAAGAACCAACAGAAAAACAGTAACTTACCCCCTTCCTCAGCAAAACGCAATCATGCTTCTCAGTTTATTGCTGCAAATATCCTGAATTTCTATAGCAGTCAGTGCATGGTGATAAAATCATCAGCTGAGCCGATGCTAACACGGTTCTCTCCTGTGGCTACACAACACTCAGAATTCACCACTCAGTATGTTGTAGTCTTGGATCGGAGTTATTTTGTTTTGACCCAGAATTTTGTCCAACAATCAGGAAAAAAAAAAAAAAAAAAATGAGGGAAAGATTAGTGACAAAGAGTCTGAACATATGGTGCCGAGTTCCACAGATTATAAGTAGAAGCTGAAGGTTTGAGTGACCCTGGTTGGGGTAGCTGGATTGTCCTCAAGGATTCTATATCTTGCGTCTTTCCATGTCGGCTACAAGGTAAACCAGGAGAACCAGCATGACACCTTTTCGCTTTCCCAGAGTAAAAACCAAAAGATGATCTGTTCATGAGAAAAGCAAACTGAAGGAGAGTGTCCAGCGGTTGATCTGATGGAGTCACTGGTCAGAAAAAGTGACTTGAGCACAGGCAAAAAAAAAAACAAACAAAAAAAAAAAACATAGAAGGGCTCAAAATAAAAAAAAATGAAATGTAACGCTGATGTAAGAGACTGAGGCTGGCCTGACCCGTCTGCGCTAGTGGTGGACTCTGTGAGGTCTGAGGAATAGTGCTCATCACAGTCCTCCCCACTCACATGCATGTGCGGGTGAAGAGAGCACTTCATGTGGATGGCGCTAACTCCTTCAGACCACTTCGACTCATGCTGCCCAGAGGCAAAGTGGCAGGCAGGGAGGGGAGGGGAGGGGGTGGGGGTGGGGTGTTGTATTATGCGAGTGTGTGAAGAGTGAGTCTTTGAGTGAATTAGTGTACAAGTAGGGAAAATGTGTGTAACTGTGTGCAATGAGTGCAAGTGAGCATGAGAACAAGGTAAAATGGAGGAATGGGAGTACAGGGGTGACAGGGAGCAACTATGTGTGCATAATATCTGTGTGTTCAAATGCGCGTGCAGTGGGATGGCATTAAATAAGTCATAATGTCACAAAGTTAGGAGTCGGGTCATCCCGAGGCCAAAAAAAAAAGCCAGCAGAAGAAACAAACATCGATACAACTGCGACTGTCCAGCTAATGACTTCTCTTTGACTGTAATCAAACTAATTTATACTTGTACAGTTACAATTGAGACAAACATACACAGTCCATAAATAGAGGGCATTAGTGAGACAACAGGCTTTTATGTTCGGCAAATGCCCTGCAGCCAGTGCTTTTTGTCTTAATGCTAGTGCAGCTACCTGCATGAAAACATCGCTGCGAGTGTGGCGTGCAGCTTTTAAGGGTCCCATAAAGAGAGACTTATCTCTCCACAAAGAATTTGGTCAGTCTGGCCTTCTTTAAAATGTAACAAGGCTCCAGTAAACTGTTGTAAATGTTTTACCTGTGTAGAAGACACAAGGACATATTTTCATTGCTTTCATTTGCTGCATACCCCTGTGCTCAATGAGTTGCTCATAGGGTCACATTTAATAATAATAATAATAATAATAATAATAATAATAATACATTTTATTTATAACGCACTTTACATTTACAACAAAATCTCAAAGTGCTACAGTGGGATAAAAGACAAATATTAAGATCAAAAGCAGGGACAGTAAAATGCAAATAAAATACACAAATAAAAGTAGTGAGTCCTTTAAATGCAAAAAAACAAAAACACAACCAGATTTAGATTTAGTTCTTAGAAAAGAACAATTTAGATTTCATTCTTATGTCATTATCTCTGATGGCCAAGCGCAAAGACCCACCTGTAGCATGTGCTGTCAGAGCAGGGGTTGTGTACCCGTACGATGATGAAGACATGCTGAAAGTGAGAGCGAATGGCTCTGGGAGTGAAAGGGTGAGCCCCTGGCTCCTGGAACACAATGGTCACAATGTCGTTCCCAATGTGGCGTTTCCTCAGCAACTAGGAAAACAAGGTTTATTGTTAGAAAAAGCAACTTTGAAAGTGAAAGCGAAGCCGGGTCAAACATTTGGAACATTCTGTTGGAAACCACATCAGATACCCGAGCCACGAGTCATCATTCATTCCTAAAAACGATTGACTCTCTCTGGTTATCTGTGGTGCATCTGTTTCCAAACAGTTGTCCATTTCCTGACAGACAGCTGAATTCATACAGCATAAGCTGTGGTCCCCATCTTTACCTGTTGTTTGTTGTTGGGCGTGTAAGGCAGCAGAGTCGACACGTGAAACATGATCTCATAGTCTTTGTACGAAGTGTACAGGGAGTGAGTGCCCGTGGAATCCGCTGCAGGAAAAAAGGCAATACAGCATAGAGACCCATTAATGCAATTCATTTCTCTCACATGTATGCTCAAGTGTTTTTTCTGTGCTGACAGGATGCAATTTCACCACAACCCAAACAACTACACAATAGTGAACTGCGGATCAATGTCAGCCTGTCAAAACTAATGTTCATATAGAGAACAATTAATTGTTTAGCTCATACATCCTGTAAGTGAAACTCGTTTCATGTAAGTGTTATATGGACTCGGGGAAATCCTAATTTCCTCGCTTTCACTGCTAAAAATAAATCTGATCTAAGACAAGTAGAACTGCTGGATAAACGGTGGTCCTGGGTAAAAGAGCATGATACACATTCGATATACAGTCTTATAAGTGACACAGTATTATGTATCAGGTCATGGTCGTGAGTAAAAGCACAAAGTCAGTGAGAGCTCTGTGTGTGTGTCATCTATGAGCGTGTCTGAGGGTTGTTACTTTTGGTGTCCAGCTGGGCTCTGTACTTGGTGAAGCCCTTGAGGCGGACCTTCTCCCCCAGCAGCTGGAGGAACTCTTCCAGGGCGGGCCCTGCTGTCTCGTTGTTGTACATTTCCTCCTCTGTGCTCTGCCCCGCTCTGCAGTACATTACGCCCACTTTCACCTGAAAACTAAGCTGGAGACCAGCAAAGACACAGACAGTATTTCTTTCACAGACCACTTTAGGACAGAGTAGCCCACAGAAACTGGTAAATTGTTTTATATCCTGTGCATTATCCTCCTACCCCTTGTTCATCCAGTTTCATCAGCTGTTCGGTGACTTTAGGTGTGTTGAGAGCCAGTCTGAGGCAGGACAGATCCAGTTCTGGGAGAAGGTACTCCAGTACCTCTTTGATGGGCAGGCCTCGGGTGGTACCGTGCTTAGAGGTGGAAGGCACTGCATCCTCCAGAACTGAACCTCGAAGAGTTGTCAGCTGGCAGGATGAAGACGGAGCGAAAGAGGAGATTACAGTGAGGAGTGTGAGAAGAGAAGAAAAGCACCTCAGGAATTTTTCATGTGCTTTGAACTTTCTCTTGGAGATGAAACACACTGATAGCAAAACATGCCCTGGCACACAGAAAAAAAACAACAACAACAACACAGGCTGCAGTGCTTCTTAAAGCAACACCAGCGTCTTATTTCAGCTTAAAGAAATTGACATGAAACAACAAGACAATTATGACTGAAAGCTTTGGGTAACTGGAGAGTAGGACTGAGGAAGAAGAGGTGGGGGAGCCTTGTCCAAGTATTCTGTGTTCACAAAGTGCGCATTGTGCTGAGCTCTGGGACTGAACTCAATCACTCGGCTATCATAAGCAGCTGGAACGGACGGAGACTTTCTCTCACATGCAAGCTGGAGGCTGTCCTGAGTCGGTGTTTACAAAGGACCTGTGTTCCCATATTTGGATGAAGGAGTGGAGGTGCTTAGGCATTTCAGTCTAACCTGTGAGGTTTTTAAAATCGCATGCACCTGTCCTGCCTCAGCCCACAACAAACAACCTCAGGCAGAATGCCTCTGTGTTCTGTACAAGAATGCGTGTCAATTAATCCCATAACCCGAAATTTAACATCAAATTTCCCAAACCAAACACATGCAAGTGGGATCAAAAACTGCAACTAAATATGATTTTCACTCAAACTGAGAGGTAAGCCTCTCCACGCAGCGGTTTTAGGTTGCTGACAGGCCTTTGAGGCTGGAGGATGGGTGCACTTCCTGAGGTTTCTTCACACATTACCGATCTCTGGGGAGACAGCTGAATAGCTCAGGGGTTGGTTGCATAATAAGAAACAAGGACTGAAACTTGTGTTACCTTGTGCTGATCTTCCTAATACAGCATGCAAAGTAATAACTTGATCCGACACGGGTAAACAGCAAGTTCCATCTTTACGTGTTTAACAGTTAAACAACTAAAATGCTGAAATTGTAAGGAGAATAAGACTTTATGTCTGACCTCACTGGTTCTGAAGATGAGACGGTAGTTATACTGCTGGCCATGCTCCTTATCTTCCTCCAGCTTCTCTCTACGCAGGCTCACTGCAACTGGACCCAGTGCCTCGTCTATCCCCAAGTAGTTCCAGTGATCTGAGGTAAAGGAAGTACCATGATTTCACAAAAGCAGGTGAAATGCTATCCAACGTCACAGTTTAAAAAAAACAAAACAACAAAACACTCAAATGAGAGTAATTAAAGCTAAATGCAACTTACCCCTAAGGTAGAAGAACTTCCTATAGTAGTAGGCTCCCAGGTCCACGTGCTCCACAATGTATTGTTTGCCCTTTTCGCTGAGTGTGCTTGGTCCCTCCTTGGGTCCCTCAAGAACTGCTACCCCAGCATTGGTGCAATGTGTGCTCACAGATGTTTCATATAAGTTACCCTCCCCAGACAGGGTCCCTGACCCGCTATTGCCTACTCCACCAACCCCAAGCCCATGATACCCTGCCCCACCAGCTCCCAGTCTGCGCCTCCCATTGCCATCAGCACCAATCTCATTGCGGAAGCAGGGACAACTCAGCAGCATTTCATTGCATTGCTCATCTCCTGCATCCAGGCCTGGACTGTCTCTGGAACTGAGCTCTTCCTGACTGCCACTAGGGGAGCTGTAAGGCAGGCTGTGGGTGGAGGACAGAGTGGAGGTAGCTGAGGCAACAGCAGCAGCAGATGCCCCTGTGGTGGTATTTTTCCTCTTACATGCAGTCTGCCGAAGCTGAGTAACTTCGTTGAGGTCAAAAAGCATGCTCTGAACATCATAGTGGGCAAAGCCTTTCTGACAAACCCAGGGCTTCAGAGCAGGCCCTATGTCCTCTGTCCTACTGTCCTCTATGTCAGACCCCACTCTGGGAGAGTCCAACTCACCTCGGACATTCCTAAGTTTTCGGAATATAGACTCACCGCCTGTCTCGGACTTGGATCGTCTCTTTGGAGGCTTGTCTTTGTCCTTAGGTTTAGGAAGATGGCCATCTGGGACATCCTCCTGAAAGTCTATAATTGCCTGCTTCGCCCCAACATTTAGCATGTCCTCAAGTTTCTCTGGAGCAGGGCTACGCTGGTCAACTTTGTCCCCTTGATATCCCTTGAGCATTTCAAAGAAGCTCTCTCCAGATAATCCATGTTGATCTATTGAGGAGGTGCTGCCATACTCACGGTGAAGAGGGGACCATTTAGCTCCCGACGATGGACCCCAGTCTTCTCCGCTGTCTCCACTGCCCTCCATCTCACTAATAGTCATGTCACTGTTGCTGCGCTGCCGGATGCGTCTCTGCCTGGGGTTTCTATATGCAGGACCTCTGTAGTCTCCTGGGGCCAGGTAACGGGTGTCAGGGCTGTAATTGTTAGCCTGGGCCTGGGTTCGACTCTTTAGAGTGTTGTGGATATTTCGCAGCATCGATGAGTCCTGAGGGCTCAAAACAGAACCTAATTTAATGTGACCTTTAAAAACAGACGGCACAGAGTTCTCAGCTTCAGGAGATGGGTGCCACAAAGCCCCATGGATATCTTTCCTTGGGGGCCAGTCAGCGACCCGAGCCCGAACACCCATTTTAGGCACTCCTGTGCTCACAGTGGCATGGACGTTGTCTGTGCGCGTCGGCACAGCCCCTCCATTGACCATTCGGAGTTGGCCGGTATAAAACTCATTAGTGGCGGGAATGGATCCCCCGACAGCACGCTCCATGGGTGGGTGCTTCACGCTGGTCATGACACCAGTGCCAAAGGCTAAAGGCACTTAGCAGAAGAACATGGCTGTCTCTGGGAGTCGATGCTGCTCCCTGACTTCATGAGCAATTTGATTGTCTGGATCAACAAGTAAAGAGGCAAGAGAGCTCTTCAGCACTCAAGTTTGGATACTGCTTTGCCGACTGCAACGGCGAAGCCAGGTAGCATTTCTTCAATCCGAACCCTGAAAAGAAATGAGAGAAAAAGACTGTTAGTGCTATAAAGTAATATCCTCAGGAGTAAATAAGCCCAAAATAAATCTGTGGTGACTGACAAAGCTTTCCCTGGTATAAATAAGACTCGAAATAAAACAAGTGAAACCAAGTTGTTGGATTCAGATCTTGATTTGAGAACCAGCTTCCTCGAATTGTATCACTCTAAAATTCCACATATCTTATGCGTATAAAACTACATCTTAGCTGAAACCGTCAACAGACAATATACAAGAACATCTTAAATAACATGCAAATGTTCCCCACTGCAGAAAGTACCAGAGACTTGCAAAGTGTTGGGTGCACAGACCTGCCTGCAGAACAGAATGCTAATGTGTTCTTTTTACAGACGGTGAAAAGTTACCGACATGGTTAGTTTCAGATAAAGGAAGGACCTTTCGAGCTTATGTCGGCATAAGCAGGTTAAGGTGTGTCATTTTTTCCCTTAAAAGGCTATGCAAAGTGAAACCCTTTCCTCTCTAAGCTAATCTATCCCAACATCAGATGACCTGGTTGACATTTCAATAAACCATCAGATGTTTCGTGTGCCGCTTTAATAGCCAAACATCAATTTTTTTGTACTGCTGAATTGCAGTCGTTGAGATCAAATATGCCAAGCTGCACATCAAAAAAGCAAATGGGCCTTTGAAAGTCATCTGAAAAGTGGGTGATGCCTGACAAATTGGGCCAATTTGGCAGTGAGACACTGAGGGAGATTAAGCCTCTTCTCTCACTTGGCCCTGCCTGGCTGTGGCTGTGATCACATTAGCCACCAGCCATGAGTGCACTGTGACGGGCCTTCAACACACCCAACTTCACACTGCATCAAAACATCAGGACTAACTGTGTGAAATATATGCTGAGACTCACTTAACAGACAATACTCTTGCCTTCAAAAACATAAAAGTAATGAAATGGATTTGTCTCTGTCCAAAAAAAAGCCCAACGATGATGACAGAGGAGGCACTGTGAAACACTGCTACGGTCATTTGTGAGGTGGGTCAAACATTCCCCAGACAGCACAGTTTGTTTGATATATCAACATCAATTTACAAGTCAAGTAAAGAGTGCATGAATGAAATCTCAAGGCTCTGCACTGCAGATGATTTAGTTTTCAGAAATGCCTCAGGCAAAGCATCCTCAGCCAGCCAACACAGAACTGTGTTTTCTGACAACAAATCCCAACACCAGGACATTTTATTCAACAGAGGATCCAGCTGCAGATCCAGTGTTGTGCAGAAAAGAACTGTTCAATCATCCTGAGCCACAAAAAAATAAAATCTATTTAGAAAAAGAGCCTCGACCACCAACGTTCACAACTGATAATAATGTGATCAGGTGTTTATCTTATGAATCACCTCCTCCAAGTTACTGGGTCTCATTTGCTTAAAACGCCTGTTCATGGCATACCCAGAATAAACCCGGAGCAGTTCGACAACCACATGGATGAATGCTTGATTATGGTCCTTTTCACAGTGTAACGTTTTCCTAAACAGTCAGAATCGCCCAAAGTGTTAGTGAGACCGAGTTGGAGACGGTACAAAGACACTGAAAACTATTATTTACTTTGTCCATCCATATTTTTCTGTAAACAGATGATTCTAGATGCCTATATTTGAGACAAATAAGTTAAATAACACAATATTCCACAACCTGATGTCTCACCCAGTTTTATACAGGTTTTCTTTAAAGTTGTGTCCAGGCTACATGATGACGAGAGAGCAATCTGGATCTAGGAATGTGTTGAAGTGTTTTTGTGGAAATTCATTCATTTTCGTTTTGATTTCTGGCCTTGATTATACCCGCATGTTGCCACTGTGTTGTAAAACGCATCATACCAATCGCACAAATCCCAGTTTTCCAACGGTATCTCGTCTGTACGCCTACTTATACACAGTACTTGTGTATGAAGCAAAATTGGTCTAGTGACGGGCCATCAGTCTTTAAAGGGGTTGAGTTGCAAGGCCACCATGACGCTCCTTTACATCCCATTTTGACATGCAAACACGGGAGAATGTCTGGAGAAACAGGTCCAGACTTCTTCTGTAGTTTTCTGTGCACACAGTACACGCACCACACGGCTCATGAGACACATCGTTACCTGGAAATGTCTTGGAGGGGTGAGCACACAGGAGACAGAACATGATTGGTTTGCAACAAGTCAAGAAAAGGAGCTGAGGCTCACCTCTTATCTGTAATGATAAATGCTTTTGAGTTGGTATCATTGGCACACGTATCTGGACTTATCTGGAATATTGACAAGCAGGAGAAAAGATATATATATATATATATATATATATATATAGGCGAGGAGAAAAGAACATGAAGCGGCCACTGTTATCAGCACTCACACTGACACTACGAATTCTCTGGAGCTTTACCTGCTGTATTTTCACATGGTGTCACAGTCTTTTTTTCAGACTTATACGTTGGCTGGGCAAACACTCAGCAAAAGGTCTGGACTAAATGTCATCTGCGCTCTCACGAGCTTCCCCTTTGGAAAATATCTCAAAATTACCAATCTGCAGCGTATGTGTAAAAAAAAATTTTTAAAAATGAAATGCCTGAAAACGTGTTCTTTATTATCCTCCAATATCTTCCATATGTCACATAAGGAGAATTCCCCATTTCCTGCAATAGACCGAATGAATGGGAACCAATTCTTTGGGGCACGACAGTAGATTAAATGTCCAGAGCAGATTAATAAAAACTTAATTATTAAAAAAAAAAAAAAAAGAAGAATTCATGCTCTACTAACACTCTTTATCTAGGAATGAAAATAGTCAGGAAATGTAAGTTAAACTGTACGTTCAGTCCCAGAGCGTTGGGCCTCGTTCCTTCATGCTGCCGTCCACAGAGACGGATGAAAAGAAACCAACACATGTGCGCACACACGGAGACAGACGCACACATTACATGTCCCAGAAAACAGGCCTCTAATCTGTTTGCTGTCGAACACACAGACAGAGCCTTCATGATCTTGTCAGATTAAAACAGAGACTATGGCATTGCGACTGATTGTATTTTTTATGTTTGTGTGACAGGCTGAAAACAAAGAGACAATAAAGATAAAATCCAAAGCTTCAGCACATCACAGTCTTGTTCCAACCTATCCTATCGGTCTATCTATTTAAGGATCTTTGTTTTCTCACAGGTTGGCGGGATATGTTCAGACACGAGTCAGCCTGCTGACTAAATTCATCTTAATTTCAGTAATTGGGGCTCTGACCTCTCAGCTAAGACTATGGTCACCGTACAGTAAGAGACGTAGGGCTGACGATGTCATGGCACGTCTCTCAAGAGCTACAATTTGTTATTCCGGCTGTAGGGATGAGACACGGGTGGCAGTTTGAGTAACATGTCACTATGCAGGCTCAGCCTGTGTGTGTTACTGAGCGGGTTCCCCAGGATCTTGTGGCAGAGCATGCATACCAATTACATGGAAAGAGAAGTCGAAGACAGACAGCAGTCAGTCAGTAGGACAGATGAGTCCATCAATAAATCAAATCATGAATTGTCTTAGTCAAACGTCGAAACAACGCTTACAGCAGAGTTACAGCTTAGCTGTGCCATTTAATCGGACCGCCATCCGTATTCACCTACATATGCACGGGAGTGGAATTGAGTTATTGGCCAAAGCATGTCTGAAGCCGGGATGTTGAGGACCGTGTGAGTTAACGTTCAAGCCTTTCTACCTTTAGACTTTCTACCTCTTCCAACTTCTTCTGTGGTAGATCATCGTACAGCTAAGTGTAGCCAAATTTACCGCACAAACGTCGCGTTTCAGTTACTTGAAAGGGGATTCTGTCCGATGACGCTGCGTTTATTTCAGCTTTATGGGAAGTTTGGTTGTATCGATATGTAATTGTGCTTGCAAAAAGAAGCAAAAAGATGGAACGTTGGAGCATGCACACAGTCAGTGGGGTTACATGGCACTGAAAGGATCAGATTATTGGCTAAATTACAGAGTTATTAAGTTCATGTAGACACCTTAATCGGACAAGAAATTGGATCGGATTACTCACGATCAGATTAAGACCCCGAGATAACTCGGTTGAAAGTCAAATTAAAGGTGTATGCAGATGGGTGAAGCACGTGGTGAATTGGACTTTGCGTTCTGCGCATGCTTGAGATTTTTTCCAGGGGTTGCGAACCATTAGTCAAAGGAGACGATATTACTGTTGTTGTCGCCGCCGTCGGAAAGAATCAAACAATGCGATGGAGAATGCGCCGTTGTGCATCGCGTTTGTGCAATAAGCATGCTCATCACAAACGAAATGTAGAGGGACGTAGCTTCATCTTGCTCTTCGTTCGCCATTTTCTCGAATACCTGAGTTTGTTGTTGTTGGTGGTGGTGGTGAAGCGGTCAACTGGAAGTGGCTCTATTAGCAATAGTTGAAATGGGTACAGCGCCACCTATCGTATCGGAGTATGAAATGCTTTGTGCATATGATTCGATTCATTCACCGCCATATATCCAAGGACAATTACTAGTGATGCTCCGATCAGCATTTTTTGGACCGATCACCGATCACCAAAATCATGATCTGCCCGATTGCCGATCACTGCCGATCACGGAAGGAATCGGACATTTCCATGCCTTTCATCTAGCAGAGAATGCACCATTTATAGAAATTAAACCGCCAGAGGTAGCTGGGGACATGTAGAACAAGAATCTGGTGAAGTTTGCAGAAAACAATTGTTTTTTTTATTTTCTATTAATATTTTAATCTGCCCATATACATAATCCATTGGGTATGATTTCAGCATCAGATTATTAAACAATGATGCAGTGAAATGACTTGAAAATCACCACAGAGGTAGCTGGGGACATGTAGAACAAGAATCTGGTGGAGTCGGCAGAGAACATTTTGATTTGGTTCTAAATTAAGTTTTCAAATCTGACTATGCAGAAATGAGTTTGATTCTGAATATGCTTCAATAATTTTGTTCTATCATTTTGTTTTAATCATTAAAAAGAATGTAGTAAAAAAACAACCAAGTAATGACAGGTATTCCAACAAATGAAAAATCAACTTCGATATAGATTTCTGAGTTTACGGGGTGCACTTGAATGCACCATAAATCCGCTCACACGCTTTACCGTACGACGTGATGTAAACGGACACTCGATTTTCAAGTGTAGCTAGCGCGACCGTGCCTCTCCGAAGCGCAGGTGGCGTGACCGCAGTAAGTTTCACATCTTTCTGACACACTTTGAAGAAATTCCAGACAGGAGAGGTCATGTTGTCGAGATGCACTGTAGAGGTTTTGCCTGTTCGGTTCTGTACACATGTCACGTACCACATTAGAAAGTGGTCGCTACTAATTTACGTCACGTGATCGGTTTTTTGATTGGCATATTTTTCCGATCGCCGATCAGGCTATTTTTGGGCATTATCGGCCGATCATGATCGGCAGCCGATCGATCGGAGCATCACTAACAATTACCTTTGCTCAAATAAGGAGCAACTCAGTCTTATTGTAATTTAGCCAATAATCCGATCTTTTCAGTGCCATGTAACCCCACTGAGTGAGTTGGCATATATAGCTGAGCAAATATATGCAGGAGCGATTTGATCAACAACCACGATATCTGGGTGTGTTATCCTGGTTTTGAGAAGCTCAACTTCATTTCAATATTTCAGTCAAACAAACATGTTTACACACATTTTAAAAGTCCTAATTTGCTCGGTCAGCATAATTCTTTTTTTTTCCCCTAGTGTCATATAAACATGCTCATTCTAAAAAACAGGGTTTCCTTTTGCTCCCTGAGAGAAAGGGCAACATGCTTAAGTTGAAAGAGTCTTCATCCTGGGTCCTCAAACAGAGGGAATGAAGTTTCCCAGTACACTGGGCAAGTGTTACCAAAGCCCAGACAAAGGAGCCGAAGGATTGCCCTACAAGCTTGTAATTACTGTGTGCTTGAATGGGATAAGGGGCTGTTTGCCTGACACCATTGGCTTTCAAACAGGCACCCTACCATTTAGTCCATTGGCTCTTCCTGGCTCCTAATCTGTCCCTGCTCTGAAGGCTGACTGGGCTGTCGGGCAGCAGGCACAAAGGTCCCTCTGTGCTGGCTTGGGCAAAACTGGGGCTCAATTCCAACACAGTGAAGACTTTGAAAATTGCCTGGCACGGGAGCCTCACTATGGCTGTATATGCGAGGCCTGCCAGGAAAACCAGATGAATTAAATGCAAGGGGAGCTGGAGAGCAAAGCCTGATCCAGATAAGAAATGAGAGAAACAGAAACATAAAAATGTTGGAGAATGTGAAGACGGAGGAAGTCCAAAGAATGGCTCACCTGGGTAGAAAAATAAATAATATCAACATCGACTGGTTGTTCTGCAATCAAAGGATTCTCTTCTGCAACACACATTAACTGTCAGATGACTGATATTTGAACTAGTAAAACAGGACATTCAGTGACTCCTACACAACAACGTTTCCTGTCATGCAGGGAGTGCTGGGGAGTGAGGGGTAAACTGAGGACTCTGCAAATTCACAGAAGTGCAGCCCGACCATAGGCATTTATAAGCACAGAAGACTCACAGGAAGTTAGAAAGCATCTCCCCCTCTCCCCCCGTCTGCCTCGCTCTTTTTTATGTCTGTTCCCTCCTCCCGGTCATATATCTGGATAAAAAACGGGTACAAACCTGCCCATGCAATTGAGCAAACCTAAGAACTTGGCACCTTGAGGAAAAAACAGTCAGGCATCCTGGCAGACAAACAACATAAGCATCGGCCAACCGCGAACCGAGATCCAGGAATTCCACCAATTTCAGTGGAGGAAGTGATGAACGTCTGTGAGAGAGGGGAAGAAAAGTAGGGCATGTTCGGGCAAAGACTTTGAAAAGCAACACTGTCTGTCCAAGTAATAGTCTGTTACAAAACACTCTTTACTTTTCTGTGCTTGCACAACTCATATCATTAATGCAATACCAGCTGCAGATGAATCAGACCACTACAATGTAATAAAGTCTGGACTAATAACTGTTCATACATTTAATGCAAACACTGAGTGTAGTTGGGACACTTCAGAAAACAGCGGCGGTGTATCGTCCATATCTCCTGCCCATTGTTCTGGGATGTGCTGCTGCTGCAGCTCTGCCCTAACTCTGGGCCCCTCGCTATCACTGCAGCACAGCTCAGTGAGTAATGGGCAGAGCTAACCACTGGCAAAGTGAATTTCACTCACAGCCTTACACGAGAAGACAGTTCTGCACGAGCGCCAGAGTATATTCACTGCCGTCATCTCCAGCAGGGTGTCCTCGATCCTTCCTCTCCTCTTATTCACAAAGCACTCCGCCAAGGTTTCACGTGGGAGAGACAGATGAATAAATACACACTTGAAACCCCTTGACATAGTTTATAGTCGGCAATGGCAAACCTGGTAAACCATTTTGTAATTATCAGGGTTAGGCCACAAGTTTGACAGAGAAAGCCTTTGTCCAACTCTCACAGGGCCATTCACCTCTTTAGAAAAAAAGCTAATTGCGCAGCTCACAGCTTAGGTGGTCTACTTATCCACACTAAAGAAGAGCTACTACTTCTTTGTTTTTCGAGGCGGACGGCAACCTGTCAGAATAAATAAATGAAGACGGTCCACTGTCCTAAACAGGTTTGCAGTATTTTGAATTGATTCAGAGTGCGAAACGCTACAAACAGCATTCGGCACAGTTCTTTCACAAGTTGTGGCTCATAAATGCACACATTTACAAAGACTGAGCCCGAGTTGCTTTAGACTCGTTGTTATAGATGATTTATCATTGACAAGATTAAGATTTGCTTTCATTAGCTTTTAAAAGTTGGGGCTATAGAGAGTATTGGAGGAGAAGCAGTGTGCTGCTGCCTGCACAGGAATGTAAAAAATTCTAATGAGGCGGCTGCCGAGCTGCTGAACTGCACCAGTTGCGAGCTGAGGTTTAAAAGAGGAAGCCTGCTCTAGGCTGCACTTTCCCTCTCTCTGCCCTCTCTGCCTGCCTCCAACCCAAAAACTCCATTAGAGACGGTGGGATACTGCCACACATAGAGGTCCTGACATACACACAAAGTCCAGAGCACCAAATTCTACGGAAACAACCTCAACAAAACAAGAGTTTATTTGGCTCATGAGAACAGTCCTTAAGCAACTCGTGACATGATAACTTTTTTTGTGTCTTTGCGTCACACACTAGCTTGCTGAGATGCTATTTGTGGAAACGCATAGTCAAACCAAGAAGGCTTTTTATTTAATATTTGGATTCAAATTTTGACATACAAGCGGAGATCCAGTCAAAGTTGGCCAGGGTGCATGTGCACTGATATGTTTTTCATCAGTTACATCCAGTGCCCACGTCAGTCTGAGAGATTTGGAAACACTGCTGAGCCCACTTTAGTCTGAAAACTCTCACATCGTGTTTATATATATATATATATATATATATATATATATATATATATATATATAAAAAAAACGCAAGCAGATGTTTTTTTTCCACTTTTTTTAGGGGGGGGGGGGTTTACATAAAACTGCATTTGCATGTGGAAATAACCACATTTGTGCTCACAAGGTCCCAATCGGAATGGTAGAAACAGAGACATTTGGAAAGAGAAAATCCCATTAAAAACCCATCAGGAAACATGACACAAGACGGTGCAGAATAAAAATGACTGATCCTTAAAAAGTCTGAAAATCAAGTAAATACAGGCTCAGATGAACTCCAACACATGACCTCCTACGCTGTGTCTGTTGATTTAACTGAATCAAAACCAAAATGGCAGAAGCAGTGTGTGGAAAATACCCTGACTGCTTAAAATGGGGAATTAAGAAGGTAAGCAGCAGCCAAGCACTGCTAATAATCAGCAGGTTTGAGCACCTAAGCAGACAGACAAGACCAAAGTCCACCGCATTTGGTGACAATCAAACAGCGTATCAGCACAAACACGTCACACCAAATGACAAGCACGGTGGTGGAGAGGTAATGATTAGGGCTTGTTTATTTAGGCCCTGGCCACCTTGCACTCATTGCGTAGATCATGAACTTCTCTTTATAGAAGAGGATCGAGGTGTTGCGATGGTCCGACCAAAGTCCAGATCTCAACCCGGCTGAAATGTGATGGCAGGATCTGAAAAGAGTTGTGCATAAACAAACGCCAACAAACTTTACAATGTAAAGAAAAGCCAGAGAAAAAGATTCCTCCACAGTGATGTGAGAGGCTGATGCAAAAGGTGGTTCACCAAGCTCCAAATTCGTGTTTCACACACTGCTTCCGCGTTTTGGCCTAGTTTTTGTTAAATAAATAATGACGCAATGTTATTCACCTGAGGTTGAATTTACCCTTTTCTGACCTGTTTTTAATCATTATCTGATTTGTAAAACCCTAGAAATTAAAGAGGGCGTGTACTTTCTTTTTCACGTGCCTGTACTTAGCAGCAGTGTGATATGAAATACAGGCATAGACACCGATTTTGCGTGATCTCTCGAGTTCGGGAATTTGGTCGTTACAACAGTCTGGTATAAACAGGTCAAGTATGTGGAATGGTCATGAGCAAGTTCAGTTGTCGGTGACAGCAGTGAATTTTGTGTGTGTAGGAGTGAATCTATAAAAGACAACTTCATGCACAGTCAGTGGCTCGCTGCCAATAGCTGATGACAAAGACCAAAGTTCATCAACTGCAACTCCAGCATGACTCTCATCAGGAAAATAGGTACCATCGAGCTTTCATTGCAGCAGCTGCTACTGAAAATAATTAAAAAACTGCAAATGGATTCACTTCAGGAAACACTTGAACTGATCTGTTATACTGCTCGGGTGTCTGTGGGGCCCACGCTCCAGTGCTCCATAGCACTTCATAGTTCCTTGTTAGGGTGAAACTTCAGAGGAGGTCAGAAAAAAGTGAGAAGTAAACACGAACTTTTGCATGGGGGATTCTAAACATGAACATGTTCAGTTTTAATCTACGAGAACTGTACTGTGAATGAGTTTACAACACTGAGCAACACATACACTATGCAAAAAAAAAAAAAAAAAAAAAAAAAAAAAAAAACTCAACTCACCTCAATCCTGCTCCATAGAGAAAACATACCGACAACTGTTTCTCCTCAGCGTACCGTTTTTCAACCACCTACTGCATCGCTTCTCCTTACTGAGAAAGCTTTGTATTTCAAATTGAACCCCCTAGCATGGAACGCTCTTCTTTCACCTACTGTTTGTACTGACAGTTATGAAAAGGCTGCAGAGTGACGTCCACTTTTACTGTAAAATAATCTGAATAAAAAAACTAATCGCCCTCACTTTCTTTGCACTGCAGTAAAGGCCAGCCATTATTTGTGTTTGCTAACCTTTTGTCTTGCTGAACCGAGCAACGAGAGCATTCCCCTGCAGGGAGCCTTGTTAAACAGGGCTGCGAGGGCTAAAGCAGAGAGGTGTTTCCTTTAATTTCCCTACAAAAATCCCCCCTCTACATGCCTGAAAAGCAGTTAACCTATTTGTTACCAAACAAATACTCCCAGCTCAGCATGGGGCTGGCACAAGTTCTCAAGTGTAAGAGCTGGGATGAAGCAGTTTCCATCAGTTGAGGATTAAAATAGAAGGATGGGAGAGTAGCTGCAGTATAATTAACAGTCTTGATGTAAGGAGGAGGGTTGAGTGAATAGTTTGTGTGCTTGCTGTCTATAATTCAGCCTCTCCACGTGCCAGAAGATGGGGGATGGTACTCAGCCAGGGGGACCAACAAATACTTCCAAGCCTGCTATTACTTCACTCCCAGATCGCAGGCACTTCAGAGCAAAACAAATCAGAGCAAAACCCACAATGCTGCTCGCATTTCTTACGTACTTAGCATGCACAGATCGATTCGGACTGCTCCAACGGAACAATGTCACGTCACCATTAATGGCAACAACAGAGTTGTGGAGCTAAATGAAAGTTTGAACGGGGATAAACTGGGACGAAAGTCTAAATATTAATCAGATTACGCTATTTTGATTGTTCAAAGGCTGGCGCTGGGTATGAGACGTGTCAGTGTTTCCACGCACCGATGGGGACGTCCAACGATCACAAATACAGAACGCCAAAGAGCCTTGTTGGGTTCGTGTGTGTGTGTGTGTGTGTGTGTGTGTACGTCATACCAGTGAAACTCTAATCTGGGCACAGAACAACATGGCCATTTACTACAGTGGCCCAAGGCTACCAGCAGTGAAAATAAAATGGATTCAGCTGATAATAATTCTGGAAATCACCACGCTTTGAGACCAAAAGAATGCGTAACAACCAAATGTTTACTTGAATATAGTTGGAATAACTATCAAACGGCCCTGCTGTTCCCACTGGAAACAAACAAATCGATCAGCTTCTGACCGGAATGGTGAGCTTTTAGCTGGATCAGCAGTGACTGTTAGCCAGCTGATCCATTTATATCTGATTCTGTGATCGGTCACAGTCACACACTTGTCAGAACATTGTTCCCACAGCAACATAAGCCATTTTCACACATGAACACTGGTGGTTTCCTGTAGAATGTGCCAATAATTGAGTCAGTACTTTCTCGATGCAGGACATGATGCAAAAAGTACACTGTGGAAATTGACGCATTTAGCCAATAGCATGTTGAGATCTTTGATGACAACAAGTCATGTGCACAGGTGATAAGTGAACCTTTCTCCACTTCACATTTAATGCACCAGCTTCTATATGTGTATATTCGCAGATACAAATTTCCCAGATCAGTAACCCACAAGATGCATCTTTGCAACCAGCTCCAGTGGCAGAGTAAAGTGAAGTGTCACACATATATGTGCAGTCTCAATGTTTCTCAGTCTTTAAGAGACGCACAAAGTGTCCTTGAGAGCCACAAACCAAATTCAAGGAATTCCTTGTTTGACCTTCTCCCCTTGTGAGGCCATAGTTTGTTTTCAGTTTCATTTACACTCATCATCTAATCTATACACCTCACCATGCCTTTTAGTTCAGTTTTGTTGGGATCATGCATACCATTAGTTGTATACAGGGTCCATCCACAAAGTAATCTGTGGCACTTGATTTTTAGATTTATTTGGCGTCTGCAGGTCAGATTTAGAACAATCAGAAATAAATGTTACAGGTCACCAAAAGTACAACCTGCGCATCTACAAACAAAATTCCAGCCACGAGGAGGAAAATGTTTCCGTCCGGAGACAAGAGTATCAGCTAAAGAGGGTGACTAAGAGGCCTTTTCATAGTCCTGGTTCTTCTTTTCTTTCCAAAAGGGTTTCAACCCTGTTATTTTTGACAACAACTATGTATCACTGTGTATCACACGATACATTTAAAAGCAGGAGTACACATGCCCAGTAAGCCAGCAAAGTTTTGGCATGAGGACAGGGTCAGGAAAAAGCATTTCTGTTTTCTTGTAGTGCTCGGTATGAGCAGCAAGGTCAATCGACAGCAGCCCGACAGATTCTCACAGCAGACATGTCGATATGACAGTTGCCTGTGATGTTTGGAAGCCATCCACTGGCCTGTCCTCTCACATCCTCTGCTTGATTACACAGGTTGCAAACAAGCCTGATCACAGAGGGCTATGAAGAAGGAATCCTTATTAGACTGCCCCCACCTCAACTGAACTACAATAAGAGTTTGTAAAAAATGTAAAACAAAGATGGGAACATCTGGTCAACGCTTTTGGCACGATGAATAGTTCTGTAAGCTAAAGATGAACAGATCAATAAAAAGCACAAAGAGAAATCGTTCTTTCCCACATTTTGAGCAAGATTATTTAATTATTTTGGTTTTATAACAATTTTAAAAAGAACAAAAGGAAAAGAGAAACACACAGAAGCTTGGATAAATTGGAGCTCTCAGATTATTTATTTCCAGTGGCTTAAATCTAAACCGGCATGTTAGAAGCGTGGCTTGTTCGCCGTTATCGTTAGGAAAAGCCAGATGAAAGCGTAGCCCTGAATTTTATAAATACTCTGACTCCTCGAACCTTGTCCTAACAATCAGCAGCCAATAGCTCCAATATGCAGCTGCTCAGCACTCTGACAATGAGAACATCGGATGCCAAAAAAAGCAGGGAAGGCTATAAAGATCCAAGCAAGTTCAGGTGGTTGTTTCCTCAGCTCATGATGTAAGTTATGAAATGGCAGTTAGAAGAAATTCTGGAGGTCATGTTGAGGTCTGGAAAACCAAGCAAACCTTGTTGTGAGAACTGCCTGCAGGATTGCTAGAGAGAACAGTCAAAATATTTTAAAAATAAGACCTTCAAGCAGATGCAATTGATGTTAAAGCAGCAGCGCACCGTTCTACAGTACATACACATGACCTTCATCCTCTACTTAACATTAGGTGACAGACGTTTCCAAATAAACATCTAAAGGAGACTGTGGGAAGCA
Organism: Odontesthes bonariensis; assembly: GCF_027942865.1. Classification (NCBI taxonomy): domain Eukaryota; kingdom Metazoa; phylum Chordata; class Actinopteri; order Atheriniformes; family Atherinopsidae; genus Odontesthes; species Odontesthes bonariensis. The sequence goes on from NC_134522.1 coordinate 16,174,134, forward strand.
GAAAAATGAAAGTGATTTGAACACCTTCTGTAAAATAGATGAGGATGAAAAGATGATGGATTCTGCAGCTGGATAATGATCCTAAGCAGATCTCTGAACACCAACAGAAACAAGCTGAAGGTTTTGTCATGATTCCAGTCCATAAATCTTCAGGTAGACCTTGAAAGATGCAAGACGCATCCTCAAGGAACCAGAAGCCTTTTACAGGAGGAAAAGGTAAAAAGAAATTTTTACTTTATTGCTATTTTGAAAGTATTACAACAGGGAAATTAAAAAAGCAAGAGTTATCTTTAACATAATGTCTTTTGAAAATCAAGTAATATTTTACACACTAAAGTCATCAGTAAACCATACTCACACCAAACTTTGGCAAGTCACTGAATGCATACAAAAAACAGCACTGCATCTGTTATCAACACACAGAGACATGGACTAAATGCTCAGATCAGATAACAGCCTGGCAGGGGATAATTTTTTTTTTTTTTAATTAACAGCTGCAAAGATCTAGAAATGCTTCGGGAATGACATTTAGGTTTGTTTAGCATTTTCACAGGTTTGTGGCAAAGGGATGTTGTGGAAAAGCAGCTGCTGGTGTGGTTTGATCAAACAGTTTGGGAACGGCCTAAACCCTGCCAAGCAAACAGGGGAAACATGAGCTGCACCGCAGTAGCAGCACTGACCACAGGCTGCTTAAAAGGCCCACAGAGAATGTAATCAAATCCGTCATAAGTTGCTCTGCGCATCCTTTGAAGTTCATTTTCATCAGTCAAACTGATCTTTCCATCGATCAGCAGCTGCTTGGCCCACGAGTATATCTCTGCAGCAATCAAGGTAAAGCACATAAACTCATTAAATTACACTGACGGATGATAGGATGCGTTTCAACTGTACGGATTCCCCACAGACCGGAATGTGACGGAGGGGCATTAGAGTGCTGCTAGGAAACGGTAAGATCTGAGCAGTCGAAAGGAAAACACAGCCAGCCATCATGGAATTCCAGGGGTGAGGTGAAAGCTTGATTAATATTCCCTCATACTGACCAAATACCTCCTCTACTGCCACCAGACATTAACTGTGTGCACAGCGCACAGGATGTGCACACATCTTTGAGTTTGGAGAGGATCTTGCCAGGTAAGCATTTTTACAAGGTAACACAAGAGGGGAGGAGACAAAGGAAGGCCTTCTCTATTATCATTCTGGCAGAAAACCTTTCGGGGATTCTCTGCCTAGTCTCAGGAGAGGGCTGACTGACTGTGCTGTTGCCTACAGTTTGCAGGACGGAATAATCTCCAAACAGAGGAATCCGTGGAGAGCTCAGGTGTGCCTCAGTAATCAGCACTCTTTGAGAGAGACGGCAGGAAGCTTCAAAATGCTCTGTTCTTCGGCTGGGAAATCTAACTGAGGACTCAAAAGCCAACCACAACAACAGTGCAGCAAAGTTACACTCGTACACCGTTTCCATTCATTGATTTTGGCACGTGTCCAGCGCATAGCCGAGCACACTTCCAGTCCAATTATAAACAGTCAGGCCACAGAGTTAATCAATTCATACAGAGTCATTTGGACTGCGATAAGTCAGCTACTGTTGCATAACTGCGGTGCCCTGCTAAATCACAGTCTGCCACAAAATCATAGTGCAAACCTGCACAGCATGCTGCTGCTGGCTTGTGCTGAACCCGAGCCAGGCCTGCAACAGTGGTTTATCATGCTCTTGAGCCAAGGCCATGCACACCACAGCTCACTTAAAGCAACAGCTGCACTGTTCTCAATGCTTTTGCTTCTTTTAAAAACACAAAAACAACCAATCCTGCAGTAGGATGTAAGCACACTACAGCACACAGTTGTTTCAAGGACCATTCTGTGTTAGTCTTGGTATGTGGATCAAAACTGAGGCAAAATGTAATTAGAACGACCGCCATCCCCCCACCTTTTATCCCCTCAAGCTGGCAATAATCAGGACTTTGCAACCTCACAAGTCACAGGAGATGGTAAAAGACGCTTTGTGCGAGCTTTTCCCTTTCAACTTTCACAGTGTTCCTCCACTTACTGTAACCCTTTTAACACCTGATTTAGGCTTCTGGGGTCTGTTGCCAAAGAGATGAAGAGTGAATATCCAGGAGATGAGGCTGCAACGTGTAAAGATGCAGGTTTGCTCTCTCTAATAGCAAACTGCCACCGGTGACTCCCTCTTAATCAGCATTCAAGTCAAGTGCCAGTACCATGTAAACACGAGCATGCAACATCACCACCTCACCTCTTCCGAGCACCAACAGTAATGATAAGAGCTGAACTAAGCAGTAGTTCTGTGGAGGGATCAAAAAGAGCAATTAAATTGTCTGAGACCAGGTAAAATAGTCACCTTTAGTTGCCATGTCCAACTTCATATTTTTAAGGCAGCATTTGATTTCAACGCTGTTTCTTGTGTAGCAGAACTAGGCCGGGGTATCCAGGAATACATCAATGAAATACACAGGAAACAGGCAGCAAGAGAGGAAAGGCTGGGATAGCAGCCATGTTTGTTTTGATCTGGCTCTATCTGCCCTTTGCACCTGGAGCAACATGGAAAAAGACTATGGCCTAACATTTCAGAGAGTGTACCGTTACATACTGCAGAGACTAATTACTTTAACATAAATGGGGGCTTATTTCTTATTATAACAATGAGTGAGGTAATGACACTAAACCAATAAAGATGATCTTCAGGAACAGTGAGTGAACACTTCATTCAGTCCACCTGAAACTTAAATTCGTTTAAAAAGTCATTTGAAATTTGCGGAGGGAGCCTTTGCTTCACAGAGGTCTCATTCTTCCCCGGGAACTTTACCGAGAGCAAAGCAGGAACTCACAGGCTGGAAATGGATTCCCTCGTTCCAAAGAAGAGGATGTGTTGAATTCTGGAGCAATCTGATGAGGGATTATTCTAGTTTTAGGAAACTTCAGCAAAAACACTTTCACTTTCGAGACAACTTGAAGCTGTTGTCCTGGAGCTGTGTTCTTAAACAGTGTTCAGGAGTTAACCTAAGGTTGTTCCAGTATTCCGGCTTTACTACACATCACATGGTAAAAGCTGCTCCGGAAAGTAATGGAAACAGTTGAAAACGTGAGGAGGAATGAGGACAAGCTGAACAGACCTGTCTATGCATCGAGAACTATGTTGAGATCAGCCGTGACCGAGCCCTCGTGAATTCCTCCCTCTCAGATTTCTGTCCGCAGGAGGGGACAGCAGCAAAACCTCTCTGTTTTTTTGTTTTGTGCACGGAATTATTTTCCAAAGCTGCCCACACGGGCTCTGCGTGAGGTGAGGATCTGCAGCTCTGCCTGATGTTTTGATTCTTCTCTGAGCAGAGTTCTGTAATCCCTTCTAGAGAAAGTGTGCACACCAAAAAGGGAGACAGTGCACCAACTGGCAGACATGTCGAGACAGTACCATGCATGTCATTATTGTGTGGCAACGGAGCCAGCCTGCAGAAACACATCATCATCATCAGAATCCCAGATTTCATAATGGAACACTTCTTTTCTTTTCTTCTCTCACTCTCTTTTTTTTTTTTTTTCAACAAAGTGGTTGTTTGCAATTATTCTTATTACTTTTTTACCTCCGTTTTCCGATCCCTGTCCCACTTCATACTATTTTCAGCTTGAGTGAGGTTTGATGGGAGCAGAGAAGGGGAATTACTCACCGTCAGATCTCTGCCTGACTGTGGGTTTTGGTTTAGGCTTGAGAACCGAAAGCAGGATGACAGGAACCAGTCGCGCGGAGGTTGCTTTAGTTCATGAACATCTACATCACAGACCACCAAATGGAGACCAAACAATCAATCAGGGACAGATCACAGCCAATAGCAGCACTCTACACTTGTACCACTGCTCCACAGCCAGTGTCACTTAGCTTTACACAACTCTGCTGCACACATAATGACAGGGTTCATATTGCTGTGCAATTTTACGAGGTCGAAATTCCCCAAACTTTGTGGCAGGTGGCGTGACGAGTAAGGGAATTTTCCTTTGTCTGCTCGCATTTACTCTGTGACATAGCAGTGAAAAGGGATTACATCATCACTATTGTAGCCGCCGAGCCCTCTGCTTCCCCCGGTCGGTCAGCTTACAGTGGACCGTCCGATCCAGACAAAGACAGAACATTCCAACAGTTTAGTAAGCAGGAAACGCAGATCCATAGTCACACCTCATTACACTCAAACTCATCACCCCCCCCCCCCCCCCCCCCCCACACCGCTCAGTTACCAGCAAAAAGATGCTCACACTGAAAAACCACCGTAGGCCACATTATCATCAAGTCATCTGACCTCTGACTATGAGCTGACTAATATCAGTCAGACGCATCACTCACGGAGGTGATGGAGGTTCCCTTTTTGCTTACGGTAATAAAGCTCTATATAAGTTGTTGCTTAAGGTTGAGTTCAAACTCAGGAATAAAGGTGACTCATTCTCGTGTCTTTCACGGAGGCATTGAAGAAGTAATCTTTGCAGGTGAGACTGCATGTTGGAATACCAGACGCCCCCAAGGGCTGCATCTTAAGATTTGTCTAGTTTGTCTCCCAGTGTGTCATCAGTAACAAGCAACGAGATGTGGGAGAAGCCAGTCAGGTGGTGCTGCACTTGCCCAAATGACGGCAAACAACATTAAAGATTTGAAAGACAAAGAAGCAGAACATGCATATGAAAGTAGCACTGCTGAAACCTACACGCTCTTTGAACTTGAGCGTGAGTAAATAAAAATAATCCCATTATTCATTACAAAAAGTAAACAGCTCATTTTAGAAACGGCAGCCCACACATTCCAGAGTTGCAAATTATAAAGCAACACAAAGCTCCTCTTGTTGTTCCCTTTTATCTTCGCTCAAGCTATTCCCTTCGAGCCAATGCACAGGAGACAATGGAAACACAAGCTCAACTTAACAACAGGAAGCATCCTTCTGTGAATATGTGGGCACTTTACACAGACGCACAATAACAATTGTTGTGCGAGAGATATGATGCAAAAAGTGAAAATAGAAACACCGTCCTTCAGTGATAAGTCAGAGCAAAGACTATTTATGCTGATGGGAAACATGAGAAGCGGTATTTATTCCCCTCTCAAGGAGCAAAGTTAGCTTTTAGAGCTGTTCTGACAGCATCACCAAAATCTTTGGACTGATCTTTCCAACCCGCTGTAACTCAGATTAATCTCCTGTCCCTGAATAGCCATTTTTGGCCCATGCAGCGACAGAGAGCATTCTTTTACTCAAGATAACAAGGCCGCTGCGTTTGCATTGAATCTATCCTTAATAAAAAAATCCCATCAAAAAAAAAGTAAGGAGCACCCCAGAGGAAGATTAGAGTCAGCAGTAAAAATGGCAGTGGAGCTGTATGATCAGTCATGCCCACCACTGCAGGTCAGCTAAGCCGATCAAGAATGCTAAAAATCCTTGATCCTGTCCCAAAGCAAAACTCCAAGGCTTCCCTTTTTTTCACCTGACTGAAGCCAAGTCAGCCACCAAACACTCCTGCTGTATTGATTCAGATGTAGGGGAGTCATTTTCCCAACCTGCATAGTTCCTTCCAGCTGGAGTTTCATAAATAATCTTCCTTTGGGCTGGCAACTTTTAAAAGTGAGCACCATGACCTGGTTGTCACCAGTACAACCTCCTGCTATATCTTTCCTATTCTCTTATTTTGTCTCCAGAGGACTAATAGAAGCAGACTTGAAGGATATCTCTCACACACACACACACACACACACACACACACACACACACGAGTCATAATTTTGTCATCCAACCGAAAATCTGATCGAAATGCCATCTTATTAAGCGTTGAGTGGAGGGCATAGTGAACAGACATACAATACACATAACAGGATGATCATATTGTCCTGGTCTGTTTTAGGTGATGAGCTGGACAGGATGGAGACATAAATCAGAGTCAGACAGATGTGGCTTAAGGAAATCACCTGGTGCCCGACAAGCCTTCTCGCGTGGCAACAACACGGGGGTAAACCACGCGAAAGGAATTTCGGGTGGTGACATCCATATGCACACATCCTGTTTTTAATGGTGTAATGTGCTCGGTGCCACCTGCAAATCGCCACACACGAGCAGCGCAGGGAACAGTGTCCTTGACAAACACAACCGATTCGTATACATTGACAGCCCCAGTGATAGAGGATGTCTCACTTTTTCGTTTACCACCATTAGTTATTAGGAAGAGAGAGAAAAAACACTGGCACTGACTGCGCACTGTCTCCACAAAGCATAAAGATGTGCTTTGTCCTTCTCACAGCCGACAGATGTTAGTGTAAAGGCACCTTGTGCCACGAACACCTCGCACATGATCAGCACCACGTTATCGACTCACCTTTTCTCCTTTAGGATGTCACGCAACACGGTTTTCCCCTTTTGTTTCAACTCGTAACAAGGTGCTGTTAGTCCGAGGCGTAAACTACGCAGCGCTCTTCCTTGTCTTCACTGGAAACGTGCTGGCTCCGGCTGAAACCAAAAATGTTCCGGTGTCTTCCTCTGAAAGGCAACTTGGAAGTTTGATAGAAAGTTACTGGTTTGCCTCGCTGCGGTATGCAGCTGCTGGAGAGATGAGATCATTCAGGCAGCCTCCCCTCTCTCCCTCTCTGCTCTTGGAGTATCGCGAGAAGGCTTCGCGGGAAAGCAAACGTTACCGTGGCAACAGTGCTCACCTGTGGTGGGTGGACGAAGAAGAGGAAAGCTGAGGAGCTCTCCCTCTTCGTTCAAAATATACATTGAAAAACACCCAATTAAGTTCCAAAGAACTCTGTTAGAACTTCAACCTTCTGTGGCTTGTACAAATCTGTTCAGCTCTTTAATGATAATTACAACTATAATAAAGTTAAAGGTAAAAATACCACAGAAGCTATTTTGTATTTTGTCCTATTTAGGACATTTACTTCTCTTTGTTTTGTGCTTCTGTCCATTTTGTTCTTGCCTCTGTTTGTAGCCATGTGCATCTCATCATAGTTTTGTATCCAATATTTCTCATTTTACATCTAATTATATTTGTGTCTAGACGTGGGCACTTTGGATCATTTTCGTTCTTCCACAAGTGGTATTGTGTCTCATTTTGGTCCTGCTTCTCTCTTTTTAGAACTTTGTGGTCTAGCTTTTAGCTTTGGTTGTTGTCTATATTTGTTATTTCAGTTGTTTTGTGTCACTCTCTGGGATATTTAATGTATATCTGGCATCACAGCAAAGGTCCAGGGACTCTTTGGGCCCGGGGCTTGCTCACAAATTTGTCCTTGAGCAAAATAAACACAAATCAAAGTAACTGCCCATCAAGTCTTAATTTGCTTTCCATATTACAGAAAATCACATGTGATGGGAAAGGCCAGCTGTTCCAATTTATCAAATTTTTAACAATATGTTTCAAAGTATGTTGAATTTATTAGCGATCCATCTTTCAAACACACATGATCTTTGGGGATAATTTTCTGCAAGCTGTGTGGAGGGGAGCAGTTTTCCTCAAAGGCAGTGGTGCTTCCCTTACAGTTAAACACAGACAGGGAGGGCAGTGGGAAAAATATTAATCACACGACTTCATGCATCATGACCACACAAACGTTTAAATGTGATTTGCAATGACAACAAGTGAGGCTATAACCACCAGAGCCACTAAGTAGGAATATAAGCTTTGAAGTGTCAGCGACTTGAGTGTTTGTCCTCAATGTACCCGCAGCGACCTGCGGGAGATATTAGGGCCTGTGTTGCTTGTGGCTCTGACATCATGAGCTGATGTGGATGTGAGCTGATGTGCAGAAAATCCAATCCTAATCTGCAGACCCTGCAAACAAAGCCCTCTGTGCATTGAAAACTAAAACTGAATGAGGGCATCACACAGTAGGTAGATGCTTTCCAAAATGCATGATTTAGGACTTGGCCCCTGCAACGCTGTGGCAGTAATGCATTCCTGCAGCTGCATAGGCTACTGGTATCAGCAAATTTTTACTTGGAAATGTAGATCCAGTCATCTAAATTAGAAAGAAGGACTGAGAGACTAAAGGGGGAAACCGCAGGCCATGATGCAAAATGCTGAAATGTGCCCTGCGAGTTTAAAGTAATTCCACAGTCTTCATGGTGTATTTCAATCCACAATTTTCTTCATACACTGAGCTGCTTCAACATCTATTTCTGTCAGCTATGTATCAGAGGAGCACATCTTCATGGTGGCTTGTGGTTTAAATGCGGTCCAATTAAAGAAGCACTTCAGTGAGAGACAAATTTGGTTTTTAGAGTTTTTATTTCAGTGCCAACATTTTGTGTGTGTTTTGAATTTTAATTTATAAAGGCATGACTGAAGTTATCTGTTTGAATGATTAAATGAGTAGCACCATCTGCTGGCGACACTAGTATAGGACAGATAAAACAAAACAAAAAATGCACTCTCTTCTTTTTCCATAGCTGGAATATACAAAAAAGTATTCATCCACTACTGTTAAGCACTTACAAGGCATCAGATGATATTCACTCAGCTTTTTTAGAATATCACCCTCATTTATTAAGGCTTAAAAGTGTGGAGGGCAGCATGTCAACTCTGACACTTATGGATGAGAAGCCATTAGGGGGGAAAGGCTATTCTTAGGTCTTAGTTAATCTTAGCAGTCTTTGAATGTCAGGCTCTATGTCAATGGTGGGGAATTTCTTGCTATATCTTTTAAAGGGCTCTCCCTCTGGCCCGATGAGGAACTTCTCGAAGTTCCAGGAGACATCCGTCCTGCTGATGGGGCTCCAAACCAGAAATTTGGGATCCTGCATGAGAGAAGTGGGGTCGTCATCAGGATAGGGGAGTTTGTCTTTCAGATAGGCAAAGACTGGATGCGTGTTTGCTCCGTTGACATCGCACTTCTCAAAGATGGTGAAGTTGGGTTTGAAGCCGCCACCTGGACGCACATGTTGCAGTGAATTCAGGATCTCACGATTACCGCAGTTCTCCTGAAAAATACACATAATAATAATGACGCTTTGGGAGGCAAGATATTGGATCTCAGAATTTTTCGGACTCATCTTGGCCTATTGAAGCTGACAGCAATTTATGAACGCATTTTTCCACCTAATTACAGAGACATTCAAGTCTCTCCTGTAGTATGTTTCAAATACGTATTCAAAACAAGGATTAGACTTAACGTACATGTACAGAATGCATTATATATCTGTAAATAGCATTTCCAAACAAAGCTATACATTAATGATGCAGGATGCTAGATTTTTGGCAGTATACTGAATGCTAATATGTAGGTCAAAATGCCTGTCTTATTTAATTTCCCACAAATTGTAGAAATCATTGAGCATAATTCCCATTAGTATTAGAGAAATATTTAAAATCTAATGGCAGAGTACAAGCTAAAGGGCTGGATACAGATTGTACACCATGCAATCATGCTGCTCTTATTGTAATATAAATAATTCTCACTGTGCAAATGAAACATGGCAGAAAGTCAGTTTTCCAAAGTGAAATTTGGCCCAGCTGGGTTCTATCTCTCAACATCTTCTCTGATATGATTAAAATGATAAAATGATGGATTGCAATTGTTTCTGAACATCAAGTGGGATTTAAGTACGCTTCACAAATGGTTTGAGATGAATAATAAAATATCACTCACCTACAGTATATCAAGACAAAACCGCCTTAAGCAGCCATGATGCTGAACTCACCTGGTATCCAAACTGGTTACAGGGAAAACCCAGGACCACCAGCCGATGGGGGTACTTGCTCTGCAGCTGGTTGAGTTCACTGTAGTCCCGGGTGGTGGTGCCTCAGAGCGAGGCCACATTCTCTATGACGACCACCCGGCCCCTGAACACATTGAAGTCCACCGAGTCCCCCTCCAGCGAGGTAGCCCTCAGGTCGTAGAAGGTCTTGGCGATGAACGTCATCTCGGCTCCTGCGCTGCCACACTGGTTGGAGTCAGACGGGATCTCAGAGTGTGACTGTGTCCAACTGCTTGGTCACCTGATTCACTTAAGAGCAGAAAGTTGCCTTTCACAAGTGCCAGATAGCCCCGCAGGAACCTGATCTCCACCTGACATACTACACCCTTCACAAGTTTCAGGTAAGATCCATTCAACTGAATGGAAAGACACACAAGCATCGCATTTCTGCACAAGTATGCAGTCTTAGATAAGCTGTGTGCATAGTTTTAAAACCGGAAAGCTTTCAAACTATATTAATTATCCTCAGTGTGACTTTCATTGTGAATACTCATTTAAAAGAGTGTTGAAGACAAAGCTAGCATGCATTATTAGTTCTGTTGGCTTGTTTGGTATCTATGAGATGTATCATTTTTCTCAGACATAAAAAATTCAACAGTGATCACCTGGATTTCCCAGTATGTGATGAAAAATGAATGAATCAGCTGTCTGAACTCTCTGTGCACCTAACCTCTTGCATTCAGACTTAATATAGTGACTCAGCAAGGCCCAGATTGAATATGATTGAACATTAAATATGAAACATTTTCATTTATTAACTTATTTGAATTTTTGCCACAACCTAGAAGCGGATCGTATCAAAATTACACATCCGTGGGATATCAGCAGACCCTGAATACATTGTCTTTAGCAGTGACACAGCTTCAGTGCACAACACACAGGCACATTTGTAAAATAATTATATACGTTCAAGATAAGCATTTAGATAATTGCATTCCCACAGAAAGATCATCCAGCATGGCACAATATTGTCTTGATTCAGGAAATAAGTCCATTGTGTAAACTGATCCATTGGTTTCAGTTTCTAGGTCTAAATAATTCATCTTCCTGCTCGGGTGACTTTACTGTTGTCTTTGTCACTGTTGCCTCAATGCAAAGATTCACTGATTTGAATCCATTTTTACTTCATGCACTAATCAAGTATTAAAAAGACCAAAAAACAAATGAGTGACTGGATTCAGCAAACTGGTGAAGCAGATATATGGTGCAGATGCATTTAAAAGAAAATTAAGAGAATGTGTGCACCGATAGTTTTTGCAGCTGCAGGATTCGGCTGCGGTGCCATAAAAACTGTCCCTCTGCTGGCAGCTGTCGCTCACTGCATTTGTTGCCATGTGATTCCAAGAAGTGAAAGCAATCCAGCACCCTTCCATTGCACACTCTGTAAGATCGTTGAAGTTGCATGTCTTTCAGCTACAAGTCACAACCCTCTGATGGCCCCTTGTTTTTAACAGGCACAAGTCCTCTGAGTATTATCATCCTGACATCCCTTCTCTTCGTCCAGAGCAGCTTTATCCAAATAGTCATCTAGAGACCCCAACAGGTTGTCCAGGTCTCTCTTGTGAGCCTGCAGCACTAGTTCTGTCAAACGGATGAATGCCTGCGCGGGGGGGGTTAAACAAATAAATAAAGAGTATGTATACAAATTTCTAATGTGACAGATTTATCTTAGAGCTGCATTACCTCATTGATGTTGCTGCTTGTGGAAGCGCTGGTCTCAAAGAACTCCATCTCATAGTTTTCTGCAAGCTGTAAGATTCAGGTGGATATTGTTTGACTCTTTTAGGTTTTATGACAATAAAAAAAAAATATATCACCTCAATAATGATCGGATATGTAAAACCTTACAAATGAAACACGGTGTACTTTCTTTTTCACATGACTGTACATTGAAGACGTCTAACTGGTTTAACACTTTTTTCCCCCCACACGTAAACAGATAAAGGCTTCAGCAGACTCCAACTTTATTACCATGTTGAATAGTGAAAACACAATCTACAAAGACACTTGCGCTGTCCCTTTTGCACTTATTCAAAATCAAACACAAACATGCAAAAACATCACAAACACTCATATAACAGCAGTATTCTTGGAAAAGAAATAGGCTAGAAACACACCTTGCCTCCTTGATCCTTTGTCACTCGTCTCCTGAGCTCATCATCAGCTTTGTTTCCAACCAAGATCATCTGCACATCATCAGGGGCACACTATGGGGAAACAAAAGGCATGAGGCAGGCAGCACCAGGACAAAGGAGTTCATCATTTTTTTTTTCACACTAAGACATTCGGTGTGCAGCAAGCTGTGGAAATTCAGTGAGCAGGGATGCTAATAAGGGGTCACTGTGCATCAACTGTAAGTGTAAGAGCCCTTATAGCCTTACTTCATCCACATCACTGGCCCACTTTGCTATGTGCTGAAAGGACGGCTGATGTGTGATGTCATACACAAATATGATACCCTGCACATGAAGACATAAAGGAAAGATTTAAGAATGAAAGCTGAATTTGATAAGTGAATGTTCACGCCTGACTAATCATACCTGTGCCCTCCTGTAGTACTGTTTGGTAATAGTCTGATAACGTTCCTGACCAGCCGTGTCCCTGCACAAACACAATATCCATCAGTAAAAGAGAACCACAATAGCATGCGTGTCAACAACTATAAATGCAGTTAAATTGAACAGAGACACAATTCTGGCACATACCAGATCTGTACTCGCACTTTGATTCCATCTACCTCTACTGTTTTCATCTTAAAGTCAACTCCTAAAAAAGAAAGAAAAATGGAAGTTGTGTCACTGAAAGCAGGAAGAGACACATATTGTTATAGAAATGGCAACACTAACACAAATGCATGGTACAAGTAGAGTCACTGAAGGAGACCATTTCATTCTAATGTCCAAGCATGGAATTTTATTTTAGAAGTAAATTTGAATATGCTTCTATGTGTTATGTTTTTTTATTTTGAAAAAATGGTTATTCTATTTATACTGTACAATCTCAAAGTTTAAAATTCTTCATTTTTAGTCATGTCTTTTTAAGGGCTCCAAGGTCCAAGATGCTCTTATAGGTCAGCAAATTGATCCAAAAGGGCGAGAGGAAATGTTCTTCTTTTATGTTAATTTCTGCAGCGATGTGAACAAAGCAGCCGTGAGCACAGCACCAGAACTCCAGATCTGTCCTGCCAGGCCTTTTTTGCAAAACAGACTCTAGGTGGTTATGTGAACCCAACATGGAACACACAACTGTCTCAAGTGTGATGTCAGACAAAAGCTAAGAGGTGGCCACATTTTGAAATCACTGTATCAAAAATGCTACATGCTAACTCCATTTATAAGACAGATCATGTTAAAGATTAAGGAATGCTGCTGGCTCTATTGAGATGATGCAACAACAGTCAGATTTTTTTTTTCGGGTAGGGGGGGTTGAAAATTTTGATCAGATTTTCACCTTGAAGCTTTATAGGCATGTTTCCTCAACAGTATGATTTGTGTTTTGATTGTTTTGGGCATTGATTGTTCTTACTGTGGTTACCATGTTGCAGTATGCTTGGGATCAATCAAACCACAAGTATACTAGCTTTTCAATGGTATGGCCCATGTGCACCCACTTATACACAGTGCTTGTGTACACAGCAAAGTGTAGAAATCAGCTGGCAGCCTGCTGGAGAGCAGTCAGAATGTCAGGCACTGTGTGAGCTGTGTCAGCAGAGGTGTGCTGACGCTGAGATCTGAAAGATCAAAAACTTAGATTTATGATTCTTTACTTCATTCATATCACATCTATTACATAACTGAGCTACTTGAAATGTCTGTAGACAATTCCCCAATAGCCTAAATAGGACTCAAATGGGACGCAAATCTGAAACATGTTACTGTCTGAATGTATTTCTGATTTTACAAAACATCAGCAGACCTACTGACGTCCAGTTAGTTGCTCAACTGACAGCTGACTGTTTGACAAAGTTTACATGATTATTTGCTTCGAGAGCGGGTAACCAACAAAGCAAGAAAAGCCTGTTCTAAAAATGCTGTGTTTCAGGAAGCTCTGGAGCAGTGTTTTCTTTGGAAGAGAGAAACTCTTCCGTGTAAAGTTTGCTGTTTTGTAAATTTGCAGACTTTTTATGCATGAAGAAAAAAGAAGTAGAACAAACTAAAGGAAAGTAAAAAAAATTGTGCGTTACAATTAATAACAAACTGGTGAAAAATCTCTTTGTGGGACTGAACATGGGCTTGTTTGGGAACATTTTACGAGTGTTCCTCAAACACACCATTACCTGTGTGCATGGAGAGCCACTGAATAGTGTCCCTTTTTAAATGGCGAGGAGTGCAGATGATGTGAACTATGTGGGAGGAATTTTCTACTAAGTGACAGTACAAGGAAGCTGGGTAATGTGATTAAACACCACCACAGCAACATGGTGGTTTATAGTCACACAAAGGCAGCACACTGTCCTGTCCTTGTTTGGTCATGGCCGTTGTGGTTGCTTTCATTTGAAAAATTAAATGACTAAAAGGGTTCATTCATAAGTCTTTTCCAGAGGAGCCAATTCCGCTTGTAATAGGTGACATTAGCAGCATTATTAATGGCTCGGTTCTATTCATATAACAGTGTGACAGCGAGCCACCAGCCACAACACATACACCTTGAAACTGAAGGAGCTAAATGGAATTCAGCCATGAGTAATTGCATCAAACACACCGACATAATACTGCAGTGTACATCTGTTCTTTTACTTACTAGGCGGTGACACCTGATAATCTCTGTGGGATCAATAAACCCAAGCTACTCTTAACACTAGGCACTTACAGCTTCAGGCATCAGCACTTTTCTGATCACGTGACACTTTTGGTGGAGGCGTTACATACGAGTCAGTCGGATACGAATGACATAAAATCCATCAGAAAATGCATTTGCACATACAAGCTTGATGTGTTCGCTGTCTAAGTGAGCTGCTCCTGGATTTATCCACAGATAACGTTATCAGTGTAGCCCATTTAATTCCATAGCTCCTGTAAGACAGACGAATAATTGCATTGCAAACAAACACTGAAATATTAAAAGGTCTTTAAGCTGAACCATTATCACAGCATAAATTGTTACATGAGTTTGTTTATGTGGACGGAGAGCTGGATAGAGATCTGGTAAGTGTGGGAATCATTTAAGTCTAGTGAGCTAATTGTTAGGTTCAAAACAGCAGTCTGAGATAAGATGCACTCTAACAACAAAGTGCGTAATCCAACTAAAAGTAGCCCTTAGATGAAAATGCTACTGTACCATGGTAATGAAGCAACAATATTCAGGCAAATTACGCTCACACTATTGAATAAAAGGCAGGATGAATGCAGGGTTTGCGTGTTAACGTCAAATTCTAACCAGAACGTCTGAGTGTTGCTGCAGAAATCGAGCCAGTGTCTTCTGGGCCTTCTGGGCTTCTGTTCTCGACTGCCGGGAGAGGCACCCAGCGTGGTCTTCTGTTGCTGTGGCTCACACGCTTCAAGGTCTGACATGCTGTATGTTCAGGGGTGCTCTTCTATAAACTTTGCTTGTAATGAGCAGTTAATGGGGTTACGAAAAAAATTTCAGACACACCACTCATTGGATGTTTTCTCTGCTTTGTACCAAATCCCTGTGCACCTTTGGTTTGTTGGTTAAAAAACCTGCAGATCAGGAGGCTCTGAAATACTCCAACAACCAGGCCACACTTAAAGTCGCTTCAACCGCCTTTTCTTCCTCATATCCCTTTTCACAGCAGACATGTCATTGCAGGAAATGCGCAGGTGTATAATGATGTCTGCATTTCACTGAGAGGGAAGATCCCGCATGCCGGTTCATTGGGGGCACTCAAGGTAACTTACCCATCATCAAAGTCATTGATCATACCTTTGCATTCCATGCTGTGCCAAGTCAAAATGTATGTGATGAAAAAAAAAAACATCAGTAAACCATTATCCTCCGTGTGAAGTGCTCAGAGACATGGCCAAAATAAAGAAGACTGACCACCAGTCACTAAACAAGCAGTCACGAAATTTGCAAGTTTAAGTGCTAAGATTGGGCCAAGATATACCCAAAGTTGGAATTTTCAAAGGTTTTGAGAATAGATGAAGCTAGAATGACTCTTGATGGAATCTACTTTGAGTCTGTGTTTGGAACATTAATCAACACAGGGCACCACTTTTAATCAAGCGCCTGCCCGGCAAAGGGAGGGTTCTGGTGGGGGTGTTATCATGAAGGAAAAACCAGTTGAAGATAACGAAGAAATGATGAAGATGGAATAAAAATGAACAACAAACCCTTCTGCCAGTTTCTGTAAGATATTCTCTTCAAGCCGTTTTAAACGAAGAAGTCTGCAGCATCTAAGAAGAACATGACCTTTACACGAGATACCATCACATAGATGTGATTCCTCCACTGGTTGCCTAGCCAGCAAAGTCCTTTAAGATGACTGAATAGTGACCTGTCATCCTTAGTCACTGCACTTTAATCCTGTTGCGAACACGAGTCCTCATTATGCTCCGCTTCAGCGTGCGATGTTTAAAGAGGAAGACAGTCCAGTTCGACATTTGGGCAAAAATTGACGGAAGGTAGTTATTGAAAAGATTATTACGATTATTAAACTTAGTAGGCAATCAATTTTACACACTAATATTATTATGTCTACCAACACTTAAGGATTACATAGGTTAAGTAGGGGCAAACCTTTACATTGTGGCCATTTTTAAATTTCTCAGTGATTCATGAAAGACCTTTTTTCAATATCTTGGCGTTAACTCATGCTGTGCGTTCAGATGGTCTGTATGTCTCTCACTACCTGCCACAGATATTAAGCGGTGGCTCAAGGTTACTAATGTTTACCTGTGACTATACTGTACGTAAGGGATCCAAAACCAAGATTTTATGTAGAAGGCACCTTTTTTTTTTTTTTTTTTTTTTTTTTTGGTTTAATCCCACCTGAAGCCTTGCCAACCCTGCAGTGTGCTCCACAGCACACTACAGAACTTTCTTTTTCAGTCACAGTGAACTATAGACCAGCCTCACCACTTCCCTTAAAGCCATTAGTCCCAGAATTAGTCAGGAAAGGAGGCAGCACTGATATGAAGCACTAATGCGCCCATCAATCCACAAACTGCATTCTGGGAATAAAAATACAGGATAACGCATCAAACAGAGAGATTAATACATTTCCTGAGGGACATTCTTTTCCATTGCTCCTGTGACAACAACAGCTCCCCATTTTCAAACCTACTCTGCATCCCAAAGTTTATTTTTCTTATGAGTGATATCGCTCTTTCCATTGTGTAAATATTCTGAGCAGGTTGTTATAACCTGAGGCAGAAAGTACTAATCCTTCTAAGCAGGCCTACTTTGAAAATCTGGACCAAAGGGAAAATGCACTGCATTACTCTAAAAATCTTCCTTAGTCTTGTGCGCCGTGTACCCGGGTGTTTATCCGGTTAATACTGTGGCTGACACATGTAAGTTTTTTAAACAAGCGTCACTGCAAACTAGTTGGATGACTTCTTACCGATGGTGGAAATGTGGGAAGGATCAAATTCACCCTCCGTGAACCGGCGCAGCATGCATGTCTTTCCAACCCCGGAGTCTCCGAGAATGAGCAACCTGAGCAGAATGTCGTACTGTTTAGCCATGACTCAAAAAACTAAAATATAAACGGGAGCATGACTGTGTCAGTCAGATCCTAGCTGGCGTTTGCGCTGCTCTGATGCTGCTTTCAGAGCCCCTCGGAAACATCGCTCCAAAACTGGGAAAACAAAAACAAGCGCAGTCGCGCTAAAAAAAAAGTTGGTAGAAACTGGTAAAAACAATTTTGTAAAAGAGTTGCTAAAAACTCTTTTTGTTTATTTTAGTCTAGTTTATATAATTAAGAATTTCTGATTTACGACACAGCATTAATCCAAATAGTTCGTTTCAGGAGTAGGTGGTTCTAGATTATAAGTAGAATTTTGTACGACCATAAAGGCAGCACCCAACGTGCATCCTTCAGGTGGTTGCTTCCTGCAGCAGCAGTGTCAGCACACGCACTGAGCTCAGCCTACCTTCAGTATCTAAAGATTTTGTATTATATCATGAATTGCAGTAAATGATGGCTTCATTAAAGGTCTCCTTAAACTCCTACTGGCTGCTTGGCGCCTAAACCTGTAGAAAAACAAGAACAGAAAAAGAAACAGCAGCTAAACTAAAACACAGTGATGTGGATATATTTCCATCCATTCATACATACATTCATTTTCTCTGCCTGCTTTATCTAATTCAGAGTCACAGCGACCCAATTTCACCTAATTTCATCTGCTTTTATTGTTTTGATTCCACAAAAAGGGTCTCATCAACTACGATGTTGCTGTTATTTTCATTATCTTGGAGTGTTGTGCAATGGTTACCATCAGATTTTTTATCAAACACACACCGACACACAAATACATCCAAAAAGGATAAAATAGTTTTATTTATAGTCTCATAATAAAGGTATGCCTTAACTTGCAAGACAACCGTTGGCAGTATGTACAACATACCTGTAATTTCCATGGAATGGAACAAACAAATATCGATTACATACACACTAATTTACGTCTGAAAAAAGAAAGAAACAAAGAGAAACATTCCCAGCACAGGCAAATATTTCAAGGGAAGGCTTTTCTTTGCAGAACTGACACCATTTAAGAGTATACAGTGTTATATAATACACACTGAAACGGACTTCCATTAAGAGATATAAAAGTCACTGCCCTTTAACTGCATTGTGTAACATTCAGTTTCAATTAGGGGATATTCTTTTATAACCACATTTACTAAGAGTAAAAACAGAGGAAAATAAATACTTGAACTTGCGAGAATCCTCTAAAACAGGAGGTCGACCTGCTCTCAAGCCAAACATAATGGAGATCAGACGTATGAATATACTATACAAGGGTAAGAAATTAAATTTTGGTGCTTCACTATAAATAGAGGAATTCATTTGATTACACAAACATTTAAAAAACAAAAACGTCAGCCACCTACACTGAAAAAAGGAGGATTGCATCTTTGCATACCGGACATATTTTCCAAAAGCAACTTCACATTCTTTTCTGGAAAAATATGAATATTAAAAAGGTACACTAACCCTAATTACCATTTCATCAAAGGATGTACAGTTTCACAACTCCAACAGATGGCAAAGGTTGTCCAAAACAACCAAAAGAAAGAAAAGTTGACTTTTTGTAGCTTTGCTAAAGCTTCAGACCATGCCATCACTGCATTTGATTATGAACAGTTATCACGAGGTTTGAAAAAAAGCAGAAAGTCCTTCAAAACTGCAGAGCTGCCTCACTTTGGGGATTTTGAAAGTTCTTGCTGGGCCACGAAAGAGGTGGCGGGATGCTTGCCAGGAAGGTAGAAGCGTTTTTGTACATACAGTAATAGCACCTCTCTCTACACAGTCTCCACCGTGCCTCCTGAACTGGCGTTAAGAAGGCGGGAGCGAGCTGGGGCTGGTGGGTAAAAAGAGTCGGTTGGTGGGCAACCCGAGTCTAGCCCAGCTCCATGCGCAACTTCTTTCTGTTGGGCGGCTCGTCCGGCTCCGATTCTGAGCTGGAGTCGGACCCGCCGTCGAAGGCGGACACGGCGCTCCCTTTGCGGTTTGTGTACAAGCTGCTGTCAGAGGAGTAGTTTGTCTGGAGCTGATTGTTCCCCTTGGCCTTCTCAAGTGCCCGAACTGCAAGCCAACAGCAGACAAGCAAGACAGAAAACATTCACTAAAAGGCTAAAAAGAACATCTGGAACGGTTCTTTTCAGGACTTACCCTGCTGCTCCAGCAGTGTATTCTGCTTCTTTAAATCATCGATGTCTTGCTGGTGGGTATGGTTTTTTCTCCTCATGAACTGAATGTACTCCGTGGCTTTGTCTAGTATCTGCGCTCGGGAAGCCTGTTGAACAGCAACAATGTCAAACGGTCACAAGGCAATGCTGCAGAGTGTCTTTGCTCACACAGAACATGTCATTCTACTGTCAAATCAAGTGCACCACGGCACACAAAGCACACAGATCGTGCTTTAGATGCATGTTGTAATTTATTCTGGACCATTCTCTACAGTTGAAAAGAACCATTTCAGAGTTCAGCAGCCTTTGGCGGTGGTGCCAACACTTAGACCGCAGAACACTTTCTGGCACAAGCGGAGGAAAATATTTTCTCCTCCATGGTCAAGCACCCTCACGTCTGATGAATTGGGGTACTGCTTATTGCATTTCATTCGCATTTTCTAAAATGTTTCGCATTATTCAGATGAACTGCTGCTAATCCTGCACTTCAGTTCCCAAACTGAGGGGTCGACAAAACGTTTTTTTTTTCCAACTTCTTTGACAACAAGAGTTGTTTGGACAAGAAACCCTAAAAAAAAAAAAATAAAATTGTGACATCATCTACTGCTTTGTGGACTCCTGTTTCGAAGCCTTGAGTTCAGTGTTTTATGAGCGGTGAGTTGGACTGAAAAATGTGGAAACAACGCGTGGCCTTATGGGGTAGCCCTAAAGAACACACCACTGCAAGGGCAGGTTTACGGTAAATGGGACCAAGCTGCATCAGGGAAAAAGTGAAACCACAGATCGACATCATCACCTCTCTAAAAAAAATCATTTGCCGAGTTAATGAGTCAACTGTGAAGTAGTCATTTTATTGACTTCTATACAAATGGGCTTCTTTTTGCAACCAAAATAAGACAGAATACAGGTTTTAGGCATTTCTGCATTGGCTTTATTTTTGACAGCTAAACACTACATCCATCTTTTTGTACAGTCTGTGCAGGGGGCATAAATTGTGAAACATCTTCTATCTCAGAGTGCGGGATGGTTACACAGTTGCAAACACGGCTGACACATCAGTGACTTTGCTTTGCAAGCTAGTCATCTTTTCAAATGCCAGTTTTGTCACTGAAGTCGAGTTCAAACATAAAAGAGCTGTCCAACACAGAATTACGCTTGATTTGATATGCCCAAACGGGAATCTTCAAAAGCGGTGCACGTCAAAATGAAAAAAAGGCTTTAAAATAAAGGCCCGAAACCAGAGCTGATGACACAAAATAACATGCAACAGCAGACGGTGAAAATCCTGGCCTTCATCTGCTGCTCGTGAGTATGACAGAGAAGCAGCTGAGCTTTACACAGCTTTCACTGAATGTATTCAGGAAATGTGCTTTGCGTGCACACAAGTAAAGACAATTTCAACACAATGAGGTTCATCGTACGAGATGAGGGCGAGCTGGTTCGTGTTTAGTTTAGTTTTAGTCAATTTAGCAGAATAAATAAAGTGGTTTTGCCTGCATAAGGTGGAATATGTCGAGGTGATACATGTGCAGACACTAAATGTGTTAAAAGCTAACATGATCTCCCTTGACCATCATTTTCAACATCCTTTATTTCTTTACGTCACACAGTATCTTTCTCTCACCTTCTCCCCTTGTAATGAAGGCACAGAGTCTCGTAAACTGTGAAAGCTGTCTTTAATGTGGTCCCTGCGTTTGCGCTCCAGCGCGTTGTGATGTGCTCGCTTGTCTGCCTGCAAAAGACAAAAGAGACATATACATTCGAATCAATGGAGACATAAGTTGATTGTGAAATGATCTGTTGCGGTATGAACATGTACATTACTTAATCTCATAGTCCTAACAAGGCCAGAAGGAACCTGAGGTGCGAGTCTAATGTTTACAAGGATGTGAACTCTGTTTGCTTTCAGTTAGTTAAAGGGGTGGGGCCACATCAGAAGACAAATGTGACCGTCCAGCTGACTACATATTTGCTATCTGCCATGTGCTGTGGAAAGATTGCCGGACGTAAAAACTCATTCCTCAACATCGGCTTCACAGAAGTCACTAGGCTCAAACTACATGCCGTTTCAAGGACTGCATAAGATAAGTGGCAAGAGTGGCATAAGAGTTCAAGTGAGTGATGAGACGACGAGATGAGACAGTCTTTATCTGATCGTAAGCTCATCAGAAAAAAATGCCAGGTCAAATGTTACATCTGGTCTAAGAATTGTTGTGAGAGTAAATGGTCTATATTGATCCAGGAAGGACAAATGGATGTACAATCTTAGCCTCTGTATAAAGAACAGTTCAAGAATGACTTCATTATGCAGTTGTGTCAAAAACATTTAACAATGAGGGCTCAGCAGACCAACAAGTGCAGGCACCCAGTGGATGATTGCATGCCTAAAGCTGGAGATCCCAGCCTCATCGAATGGGGGAGGGGAATCTATAGCTTTAAAAAAAAAAAAAACTAAAACGTGAGGATATTAAGGCTATGACTTGATTTCACTCAAAGCTCCCAGGCACACTTGTGGGGGGAAAGCAGTGTAAACTATTTGAATTACCTGTACAAACACAGTTTGTTACATTGGGTTGCCAGTGAATCACAGGGCCACACAGAGACAAACAAGTCACACTCTTCCCTCAGGACCATTCAGAATCACCAATGAACCGCATGCATGCATGTTTTTGGGACAGTGGCGGGAAGCCTGTGTACCCGGCTACACTCAACATAAGAAGGCCCCAGACGGGATTCAAACCAGGCTTAAAAGGCCTCCCAGGCACCTGCAGCGTAGGGCTGAACAACATGTTGTTTCAGCATGGACCTACTGAAGTGTACAACTGTCTCACTGCAAGACGTTTGATGTCGAGTAAGACAGCAGAGGAGGTCAGCAGTGCTTTGCAACATAAGTAACATGACTGCTATACTTAAACTCAATATCTGTTCACTTGAAACCAGTTGCATAACATTGCTGTTCACAAATTAGAGACTCAAAGAAGAAACCGCAAAGTATTTTCTTCCACTTTTTCTAAATGTTTGGTCTGTGCAGTATCTGGCTCTGCAAAACACCCTAATCACTCTACACCACTCAACTAAATAAAATCATGCCAGTAATTTCTATATCTTTTTTCCCCCAAGCCGCAATAAACACCGCAGAGAGATAAAAACATCCCTTCTGCCGTGTTGTTTCCCCAGTATCGTGCAGCCCTGATGGAGAGCGACGCTTATGTGGAGGTCTGGCAATACGTGCGATACGAGACGCACGACGAGAACACCGAGTACTCCGTATGCGTTCAGAGCTACTAAGTGTGGGCGACACGGACACAATACACGGGCTGGAACCAGACCCCAACTTTAAAACACATCAAATGGTTACGTTTTATATATGCAATGCTATCGTGTCTGGTAAATAAGGCTAATGCAGACTTTCAAGAATGAGCTTTTAGTACATGTATAAGAAAATATCTTCTTTGATATGTTTGACATTTGTTAAGCATACTTTTTTTATGCGCGAATTATATTTATATATATATAAATATAGAGAGAGAGATCTATGTAAAGATCTATATCTATATAGGGAACATGTTCAAACCCCTCGCCGTGCACCTCTCAGATGAGCTGACCTTGCTTGCAGCAACAGCTTAACTGCTGTTTATGATTGTCGCATCACGTTTTCAACGTGTTTGCAGCTTCAACACAATCTCGATTGTTTATGTCTTAGCAGTTCAGTTAGTTTAGCAACTGACTGCAGTTGGTCACATCAAAGTGGGCATCTGAAAGAAAACCGGAGCTGTCAACATATTAAACAAGCTGTTGTCTTGAACTGGGCTGCCCCGCAGGAGCAGTAATGTCAAACAGCTTTGACGCAACTTATTCACCACAATCACGTGCTCCAACTTTTTTTTTTTTTTTTTTAACCAGCAAGCACTTAAAAACAACATTCTCTGACAGCAACCTCCCGATTTGTCTCAGAAAAGCTAGCGTTAGCCGAGCAACCTAACGAGCTAGCTCGCTAGCACAATCAGATAGCTTCGATGGGCAGGAATGATTAAGTTGCTGCTGGGCTAACAAGCTGTCTAGCTACTTCTGAAGAAAACTGAAACACATACATCGCTGTCGACGTCGATGTCATCGTTTTCACTCATTCTTCAGTTAAAAAAAAAAATAATAATAAGAGAAAATAAAACAGGCAGCTGTCAAAACAAAGTGCAGCGACAACTGGAGGCGGATACAATATACCGCGGAGCTCTGCTACAGCAGAGACATGACGACCAACGGTTACTCTACACGTGATTCGCCTACACATGGACAGGAAAACACAGCGCATGCGCAATGAAACAAGGCCTTTTGGGAAATGTGGTATTTTCGTAGCAAGTAGCCCATTTAGCATTCGTGTTACTAGTGGAATTCCAACTACATTCCCCAACAGCCCACAGACTTGGACGCTCCCACAACGGTTCTCTCCTACAAGTTGCAAACATAGCAGCTTCAGGACTGTCCTTGTTGCTCTTCAGTGGACCACAACGTTCTGATGAAAAATGTATCATAAATGATAACTTGATCAATCTGGCACCATTAACTTTGCCTTGCTGTGAGGTTACACACTCTTACTCTATGCAAAATATTTTCTATAAATAACCTTTAATGCAAATTGGATTTTGTTATACAATAGTGTGACGTTCACGTGGACATTGTTACATTGTGTGCTGCAACAACAAGGCTCTTGCACTTCTTCCAACATGATTATGAGAGCAGATGGCGGCCGAGCTCTCTTCAGCTGCCCTCCCCCACCTACCATGATCCATAGCTGCTCATTTGCCTCCACGAGACCTTTAAATAGCTTCTGCAGCAAAACATCAAAGCTTATAAACATACTGCAGCACTACTTTTTTTTTTATCATAAATTTAAAATGTGTTATTTGTATGCAACTAAACAGAATACAGGTTCTCTACCAGTAATTATGTTTTGCACCGCTCACTTTCATCCATTTCTTCACAACAACCTAAAACATTAGGTTTTCAGAGAAGTCCTTGGGACAGAATGACTCGAATAAACAGATAAGACGAAAAACATTATATTTTATAAAACAATACAGAGCTGTGAGTGAACTACTTCACCTTTGCTTTCATTTATTGATGTGAAGGCATGTTGCACTGCAGCAAACGCAGTGATGTTTATGTTTATGCATTTAGCAGACGCTTTTATCCAAAGCGACGTACAAATGAGGATATAACATTACAGCTGACATCAAAGCTAACAATAAGCTACATAGAAGGAAAACCACTTATTAATCTCTGTCAGGGGCGACAGTGTAGTGATAGAGTGCAGGCATAGAGGGAAGTACAGAAAGAGAAAGTGCAGTAGAGGGGGCAGGGAAGTACAAGGTAGGAGATGCTCTCTGAAGAGCTGGGTCTTCAACAAGTGCTCAGTTTAGGGAGGCCATAGCTATGTTACCAACCAAGGTTGAATACTGATTCTGGTAATGTTTCAGTCCTGGTCCTGTTGGACCTCAGCGCTGCGTTTGATACTGTAGATCACAGAATCCTGTTGCACAGGCTGGAAAACTGGGTTGGACTTTCTGGAGCGGTCCTTAACTGGTTCAGGTCCTACCGGAGTTATTTTGTTACAATTGGCAGCTATGAATCTGAGCGAGTGGCCATGACTTGTGGAGTCCCCCAGGGGTCAATTCTTGGACCTCTTCTGTTTAACTTGTATATGCTCCCTTTGGGTCAGATATTGCAGAACTTTAACATCAATTATCACAGTTATGCAGACGATACACAACTTTATGTGTCTCTGTCACCGGACGACTGCAGCCCAGCAGACGTACTGTGTCAGTGTCTGGAGGAAGTAAACACCTGGATGAGAGAGAATTTTCTACAATTAAATGAAGACAAAACTGAGATCATTCTGTTTGGTAGCAAAGAGAGGAGGGTCTGTGTTGGTAAATATCTTGAGACTCGGGACCTTACAATCACTGACCAAGTTCATAACCTTGGAGTGTTGATGGACTCAGATCTGACTTTCAGCAGCCACATCAAAGCTGTCACCAAGGCAGCTTTTTACCACCTCAGAAACATCAACAGAATTAAAGGTTTCCTCTCCCAAAGAGACCAGGAGAAACTCATCCATGCATTCATCTCCAGTAGACTCGATTACTGTAATGCTCTTTTAACTGGACTTCCCAAAAAGAGCATTACACGTCTGCAGCTCATCCAGAACGCTGCTGCTAGAGTTTTAACCCGGACTAAGAGGTCTGAACACATCACACCAGTTTTAAAATCTTTACTCTGGCTTCCAGTCAGTCACAGAATAGATTTTAAAAGCCTGCTGATGGTTTACAAATCCCAGAACGGTTTAGGCCCAAAATACATCTGTGATATGTTCAGAGAATATAAACCCAGCAGAGCTCTGAGATCCAAGGACTGGTCAGCTGGTCCAGTCCAGAGTCCAGACTAAACATGGAGAAGCAGCATTTAGCTGTTATGCTGCTAACAAGTGGAACAAACTGCCAGTGGAGATTAAACTTTCACCAAATGTAGACATTTTTAAATCCAGGTTAAAGACATTTCTGTTCTCATGTGTCTATGCATTAAATATCTTTTAACTTATCTAGACTGTTGCCTGTTTTTAAATTCATTTAAATGATTTTATTTGTTTCTTTGTATGTTCTTTTATGTATTTTTAATGCTTCTTGCACTCCCTGCTGCAATGCTTTTATTTTATGTAAAGCACTTTGAACTGTTTGTACATGAAATGTGCTATATAAATAAATTTGATTTGATTTGATTTGATTCAAAAGTTTCTTGAAGATAGACAGGGACGCCCCTCTTCTTGTAGCACTCGGTAGGTCATTCCACCATCACGGACCGACAAGCCAAACAAGTTTAATAGGCCAAAGTCATGATACTAGTATTTAATGCTTGTCATTTAAATATAAAGTTCTACTTTATATTGGTCTAGGGAGTACCTGGAGAGAATCCACGCACACACGAGGTGCTGACCACCACACAACCGTGCAGGCATCTTTCTAACATTTTTTTTTTGTCATTAGTTAAACAAACAATGCAGACGGACAGTAATGTCCTTTACAGACAACGCTGGCTTTTTCCTTGCAGCTCTGCCCCTGCACACCATTGTTGTTCAGTCGTGTCATTGTTTAAAATCATCCAAGCTCCTATTTTCAGTTTCTGTTTGCAAATATAACAGTAAAATTTGAGCCTTCCTCCCCTGCTCAACATGGGGGAGTTATTGCTGGACCCCAGCAGAGTTCAAGTGAGCCAGAGAAATTCAGAGTAAACGACTGGCTGCCCCCATTTGCAGGAAAAAGACAAATGAAAATCATGTGAATAGAACCACATTTATCAATCGTTTGACATTGCTTACCTGAATGCTGTGGGTGTGGTGAGATTATTGAGCCCATATCATCAGATAATTTGATTGGATAAAAAAATGGTGAACATGTACTACAAATGCCTTTTCATTATTAGTACACAAACACATGGATATTACCTTGATGTGTAAGACAAATGAAGGCAAGCAGTTTGTCGTGCAGATCTGGTTCATCCAAAGGTGACAACCTACTGCTTATCTGCAGATGCAACAATGATCAGAATCCTGTGTGATGCATCAATGGTGGCAAAACCACAGGCTGTTATAGCAAATCAAAGAGCACACCATAGATCAGATAAAATCAGGCAAAGTGATGTGTTGAAGGAGAAGCTAACACACATGTACCAAACAATTCATGGTCCAAAATAAAACGCTGCTTACCAAGAGACAATAGAGTTAAAAAGAATTCCAAATTTTCCAAATTAGCCAGAAAACAGAAAACAAAGAGGAAGCGAGTAAAACTCTTGAGGGCACTAAGTGCGTTGAGATGATTTTTATTGTTTAGGACCAGAATGAACTCTGTCTACACAATGATGAAGATGTAGTAGCATTCTCAGACAGCAGGCGCCAGATAGAGATTAGGATTGGGCCACATACACACAGAATGATATCAAGAGGTATAAGAAGATCTCACAAACTAAGGTCATTGGGAATTTCCGTGCATGCTGAAATGTACATGTCTCGGTGACGGTCTGTTCAATAAATTCCCCATAAGAGGCTACAAAGGTGAGTCCGACTCCTTTTTCTCCCCAACATAATGGTTGTGCTCTGAATTATTCAAAGCGCCTCAGTCTTCTTGGGACAATACAAGCAGAGTCAATGCTTTGGCCAGTTGCATAATATTGATTAAAAGTTTGTTTACATACTTTAACGAGGTCCAACGGATGAAGTGCCCCATTTACGGTGCCAATTACATTTGTTCCAGAGAATCAACCCCACTGTTGCCAAACGTTCCCACGATGCCCTGAAAAAGAGGAATGATGGGGGTGGGGGGTGGGGATCCCTGAATAAGTAGCAGATGACTTCCAGTAAATGGCGAAAAAAAACTGGATTCGCAGAAACTGAAGCAAGATATATAAGGATTTTTAGAGGATTTTTTAGAGCTGTAGCTCTTGTGAAGTTGACTGCATTTGCACTCACCATGTTGTCAAGAGACCATGTGACAAAGGGGCTCGAATTCAGAGAGAAGGGATTAGACACAAGAATGTGAGCCAACATTTAATTTGTGTGGCGTAGCACTGTTTGAAGCTGCAGCTGGTGACTCAAAAGGAAGGTAAGAAAATGCCTTTTGACACATCATCGGATTAAATAAGTTATGAGTGACTGTGTTTTATCGGAAAAATATAGTTTGTGAGTGGTGATACAAAAAAAGCTGGATTTGTGCTGTGCAAGTAAAGCACTTTTGCTAAATTTGACACAGATTGAAGCATTGGCAGATGTGTTGCAGACCTCAGACTCAACTGGATCAAACAGCTGTCATTGAACATTTCTAATGATGTTAAGGAAGTCAGTTTGACTTGACAGAGCAAACAGTGGCACAAAACTTTAAGACTATCTACTCTGTACTTTAGATGTATAGTTTACTAGGTTATATCATCAGTTATTTTAGAACATAAGAGAGTTCAAGTGGACATAGCCACTATGATGTTACCTATTTGTTTTTGAGCTGCTGTTTTGAAACCTCAAATTCTGTGACTGGCGGTCACCAGAAGTGAACATATTTGGACAAGAGGTCACATCCAGAGAGCGATTCCTAAATGGACAAAAACTTGTATCTTTGAGGCTTAATATCTCTTTAATTATGAGGTTATTTTCAGTAGAACCATCTTTGTTGTGATCAGAAGTAGTGAATCCAGGTGATGACACAGTTATGACTTGTGGGAAAAAAGTTTTGCTTGAGTATCTCATGAGAGAAGTTGACTTTGTTTTTTTTTTTAATGACACCAAGTGTTTCTTTTTGCACCATTTATGATTATTACCTGAAGTCATTTGTTCCTGTCGCAGCTGTAAAGGTTTGACTATGTATCAATATTTCAAGTAGTTGCAGGAAGAAACGTTGGAGTGTATTTTGCCGGCAGGGAATTATTTTTCGGTACACCGTTAACACTAAACACATGTCACAGTTTCGCGATTTCCAGCTGAATGACTGAATGAGCTGAAAATTAGTTTTTATTTGTTAAAAGTGTGACTTTCTTTTATTGTTCTCTTTTATGGATCAGGCATGTTTAAGACGTAAAATATGAAAGAGCCTTATTGAGAATAACCATAAAGACTTCAATGAAACTTTGAAGTGGCTGTATATTGTAGTTGAAAACACCATGAAATGATTAGTGCAAAGTTACTAGCAATTGTCTACAGAGTTCCAGTGAAAACAGAATATAGGGAGGTTCCCCCCTTTCCTAAAGGCACTTTTGATTTTCACTTAGCTTTATCCTTTGTCTAAGTAGTGGTTAGGTGAAGAAAGCAAAAGTTGATAGTTTGCACTTAAAATGTATTTTTGACAAATACACAGGAACTGGAATTTTTGTTCTCAGGTTTTCAAGAAGAAAGGAGATTCAAAAAGGAGAATTTCTGGAGAATAAAAACCAAACTGCAATAAAAAAAAAAATCCCACCAGGTCTTGGAAGCCAGCAGGATTTTGAACGAACCTGGAATTGCATTGTGACATAATGAAATCCTCTGTTGTAATGGAATCCATCAGATCTGAATGGAAACCTTAAATTCGATGAATTACAGGTTATTCTTGAGCATATCATGAAAAACAATAGCGCTGGACGTAGATTTTCCCTCTTCTGTCGAGGATCCAGAGAGGCAGTTAGAAAGTGAGTTAGAACAGTGGTTCCTCTTGCCAAGGAGTAAAATATTTATTAGTTTGGCTAAACTAGGAAAAAAAAAAACAAAGTGTGAAATTTAGTTCTCTTTAAAGTTGCTGTTGCTGTGTAATGAGTGAAAATATAGATATAAGTACAGCATTACAAACATTATGTTCAGCGTTTCATCCACTGAAGAGTAATTAAACTACACATTAAAATGATGCTTCTTTCATTTATTCAAGGATTTGACTCCTGTGCTCAAGACTTTTATGTGATGTCCAAAGTGATTTATTGTTTTTGTTACTGTGGAAAGACATGGCATGAATGTTAAGTGGTTCATTCCAACTTTTTGCCAAGTGTGTTTTGTGACTGAGCTCTTATCATGCAGTTTCTTTATTTGCATGGAAGTGGTGGAATTTGGCTTATAAACAATTTATTTATTAAATTTTTTTTAACATTTATGCATTTTCTTTGTGTGACAGATGAAAGCTACGGGACAGTAAAAAAGAAAAAAAAAAGGTGTTGGGAGTACTGCCACAATGAATGTGACAACAGGCCACGTGGAAACAACAAACGTCTTTAATGATGGAAACATCTCTGTCAATGGGAGCATTGGTATCCTGAACATTTCCAAACCCATGAACACAGCAATTAATATTCTAACCATCGTCATCCTCTTCATCACTATGATTTCCCTTGGCTGTACAATGGAGATCTCCAAAATCAAGGCCCATCTCCTCAAGCCAAAAGGAGTAGCCATTGCACTGCTGGCTCAGTTCTGCATCATGCCCCTCACAGCTTTCTGCCTGGCCAAAATCCTGCAGATGAACCCGATAAAAGCTGTGACTGTGCTCATCTGTGGCTGCTGTCCAGGGGGAAGCTTATCAAACATTTTTTCCTTGCTAGTGAAGGGGGACATGAACCTCAGGTAAACTCTCATTGATGCACAGATTCCTGTTTCCAGTGAACAAGGGCCTTGATTTGCATGTAAAACCTCTGACACTTTTTAAACATGTCTTTTTTGTGATTATGTTTGTTCCCCTCTTTTTTTGTATCCTCCCAGTATTGTCATGACAACTTGCTCCAGCATTGCTGCATTGGGTCTCATGCCTTTGCTGCTCTACATTTTCTGTCAAGGCTTCAGTGGTCTGGAAAATGCCGTGCCGTACATTGGCATCATCACTGCTCTCGTGTACACCCTGGTGCCCTGTGCTATTGGCATTCTCATCAATCACTATAAACCAAATTACTCATCAGCTGTCAAAAAAGTAAGACTTCTGAAATCGAGTGCAGCCTCCACACTTTTCACAGCAGATGTTTTGACATTGCATGGCAGAAAACTGAGACTGCGTGGCAGCCTGAACAATTTGATAAGTTCACATGTGTTTTTAAAACTGTGAGGCATCGAAATCTCCTCCATGACTAAGGCCCACTGCTCACCAAGGCATTTACCAAAGCTACTCACCACATGGTATGGGACTAATATGTGGTTCAAATGAAGGAGGTTCGTTCAAGAAAAAGCCATTTGCCTTTGACTGCTAACTCAAACCAGATCTTGTTGTTCTCACACGATGTTCGTTGCGACTGAAAAGAAAAAAGAAAAGGAAATCTTTGAAGCTGAGATTCAACTTATAGTTAGAGCTGATGAGTTTGCCCTTATAATAAGTCTTTGTTCTATTGACAGGCTGGTTTCAGCATCCTCATATTGTCCAGCATCATACTCTCTGTCCTGTCAAGCTTTGCCGTCAAAGATGTGATGTGGATGATCCTCATGCCCGACGTCCTCTCTGTGGCTGCGCTGATGCCTCTGATTGGCTTTATGTTGGGATACGTCATGTCTGTCATTTGCAGACTCAGTCCACAGTAAGTGAAAACAAACGATGCATACTTCTCTTTTAGTTTTTAAACAAGCAGGTTTATGACTGTGCCTCAGTTTAACTCTAGATACTCATTGTAAACAGAGGGGGAAAAAAACACTATATTTCTATTCTCTGGCTGCCCCATTTTCATTGACTATCTCTGCTTAGTGGAAGTGGAAAAGATGCAACACACGCCTCAACATAAAACTAAAACTGAAACTTAACTTAAAACCACAGATGCACAAAGAAAAAGTTTTCCGAAAATCTTTGCAGCTTTGTTTTGTTGATCTTAACGATCACTTCAACACAAACCGCATGCATATATTGCAACATAATACTGCAGCAGAACATGCCCACAACTTTGTCTCCTCAGTGACTCGCTGACTGCGCCAATAAAACAATTACGTTTGAGTGTCAAATCCAGTATATAAAATTCCTCATCTTTCTTTAGATGCTGCAGGACCATCTCCATGGAGACAGGATGTCAAAACATCCAGCTGTGCACCGCCATTCTTAAGGTGGCCTTTTCTCCACAGGACATTGGACCCATGTTTCTCTTCCCTCTCTTATACATGACATTCCAGTGTGCTGAGGTCATTATCTTGGCGCTGTGCTTCAGATGTTACCAAACAGTCACGCCACCAGCCGCGGGTAAGTGCAACAGCTGCCTGGGATGGAGAGATGAGCACACGCTGTCATGCAAAACATTTACAGCTTTTGGTCTTTGGAACCCAGTTTTAACAAAGCAGGAGTTTAATATCAATCTTCTTCCACGCAGATGCAACAATACAATATAATCTTGATGTAAAGAGGACGTGAAACAGCATCAAAGATGACAACACGTTGCCTGAGAGGGTTATCGGAGGAACGAGCCCTGGATGGAGCCATTTAGTGTCAGTCTGTCGCCTGCACATGGACCCGTGACACCGACTGAAAGGCTGTTGAAACTTTCTGCAACAATCAATACTTTCATTTTGTATTTGCTCCAGCCGACAATGTAAACTACAGCTCAGTCCACGTTGAAGTAAAAAAATCAATGATCAAAATAATGACATTCTATTTTTTGAGATGGAATGGAATTTTTCCAATCCTCTTGCTAAAGCCACAACTAGCGGTTTCTGATGCATCGATTTCCCCTCTGAAAGCCAAGAATTATCCACGATGTCATTAAAAGGGTCAATCTTAGACTTGAAAAACAGTAGTGAAAAAGAAGGACCAAAGGCAGGTTGAACACATCAAATAATATTTAATCAAAATGATCCCGTTTATATACAGATTAAACACAACTTCATACTTTTTACATATATTAAAATACCATCTTAACATAAGAAAAAAAATTAAATAAAATCCATAATCCAAAAGTAAACTTATTGGACAGTCGAATAAAGTGAACACTGACATCTCACTAATCTGTACACTTGCTATTTTATCGTGACGGACCATCCCAACAGCAGAACTAAAACCAAAACTTGCAAGTGAAAGGAACTACTTTTAAAACGTTTCCGTGAGCTGTGGAGGCAGCAACAGAAGCCATGGCTGATCAACAGCATTCTGGGCACAAATAAATTACATACACATTTAGATTTCCAACAAGAGTTCCCCAGCAGCCTCAATAAATTAACAAGGTACTATTTTCTGGTGTACAAGTGATGTGTTTGACAAAGCCACACATAGTATCACTAAGCGGTGGAGGCATTTCACTAACTTTCTCTTTTCAAAATGTATGATGTCACATATTGTAGATACCTGTGCATAGAAGTGGAAAGCTAAGGTCATTGGGGAGGGACGGGGGTGGGGCTGAAGAGGAAAACATGTTTGTAGATATGAAACATGATGAAGGCAGAGGCAATCTTGGGTGGAAAAGCGGTCTTATCATACAAAGTGACATATCAAATGACGTGAGTCGTTAATAAATGGTGATTCTAAATCACAAATAGCCTTTAAGACAATGTTGTGAATGTTCATAACTTACTAACAGAAGACGATCCAATTTCATGGCCTTCATGCATGTTTGTAAATGGGTTTCTTAAGTGATGAGGCGTAAATGAGTCGCGAAGGGCGATATTAGTTATATAAGGGTTGGTAGTTGCCCCCGTTCAACTTAAACACGCCACTCCTTTTTTTTTTTTTTTTTAAAGACACACTCCTTCAAACTTCCTCTGATTCCTTCCACATTTTCAAACTGAGTTTCAGACATTAGACAAACATACATACTGTGGGAATGCCTATAAAATGTAAGCATGTATGTACATGTGAATCTCTCACTCTTCCAAAGGAGAACGAACCCCAGCTTCAGTAGTTAGTCTAATCCGTGTTGAAAATCTCCTGCTCACCGGTACGGGTCAGTAGAAAAGCTGGGTGTCTCTGGTTAGTCCAAAGCTGGAACGTGTTTCAGGCCTCCTTCAGTAGTGGCATATCTGCGGGCATCAGACAAAAGCCTGCGTTGTTACAAAGTAAAGATTTTAGATAAGTGTGGGTGTTTAAAAGAAAATAAATAAACGTTTTACCATCAGAATAGTCCATTTCAGAATCTAAAGACAGGCTTTGTTGGTCGCTGCCTGCAGACGGCCTTCTCCTTGAGGATGAGGTGCCTCCTGCCGCACCTGCATGCTCCAGAACCCAGGTGGAGGAAGAAGGTGACGAGGAGGATGAGGATGGTAGCACAGGGTGGACCACAGTCATCTCTGAATGTTGCTGCTTGAGAGAAGAGGACCTAGAGGGGCCAGTCTCTGGCGCTGTGGCATGCTGACCTTCGGACAACACAATCTGGACTCGAGACTCAGCGCTGAGTGTTGAGGCTCCACTGCTGCTCACAGCCTCCTCGTAGGAGGGCAGCGTCACTTGGACTCCTTCCACTATGATTGACACAGGCTGTCCCGACACCCCCAGATCACGTCTAAGCGTGAAGAGCAAGAAGAAAATCAGAATCTGTCCAATTGTTTGTCCTGTGACTGGCCTCCATTAACTTTGGCTTCAAATCTAAGATCTGGAAGAAAGACTCACCGATGAAGGGTCTTGAGTTTGGGTTGCACCAGAACAAACAGCACAATCAGGAGCAGGATGAGAGCCACTGAGCTGGCTGTGGATGCAACTATGGACAACGCTGGCATCCCCAAAGGCAAAGTTGGATTGCGATCTGTATAACAATGAAACATTTAACTTGCACAAAAACTTTAAAAATAAATAGATAAATATGATCGTTCAAATGTGTCATTGGCTCCTTACCTTGCTCCATGACACAGCTCAGCTTCATTTGGCTGTCCCATGACCCATACTGACAGGTGAGATATTTATAGTCTCCCTTCAGAACATAACCTTCATCACAGAAAAATTCAATCACAGTGCCATGAGAAAGTCTTTGGCATGGGGAGGGGTGGCACGTGTACCCCCCGTTCTCTGGCTGATATGGAGGCTGGCAGACTGTCGAGGGAAAGTAAAAAACACAAACATGTTTTATAGAATGTATAAGTTGTTTTGGACCCAAAAAATGGACAAATTAAACACGAAGTGTTAAGATAATTATTATAACTTCTTCAATATCACCTTGAAATTACATCAATATTCAGAAAACTTAAGTCTCAGAAGGGCTGATAAAAGACTGTTAAAAAATAACGCTTAATTCTACTATCAGGGTTGCTAAATGTTAATGTCCAGGGGACTTCCAGGGGAGATAAGAGCTACAATGTGTCTCTGGAGGAGTTTTACATAATTTTGACTACAATGAAGACTGTATTAAAAAAAAACATCACAATAAAAACCCACATTATTTTAGACACAAACAAGATACTTTAGTTTGCATATTGATACTAAAGCATAAAGAAGGGCAATGGAGTGTCTTTACCATCACTGCGTATACAGCGAGGAGGTTCAGAGGACCAGTGTTCCAGACCGGTGCAGGTGAGGAAGCTGGGTCCCTCCAACAGGTAGCCAGGGTCACAGCTGTACTCAAGGACTGTGCCCACTGGGAACAAGCTCCTGTTAGTTTCTGTCAGATTAGTTGAGCCGTACTGCACCACAGAGGGTCTTATACAACCTTTGAAAAGGAGGCAAGAGTGAAAAATACTTTAATAACTATAATTAACGAGTATAGGGTCTATTCATGCGTCATTTCTTTGCATAAAATTCTACAAAGTAAAAAAATGAGCACATGTTTACCGGATAAAAGGGAGTTAAAAAATGTATTTATTAATGAATCTCTGTTGATCTAACTTCACCTTGTTCGATGACGCAGCTGACTGGCATTAGGTTGTCCCACTTCCCAAAGTGACAGGTACGGAACTTATAGTCTCCTTTCAGAATGTAACCTTCATCGCAGAAATACTGTATCACGGAGCCGTGTGAAAATCGTCTGCACGGGGAGGGATGGCAGCTGTAACCTCCGTTTTCTGGCGTATAAGGAGACTGGCATACTGTCCATGGAAATAAACACATTAGATTAATGTGTGCAAGCACCAGTGCTGTAGGTAGTTCACCTAAGGTTCTGTTATGTCTCATCTTTTGTGTATTAATCGCTACAACCATGAATATTGTTACATTATATAGAAATTTTACATCATATATGTGAATCGAACAAGGCGTAAATGACAGAATTCAAAAAGGAGGTTTTTCTTTACCATCACTGCGGACGCAGCGAGGAGGTGAAGACGACCAGTCTCCCACTGTGGTGCAGGTGAGGATGCTGCGTCCAGCTAGCAAGTAACCGGAGTCACAGTTGTACTGCAGTACTGTGCCCACTGGAAACAAGCTCCCGTTGGTCTCTGTCAGATTAGTTGAACCATGCTGCACCATGGTGGGTCTTATACAACCTTAAAAGAGCGAAAATAGTTAAAAAATACTCGGTTCCTGCTTTTTTTTTTCTCTTTGTAAAGTGCTTTGAGATAACACTTTGATTTGATGTTGGTACCGGAGAAATATAAATTAACAATATTATTCATAAAAAAAAAAAAAAAGAAAGAAAACAAATGCTTTAAAGATAAATGCGAAAGAATTATTCTTGAAGGAGGTTTTAATCTGGATGCGAGCTTCTGGAACTGTACTGTATCTTCTTTCCAGACTGATTCATCCACAGAATTTAAATTCAGTCAGCATCCTTTATCTTACAGGCGCACTTTTAACAATGATATATTAAGGACTCACCAACCTTTGCTAACACAACTGATCTCCATGGGGCCATCCCACTCTCCATCCTGACATGTCAGGTAGGGATAGTCTCCACTGAGAGCAAAGCCATCATTACATAGGAACTCGATAATTGTGCCGTGGGAAAACAGTCGACAGGGGGATGGGTGGCAAGTGTAGCCCCCATTCTCGGGTTTGGAGAGGGGTAGACACGCTAATGGAAAAAACAAAACAAACAAACAAACAAACATAACATGCAAAGTGTCAGCCCAGCTTTATAAATTGCTCATATCCTAACAAAGCTGCCTAAAAATTGTAACTGTTATAATCTTAAGTGCCTTTTTATTAAGACGTGGTAGGCTTGTTGCTTGCAACACAGTAATCGCTTATTACTTTACAGATCAGACCGAAAATGATGGTGGACAGATTGTCTTACCACCACTGCGTATACATTGAGGTGGTTCAGATGACCACCGTCCCAGTGTGGTGCAGGTGAGGATGCTGGGTCCATCTGGCAGGTAACCAGGGTCACAGCTGTACTGCAGTACTGTGCCCACAGGGAACGAGCCCCTGTTGGTCTCTGTGAGGTTTACCCAGCTGTTCTGGACCATGTATGGCCTCACACATCCTGAGGAAAAGGGGACCAAAAAGGGAGAAATTCTATGAAGCTGCTCAGTTTTTCAGCAGAATTAAAACAAGAAATATTTGAGGATGCCTCGTTTTGAGAATGTTTATTAATGATTAAGTTTAGTAATCATGAATTCTTTTATTATTCATAAAGAACAGTAGCGTTGTTGTTAGTGTAATCTGACTCATTAATATGTGTAAAATTATGAAAATGGGAAAAAAATGCATTAAGTTTGTATTTGATGTTTTACAGAAGAAATTAATGCGTTTGCTAAACTCTAAATTTGCTAAATTGCTATATATTTTTGAAACACAAATTCATCCACAAACATTTATATTACATGCAAAGATGGTAAATCTAATGGAGTAGGAAATTATTTACAAATTGCACTCTCTTGTTTGTATTTGTAACTATAACATTTGAGAGTAATATGACCAACCCTGTTATAATTACATATCAGTCGCACTAGTTCCAGTATAGGTATTAGCCAACATTATCATGCCATTTACCACATTGTTATTATATCAGAGCTGTACTACTACTGCAATTAATTCTTCTTGAACAACACAATTAAATCTATGGTAAAAAGCTGATTAAAAAGTCATAGATCCTCTTGGTATGGGGATTCTGTAAGGTCTAATTTGTCACAAAACTGATCCGTTTGTGTTTTTATATCACACACGTGATCCACAAAGCTTTGTATTGTGCAACTGTGTGTTCTTTCTCTTACCTGACCCTTGTCCGGTGGACACTACAGTCAGTATCAGCACCAATAAGAAGGACCGTTTAGTGGTAGAGGTGTGGGTCCAAAAGGCGTTTGAAATTAACTCTCTCATTCCATCGCACATCTTCTCCTTCAGAGTCAACTCAACCTAGTACGATTGGAAAATGATGCAATTACTGAAGGCATAAATCCAGAGTGATGAGAAGACGGTTCCCTGCAGCGTCCACATGCTGACACCTGTCTGGTGCAGGTGCACTGCAGAGCTTGGGCTGCTGCCACTGAAGTGGGTGTGATTATAATGCTTCTGTGACAGAACCGAGGGTGCTAAATAATGACAGTGGTATACATTTGACCAATTGGCGACGATACGAATTGTTAACTTTTAGTGAATATCCAGTTGTGAAGCAATGGTCAAATGCCTAACATTTAAAATGTAAAACTGGCAATGGTTCCGTCTGACCGGTTATAACACCCATTTCAGCGGCTCCTGTGATAATGTTACGGGGAGTAAGGCCCAAACAAAACATAACCTGCACGTAACGTTGATGCTATGAGGTTATCATCCAGGCTCCTACCTACAGAAAATTAACACCAGAGAAAGGATATCCTATTTGACTTTTACTGAGAGGCTAAGCTAGGGCATCTGCAGTAATCAATATTATTATTCTTAGCTTGCTCACGCTAGCTAGACATTGAAATGGATCATTACGTACCAGAAAAAACACGGCCTTTGAACCTCCACCGTCACAACGTTACGCTGTAGACATTTGTTAACAATATTCTAGCTACACCGATGGCTTAAAAATTCACCACAATTTTTTTTTTTTAACCAGGTATACAGAGGAATCCGTTGGATACCTCCTAGCTAGACCCGTTACGCTAGCTAGTTGATTCAGGCATCAGCTGGGCTGCCTCGATTTCCTACGGTACCCATAGTAACAAAGATCCATAGTTACAACATCCGGGGGTGTTTGCGTCCGTAGTTACCAAACATTAGGTGAAAAAAAACCTCAGCATCAGCGATTTAATTCTTACAACTGTATTATTTTTCACCAGCTATGGAAATTATTAAAGGTAGTTTAGATGACATATCTCGACCTGCATCGAGTGAGCAGACAGGTAGCCGCGTGTCCAGGGTATCTTTGCTTCATAGTGACGGAGTGTGTCCTACAGCTCCATTTGAGCTTGTTGTTTTGACCAACGATGCAGTAAATATCCAGGTAATTAAATGTGATATATTGAGATTACAGAACAAATCTAAATAATTTCCAGTAACTTCGGAAAACAATCTCCTGTTGACCCAGAGCTGCCCTGGAGAAATAACAACCGAGTCCTCAACCACAGGACCTGACAAAGGTAACTGTTCAGTAGAAGTACTGTAAAAGTATCAGTTCAGTACGGTAGGATGCTTCAGTTTATATGTAATACAGGAGAAATGCTTCTTTCAGATCAGCCTCACATTGAGGTTACTGGGGATGATAATGGGGATTCCAAATTACAGAGAGCCTTTAAGGAAATGAGACGACTTGATGAGATACTGAATGCAAAAATCTGCAAGGAAAAACAAATCCAGCGTCAAAGGAAAGCGCTTCAAGCAAAACTCTGGCAAGATCTCCTGGTAGGAGCAATCTTGTTTATCCACTTCTTGCATTACCAGTTAAATATGCTGTTTGCTGTTAAATAGATATTAGATATCACTTAGGGTGTCATGCTGTGTTGTGTGTATTTCTGCCACAGAATAAACCAGAGAGGCGCTCTGAGTGTGTGCACGAAGCTTTGAACACAAAGTTGTTTTTGGCTTTAGAGGCACACACTGGTATGTACAGTATGTGCAACATTTATGGATCAGCAATAGTGTTGAAAAGTCTGGTTCATGTAATCACTGTAAGATACAAAATATGTTTTTGTCATCTTAAAGGAGCAGAGGAAGAGGGCGACTTTGTGCCTGTGTTTGAAACGCAAGTTCCTTACTGTGAGCATGATGGAGACGACCAGTGTTTGGAGCAAAGTGAGCTTCTGAAGACACAATATGAAAGAAAATACATGATCTCACATATAGTACCAGGGTTGTGCACTTGATGGCACCATAAGCTAAAGGAACTTCTAGCTACTGGTTTCCTATTGCTGCAGGTTGTACTGCAGCAGGTTTATGGATATGAATGCCCAAGTTTGTCCAGCATGTGACTCAAACAATTTCCTGATAAGAATCCTGACACTTTTATGTCATTGAAACTCAGAAGAATTTCTTATTTTCGATCAGATACAAGCTCAGGAATGGTGAGGTATTCTATGCTTTACTCAGAGACACTAAAATGGATTGAGTGGAAGAACAATCGTCCCAGCCACCATAACACCTTGCAGTATTGACATTCTTCTTCTTTTTTTTTTTTTTTACATTTTTAAGAAATATTTCACCCCGTTTCAAAGTAATATGGGCAGCTTCAAACTCATGGTAATTATTCAGTCTCAGTAAAAATCCATGAATGCCTAATGGTTATTCTGACTTTTGCGTGTACCTTTCCTGACAGATGAAAAGAGGCCCACCAGATTGACTGAATCATTTGAAGTAAACTTTGAGGATGTTGGGGACAACCAAGTTAAAGGCAGCCACTGTGGAGCTTCTGAAAGCAAGAATATACAAAAGGACTTTATCAAAAGGAACATCGAGGTAT
Source organism: Odontesthes bonariensis (assembly GCF_027942865.1). Lineage (NCBI taxonomy): Eukaryota > Metazoa > Chordata > Actinopteri > Atheriniformes > Atherinopsidae > Odontesthes > Odontesthes bonariensis. Next base: position 16,214,870 of record NC_134522.1, read on the forward strand.
GTGAAAGTTCACGTTGTGAAAAATGCATTGCGTAACTAAGTGCTGTTTATTTTCCAATTAGGAAAATATTTTTCTCTTCTTGTGTTTAACTCAGTTGGCCTCATTAAAAAAAGAATAAAAATGCTATGAAAATAATTATTTTCAGTCTCTTTTCCCCAATGTTGTGTCCTACAATAGCTAGTTGGTGGTGAGGAGGGCCAAGTGTTTTTGACCCATGCAGAGAAAGAGCGTCTGGCTGAGCTTCTCCGAGAAATAGATGAAGAGGAAGAGGACTGCGCCAGAGGCACAGACAACAAGGTAGGCTGACATGAAGCTCTAACAGACAACATATGCTGCAGTCTCTCTTTTTCATACTCCTTAATACTACCATCTCACGGGTTGAGGTCTTATTGGGGAGAAACACTGCAGCAGATGATTGCATCCATTGCTTCTGCTACCAATATGTAAAGCTTACTTTCAGTACAGTTAAAACGCTTATTATGTATGTTAACAGTGTCTTCAGTGTTTAGTCACGTCACAGCCTTTTTCACACAGTCTCTGCATCTATAAACTTTTTCTCTAATGAATCTTTATTTCAAACCCATTGCTCAATTAGCCGGTCTTTGGCTCTTAGAAGAACCTACAGTATAAAGCAGAATTGGTCAAATATTCATGTTGTGATAAGTTCCTGGCAGATGAGATGGTCTCTGGGCCGAAGGTTCTGACTCCTCAAAGAACTTCAGATTATGAACCAGATGTCAAATGCCATGTGCAGTTCACTTGGAATGCCTCATGTTACTGACTAATTTGTGCCCATAGAAATTCTCTGTTCTGGGTTTCAGCAAAATTCAGAAGCCAGGATCTTTCATATAGTCATACAATAAGCTAAAGCTGCACTCACAGTGAGGGTGTGCCGACGGGGCTTGAAGTTAGGAGAATGAGATCTTTTGTTTCCCTCTGAGGATTCATCTGAGACCCTGCCACCTGGAGCAGTCTGTGTATCCTTGCGAACCCACCTACGCCATCCTAACTTCACATGTTTTTATTTTCACATTTAATCTGCCTTAATAACTCCTTTGGCAGCTGTGAAGGCAGTCTGAAGTCAGATGGGATGAAGCCTGTTTGAAAGCGGGAAAAAAAACAACATACTTACCTTTAACATGCGGTTCCATTTAACTTGACCCCGGCAACTCTGCATGGGTAGAACAGCTTGCCAGGGTTTTTTTTAAATGTCTTGCTGCTCTTTTTATGATGTCTGCCTTGACTTCTAGAACAATACTGCAGTGATTATGATGGCAGATAGAAAACTGAGGGGACCGCAGATGCTCTTGGTTTTTTTATTGGCTGGAAGAAGACTTCATGTTGTTACGAATGGTCATGATGGAGCTCGAGCACATTATTTATGGCACCAGGACTTTGGCATTAAGGGGTCTTCAGTTCTTTGGACTTCACGCAGTTCTTGGCAGAATCCCCTGGGACACATCAACCAAAAGCTGCTGTTTACCCCGCACACTTTTTTTCCCCAAGTTACTGGCTCTCTTCCTAGCAACCTCTGCACTTAGGTGTAGTTGTGGTAACCTGAAACACTAAATCAGTAGCAGTCAGTAATCGCAGAACTGTTCTCAATGTGGGAAAAAGGAGCTCAGTAAGCATGATTAAAGACATTCTGAGTTGTCCAAATAATGCTGCAGCTGTGTAAATAATTTTTATTATTTTGTTTTGTACAATACAGCTAGTAGCCAATTATCTTAGCTTACTATAAAAGCCGGACTGTTAAATACTCTCTTCAAGAGAATCCAACAAAAAGATTCATTCTGGAGTCACACAAATTATGACACTACAACCAAAACAATCTGCTAAGCTTAGTTTATAGACTGCAAATAGAGGGAAATGCTAGTTTGAGTCCATTTAAAGTCCCTCTAATAGAAATTCTAAAGCTCACTAAATTTTTGATTTATGGCTTTACGTAAAACAAAGACATGGAAGTGACATTTATGTCATTGTCTAACCTTCAGCTAAAAGTAAATAAGTAAATTCTCCAAAATTGCTATTCAAACAAATGGAATGGGTTAGATTTTCTATCAGTCAGTTTGTTGGTCTGTCCAGATAGCTTTCAGTGATTCGCGTACACATCCAAAGTTTCCTTTAATGTCAACTTAATATGACTTGACCATCAAGTGGACGGATCGAGAGGGCAGAGCAGAATGATCAGCGTTAAACTCTTTTTTCTAAGGCTGTGTTTTATGTCTTGTTCATGGCTATGCGTGTCCTATAGTAAACAACGGCAGGTTTAAATCATCCTGTGCTTGATAGTTTTATGTTGTGTCTTTCAAAAAAGTCCAATTCTGTCTCGCAGAAGTTGGAAAACATTTATGTGAACAGAAAGGCCCGTCTCAATTGAAATATTCTGCCACATTCAAATAAATCACAGCAGAAGTTGAAACAACCAAATAGATCTACATGTGAAGTAAGAGTCAGTATCATAAAAAAAATGTTAGGTCTTGTTTTTATATTTCGGATTTGCATTGTGCTCCATCTGGCCTCTGTGTTTGTGTTTTTTTTTGCCAGTTTTCTTCAGGACCCCTTTCCCAATGTACAGAGGATACAGCTGTGTTCTTTGTGTTATGATCTTTTTGGCATGATAGTATCATGATATAACAAGATATTATCTCATTGCTGTGCTTTAATGAGCTCACCATCAACCACTCTCCATAAGTTTTAATATGAGTAGCACAGCTGTAGACAGACACTGTGAAAAAAAAGCAGTTGTCAAAGTTTGACACTTGACCTGTCAAGAAATGAAATACCAAGAGCAAAAGGCAGACTGGCAACCTCTTCCCTGATTCAGACATCACTGTCATGATATTGCTAACCAAGCAGTGGCTACATGATGTTTATCAGTCTTTTGTTTCAGTTGCCACAGAGAAAAGCAGGCTTATACCCAGGGGAGAATGACATATTGTACTTGTGCTTTTCTTCCAGGAGGCTGTGAGAGATGTGTCAGTCCTGACAGGCCAGGGTTACACCCCAGAGCCGTCTGATCTGGAGCAGCTGATTGAGATTGATTGCAAAATTCGCCGTCTCCTTCCCATCGAAGAATTTTACTCTGCGCAAAGCTCGTACACAAACTTAAACATGTCTCAGGTATGTATCCAAAAACACTCTTTATGTTTCGAGCTCTGGGTTTATGCTGTACATGGTTTCAGTAACTCCTCAAGAACTGCAATGAGAAAGGTCGAGAAGGTTTCATTCAATTATATATGGAGAATGTCTTCTTTTTTCTTTTGATTTAGACTCTGTTGTTTTGTTTTTTTGGTGATGCTTAACATTGTGTCATTTCTCTGACTTACACTATATTGCCAAAAGTATTTGCTCATGTGCCTTTACACGCATATGAACTTAAATGACATCCCATTCTTAATCCATAGGGTTTAATATGATGCCGGCCCACCCTTTGCAGCTATAACAACTTCAGCTCTTCTGGGCAAGCTTTCCACAAGGTTTAGGAGTGTGTTTATGGGAATTTTTGACCATTCTTCCAGAAGCGCATTTGTGAGGTCAGACACTGATGTTGGACGAGAACGCCCGGCTCTCAGTCCCAATTCATCCCAAAGGTGTTCTATCAGGTTGAGGTCAGGACTCTGTGCAGGCCAGTCAAGTTCCTCCACACCAAACTTGCTTATCCATGTCTTTATGGACCTTGCTTTGTGCACTGGTGCTCAGTCACGTTGGAACAGGAAGGGGCCATCCCCAAACTGTTTCCAGAAAGTTGGGAGCATGAAATTGTCCAAAATCTCTTGGTATGCTGAAACATTCAGTTTCACTGGAACTAAGGGTGCTAAGCCCAGCTCCTGAAGATCAACCCCACACCATAATCCCCCGCCACCAAACTTTACACTTGGCACAATGCAGTCAGACAAGTACCGTTCTCCTGGCAACCGCCAAACCCAGCCTCCAAACCCGTCACTCCAGAGAACTAACTTCTCAGATATTTGTAAATGTAAAAACTTTCCAGCATTGCAAAGATTTGCATTTCCTACTATTTAGACAGGGGAGAACTGCAGTTCTTCAATCCCAAGGTTGGAAAAGCACATGTTACTGCCCTGATAGTTCACTTTCACACAGTGAGTTTGCTCACTTACTCAACTGATTTTATTTGAAAATGGGGGCAAAAACCAGCCTAACACATTTGGACATTTGGAGGCACTCAAGTCTTTTTCTGTGCATTTTTCCATTAAAGTCTATCAAGGTGGTGCTTACACTAGAACTTTGTACTAGCTGATGTAGACTAATACTTAAGATAAATGGTGGTGACACTGCCATCCCTCTCCTTGTCTTTTGTTAGATCCTTCAAAATAAGAATCATCTCTTGTGCCTGACTCTCATGATAATAAGGAGTATACTTTTAGCCTATGATTAAAAAACTGTGACATTGCAAAACAGGTGCATGTGTTACTTGGTGCAATCTAATTTTCCTCCATTACCACTATTTAATCATCTTCACCAGTCAAAAGAGCTTCGTCCATCCATCCATCATCTTCTCTCCATTAGTGCTGACACAGCCAATGCAGAGAACCTTTGATGGTCAAGTAAATCCAGATGATTCTTCTTCAAACTTCTCAATTTAGAAAGCAAAAGTTTAAATATTTACGTTTTAGATTATGATGAAAGGAATGTGAACGCCACACCTGTTGTGGCATTAATTGAAAATAAACTGCCAGCTCAGTAAATCTCTTTCAGAGCCAGTCATTCACTTCATGTCAGTAGCCGTAAATTCTCAAGGAGATCATAAAAGGAAATATGCTTTTGTTTTGCAGACACCCTTCTTCTTGGTAGTTTGAGTTCATAACTGGAACCATTTAGACAGCAGTCCAGGGACCTACATGTTTGCCTGCTCATTCCAGGCACTACTAAACACAAAATGACCATCAGCCAGTTTTAAGCACTGAAATGGTTTCTCCCTCTGATATTAAATCATGACCTAGATTTCCCTGTTTCCCGCTGTCTCTTGTTTTCTTGAGGTCTCAGATGGATGATATGTCACATTTTACATGAAAGAGGAGGTAATCCAAGCCTCCCTACTGAGCACTCCCTTACAAACAACCTGCCAGGTTTTAAATCTGCATCTTTAGAGCTGTGTTGTCTTTTCCTCTTAAGCTTTCACTGATATTTTTCCATTCCTGCACAGACACCTTTGTGTTAGATCCTGACTACACAAGTCTGTCTCCTGAGCCTGTGAGGGTGGACAGAGGCAGTGAAGCCTGGAACTATCTGGGAAAGCCACAGAAGAGAGTCAACCCCCCCTGAGAGTGTAATTACAGAGCTAGTGGAGGTAGATGAGTGCCAACTCCAGAAAAGGAACATTGCTTTCCCTTTCATTTGGAGATATTGACACGTGAGGCCAATAGCACACAGCCAATCATATACTGGCAGAAATCCATTTAACTTCTTTTTGAAACTATTGATTTTAGACTTAAGGCTTCTGTGATAAGGTAGATATCAATAGATTAAGATCAGCTATTTGTCTATGAACTTTTCTCTTCTGCTGTCTGTGGCAGGCGCTAAATTCTCCAGAGGATGAGGTATTCAAAATCCAATCACCAATCTGGGTCAAGATACCAAACTACAGGATCAGTATTTGTAGAAGCACAGCATCACTCATCACAGGGCCAGTCGTGAACTCTTGATGGGAAATGTCTTTGTTTTCTTTGCCTTTGGCTCTCTCTTCCCGATTTCTGACGATAGGAAAAAAGGTAGCTGCAGACCCTCTTAATGATCTGGGCTGAATGGAGGCAAAACAATGTTGAACACTGTTTTCCTTGGACACTGTTCATGTTGTGCTCACGATAGCTCTTTTTGCATTCCTCATGTTGCTCCCCTTTGCTCAGGCTTCAGCTGAAATAAGCCTTTCTGTCATTAAAAACATCTGCTGACATGAGGCATTCATATACAGTACACCACTTCTACTGTACCACTGTGTGGTAATGCCTGCACCACCCACAGCCTGAAGCCAGCAGAGAGGCTTCTGTCATCCCAGTTCACTGGTGTGAGTGACATGGGCGTGTAAGTGTTTGAGTGTGTGTGTTTCACAGATGAGAAGTACATATGCTGCCGTCTTATATGTGGTTTTATCTTTTGCAAGTGTGGCTGCAACAAAAACTAAGACATTTGGCGTTGTGGCTTTCAGTTACTCTCACAGTTTGATTGTGCTGGATCTCTCTCATAATCTGCAGAGCTTTAGCTCCCACTATATTTGCATAGTAACTCCAGTTGTGTTTTGTTGTGCACTGCTTGGATATATATTTTGATGTAAGGCTATGAGGTCACTTAGTCACAGTGTGTGGTTGCTGATGAGCACTCATGATTCTAACTGCAGCGAATGTTAAGTGAGAGAGCAGACTTTAGCGCAGAAAACGCCCTTTTGACCAAGGCGATGCGGTCAGTGGATTGTTTGCAAATCTATTTTATTTTGTCCGGTCATGTAATTAAAGCGGTGGAAAAGCTTCAGCATGTTCTACTGGAATTTAGCCTTGATTTTGGAATCCCCAAGTGTAAACTGCATTAGAAGTCATGATAGAAAGTAAGGGCACAAGCAGACCTGTTAAGAAACTTGATACAGAGACTAAACATCAATCGCCTACAATGTTACAACTACTGACGTGAATAACAGTGATTATCTTGCTACAATGACACCTATCAAGGGGTGGGATATTTTTCACAGCATGTGAACATTCAGTTGATGTTTTGGAAGCAGGAGAACTGGGCAAACGTAACTGTGATGGCTAAACAACTCAGTCAGAGCATCTCCATAATGGGGGTGTTTAGCTCTTACCAACATTAGACCAAAGAAAGACAACAGTGATAGAATAATAATTCAATATATGGTCTAATTTCACAGAGTTTCTCATACTGAACCCTGAAATATGACCTCCTGAATTCCAACTGCTCAAAGGATTTCAGGTTATTGAACTGCATAAGGTCTTGAAATCATACCCATAGTTTTCAAAGCCAGTTTTTAAGGACATCGCTACCCAACTATTTCCTACTGCTTCCTGACACCTCTGCTCCCCCTTTAGTTTAAAAGTCATGCAATCAACCCCGCCTTTTTTTTTAATGCTAGTAGTGCCTAGGATGGGCCCATGAGTGTGCCTTTTACGCCACGGAGCAATGGAAAAAGGTGGCCTTCATGTGGAAAGTTTGATGTATGGTAAAGGGTGTAATGTGATGCTCCAGGCAATGTTCTACTGGTAAAACCTTTGTTCCTTCAATTTATATGTGTGATACTTTAAGATGTACACCCAACTGAAGCATTGCTGCATACTAAGGACACGCCTTCATGGGAACGATATCCCACGGTATATCATGTGCACCGTGCCACGGTGCAAAAAGATTTTTGTGATGTTGACTTAGCCTTTAAATTCTCCAGAACTCAATATGAGTCAGTATCTGTGGGATGTGCTGGAAAACATGCTAGATCTATGGAGCCCCCACCTCGCAGTTTACAGGACTAATAGGATTTGCTGCTAATGTTTTGGCATCTGATAGCACATGACAGCTTCACTGGTTTTGTTGGACGGGGAGCTCAGAGCTGAGGAGGTGTCCTTAGGCGGGTGGTTTTAATGTTGTGGCTGAGTTGTGTCATGTGCTGAAAATATTAAAGATATTTTTTATTTTTCAACAGAACTATATTTCTGTTTATTTCTGTTTAGTAAATGACAGCAACAATACATAAAATAAAGAAGAAATTGTCCTGACTAGAATACAATGTTCATGTTCTTACTGAAATATTGAAACTATGCTAATTAAAGACAGAAAAAGTGGGTATCTGTTATTTTCCCCTACCAGAAGCTGAAGCTTAGGAGAGTTCAACATCAGCACTTATCACGCTGGTTGCCAACTCTCTCTTACTCTGGAACTGTTATTGTAATTGAGAGTTTGTGTGCTAATATGAAACATCTAATATCCTTGGATAGTCATGTGAAAAAGGACATACGCTCCTTTTCACTTCTGATAAAAAAGACAAAAAAACAAAACAAAGCATTTGGCCCAGACTGTGTCATTGTTTTTCCTGTTGCATGACCCACTTTCAGTTAAGTTTGATGGTCTCACATTTGACTCTAGAATACTAGATACTAGAATACTTTGGTATACAGATGAGTTATATACCAAGGTGCCCATGTCCTGTGGCTGCAAGACAAGCCCAAACCATCGGCCCTCCAGCACCATGCTGAACAGTTGGTATGAAGTGTTTGCACTGATATGCTCTGTTTGTTTTTTGCCAATCTTGGTGCTGTGCATTATGGCCAAACATCTCCACTTTTTTTTTTCTGTCCAGAGGACATTTTTCCTGAAGTCTTGTGGTTTGTTCTGATGTAACTCTGTAATCCTAAGCTGTGGTGTGTTGGTGCTTTTAAAGAGATGGGGTTTGTTCCTTGCAAGTTTAACCAGCTAACTAAGGCCTGTAAAATCTGATAAGTACCTCTTGGGTTTTTTCTAATTTTTCTGAGCATTGCATGGGTTGAACTTGCTGGGACATCCACTCCTGGGAAGATTGGCAACTTTCTTGAATGTTTCCCACTTGTGAAGGATCCTTCTCAATGATGGGCAGCAACAATTGCTTCTCCAAGATCATTGCAAACGTTTTTCTTCCTTGGCATTGTGTTAACACACACCTGCATGCTCCAGACTTGCAAACTGACAAAACATCGGCACTCACACTTGCTGATATCAATTAATTAAGTGCATTTTATTAGCAGCACCTGGCTGCTACTTACTCTCTTAATATCTATGGAAACAGTTAGGGTGGACTTTGCATGACAGTGTAAAAACCAATGTTCATCTGAGGTTATATTCGCCTCCTTTTAAGACCTGGTAAGGACCAGTCAATTTTTTTTATAGAATTATATTGTCATGATGAATAAAACGTTAGAACTGAAAGAGGGCTTCCTTTCTCTTTCACCTGACTGAATATTATTGTGATGGCTAGACAGTGGCATGGGGAGAATTGAAGTGTCAGGGTTGTCATGTGGCACACTTGCTGTTTTTCGCACAATTTTAAAGAATGGACGCCACACCCTTAACTACCCTATAATTCCCGTGAGACCCAGTTTATTGTCTTCTTATAAACGCCTCTCCCACTGGTGTTACCCACAGCCACAGTTGTGTTAAGTGGTTAAGAGATTTTTTTCCTTTGTCATGGTCGAGATCTGACTTTGGACTGTTCAACTCATTATGACAGTCCATGGTAGATAATTTATTTACCCAATCATCTGTTAGGAGTAAACATACCTTTATACTGTATATTGTCTGATCTCCTGTCTCCACAAGCCAAATCAAAACCGACTGATATGAATGGGAAAAACTCAAATTGTAGAATTAGTTCTACATTGTGGGACAAAATTGTCACCCCAAAAAGAAAAGGTAACAATCACCGTTCATGACACTGTTCCAGACACGACGACAATACATGTTAGTTTTATAAGAACAACACTGGCAGGTCTCACAGTCCCAAAAGTCACAATTAATTGTGTAAGACTTTCATCAGCTGAAAAATAAGTCAGACTTGGTGCTTAAAAACACGCAACATCTGTCATTGGGAGACAAGACGTGCAAAAGGATGCTGGGATGATTTATCCATCCAGATGCTTTAGATAAATATTGATCACGGTCTGCCTTTTAAACTCTTTGCTCGCATTTCTCCTTGCCTGTATCATCCTTTGGCAAATACATAATTTTTCTAATGTTAGCTAAGCAAAGCTGGGTGGAGATGATCATATGAGTGTCTCTAAACAGTTTAAGCAACACACTGGGAAGTATTTACAGTGGTTTCCAGGGATTACGAATGAAAGTATTTTCTTTTACAATCTATAAAGTGAAAACATCAGAAAGATCAGACATCTTAAGATATTTGATGCTCTTTGGATCCTGCACAGTTTCTGAGAACGCACAGGTGGTGTAGACAGTGTAACCCCGTTGAGCGTTGCAGAGCTCACCAGGAGGTTTTGATCTATGCAACCATGATTGCTGCAGACCACCCTCATTTCTGAAACAGAAAGCATGTATAAAGTCCAGATGATCCACAAGTGAATCTTCTAATACTTCAGGAATGTTCACCAATCACCAAGTCAACAGGGATCCAAGATACTGTTGTAAAAACATGAACTCTGGAGGAGGAAAAGACAGCTTACATACAAACAGATTTCATATCAGAGACATTTTTAAGGTGGTGGATATATAAACCCCACATTCTCTCTTATGGAGCAATAGTAGATTTATTTGCAGTGTAACTTTACAGAGGATGAATTATGATGCTAAGAGTTAGAATATGTCTTTGTTTGCATTACCTTTCTTAACACAGTGTCAGCTGCAGATAGGCAGTATATATATATAGCATAATGCATACAGCTGTGTTCCAGGACAGCTGCCTCAAAGCATACTACTACAGGCCACAGCTGGGCAAAATGTCAGACTAAAAGACACAAAAAGAAATTAGAGACACAGGGAGAAGTCGAGAAACTCTCAAGCTTCCGAACAGCTTGCTCACAGGGAGTGCTCGTGGCAAGGCATGTGGACAGGCCTTGGCAGGTAGCCTGGGTCCACGTGGCACAGCCAGAGCTCCTACTTCACATTTTAAGAGATATGCGGGGGGGGGGGGGGGGGGGCACAGACGCAGATAGAGAAAGACAGGAGTGTGCTATCCTAAACAACATCTTCGTGTTAGTCTGCACGGCTGGCTTTCTTTCTTCATAACATCACTTTCTCTTTCCATTGTGTAGCATCCTGTAAACACAGGAGAGTATAATTTTCCAGTCAACAGCAAATCAGTTTTCAAAGTATTCTGTCATTGTAACAGAATTATTTACACTGAGTTGTGAATAACGAGGGGCTTCTTCACGGTCTAAATAATTACCCGACAAAACTCCAGATCATGTTTTTGTTGATATTGGGTCAAATTTGCATTTATCTTTTATTTTTGGCATTTGGTTGAGTAAAAAAGTTCATAGGGCTTATAATTTCACTGAATATTGTACATTTGAAACGATTACCCCAGCTTTGAATAGATAGCAGTTATTGCATGGCTTTTGTGTTGGCTGTATCTTGGAGCTTAATAAAATGGTAATTCAGAGCATAACTAAAACAAGCCTCTCTTTTAATGAATGCGTGACTAACAGACATTTCAAATGAAACAAAAGCGCTCAGAGTGAAGGTCAGAGAGCCATTCTGTGGCAACTGCATGCTAAAAAAAACAACTGTGGTCTGAAATGTTGGCGAGAGTCAACATCACATAAGTGTTTTCCAGGGAAAGACCCAGCAACTATTTTCTCCTTTCGGTGTTTTGTTGCATTGTATTTACAAAATGCCCAGTCTTTTTTTCATCTCTGTGGCATCTAGCTTGCCTATCTGTAAAATATGAAAAATCCAAGATCACACATTGCACTAATTAATTAGTTTGAAGCGAATGGTCGCATTTTGGATTTTATTGTTGACACTTCCTTGGAATAGTTGCTTTAATGGAAGCTATCTCCATGTTGCATGTTTTGAATTTGTAAACAAGCTCCGAGCTGTCTCAGAGGTTTTTTTTCTTTCTTTTCTTTTGTCTGGCCTCAGGCTGGGCCTTTTAACACCTGATGTAAAACATCACCAGTGAGCTGCTACGTGCTGTTGCAGCTTCGAAATATACATATTGATGTTGGATCCAAGAGGACGCTAATATGTGATGTTGAAATAAACATTTGTCTGGTGTCCTTGCTGCATACAAGATGTATCTTAGAATGGATCTGCTGTAGGGGATCCAGCTGTTGTATTTGGCCAGATGCACCACACATGCAGCCCACATTTGAGTGATGAAGAAGCACCAGATAACCAATCTCAATGACTTGCTCTGCTAACAAACAAATGTTATCGATATGATGTCATATGTTCTACTTGCATACAATCAAGTTCCTCTGCTGGGTTTTAGACATCCCAGATTTGTTCGCTGCAGCTTTTGCACACTCAAACGCACTGATAAAATCTACATGGGATGTCGTGTCTGTTTGAAGTCATAAGATTAAACACAAGATCTTAATAATCACTTAAAAATCAATTGCGTGCTTCACTTAAGTTATTTTAAAGACACATTTGAGCTATTTCATAAAACAAAGACGTCACGAAATGTAGTTATAACATAATGCATGAATAGCCTTCTTTTTTGCTAATAATTCTGTTAATTTTGAACTCAGTGTGAAATCACAGTGCAGTACTGTTGCAGTCACAGTTAGACAGTAGCCAGATTTTACAAAGGTGCACTTGTCAGCTCCTCTCTAGAGCCTGACTGAAACATCAGGGTCACAATGGCCGATACTGGCCTATCACAGATGGAATGGTATCGGCTACAGTCATGTGAAAAACAAGGTACATTTACCTCTAAGTTTTTATGTATCAGGCAATCTTTTAGCTCCCACCAGGCATTAGAATGAGTTACATTTGACCTCAGATGAAGAACAACACATCACATGTTACGCCATGTGATTGTTTATGGAGGAAACTAAGCCAAAAAATACTGAGCCAAACTGCAGAAGCAGTGTGTGAAAAACTAAGACATGTGATGATTCAGTAGTTTGTGGAAACATCTTTAGCAGCAATAACTTGAAATTATGGTTTTCTGTATGACGTTATTAGTCTCTTACATGATTGCAGAGGAATTTTGGCTCACTCTTCTTTACTTTGTTGCTTCTGTTCATTGAGGTTTGCGAGCATTTGAATATGCACAGGTTTCTGAAGGTCGAACCACAGCAATTCAATTGGCTTGAAATCTGGACTTTGACTCAAACACTCATTCTTTTTTTTTCAGCCATGATGTAGATTTGCTGCTGTGCTTGGGATCGTTGATCTGTGTTTTTCAGTCAAGATTTAGCTGACAGACAGATGGCCTCCCACTGACTCCAGAATACTTTGATATACAGACAACTTGAAGGTGTCCAGGTCCTGTGACTGCAAAACAAGCAACATATCATCCCCCCTCCACTATTCTCGACAGTTGGTATGAAGTGTTTGTGCTCAAATGCTGCGTTTGGTTTTCATCAAACATGGCGCTTTGTATAATGACCAAACGTTTCAAATTTTGTCTTGTCTATCCAAATGACATTGTTCCCAAAGTCTTGCAATCTGTTCTGATGCAACTTTGCAAACCTAAGTTGTGCTGCTGTGTTCTTTGTAGGGAGACGAGTCTTTCTCCTGGCAACCCTTCCAAACAAACCATACTTGTTTAGACTTTTTCTAAATGTACTGTCACAAGCTTTAACATGCTAACTGAAGCCTGTAAAGTCTGAAATGTAGTTCTTGGTTTTTTTTCTCCTTTTTTTTTTTTAGTTTCACTGAACATTGCGCAGTCTGGCCTTGGGGTGAACCTACTGAGAAGTACACCCCTGGGAAGATTGACAGCTGTCTTGAATATTTCCCACTTTCGAATCATCTTTCTCCCTGAAAGATGACTGACTCAAATTTGTTTTTCATTAATGGTCTCATAATCCTTTCCAGATTATGGGCAGCAACAAATGCATCTCTAAAAGCAGTGCCGGAAAACCATAAACTAAACTGTGAAAACAAAAGTTACATTACAGACAAACCAGATGTCGAAAATCAGACAAGCGATGAAACGAACTACAGAGAATAACCAGGTGAGCATCTGACAATGACTTAGACAAACCAAGGAGCATAGATACTGTGCTGTGACAGACTGACATCAGGTGATGGAGTGGAGGACCAAACAGGGGAACTGAGGACAACTACTGGCGTGAGTGTGGAACAGAGTAAAGTAAAGCGTAAACTAGGACACAACTAGAACTGAGGCAAGACAAAACTAAGAGTAAAGACAAAAGCAAGAATAACAACAAAGTCAAACCAGAAGAGGGGACTATAAAAAGGCAAATCAAGAATAGACTAATACAAACAGAGAATAAATCCTCATTCAAACCAGTAGGCCTAACTCTTAACTCCCTGAGAGCAGTAGGGGTGGATTGTTTTCCACAAACTGCCTCTGCATTTTGGGTTCAGTTTTTGTTAAACAGGACTAAGACACAGTGTGATATATTGTGTTTTGTTGTTTATCCGAGCCTATATTTTCCCAATTTTAAGACCTAGTTAGGACCGGAGAGTTTTTTTAAATTTTTTATTGTGTCCTGATATGTAAGACATTAGAAGCCAAAGAGGATGTCCACTCTTTTAAACATGACTGTATATGGTAGAGTGGATCCAAATGGAAGGCTTGTGGTTCGATCTCCAGTGACGTATTCGATCTATGATAAGATGATAAGAAAGCTACAGACAGAGCGATAAGAGTAATGGAGGAGCATTGCTTCATTACAACATGTAGTTTAATTCATCACGTTACTGTGAAGGAGCATCTCTGTACCACATCTGGAGCCGCTTTCTTGGAGTTTCTGTTCATATTATCTACTAAGAGAGCTCACCTGTGCAATTTTGGTAGCCACATGCTTCATGTGACGTCGTTAACTCAGTTGTTGCCAGGCTCAAAATTCGACAATACATTCATGGAGCTCTCTGGAGATTTCAAACTTCAACTCTTTCTGCTACACTCTCCAACTCTCCAACAGTTCTCAGTTGATTTTTTTACAACAATTTATACTACACATGTAAGCAGATGTAATTCCCCTTTAGGGATTATTAAAGTATTAAATTGAATTAAATTCATTCATCCACTTTCCTGGGGTGCCTTGTGTGCACTGCTGCTTTGAAATCTGGCCATCAAATTTTCACTGATGATTAGGTGAGGGGACTGGGCTTCTTGAGCAGGTTAATTGTTGAATTTTTGATCTATCACACTGTTTTAAAAGCCACTGACATCTTCAGTCCTCTTCTGTCCAGACTTACTGTGGATATGCTCATTGCTGCCTACAATTCTCTCTTAACCTCATCAGTCCATAGGACTTTTATTTATTTATTTTTTCCAAAATGCATGCTTGTTTAGATATTCATTTGCAAATGGTGTTTGGTCCCAGTGGCTCTTGCGAATCTCCTCCTGTTGACTTGGGCACCTTGGCGCATAACAGGAAGCCAACAGTCACAAACTTGGGTTTTAAGATGGACAGTGATTTTAAAATGGACCGGCAAATTTGTGCAGTAGTGAAGTCCAGCTTTTTTTATCTTAGGCAGCTGGCAAAGGTGAAGCCCTTCCTCGCACGCACGCACTTTGAAACAGTAATCCACGCCTTCATCACATCTCGGCTGGATTACTGCAATGCTCTTTATCTTGGAGTCAGCCAGTCCTCCCTCGCACGTCTCCAGTTAGTCCAAAACGCTGCCGCTCGCCTCCTAACTGGAACACCTAAGAGGGAGCACATCACTCCCATTTTAGCCTCCCTCCACTGGCTGCCTGTGCATTTTAGAATCCATTTTAAGATTCTTTTATTTGTTTTTAAATCTTTAAATGGACTCGCCCCGCCTTACCTCTCTGAGCTGCTCCATCCTTATGCTCCTGCCTCAGGTCAGCTGATCAGCTGCTCCTGGAGGTACCGAGGGCTAAACGGAAGCTCAGAGGAGACAGAGCCTTTTCCGCTGCCGGTCCGAAACTTTGGAACGACCTCCCATTTTATATCAGACAAGCCCCTTCACTGCCCATTTTTAAAACTAATCTTAAAACCCATTTTTATTCCCTGGCTTTTAACCCAGCATGAGACTCTGTTTCTGTTATTGTTTTTATTATTTTAATATTGTTGTTGTTTATTGTTGTTTTTACATTGTTCTTGTGTTTTATGCCTTGTTTTATTTTGTGTTGTACAGCACTTTGTTTCAGCCAAGGCTGTGTTAAAAGGCTATATAAATAAAGTTGATGATGATGATGATGAAATGTCAATGTCCTGGAGATAACTACTGCATCATGGCCATATGTGTGAAGGTTTGACTGCGCCATAAGAACACACTGTTCTACCACCACTCCAGAGTCTATTCAAGTCTTCCTCCTGCAAGTCTTTTGTAAATCCTACAAAAAGTTATAAGGAAACATTCTTTGTCTTCTTGAGCTCAACTTGAGCTGCTCTGTTTCTGTTTACTTTTCTCAGTTACACTGGAAACAGTTATTTCAAAATGAATTGTTTTAATTTTCAGAGTGCAATGCAGCTGCTTTGAGGAGCAGATATCAATCATTATATTAATGTGGATAATGCATGTTTTACCCCCTAAAGTAAAGTATCAATGGTGCTCTGCTCTGCTCATGACAGCAACAACCAATCTTCCAAAGCATTCTTTTTGTACTTTATCAACAGATTGACATATTTTATTCTGTAAAGCTAAATTTGTTTCATATGTTTTTCTTATTTAAGGGAAACAAAGTCTTACGTCTCTGTGACCTCCTGATGATCCTGTGACCCAGATAGGTGATGTGATCACTGGAGGTCTTGAACAGCATGTCGACTGGCTACACCATGGAGAGCCAATTACTAGTACTGTGCTGATGTTCAGATAAGCAGAACCTCAGCCACTCTCCCCCTCTCTGTTTGGAAGTCACTCAGTCTAACCTCATTCTGAGTTGAGTCTGTCTCACATTCCTGGAAAAGAAGCACAAACTCCGAAATAAGTAGAACAGTCGCTGGAGTCTGTTAAGGTCGAGAAATGCTATTCCCTCTATCTTCTCCAAGAGGTGAATCATCTCTCCAGTTCATCTCAAGAACAAAGTCTAAGTCGCTGTTTGTTCAAGCCAGTGCCTTGGACTTGGATCCAAACCCACTGTACTCATTTATAAGTTTTTAATTATCTACACTTTTAGAAATATTATTGGCAAAGTAATGCAAGTAATAAGTTGCAGGCCACCTAGTCTTTCATTTAACAGAAGTGAACTTAACACTTTCAGTTGTGCACAGCTTTTGAGTGTCATATCATAGGATTTGCAATAATGTTAAATCTGTATTGTTATTTCATTTCAGCAATTAGAACACTCTCCAGATGATCCTTACATGAAATTGATATATCACAGTTGACTTTTTTATCTTATGGCCTCTAGAAATGGACTGCCTTTTGAACAATGTACATTGAGCAGTAATTCATAATGAACAATTATGTCATTTTTTCAAACATCAAATACTGCATATCCTCATAAATCTGCATATGTGTGCAGATCTAGACATTTGAATCTGCAGACAGGTAGCCTAATTAGAAGGCAGTATGTTGAGTCTCCTACATGCTATTGGATGAAAACAAAAGCAGCAGTAATATTAAGTAGGACTTTATTGTAAAGTTAGCTGGAGGTTTTTATGGATTTGTTAATTTATACCGTGTCAACTGAAAGACAGCTTAAGCCTGAAGATTATTGGCCAGCAGGGAGTTAGGAAGGAGCAATGGTACAATGGCGCAATGGTACTTGGGCATGACAGATTCTTTATTCGGCCTGATCTGAAAGCTCATTAAAAGAGCAAGAGGAACTTTTTTGGCTCATGTGCCACATAAAGGATTGTCTGTCTGCAGTCATGTCTGCTAAAAACCTACTCTTGTGGCACTGAAGCTCTTAGAAAGGTTGTTTTTGTGAAAGAAGATCCAGGACCAATGCAGAGATAACAAGCGATTGAACGCAGAGAAATATGTTCTGTCTCGGCTATGATTAGGGTCAGATTAGTGAGGCTTATATGAAAAGACTGTGGGCTTTCCACTTACACTCGTCAGAATTTATAAAGTGCTAATTTGGACAATAAAAACATGCCAAAGTCATTCAGACTGGTCAGTGGCAACTTTATCATTGTTAAACCTTGCATACATCTTGGGAATTTGCAGCCTATAGTTTATAAAAAGTAGGGCAGCTGTCGTTTCCAAATTAAATAAACCGTTACTCCCAAAGATTTGGGCTTTTTTAGCAACATGCATTTAGTGGTGTGAGGACGGTGGTAAAGCTAGACTTTAATTTTTATTTTTCCTGGTTGGAAAGCTGTGTTTCTCACTCTGGTGCATGACAGGAGTCTGATCTCTTTGTGGCCCTGGCTTTTGTCGTCTAGGATGAGTGAGTCGTAACCAAAAGGGTCTTGTAACAACCACTTAAAAGAGGCTTCAGATAGAAGCTGTCATTATTTCCATGTAGGGAGACAGAGGCCACCGTTAGGTGAGGCCACACACAGAAAGTTTTTAGGAGATTTTTGTTTTTGCCAAGATTTGAATATGAAGTTAGATCATGTTTGGTGCCATTCAGTTACCTAAAATATATGTTAATGCAAGATGTGACATTGTCTGAGCTGGGATGTCTGTTTTGCTTATTTACAAGAGCAGAAACATTCAATCTTCTCTACATACTTTACTGAACTCCCCTCCTACCCTTGGCTTTACTAGGATTACATCCTATCATAAATGTGTCATAACAGATTTAGAAACTGCATTTTGGTTGATACTGTTTGTTGGATCCTGCTGTTTTCAGTAACCTACCATTTTGTCATATGCAAGTCCCTATTGAGATGTCAACATTTTTTAAAATAGCCATTAATTTCAACATTATTAGATCATACACACGACTGCCTGCCATCCAGACAAACCGAGACAGATGAAGGTTTCAACCACATGGCGCTCAACTGACACTCCAAAACAATCCTGCGGTTGGCAGCATCCTTTCAGATCCAACAGTCTTTTGACCTCACTGCTATTTTTTAGAGAAGTGTTTTACTGTATATGTGGGTCAAAATATGACCCCAGTTTAGGTCATTCATGAACGCTTTCTCCATCACAACTTATTAAGAAATAATGGCTCAACCGAGTGGGGAGAAACCACTTTAGCACCTACTCCCCATTGTGACCTCAGCATTGGAAGAATATGTAACTATGAATTGTATATCAAAGATGTATGTAACCACGGTGACGTGATCGGTTGGTTTATGGACTTAAATTTTGTTGCAAAGTGTTTTGCATTCCGTGTCCCCCATTGGGATATTTTTTAGCCAAATGTGTTTATATTCGGGAAGGAGTGCTGCTGAATTATTAGCTGCTGCTATTGCTTGCTTGGCTGGCACGGTGATTCTATAATTCATAGTATCTACAAAGTTAATAGCCATTCATTATCATATCCTTTTTTTGACACAATTTGCTTATAGCTAGAATTGCTAAGAAGTGAAAAATAAGCATTTATTGGACATCAGAATTTTCTGACAATATGTTGGTCCTATTAATCAGTAAACAAAATGATCAATTACATATATTCAGTGCATGTGTCTGAAAGACTTTTGTAAAATTGTTTGGTAGCTTATTAAAAATGTGAATACGTGTCGTTTGACGAGTTTCCCAAGGAAGTTTTACTGCCGGTAAGAACAGTAAAAACCCCTAAATATTAGAGATGCACAGGATGAGTTATTTGGTGAGATGGTGCAGGAGATGGTCTACATTTTAAATGTAGAATCCAGGTTATTTTTGCTCTTAATATTAAACACATGTATTAATAAACTGGGACTTACCACAACAAGGGGCTATATTTGGCTTCTTTAATCTCAATGTTTTTCCATGTTTATTTTCATATTCTTTTACTTGTTCAGTTTGAATTGATCTGGTGTCAGAAATGTTTCTTCCTGAGCTAACGTTAATAAAGCTTTCTCCATCTGCTCTTCTTACTTCGAGCACTTATTTTCTCTCCACATTGTTCCTCGTCTGTAATAAGTAATGAGTTGTTAAACAAAACGAAAAAAAATGAATACTTATATACTTGGCTCTTTTCGGCAGTTTCATGCTCTCAGTTAGCTAATCTGCAGCTCTTGCAATCACGCAATTGCTCAACATCAATTTGAATGGACTCTGACAGCACTTGTACTCACATTGAGGTCACATCGACGGAACAATGGAACACAGTATCTCTCAAACTCAAGTAGTTATTGATGTCAAAATGAATGTATATGTGGCAATATTTTTGCCAAATATCCAGTAATTTTACTGGCTTCATTTTGATCTGTTCTACTGGCTACTGTCAGAAGTTTTTCGGTGGCCTGGCACCCTGCCAGGGAGACACTCATCATTTTAATCTGATGACTTAATTTAACCAAAGTCCAAAGAAAAAAGGTCCATGTTGTGGTCGCCGGAAAGATAAACTTGTCTTTTATGAACAGTCCATCGTTGATTCCTTCATTTTCACCTCTCCTGATCTCTCCTGACCCATTTTCAAAGTTTGCTTTGGATGCAGCACATGGTTGACCTCATGCACGTGGATATCATAAATATGTGATTTATGTTGCACCTCACAAGGCCTTTCTTATGAGAAGTTCCTATGATAAATTCCTGGTTTAACTCTGAGTTCTCTGTCAAAAGTAGATAAGAGCCTTTGGACTATATTAACTCCAACATCTTTGGATCTGGTATTGAGTCTCAGAGAAATGGAAAACTTCACATGAATTGATTGTGTTGAACTTTTATATAGCTATATTTTTTTGTAAATGCTTCCAAGTGCCCGCCATAGGCTGAGTAGTACTGCTCTGGTAATGCACCCTTGTTAAATGAGGTGTTTCTTCCCTCTGAGAACCAATCATGTCTGCTGTGTTTCAGGGCCTTGGCTCCAAGATTGGCTGGAAGTGTGATGGGATCCAGCAGCCAGGAGAGAGGGTCCTGCAGGACATAAAGGAGAGGAGAGAGCAGGAGACACGGCTCCAAGAGATCCAACAGCAGCTGGAGATCCTGGGTTATGGCCAGGAGATGGCTGTGAGTTCAAAGAAGCTATGTGCATTCATAAACACACACACACACACACACACACGCACACACACACACACAAGGAAACACATGCTCTTATATTCACACAAGTACTTACATCTGAACAATGTCTGTATTGTGCATTATTACCCTCCTCAGTGTAGACACGTGTGTGACAAATTGGTACAGACACCCATTCGCAGTCATTGTCACAAGGGACACAATGAAATCACATGTAATATTCATGTCCCTGCAGGCTCATATTGTTTCCTCTTTTTTCCCATCTTGCTTCTTGTGTAGCCACACTAACATGCTCACTTCACAGTTTACAGCATGGTTGTGTTCTTTAGTGATAGGTTTATTTCCTCCGCTGTGTTTAATTGCTTTTGGGCCTTCTTGCCGAGATTCATGGCGCTCTCTCCACAGTGTTCCCTAGAAACCTTTGAGCTCTGTCTGGTTTTAGGAGCGTCTGCAAAGTTACAACCAGAGAACCCTTTCTCCTAACCCTGTAGCTAAAGGCACAAAACAAGAATGCTCCAAGAACAAAGGTGGATACCAGACACGATTCTGTTTTTCTGACATTTATGACAATAAATTTGGTGTGCAACGGAAAAAAACACTCAAAACACTTTGCTCTCAGCAGAATACGAATTCAGTTATATTGTCTTTTTCCCAATGATACACCACAACATAATGTATATATGCTTAATTTAAACATTAAAGGTGGTCTTTTCACTTCACAAAGTGGCAATAAAAATGTAAGTAGCAGCCACACCCTCACATCAAAAGGCACCATGCCATGCAGCCAGGACCTATTCCAGGCCTAATTAAGGACATAGATGTGGAATTTTTTGCATATTAAATCAACACTCCATTTGAGGAAACCGTTCTTTCATGGAGGTCACAAAACATCAAACCCAAGAGTCTTTTAGCTACTAGTGCACACTCTTTGCAATGTGTCACTTAATGTTGTCACTTAATGACTGAACCCAACGAGTGACTTCAGCACGAGCAGCATATTCATAGTGTATATTTTTGGTGCCAGCAGGCTTGTTTTGTGGTCTGAAAAGATTTATTGGCACAGAGTTTTTCTTGGAGGACATTCTTAAGTCTCTCACAGCTGCAGTATACTCATAAAGTTGATTTGTACAGCATCCATAACTCAGTTGCTCTCTCACAGGGTTTTTACACCTGAAGTGTCAACCTGTTATGCAAACTTTTTGAATAGTTTGTTATAGGAGTGATACGAGTGCAATAACCAAGAAGAGATCAAGGCCGTTATTTTTCAGATTTCTGAGAATTACACATACAGTACAGTCATGTAAAAAAGAAGATATACCCTCTTTCAGTTCTAAGTTTTTAGTTGTTAGAACATTAAAAAAAAGTGTCATTCGAGATGGACAACGACACATCACATACTACACTGTGTCTTTATTTAACAAGAAATAAGTCAAATTACAGAAGCAGTGTGTGAAAAACTGGGTTCACCCCATCATTCAATAGTTTTTAGAACCAACTTTACCAGCAATAACTTAATTGTAGTAAGTAATTGTTTTCTGTTTTCAGTTATCAGTCTCTCACATGGTTATGGAGTTATTTTAGCATTTTAACAGTTCATTCAGGTTTGCAGGAATTCACGTATACACAACTATCTGAAGGTCAAACTACATCATTTTCAATTATTTTGAGGTCTGGACTTTGCCTAGAACATTTATTCTTTTTGTCAGCCATGGTGTAGATTTGCTGCTGTTCTTGGGATCATTGCCCTGTTGCATGACCCAGTATCAAACCAAGCATCAGCCATCAGACTGGAGGAGGAGTAGTTCATGGTCGACTCAGTGACTACAAGGTGCCCAGGTCATGTGGCTGCAAAAGAAGCTCAAATCATCATCCCTCCACCACTGTGCTTGACAGTTGGTTTGAGGTGTTTGTGCTGATACGCTCTTTGATTGATGCTGTGAATTATGGTCAAACATCTCCACTTTGGTCTTGTCTGTCCAAAGGACATTGTTCCAGAACTCTTGTAGTTTGTTCAGATGCATCTTTTCAAACCTAAGCTGTGGTGCCATGTGTTTTTTTAGAGAGAGAAGACTTTCTTCTGAAACCCTTCCAAACAAGCCATACTTGTTCAGTCTTTTCTCATTGTACTGTTGTGAACTTTAACCTTTAACATGTTAAATGAGGCCTGTAGAGTCTGAGATGGACCTCTTATATTTTGTTGGTGTTAATCTGATCTAATCTGATCATTGCACTATCTGCCCTTGAAGGGAACTTGCTGGGGAGTCCACTGCTGAATCTGTCTGGAAAGTTTTCCACTTGTGAATAATCTTTTTCACTGTCGAATGATGGACTCCAAATTGTTTTTGAAGGGACTTATAACCCTTGCCAGATTCGCTGGGCAGTAACAATTACTTGTATAAGATCATAGCTGATATCTTTCCACATTGGCACTGTGTTAGCACTCACCTAAATATTTCAGACCAGTAAAAGACTAAAACGTCTGATTTTATAAAGGTAGTGAAACCTGCTGCTGATAAATTAATAGAGTGCACTTGATCAGCAACACCTGTCTGCTACTTATCTTCATTATTCCTTCGATCTTTCACGCACAGTTTGGCTTAGTTTTTGTGAAATAAACAATGACACAGTGTGATTTATCATGTGTTCATCTGAGGTTGTTTTCCTCATTTTAAGACCTGGTAAGAACTAGTTTATTTTTCTATTTGTGATACTTTAAACCTTACAAATGAGAGGGAGGTTATTTTCTTTTTCATATGACTGTAACTGCAGTATAAAATACCGGCATAGGCTGAATGGGCTGCTCTATATATAGGTATGCCAAGCTTCAACGGTTAGCTCCAACACATTGGTGACGATGACAAATCACTTTTTCTTGGGTTCGGTGGATTACAGTAAGAGAGTTTTAGGAGTTCAAGTGTCAGTTTGAAGAAACAACTGATTTTCCTGTTATTTTCATTGATTTCTAAAAACAAGGGCTGTAAATCGACTTTGATCCTCATGTGACACCTTTGTGCGTCATTCCTCCTTCGCCCATCTTTCAGTCCAAACAATTCAGTGAAATTCACCTCTAAGCCAAAAAAATAATCATGCCTCACTCTTTCGATTTTCATTGTTCTAAGTATTTGTGCAGCAAGGTATAGGCCTTCCCGCTAAAACGTTTCATTAGAATGACTCCCTTTGTTTTGCGTTCATGATGTTTGATAAAATAAACATTCCCAGAAGAAGGAGATAAGACAAGTTCAACTGGACCATTTTCAACTGTAGCAATTTTTATGATGCTTGACAGCTGATCTGGTGCCAGTTTTCCTGCAACATTATTTGGCTGACTTCCTACATCATCAGCAAAGGAAAGGACAATCCCTGCTTTTACTTTCAAGCAGGATCATTCCAGCAGGACAGGCTTGTTCTAATCAGGTCACCACTATCAGTCATTCTTCCTCTGACATTAGTGAGTGCAGTGCTCTTTGCTGCAATGTAGCCAAACAGCATCGACAATGTGAAAATTTTAACTCGTGAACAGAATTCAGCTTGAAAAAGTTGATAGGTTTTACAGTTCTCTCAAGGCAAAGGTGGGTATCCAGCAGCAGGCCACAGCTGGCAAAAACCTGTGAGGTTCACTGTTCAAGAACATTTGAGTTGGCATCGTTCTGCCAGCTCTGCAGTTTCTAAACTTTTTTTTCTATAGAATAGTGGTCAGATTCGCCAGAAAGGAGCAGCTGTGGAAAAAGGAAGCCATCTCTCTCTCTGCAGCTTTTATCACCTTCTCTGTTTTTATTCCATCTATGTTACTGGCTATTTGCCACCAGCTTGTCATTCTGTCTGCTCTTGTTTGCCACAACATGATATCCTGACAGACGGACAGTTTATGAAAATGTTTCTCAACAATAGACATATAGAATTAGAGCATTAACCCTAAGAATGAAGGTGCTGTCATTCATGTCCTTTGCTGAATGTTGTTATGGAGATAGTATTCATGATAAGTGAGCTGGAGGCAGTGAACCCCTCTCTGAGTGTATGTATTGTCACAACAGCACCCATATTGGTATTGTGAACTCTCTATGGTCCTATATTTACCTTTTAAATCACTTCCAAGTATTTCTGACATTACAGTTCCTCTGATTTTCACAGCAATGACACTGAAAGAGGATTACATTGCATTTGGACATATTTGTGGAAAAAGCATATGAGCTTGAAGCCTCCAACAGGCATTTACCTCTGCAGGCCTTGACTGACATTTGAGAGCTCGTGTTGGGCACTGTCAATATACATGATTTAATGAGTGGAGCACGTCTTAGCCTGTATGTCTTGACATATTTTTCAGTTCCCTGAAATTTGTGTCAAGACATTTGGCATTTGGATGGATCTATCGTAAGTTAGCGAGTTCCGAAAGTGATAAGACCCCATGTGAGCGCAACACTGTGCACCAACCTCTGCTTTAGTTTACAAGACTGAATAAGGAAATCGTGTAATTAACCAACAGCCTACAGATGGTCTCATTTAACAACTTCACAAGAGTCCCCGCGAACATACCTTCCAGTGTTAAAATTTTCAGAGGCCTCTGAGTTCATGAGTTTTGACATGTTTTTTGACGGGAGGCTTGCTCTGCTCTGATTGGTTGTTAGGGTTAATGTAACTTCGGTCAGACAGCAGAGCTTATCCAGTCTAGCACCACTTAACACTTAAATGCCAAACATTTTGTGCACATGACCTCGAGTGCTGTATTTACAAGGTTCGTCATTGCACACAGATGCAGGAGAAACAACAGGACCGGCCGTAAACTTTACGCTCTCATTTCTGACAGTTGCTGTCTAAAATGTGCCGCTCCAGCTTCTCTTACAACCATACAAGTTGCGTTCGGATGACTGTGATGAATAAAAGACTACCCTTGCATTCAATAAGTAAAACACAAGACTAAGTGAAGCTGGAAATGTACAAGTGGGGACCTCTGAGGCTGAAAAATGAAGCCAACAGTGAAATGGCAAAGATGCAGTGGGCTTGAATGGGCCTCCTGAAAGTATTGTCAGTAAAAATTGAAATAGTGACTTTACTGCCTGGTGCCATTTCTGAAAGTATTGCACCAGTTTTGTATTTTACCCAAGTAAAGTGTATTACGACTTAAATGTACGCATTATTGATATAACTGTCACATTCATGTCACTTTCTGACAGCAAAATTCCATAATGATGGCTAAACACCAAGCCCGAAGAATCTTTTACATGAATATCATGAATTTGCATTGTAGATATGCTGATCTGACACTAACTGGGCATAATTGTACATAATTTATTGAGAAATGGAAATTATTAATTATGTTGAGTGTTTTAAAGAACTCATGTTTTAAAAATGTTTTTGGCTTTAAAAAAAAAACACATGAACCACAGACATGTTACATGGACATACCAAAGATGAGTCATTTATCCACATTATCTGATATTTGTCATGATACATTCTCAATATATTCCACAGTATATTGTAACAAAATCTTCCCAGGTTCGCCTCATGAGTTATCTGAATGGGTGTGTAATGAATAGAATTCCTTCTTGTATTAGGAGAGAGCTGGCCTCCGGGTCTGTGGCTGATAAAGCTCAAGTATGTGACTGAAGTCAGAGACCTTGAAAGCTGAGCAGCCCACACTTGTGCTAAACTGGTCCGGCATCATGTGTGTGTTCAGGAGCCAAACGTGAACTGTGCAGAGTGGTGGTCCACTACAAAGCAGATAGCTGATGGGCCAAACAGCTCTGTCTTTGTAAGAATCCTTCTCTGGTGGGAAAGGGACACTGAAGAGCGAGAGAGAATCCTTTCCCTGTAGGTCTGAAGTTGACTGCATGTTGCCATGTTTTGTTGGTTGAGAAACTAGAATCCCCTGCCCAGAGGGCACACAACACATTGAACTTGCTACAATTTTGATGCATTTTTTTAACACACAAGGAGAACAAATGACAGGGTCCATCCATCCAGGGTGAACCCCCGCCTCTCTCTCAATGGCAGCTGGGATAGGCTCTAGCACCCACATGACCCTGAATTGGTTGAAGCAGTTATAGAAAATGGATGGATGGATGGAGTGGCTTTAGGGACCAAAATGGAAGCAACGTGTCCTTGTGTTTTAAAATGTGTTTGATTGTCTAGCAGCCTTATTTCCACACTGGTGATGTAGCAGAGACGTGAATGACCTCTGAAAAAGCAGCAATGATGTTAGAAAGCTGTACACATCCTTTAAAGGATATGATTTCGAGAGTATTCTGTAAGTTCAAGAGATGTGAATTTCATAAAGCTGGGAAGGAAACCATACACATTTGTCCCTGAAAGAAACTGTCAGTGTTAAGTGAATCAATTCCTCTCTTTCAGTATTTTTACACCCAAGAATGTACACTATGGTTTGTAACAACGGTAACACCAGCCTCAAGTGTAACAGCTTGCAAAGCTACTATTCCCGGTGTCTATAAAAATGCAGATTTGTGCATTTATATCTTTATTACATTGTGCTAGACTGCTTAAGCAACACAGCCTTTATCTTTTTTTGTCTCTTTCATCCGCTTCCTTGTGGAATCACTCTCTTTACAAGCTTTCAACCAAGCTCAACACTGTTGTTCCTGCTTCACTGAGTCACTCAGTGAATGAAGCATACCCTGTGAACCGTTATACCTTTACTAAATCTGTCATGTATTTTCCACCAAAAATAGTGTGGACCAACTGGACATCTGTAGCTTTTAACCAAGAAGAATTGAAACAGCTTAACTTTTAATTGTAAAAATACCTAGAACACAGGCAGGAAAGCACATATTAGTCACCACAGACACCTTTGGCCCTCCTGTTGTCGAGGACCCCTGAGGTCAGCCACCTTTAAAGAGTTGTAGCGTTTTGTCACAGCTATAAAAAATGTTTTTTCTCTTCTCTTTTGTGGAAAATCTGGCTGATCTCCATCTCCAAGACGGCTGGTATTAGTTAAAAGCATTTCTATCATTAGTACTCCATCCAGCAGATTATTTTTTATTGTCCAACTCATGTGCACTGAAAGCGCTCACATTCCTCTCACTAACCTGTGGTTTTTTGGTTTTGACGTCTCCTGCTTCAGCAATGAATCACTTATGTCCGTAAAAATTGATGTTATATTTGCCATTCCAAATTAATTCTTTTAGTCTCTGAGTATGTCAACTGCACCTGATTGATGACAATAAAACAGAGGGGAATGTACACCGAAGGCAAGCCTCATCACTTGGCAGACTTCTTGGAAACACCTTCAGGAGGTCACTGTGAGTTAACCATATCAGGTCTCCAACTAAATGAATGGGGAAAGAATCAACTGCAAGTACCTGAAAAACACATATGGAGAGGTCGCAGTCAAATCGAAGGAAAAGTACTTAGGAAATTTGGCACCTTTGCCCAAAATGTTAAGTATTTAAAAAAAAGTTATTCATAGTTTTATATACATGATTAATGGGAGAGGAAAATAAAAAGCCCCAATGGACACTGCAGTGAGTTTTCAACTTTGTTTTCAGTCTTTGATGATGGGTGAACTATTGGATCATTAACATTCAATGAAATGTAACCATGTAAGAAATTTATAAAGGAGAATAAATATTTAGTGAAGTTGTTAACAGCACATTGATAAGTATGCTTTGCTCTTTGTTAGGCCAACACAAGTACCTAAAAAAATGTATTTCAACACAGTATTTAAATTAATGTTCTGCTGGCCTCCCTAGTGATTCAAAATCTTTTCATAGAATTCTCTTCAGGATCTTTTCAATGGCATTTATCTCCCTTCCTATGTTTCTGTGTATTTATGTGTATGCACGATGATGCTTACTGAACATATGGGATCTTCTCTGTTTTGTCCACCTGTTGCCATTCAGAGTTGAGGGTCAAGTCCACATGGAAATGTCTAGGGCTTGCTACGTGCAAGTCACAGAACAAACACATTGAAGGCTGGAATGTTTGACAGAAGATCATACTGTGTACTAGGCATTTGTGAGAGTCATAACAAAGACGCAGCCCAACCTGCCGTACAGCTTTGAATGTGGATGGGATTGTATGGGGGAGACATCTATCAGCAACTTGTTCCTGGCGAAGAGCTGGAGGGTTTCAGAGGGTGGTCTGGTCGACAGATGATCGATGCAGAGTATTAGCTTCAGCTAAAGGGGATAGATGAGACATAGGAATGTGATTTTTGCCTTGAGTTACTCAGCGGGGTGTGGGGAAGAGGTGAAAACAACTGCATGGGTGTGATATTTTCCCAGGACACAGAGTACATAGCGATGGGTCACACTGTGGTGTCGTATTTTCATGAAGACCTAATTTGTTTTTTTAATAACGGTTTGGGTTATTTTCTTAACTGTGTGTACATCATTTCCATTGAATTACGGATTAATATTGTAATTATTCTTCAGCTATGGAGCCTGTTTGCCAGCACCTCATTACCTTTGTAAGGGGATAATGCCAGTGTTATATTTGCAGCTTGTTTACGCCAACCGCAAGAAAGGCAAGAAAGCCAAGAAAACTCACTTATTACTTCAAGAAGACTCAGATCGGGATTAGAAACAACATAAGTAGGTCAGGACATCTTTACTTTTAAGCCAGGGACATTCTGTTCAATGTGGGATGACAGCTTGAAACACTAATGCACATGCTGAGAGAATGATGACAATGAGTGCTATTCAGGCCGAAAGATTGAACATTTTTTGCTCCTCTGCACACGTTTTTTGCATAACTGTTGTGTCATGACAGATAATGAGTTAATCTTACTGAAAGAAATTCATTGTTGCGTTACAGGTGTCTAAAAAGAGTGCAGTAGTCTCATGCCAGGTGAAGGCATCTGTGTGTGTAGACTCATGCGCAGGTTAAATTAGTCTCACTTTGTTGTCACAATATTGTAGTTTCAGGTTTGCACGGCCAAATAATTTGAAATGAAGAATTACACTGTCCAGAAAACACATCATCCCCATGTGCAGATATTAACCATTTGTCATCCTTGACCGACATTTCCTCGTAACCCAGTTTGAGAAGGTTGGCTTTCATTACTGAGCTCACATGCAGTCCCAAGCCGATGGCATGTGAGGAGTCTGGCTTATCTGTAGAAAAACAATACTTGCGTCCAACTGGAAGTGTTTTTTTTTTTTTCTTTGATTTTTTTCCCAGACAGTTTCCAGCTATAAGCACAGGGGACGACAACAGCAGAGCGACATATTAGCATGAAGTTCCAAACTTATGTCAACTCACGTATTTATGCAGCACATCATCTGGATTAGTCAAAAACTGAGTTTTGCGTCCACTGAATTTGTTGGAAACAAATTGTGGGGGAATTTAGGGAAGTTAAGCTGAGTAATGTACTGATGTCGCCTGTGGTAGTCGACTCACATGACGTTGATCGTGTGACATTGACAGCCAGATGCAGTGTGTATTTGCACATAAACACATTTGAATTGGACCTTAAAGTTAAAAAGAATACGCACATAATTGAAACGATACATATGTCTATGTTTTCCTACAGGATGAGTCACCCACCCTTACTGAGGAGCAGTTAATCAGCCTACTGGGTGAATGTGAGTTGACAGAGAGCTGGAGCCAGGACCATGAGATGAATGAAACAACACCAATGAGACCCTCAAAAAGATCAGACCTGTCCATCTGAAGTCCAGCTGTCAGAACACATCCTTGCTGGGCTGTAACTATGAATTCAATCAGAAATGCTTTTGTATTTATTAAGATACAATTATTCTCTCTAATAAAGAGGATTATAAACTGATCGTAAACGTATAGCCTAATTGGCCTCCATTCTTTCAGCATTTGTCTTCTTTATTTGTGTTTGTTCTCTGCATGAGGAAACGGAGCAGCGGGAACACCCTTTGTATTAACCTAAGCATCATCGATGAGAACAGAAAATTGCTGTCATTAAGTCTAATAACGGGGTGCGGTGGCTGCAGAATGTTCTGCTGCACACATAAATATTAGCTGACAGAGGTGGGTGAACTCTGAATACTTTCACGTGTTCAAGTTAAGTCTTCTTCCATGAATTATAGCATGTCTGTGTTAGTACCGTGTGGTTAGACGTTCATCTCAGCAGAGGGATGATGCGTGCTCCATGACAATGGTCGTCACATTCAGTGCAGGTCTCATTCCTGCATCTATAGGTGATCTGTTCAGAGTGGCTCAGATTAGTAAGATTTTGTGAAACTGGACTCCGTGTGAGTTTAATTTTAATTTAAATTAGTGGATGCCATTAACAAAAGATGGCTGGCTTTGAGATTGATGTAATTTGGTTTGTTTGAGAGATTTGTGGAAGCTGTTGACACAATTCCAATTTGCTCCTGCTCGCTTGGCCTGCACCTGGCTGACCTCTGCCCAGAGGCCATGCCTCTCCACTCTCCTGGCACTGGACACCTCAGGGTATGCTCATCTCACTCCTCACCTCACACACAAATTCTGACCCCGTCTTAATGGCAGGAATTACCCCACATTCCTCCTTACTCAAAACATATCAACGAGATGAACAGGACAAGTCCTGCTGGGAGCCCTGCTACCAGTGTTGCACTATCTACAAGGCCTCAGAGAGCACATGCAATCACTTTTCAGACAGACTGAACGAAATGCAGCAAACAGTTTAATTATAGCATGTGTTGTATTTTTGTCTGGTTTACAAATACAATGAACGCAACCTACACAATATGTTCTCAGAGTGGAAGATGTTTACTGCTCATATAGGGTAATGGAAACCCAGTGAGCTCATTGTGGTAAGAATGAGGTCACTTCTAATGTAAAGAGAACGGCAGAAAACTGAGACTGTCTGGGTTTTAGATAACAGCTCTTTCTGACACTAAAATAACTTAAATTAGCTGTTTGAATTCTCTTCTCAGATGATATACTGGAGCAGGGTTGTACAGCATGGGTAGCCACTCATTTATTTAGTTATATGTCAAAATTGTGGCATTTCAATGCTTTTTCTTACTGGGAAAAAAAAGAGTACAGGCTTAACTGAAGATTACTTCCACAAACTTTGTGAATTTATCCCTCCACAGTGCAGAATTCCTTCTGTCTACCTCTCACAGGGAGTGCTGTCGTTTGAAGTTCAAGGGAGATGCTTGTGTTATGTGTGATCAGATGCGTTTTAATGCTTAAATGAACCATACATCATGTTGAGTTTTTCTCCCAAGTTTACTCCCTTTCTTCAAGGTTTCAGTAGAATCAACTAATAGATTCCAGTTGCTTGACTCAGCGTGGCTCTGCTCCCTTTGTATTTTCAGGGAGAGAACCTTAATGATAGCGCACGTGAAGCTCCAAAACCACTGAGAGAAGATAGGAAGCTTAAACTATTTAACTGTTTGTTTGCCCACAATAACACCAAGAAGCTCTTAATCTTTTTTTTTTTTCCTGAAGAGTTTATTGTTCACTTGACATTACAAAAAGACAGGTAGGAGTATAAACAGCACTTTGGGTAGGAACTATTGTACAAATGTTTATAGAAAAGCGTCACTAATAATTAAAAAAGACACATACAAAAACCAAAATAACAAAGACATCCTCATGTCAGTGTGCAAAAAAGTTTATACAAATAGAAACGCTTCCATAAGAGGCTACGCTTCTAGATAAATTACTTAAATAGCATATATCTACACAAATGACAAAAAACAAACAAAATAATTTATCAAAACAGCACAGGAAATACATATCGTAAAACATAGTCAAAACAACATATCTTTAATCCTTTCCTGTTTGGGCTCCCTTTGCTACAAAAATATCTTATATACAGAATATGAATGATACCAAAGTCTTGCTAAAAAATATGAAGCCAACCGATGTATACTCTGTTGCTAAGACAAGTGATTCTTGTGTATTGCTGGACTCAATACAAAAAGAATTAATGAGGTAATATTTGTACATAAAGGGTTTCCTTTTTTACCCCCTTTGTCAGAAATGAACACTCAAGCTCAAGCATACCAGTCATGCACACTGTGCAGAGGCAGAATACTTTGATATTTTTTCTGTCCCAATTTGAAGTGATTCTGTTGTTGTAATGGGTTGCTGATAACATTTAACAACGGCAAGATGCAGAGGTGAGCTAGAATTAAAGCCTCCATGATGAATAAACAAATAAAAACTCATCTACGGAAACAGACTGGCCCTCACTGTTTACATCCCCTGATATTGACATAAAATGTGATGATAATCACTGTTCCAAAGCAGTGTGTAGTATGCCTGCTTTGGGGCCCTGTGCTGTCCTGAACTTCCTGCTCTCCTGTTAACGCTCTTTCCTGAGAAGACTAATGTTTTGGGCCAGCCCTACGATCCTGCAACAGACAAACCTCATATGTACACGTCTGCAACAACTGGTGTGATAAGTCGTCAGAGATATTTAAACTGAATTTTGACTTGGTTGTCTTTATAGCTATGCTTGTTGGGTTGCACACTTGCACAAACACACGAACAACATTCACTCTCTTTGATAGTAACATTCGGTCCATACTGTCCACGGTCCCTCAACAGTTCCTTCACAGGGGATTTTTACCCCAGCCTAAGAAAGTTCTCCTACTGCTTTCTTCATACTGAAAAACGAGTCCACAGCAGATGTATGTTAATGCTCAAAAATAATACGAAAAAAATGTAAAAACCCTCTTCCCTTTGCTCCCTCATCCACAGAGGAACAGTTCAGGTGTGCAAAAGCAATAAAATGTGGCCCTTTTTTCAGGGCAGACAGATTTAGAGAGCATATTTCTTCCAAGCAGAGCTGCGGTCACAATTTGAGTCTGATGTAGAATTATCATTGAACTTTCATTTGGCTTAAACTCCTGAGGTCAGTTTAACCTCATGTTCGCTCACTTGCTCGACATACCTCCGATGTGCATTTCTCAAAGGAAAAAGTTAAAAAGAAATTGATCCAGGTTTTGTATTATAGATTTGTAGTGACACATTCTTCTGGAAGGCTCTTCTGTGCAATTATGTATCTGAAAGAAATTACAGACAGAACAAAAGTTAAAAACAGGTCTAAAGTGATGACAGCTGATTTTTTTTGAAGCGTTTAACTATGATGCATGTGCTTACCTCTACATTCATATTTGAGATCTGAGAAGTACACCATCTCCTGAGAGAAGACGTACAAGCCTAGTCGCCCACCAGCATATGTCTTGTCAAAGATGTTTCCAGAGTCTGCCATGATTCTCTTTCCTTCATACATGACCACTCTAAAAGATAAAATCAATCACATGAGCTCAATGCCATATTGATACGAGTTATGCATGTTTTCAGTTGAATGAGGTATCAGACTCACCTAATAAGTCCAGTTTTGGGTCTGTGGGTCAGATGCCACCTGTAAGCAGTGAAGTCCTTCCAGCCAATGTTCTTGGGGTCGTGCCACAGAGTGCGGACCTGAAAATGAAGAATTGCAAAGGTTAGAATGAGAAAGGCGACATACTTTATCTCGAATTATGTCCATAGCCCTGAGTCAACTCATCTGCTCTCACCTGTCCTGGGGTGTCTCCGGTGTGCCACAGGGCATTCCTCAGGTGCTCACCAGGCCCTGTGGTAGAGTTGACCACTTTGATTGACAAGCCAGAGTAGCCTTGAGCTCTTGTGGGTGTGTGGGACCAGTAGGTCTGTGTGATCTGTTTCCACATCACGGTGTAGAAGCGGGAGCTGGACTGGTAGCCAAACACGAACCCGGCGTAGTCGTCATCTCTGTCAGTGTTGATGAAGAACGTTCCACTGAAATCCACGGCGCTGAACTCATCGTAACCTGAATTGTAATGAGAGATGGTTAAGAATTGCCACTGTTTTATGTTGATGTATATTCACCAAGATATTTCTCTGTATGCTACATACCAACAGCGATGCCAGGGTCACAGTTGACAGTTTGCACCAGCTCCTTGCCCTGATGCCTCACCACCCAGTTGGGGTCAATCTGAGAGGTGCCCTTGGGGTCCAGGGGAACCATCTGGAACCTCCGGAAGTCTGTTTCACTGATGGCAAAGTTCTCGGGGCACACATCAAAGATGTCCAGAACATTGTCTTGGTCAAAATCGTCTTTGCACACATCACCACGGCCATTACCTGAGAGGAAAGCATAAACATGGAATCATAAAAATGAGCACTGAGAAATGATAGTCACTTTGAGAGTGGCACCAGGGTTTAGTAAGACTCACCATCAGAGTCCACTTGATCAGGGTTATAAGCCAGTCGGCAGTTGTCTTTGTCGTCAGGAATGCCATCGTTGTCATCGTCGTGGTCGCAGGCGTCGCCCTTGCCATCTTTGTCATGGTCTGCCTGGTTGGCATTCGGGATGTAGGGGCAGTTGTCCATGTTGTTCTGATGACCATCCTCGTCAATGTCCTGGTTGTTGTCGCATTTGTCTCCTACACGATCTGAGTCAGAGTCAATCTGTGGAAGAACAGAATTCCTTTATGATGAGATTTCCCAAAAACTGGCTCCTCGCACTGTAAGACACTTATTCTCACTTCAAATACCCCCCCCCCCCTCCACTGTTTTTCACCAGCCCTAATATGAGTGGTCCTATTCTCCGTGTAAATATAGCCCCTTATTTTCAGGTATGCAAGCAATGTCCCTTTAAACAAATACTCAGTGTTCTTGCTCCAAAGCAAATCACTCATTTCTAATTTTCCAAAGGTGGAAGAACCGAAAAGAGAAAGCTGTCAAATTAAACAGAAGCAGTTTATGGACTTGAAACACCATCTTTCATGTCAGATTAGGCTGTGTCAATCAGGGCAGCTGTAATGTAGAGGTGAAAGGTAATATTTGTTACCTGATCTGGGTTGTGCTCCAGAGGGCAGTTATCGCAATGATCTCCGACCCCATCCCTGTCTGTGTCTCTCTGGTCCACGTTGTAGACATACGGGCAGTTGTCGTTCTCATTAAGAATGCCTGTTGAGGGAAAACATATTTATGTTCACAGCTGTGTAAACGTTTGTTGAGTTTGAGCAAAGACATGGCCTGGAATAAATCTGGAGAGATTGCTTACCATCACCATCAATGTCAACAGCACAGGCATCACCCTCGCCATTGTTGTCAGTGTCGGTTTGGTCGGTGTTGGGTTCAAACACACAGTTATCACAGCGGTCACCAACGTCGTCCCTGTCTGCATCATACTGGGCAGGGTTGTACACTCTTGGGCAGTTGTCCTAAATTCAGAGACAAATGTCACTCTATTAACTAAAGTGGGTCCTGACAGAAGGAAGTTTTATTCATCGGAACAAATCTTTGCTTTTCCATTTTTCTTTCTTTTTTTTTTTTTCAATCTTACTTTGGCTGGAATGTGATATTCCAACTGGCAATTTTTTAGCCCTGCATTTTTCTTGCCCAGCTTTCCAAATCCGCACTAAGAGTTATAGGCAACCAGCCACCTTGTCCTCAATTCTGGCTTCATGTGGAAGCTGTATTATATTTTTCCTGCACCACTGACTTTCCACTGTAGCTCTCTGGTGAAAACATACAACCCTTAGCGCTCTGCATTCCTACTGCCCAGAGGAAGGATGGCTACAGCTGATTACTATGTGTGGTCAGTGAGGAAAGCACAGTTTGAGGCTAAAAAAAAAACTTGGTGATTACTCACCCTATCATCGGGGATCCTATCATTGTCATCATCATGGTCACATTCATCACCCAGGCCATCTTTGTCATGATCTTCCTGGCCAGAGTTGGGAAGGTTGGGGCAGTTATCCTATAGAGGAACAAAGTAGAGGGTGAGGAGGCAATCATCACAATAACGGAGTGCAGATGGGTTTTATTGGCTTTTGGTGTTTCTGTCCATGTGGGATCTGGCTACCTTTTTGCAGTGATAAGTGGCATTCTCCACACACAGTAGGTCATTGTTAGGCCATCCGTCCAAGTCAGTGTCTTCTCCACAAATGCGGCCATTCCCGGCATACCCTGGCTTACACTCACAGCGGAACATGGATTCGGAGAAGACGCCCAAGTAGATGCAGTTTGCATTTTTATGGCAGTCGTGGCTACCATCCTGGCAAGGGTTACGGGGAGTGCAAACCTAAAGGAAATTACAGAGGGTTAAATGATTGCAAGCTGCTGTTGTACTCACCAATAACAGAGCAAATAGCTAGCAACACAAACCTGTTTTTTAGCAGTAGCTTGTTCCACTCCTCTTCCAAAGGGCTGGGGACCAGAGAAACGTGTGGGGCAGGGGAGACAGTTGTAGCCTGGCTCAGTGTTCTCACAACGATGGACTCCATTATAAGTATGGCAAGCGTCTGGGACCTCTTTGCATTCGTCAATGTCCTTGCAGGTAATACCATCACCAGTGTAGCCAAGTGGACACTTGCCACAAGAGAAAGAGCCGTCGGGGGAACTGATGCACT
Organism: Odontesthes bonariensis; assembly: GCF_027942865.1. NCBI lineage: Eukaryota > Metazoa > Chordata > Actinopteri > Atheriniformes > Atherinopsidae > Odontesthes > Odontesthes bonariensis. The sequence continues at coordinate 16,251,814 of NC_134522.1, forward strand.
TTGTGCCAGGGAAGCATGGGTTGGACAGACAACCATCTGAGGACACAAAGAAGAGGCGCCTTAAAAAGGTGATCTGATGTGAGTGGCACAGTGTGTTTTAGTTGTTAGCAACGTTTAGACACTTACCAATAGGGCAGTCCTCTTTGTTGCAAACTTGATTCATAGTAGCATCACCAACGCAGTCCTTCCCACCATATCTGGGTGCAGGGTCAGTGCAGAGACGCTTGCGGCTTTGGATTCCACCACCGCAAGTAAGAGAGCAGGTGTCCCATGGTGACCAAGGTCCCCAACCTCCGCTGACTTAAAAGTAGAAATCAATAATAATTATTTTTGCCCTGAATGCATACATGCTGACACAAATGCTTTAGTGCTGATATCTAACTCACTAGGACAGGGTGACATTTGGCAGACTTTGGTGTGACGTCCCTCTCCCTGGCAGTCCCTTCCACCCATCTGGGGTGTGGGGGAGTTGCAGAGACGGATTTGCGTCATGACCCCTTCACCACAGGTCACAGAGCAAGAAGACCAGGGCGACCAGTGGCTCCAACCTCCATCCTGTTTGACTGTGAGCAGCACATGCAAAATTAATTCACGATGATCTCAATCTGAGAAAATGAGCAGTGTTACGAATATTTAGTGACTTACAGCGCTTGTCGCATTCCTGCGGGTAGCAGTCACGGGTCTGGACAGAGGTGCCTTCACACTTGCTGTTGATGCGGTCACAGGAGCGTCCACGCTGCTGGATGCCGCGACCACAAGTCACCGAACAATGGGTCCAGTCAGACCAGTGGGACCAGCCATCCTCTGCACTGTCACCCGCTATAGTGGACCAACAGGACGTTTGTGGTTAGTTATCAAGTTGGTAATCAAGATAATTAGACTGGGTTCATGAGATTAAATAAAGAAACTTACGTGGTGCACAGCGAGGACAGCATTCCCCATCAGGCACGGTGGCGTTAGCACATGGGATCAGAGGGCAGGAGATTTTACGACACACAGTAGCAGAATTCTGGACAGAGGAACAGTTTAATGAGTACAAGAGTAGAAAGAATAACTTTGCTAATCCTGTTTCAAGTCTAATTGATCTATTTCAGAAAGGAGCAGTCCTATAAGGGATATGACACCCCTGCTGTGTTAGTAGAAAACCTGCGGTAATCCTCTCTAATACTCTCCCACCAACAGCCAACTAATAACACAGTGCATGAGCACCTGTCACTAAAAGGCTAGAAGTAAAGGAGCCCCATGCTGCTTGGCTGATAGTTTCAGACAGTGCTGATGGCTTTCAGACTGGAGAATGGTGATTATGAAGAGAGGTGCTAATGTAAACACTCTTATCCCTTCACTGCAGCAGACAAAGAGGAAGTAACACCATGTCCTTCCTCAGCTGATCCCTGGCATGTTTAAAGGTTACATTCCTGCAGGTGTGTTGACGCTTACCTGACAGGTGCACTCGGTGCAGCCATCCACCGTCCATTCATCTTTGTCCTTGTGCACGATGCCATTATGGATGCAGACTCCACTGTGGATGTTCATTTGATTTTTCAGTAACTGGCTATCTGTAGACTGGGAGAAAAGAGATCGGGAGAGTGAGAAGTGGGTTGCTCAGGACAGACTACGGAAAACTTTCACTTTGCCAAGGTTCCAATACAAATGAATCACCGACCGGCACCGTGATTAAGACATTGCTGGAATCTATTGAAGCAGTGCAAATGTGACCGACGGCCAAACATATTTGTGTATTCACATGGGTCTCATTAAGAACTTGGCTGGGGACAGCCATTACCGCGACAAGTGGCTAAGTACCGGGAATGCATTAACTAGAAGCAGAAGTAGAGATGGAGTGGAGAGGAGAGGAAAAGAGGGAGCAAATGCTGACAAAGAGCAGGTCCTGACGGGCCTTTGAGCTTACCACTTTTTGGAGTTCGTTTGACAGCTGTTCAACGATCACATTGAGTCCCCTGAGCTCCTTAAACATGCTGGCGATGTCATCACAGGAGAAACCACAGACAGACTGCAGAGCTGAATGAGAGGAGTCAGATGAATTAGCACGACTCTTAAAGCTTACAGCTTATTAGTTAAACACAGATACAGAAAAGACTGTGAGGGGAGAAGGGGTCTCACCTTTGGATTTGTGGCCGGTGTAATCGGTCCTAATAGCAGGGCTGGAGCCATTGACAGGGTTGTCCAGGGTCATGACATCAGTTAAGGTTGCTGTAGGGTGGAATAGAGGGGAGAGGATAAATTGATTTTCTACTCACACTATCAGGTGCTTTTTCCAGTCTTTTTCATCTTTTTTTTTTTTTTTAAAGACTCACCTCCACTCTGACATCCCTTATTTCTCAGTATGGCATCCAGACTGGTACCAAATACAAAGTGCACATTCTGAAGCACTCCCTTAAAAAAGATCAAGGAAAAAAAAAACAGTTAGAGATGCTAAAACTATTAAACAGTTAATATCTTACAACAGCTATTCTGTGATCAAATGAAATGTGCCATCTGTCATCATTATTGGATACCCATTCTTACCATAAATTTGTCCTTCACAGCTCCCTTTCCGATCCTGAGTCTGGCTATGTCTGCCACCTCCCGGGACAGCAGAGTCTGGATGTGCACATCCAACTCTGCCACATTGATCTCTTCGCAGCCGACAAAAAGTTGCACCCTGTCCTCCTGAACGAACAGCGTGAGGTTCTTCCAGTGTCCAGTGGCCAAACCCGCATCCTCAATGGACACGACTTGCTGCTGGTTCTCTGTGGAGTAGACCACATCCAGGGTGTTGGCCTTCCCGTTGGAAATGATCTCGAAAACGGGTCCGGATCCGTCGGTCTTCTCAATGGTCAACAGGCTGCCTCTGGTTTTCTTGAACTGCTTGAGGTTGACCAGGAGTAGGAAGCCCCGCTCGGCCTGGATGGAGTCGAGGAGGTCCCGGAGGGAGCTCTCTGGGACGGCGGGGATCAGTTCTGCGTTCAGGACCTTGTACGCTGGACTGTAGGGGTCTGCGCCTTTCACCAGAGCCACTCCGTGGCCTCTCTTGTTCACCCGGGCCAGTTCAAATAAGTCATAGACACTGTTATCATCGCGACTCTCTGCGGTCAAAGGAAAAAAAAAAGAAAAGAAAAGTACCGGTTACTTCTCCAAACGAGAGAATGGACAAAAAAACCCCAAAAAACAACAGACAATAAAACTACACAATGAATGAGCTAAAAAAAAAAGAAGTAAATACATCATTCTATAATTGAAATATTGGTGAGGCCATCACAATATAAAAACTTAAATCAGCATGAAAGCCTTTGCAGGAATATTTCTTATCTTTCTCGTAAGAGTTCTACGGTTTTGACGGGCAAACGTCTCGATTAATCGTTTTCCATCCTCACCTGCGAGTCTCGCGGCTTCACAACTCCAAAGCATCAACAGCAAAAAGATGCCACACAGCATCATTTCCAAATCTCAAGTGAGCCCCTATTGCAAGCAAAGAAGAACAGTTACTAAACACATGCACGTCAAAACTGGGCAACTAAAGAGCAACATGAAAAGGAAAGTTGTGAACAAACCTTTTAGATGAAAACTGAGTCGTCTGGAAAAAAGGATTTTAAAAATGAAGAAAAACGCTCCTTGCTTCAAAGATTATCCCTTGTCTCTTCCTTTGAGCTCTTATAGAAGTTGAGTCAATAGAAGCAAAGTTTCTGTGGACTTCCCTTTTTTTATTATTCCGATGCCTCCACTTATTCAACTGACTTAGGCTTCTGTCTTAAGTGCTATTTAAACAATTCAAGGACATTCCTGAGATCCTATCTGGACCAATGAGATGTCTGCAGGAAAAAGGGACGGACTTGTTTTCTTACCTCACAGCCAGTCAGAGTAACATCCGAGACGCACAAGAGGGGAGAAAAAAAAAAAAAGCATTCCTGAGCTGAATTTCCATCACCGGATAAATATTTCATCCGCGCGCCGAAGCCAAGACTTGGTCGTTTCCGGTCAAATAAAAGTTGGAGTCTTAATAGTACGAATTATACAATCTTAGTTCCAGTCAACTATCATTGTCTGAAAATGTGTGACTATATTTGATTTAATATGCAATTTAATATGCAGGTTAATGAACCCAAACACCAATAATGAGTGGATTCTTAAAAGCATATACGCCACTTGATTTGGCTTTATTTCAGGTCACCCACGTAATAACTCCAGACCTTTTTAGGACATCAGACATCAGAGAACCTTGAAGTTTGAGTAGTGCTTTATATTTTGTTATTAATAATTTGGCCACTAGGGGGCTCAATGAGCAAAGAACAGAGTGGACTGGTCTGGGACAGAGAGGCAAATGCTGTGTCTGTGACTTCAGTACAAAAAACGACCCCGCAAAAGTACACTTGAACTTGAATGTCAATCCAATGATGAATGACATATAATCTAAAAGCATAAACTGACTACGAAAGAGTCCCCCCTTTTCAAAATAAATGTTCTATATTAATGTTTGATATATAAGATTACATACTATTTCTTTGCCATTTGTCATTATTAGTCCATTTGTTTGGGCAGATCTCACCCCAAAATGGTGGTAGAAACACTCAACTTATAACTATCTATCTATTTATGGATAAATAGTTCAGTATGCGAATGTCACAATCTGCTTTGAAAAATTGATCTACGTGCTTAAATTCTCAAAACTCACAGATAGTGTCCCCTATCACTAATATCATATTATGGATGAACTTATTAGATTGTTATTGCTGATGGATCAATAGGAACAAACAAGCATTAAAAGTCACAATATTCAGAGATATGATGCTTCTCGGGACAGAAAACGAATGAAAGGTAAAGAGTAAATGTGTATGTTAGCTGATAGATGAAAGTAGATGAAAATAAAGTACAATATTCGCCTCTGAGAAATGTTTTGTGGGTCCAGCTCTATTAGTTTTTCTTGGTCTTTTATTTTTTTCTCAGGATTAAACCAAGTGAACTCACATAAGACGTTTAAAGGGTTATTGTAATTGCTATCAAATCAGACATCTAAAACTTGACCTGGTGCAGCAGCAGGTTTTTTCTTTTCTTTTTGATCTTTTCTTTTTAATTAAAAAAAACATTGGAGCCTCGGGTTTAATGTTAAACCAGTCTTTTATTTCACGTTTTGTATGTGAGCTATGTACTCTAAGTAACCATGAGCTGTTTGCAATCAGCTCAGTATCGATCGATGCATTTCCAAGAAGAATTTTTTTTCACCTTTACCCAAATTTCTTAGAAATCATGACAACCCTGGTTTGCTGAAGGTTAAAGTTTATGGCAGAGCATTTAACCTCTGGCCTCTTTACTCTGTCTCTGTTTTCCCACCACTGAGTGAATACTGAGTCCTTGACAGAGACTTGCTTCAGTTCACTTCTTGCCTGGGATATATTTGGCTTTTTTTTTCAGTGAAAATCGGTGTTTGCTGACTGTTTGAATCACACTAGCATGCAGGCTTGTGGACGGGGAGGAAAAATGGGGAAACAGAGTGAGTGTGTGACTGAGATGAAAGTCTTCTGGAAAGACGGGGGAACACAGAGGCGCCTGCATGCTGGGATGACTTGCGGTCAAAAAAAAGTGGGGCCGTCTGTCTAAAAATAGGCCGATTGTGCACGAGACACAACATGTGGATACCTGCTCTTCAGCCAGGAACGCATGCGTTTTACGATCGCTGGTGTTTCTGTGACATATAGGATTTACAACATATACTGCTCACCTTGGTGAAACATAAGTCTACAGGAAGTGATGGGGCAGCAATGAAGCTTCACAGGTCACAGTCTTATCCAAGTGGAAAATGGCTCCAGGGCTGTGAAATGGGATCAAGGTGGGATGGTTTCATGGAAAAGAATTTTGAAGATATCATAGGTAGGTGTGACTGTACACAACCCTGTGGGCGTGCCCGTGAGCTCACAGTGTGGGATGAAACTGTATTGGAGCTGAAGAGACTTGCCAAGCTCTAATGAATACCCACTACACACAGCCAAAACGGAAACAGCCCATAGATAGCAAGTGTTTACCCAGAACGCGTTCCCCTGCATTTCTTCCAACTGGGAAAGCTTTGGAACAGTGTCAGTGGGTGGGAGTTCAATTGAGCTTTATCACAGGAGATGTCTGGTGTTTTCTGATTTGGCCCAGATAAAAGTACCTCAAACTGTTTTGTCTGCTCAGACTGTGTTTAAATTAGAACAGCGAAATCATTGGTTTCTTATTCATACGAGTAAATCAGCAATTTTGTTGAGCCTTTTAAAGGGTTCAAATTATCCAGAGGCCACAAAAACCTTATGGTTTAAATAGCAAGTAAAAGCAATGGTCTGTCCAGAGAGCTGTCTTTACTGAAAGCACTCACAAAACCACTTGAAACGAGCCAATGTGGTTTGTTTATGATAGAGTTAGCATAAGTAGCTACCCTGGCTGTGATGTAGAACAGTGGAACACATAGCCTACATGGTCGTGCTTTTTCCAAAGTGTGAACTACAAATTGTTTCCAAAGCACCGGCTCTTTGGATCATCCTGAATGTGATCAGGTGGACAGATAATGTTGATGATTTTTTTCTATTCATACCCAAAATCATAATGAAGATATCTACTCAACACTTGAAGTCTGGAAAACAAATAAGTCCACAACAGTGAAACAAATCCATAGAAATGACGCATTCGTTTCGGATATCAAGGAAGGAAGGAAGGAAGAACTCAGTGGCAACACAAAACTTTAAAAACTGCACTTGATACTTTTACTCTTACTTGCTACATATCAGAAGTATATCAGAGGTTTTACTGTCTTTATTGGATGGCAGAGCTAATAAGTGCTGAAGGAACCTAATAAAACTAAGCATCCACTGTGGATCAAAGATTTTACATACAGTGCGTTTTGGCCATTTTCAAACCATTTCCACTTTTCAGCATTTTATTATGTTTCATCTGGAAATGTATTAAGTCAATTTGGTCTCATCAGTTTGTGTGAAAGTTAGTTTTGAGTGTTTTGTTCGACAGCTGAATGACCACAAGAAGCTAAATTCTATTCTATTCTATTCTAAACTATATACTCTTTCTAGTCTTGTTAACCACTCAAAGCAATTTTAAACTACAAACCACATTCACACACACACTCATACAGCCCTTTGGTCACAGTGTGCAAAGACTTGTATGGGCGAAATAAGCATCACTTAATAAATGCCATCCTTACAGTCAAACACAACGATGGCAGCATCATTTTGTGGGAGAAGATTTTCTACGACAGACACTGGGAAACTAGTAAAGTATGAAAATTATAGAGCAGTCTTTAGAGCAGTAAACCTTTCCCATTGCACATAGGGTTTTAATCTGGGATTAAAGTTTGCATTTTAACAAGACAACATGAACCAATCAACCCTGTGAAAGTACTGGATTGAACAACACAGACCTGATACCAAAAGAGGATCCCTGATAGAGACCTTAAAATGGCTATGAACCGATGCTCCCCACCTGGTGTGGTTGAGCGTTATTCCTGCCAAGAAGACTCATTTCCAAAGGATGTGGGATAATTCCTGAGAAGACTTAGAGCTGCGATTGCTGCCAAAGGGGCTTTAACCAACTACTAATTGATGGGTCTAACTACTTATGTATGTGGGATAAGTGAGTCTGTTTGTCATTGTAGAGAAAAACATCTGTGTAATCTGTTTTAAGATGTGTCTGAAACTCAACAAAATGCAGAAAAGTTTCTGAAAACTTACCGTTTGCATGTATTTGAGAATACTGCGATGTGCAGTGTTATAGAGACAATCGTGAGTTATTTCTCTGAAATCATAAAGAAAGACCGGAATTCATTTTAGATTTTAATCTTTCCTAAAGGCTAAATGCTGATTTGAAGTTTTTGGTAAAAAAAAAAAAAAAGCCTGACTCATTTCTTTGTTCATTCCAAGCTGAATGAGCCAGTCTTTGGAATGTGTGGTTTTTTCCATCTTGAATGCAGCATTAGTTTTTGTTTTTAAGACAATATGGCAACAGCTTGATGGACCTTTTATAAGACTGGTATTGGGTAACATGACTCAGTAAGTTGCTCTTATATGACTGTGAAAGTTGAACACGGATTGTACAGTGACTAAGTCAATAAATGTCAATCCCCTTTAACCTGGACCGATTCCATCATAGCATCCCGTGTAGCTTTATTTTTTTTCCTTTACTGAGGAATAGATATAATTCTCCGGCATGTATTAACAACTTTTTATTTGGCAAGCAGGCCTTGTTTTAATTCATCACTCTTCACTTTATCAGTCACAAAACATGCCCAGGGCCGCAAGGTTGTGTAAGACATGTTTTAGAGGGGGAAAAGCTGGACAATGAAAGTGGAAAATGTGAGTAAGAGGCCTATATGGCCGCTAGTCACACACACAACAGGATGAGTCACTGATAAAGTTTTAAAATGTGATTACTGTGGAGATGGTCAATGACCATCTTTTGGCAACAGTCCTTGAATCATGTTTAAGTACTGCCAATGAACCGTAAACATTGTCTAGTTAAATGTGAATTTAGGTTTGTGTGCAACATGCTTAAGTAACAAAAAACCTATATAATAGACAAGCTTAACAGTCTCGGGAAGTTTTGGAATAAAAGCTATCAGGTATGGAAAAAAGGGGAAAAAAAAAAAAAAAAAAGTAGGAGGGCGGTGTGCTGCCAGTAAGTTTAAAAGTATGTCTTTAATTCTTTCAGCTGTTTTGTCTTCAACACGTGCCAGAAAACTAAAAATCACTTGGACACATTGGCTGTTCCAAATCCTTTAACATATAATCCATGCTTGGCCATGAGGATAAAATGAGGGAAATATGGATATTACCACTGGCTCTGGAGCTTGGCAAAAAATATGTTTTGCATTTAATGAATATGCTTTCTGTAGTAAAATGCAGTGTGTAAATGTCCCATATCTGAGAATTTCCCAGTATCATGCATCTTTTTCTTTATGTGCTGTTGATCAGTATATTTGTGATAGATGTTCAGCAGCATATTTAAAAAGATGATTTTAAGAATCTGCTAAATATTCTGCAATAAATAGTGTGCAAAGAACCAAAGAGGGATTGGACAGTCTTGTGATACTCAGCTTTAAGCTAGCTCATCCACGTAGGCATGGAAGAAAATTTAATTGGTTGCAGTGAGTCTGTCGATTCCGGCAAGTGATGTCAGAGTCTGATTATCTTGGACAGACACTCTGAACACTTGTCTTTTACTGTTTACGGACAGACACCAAGTCAGCCGTGGTGCTCTTTGCATGCCAGTTGTACAAGCAAAAAGCCCTTTAGCATTTGTGATGGATAGCGGTAAATCCTCGCTGCTGTCTATGACTTTTCTGCTGGTAAATGCACCTTTGACTAATGAGCTGACAGACCACACGCCACTCAGCTGTGAGAACCATACCCTGGAATGTTAAAGGTCTTTTTGAAAGGAGAGTGACAGAGTGTTTGGAGAAAAAAAGAGAAGTGATAAATCATGCTCCAAAAACACAACCACCTAATTTAAAGCAAAAGTCCATTTTAAGACAACATTGAGGACATATGCTTTGCATGGTTTTGAACTGCTTAACCAGTCCTTTAAAAAGATATTGGAATGTCAAAAACGTGCAGACTTGAGGCGACAATAGTCAAAAGTCATTGAACTGTTGGTTATTTCTGGAGAGTCATGGAAGGATGAAGGGATTAAATCACCTTAGTTCTCATTGCTTATCATGCATTTGTCCAGTAACACATTCAGCAGATGGAGAGAGCTGCATTCACATTGATTTGTTGTTATGTTTCTGACCACATGAATAATGAACCTCATTCTCATTTTTTCCTCCAACAACTCCTAAGAAAAATACCTGGCTCAGTAGCATATGTTTACCAACTAACTGACCATTTTATAAAGATAGAATTTGTGTTGTGGCCTTAGCCATATGTACATGTACAAAGATTACTCGGAGAGAAAATCAGAGGCAATAGAATGTGTTAAATGTGTTTTCACAGATTGCAGACTTGTAATGCATCACAGGGACAATATTGCACATGTGCAAGCAGCTCGTTGCTGCTGATGGGGAAGAACGGAAACTGAGAGATGTACCTGTAGCCAGAAGGAGACTTTGCTCTTGCGTGGCATAATTGGTGAATTTTGTCGTGACAGCCGCTAGATTTAGGGCTAATTGCTTTTTTTTAGAAATACGCTGAGGGATTTTGAAAAGTAGATAAATTCATATTTACTGAGAGTGGCATCATCCAACCTGTTGTTATTCCAAATCATCAAATATTGCAGCTTTGTAAAAGCTGGTGGTAACAACTATGAGAGCAAATAGCACTTGAATGAGTTACAAATTAGGAATCAGGTGGAGTGGTGGAAAAAGTGCGATTTTTGTCATGGAGACAAAGGATCTAATCCCATGTGAGGCGCTTGTTCTTTTCACTTTGTTTTGCTTTGGACACCACAGCATCCTTTTTTCTGTCAATCAGTTTTATATGTTGTTGCTCGTCTCATCAGGAAGTGACCGGAACATTCTGAGAGAGGTGATGTTGCAACATTCGTTCTGTTGTACAACATAAAATGTTGTGATGCAAAAATGGAAGAATGAAATCACAAGTGATGACCTTGTAAGCTCTTGTGTACTTTAGTAGATATGAACTTACTGGAACTTGTTTGGAATATAAGTAACAGAGGAAATTCCAGGCAAACCCTTCAAACAGAGCACCATCTGAGCCCAGAGCTCCCACAATTCCTCAGTAAAAAAAAATAGTGGAATAGTTGTTTTTTTTCCTTTCTTTTTTAATCTCATAGACAGTGTATGTGCACTGGGCTTTACAGAACAAACTAAAAGTTAACAGCACTCATTCATCCTCCACCAAACACACACTTCCACTTCAGTCTGCTATGCTTTTCTTGGACCTCTTCACAGCAATTTTAAGGAAGTGTGTTTTTGGCATGCCGACCCTGAAGGATATTAAACTTCTAGTATGACAACCTTGGTGATGGCAGCCAGGTGAGGCCAAACTGTAAGCCGTCTTAAACCTCCTCAGATATTGTACTTACATGCTGTGTTCCACAGTCAGTGCAGTTTGCCACTTTGCATCTTTCCCATGACATCATAAGTGTGCAATGATAGGTATAATTCTGTCCAAATGACCCAGTTGAGTTCGATATGAACCCTCAGGGAGTTGTGCAGCTATGTGCAGCAATGCTGCAACTTTAAACACTTCCAGAACTCTTTACTGGGCTCTTTACAAGAGCACTGAGCTTGCAAAAACTGAACTGAGTGACCCATGTCTGTTCCATGTGAAGATTTTGGCTAAATCCATGCATTTTTGACAGAAAATCTAACTGATCTAAAATCTTAAAAAGAAACAGTCTTAACTTCCAGTCAGGATGTGCTGATAAATCCAAATTTTTCTTAAAACTCTAGTGGAGATTCAAGTGCAAAAACACAAACCTATGTGTATCCAATGCATACGAATATTCATTTGTCCACTCAAAGTCAAAGTCAAAGTCAAATTTATTTGTATAGCACATTTCATGTACAAAACAATTCAAAGTGTTTTACATAAAATAAAAGCATTGCAGCAGGGAGTGTAAGAAGCATTGGAAATACATAAAATAATATAAAGAGAAACAAATAAAATAATTTAAATGAATTTAAAAACAAGCAACAGTCTTGATAAGTTTAAAGATACCGCGCAGATTTCATGCATAGACAGATGAGAAAAGAAATGTTTTTAACCTGGATTTGAAAATGTCCACATTTGGTGAAAGTTTAATCTCCACTGGCAGTTTGTTCCACTTGTTTGCAGCATAAAAGCTAAATGCTGCTTCTCCATGTTTAGTCTGGACTCTGGACTGGACAAGCTGACCTGAGTCCTTGGATCTAAGAGCTCAGTATAGCACAGTATACTGTTAATACACCACTGACACCAATCACATTTCAAAGTGAATTTGTGTTAAATTGGCTCCTACATTATCCAAATTTCCATGAGATTGCTACTAATGTTGCCCATTTAATTTTGGTGCTGGTTGGTAAATAGTACTTTAATGCTAAATAAGAGCTGTGCGATACAATCAAACTGCAAACTTGGTCAATAAAACAAAAATAATAAGCTCAAAAATGTTCAAACGCAAGTCTCATTGCACTGACTAGACCTGGACTGAAGTCACTTAATTACTACTTTTCTTGTTGTAGCTCATGCGCAGTATGTGCACTTGTAGTCAGTACATGCAAACACATATTTTGAGTTGCACGCAGATATCTACATCGGGGACTGCATGGACGTTTAGGGACACAGGGGGCATGAGTCAGCCGGTCCTCACATGTGCCTTTAGCTCACAGGGTGTGAGAATCAGATCCAGAACTTCCTGAAAAACATCAGTGCTTCTGTACATGATGTACAGTCTTAGCTGTATATATATGAGAATATCAGAGAGGATCCCCCACTGAAGCAGACCTGAGACTTGGATCTTCCTCCCTTCACCCCTTCAGTGTGCTGGGGGACTTTCAGAGGTGTCATTCAAGTTTCTTTTATGAACTGTGGCGCATGACTGACCTATTTCGGAGATCCCTTAGTATACACAGAAAGCTAATACTTTCATTTTTGACCTACAAAAATAAGCTCTCAAAACTCTAATGCTGTCTTCTCAAGTGTCTTTGGTGCTCTGCACGAGTCATTCTTAAGATAAACTTTATTTGCTTACTTCCCATCCCATTACATTACAGCTTATTTTCATTATGTAAAAGAATGGTTTTTCAGGAAAAACCTGTCTTATCTTTGGAATTCCTTACATTCTTACAGATGTTTTTGCTGAGTAGAACCAGATGGGATTTTAATATTTTCCAGTAGCATTATTGCACAGATTTGCCCGAAGCCATAGGTTATACACTTTTACGTAAGTTTCATTGGGATTCCCAGCTTACTACTCCACAACTTGTTATGGAGACATAAAATTCAAGCTCCTCATTAAAATGAAGATGTTTAAGAACGCTCTTTATTCTATGTACACATGAGAATTGATTGCGTGCACTTTTGCAATTCTTTTGTCCTGTTTGGTAAATGTTTTTAAGTCTGTACATGTATCACAAAGCATTAACTGCTGATTCAAAACAGTAAGCGTCTTCCATGTTCTGGGGAGTGTGCCATCTACAACCATTCCACTGCTCATCTCCAGGACACAACTGAACAGAGCCTGTCGGGGTCGCAGTAAAGAGGCTAATTAACGACGGTGGTTTCATTAGCTATCTTCTTTGTGCTTCATAACAATGAGATCCCCTTAAGAATTTATTGCTACTTCTTCCAGTCAGTGGCAACATATCTGCCAAGTCTAACAGCCAAAGTATTAAAGAATTTTGTTCCTTATGGCATAGCTGCACACGCAGTGTAATGTACACATTTGAACCATACTTAAATGTGTGCATGACATGGTATTTCTTCTCTCCATCTCTAATACATTCAATGCACCACCTATTCTTTCCATCACTCACCTACTTGGACCATCCTTCAATGGTTCCTATATTTTGGGTACACTTGGCAAAGTCGGCGCACTCTCCGCCAACTCTCATTGAAAGTACTGTTGTTGTCCGGGAACTCTGCCGAAGAATGTACCCAAACACAGATACAGTTTTTTTTTCAGCTCCAAATGGAATATGTTACCACTGGGTCTGTGAGGGCCTCCAACAGCTTGGAGAGTACTTAAAGGAAGTGCTGACTACTGTTTGTGGCCCTACATCTTGAAAACCAATCACTGTGTTTCCCCCCTACGGCTCTTCCTTCAGCCACGGATGCAGGGGGTTGTTGGGAGCTAGGGATTTTCTATCTATAGGCATCAGGTTTACATAAAGATGAGTTATTATAGCAGCCTTAAAATGTATTTTAGTATCCCTTAGCTTGGTACTTTAATTCAAGTGTGATTATGCTTATTTTAGTGTATAACACTAAAAGAAAGAACATTTATTTGATTAAAAAAAGTAATTAACTGCCAAACAGATTAACCAGATGCTGCAAATGACACCCTAATGCACCTCTCATCCATCTACATTGTGGTACTGTTTTTAACTCAATATGGTGGGATTTAGTGTAACGTTAAGGTCAGCTGTTGAACCGCTCACATACAATAATTCATCCAAACATGAGTCCTGCAACCTGGGGTCCGGGCTCAGCCTCATGTTGTCCTGGTTGCTCAGGAGGGCACTAAAACAGCTCACAACTGATTATTTGTCTTGTGGTTCAACATCAGTGAACCCCGGAACAGTGTTTAAAAGATGGGAGCGCAATAAATATGGAGCTGAGCATGACTTTTGGGTAGTCAGTCTTGTTAAGATGAAAAATAAGGTGTCGGATAATAGGATTCATCATTTTAGCCGGAGGTCATTCAATAGAAATCTTCAGACGTGTAAACATAAAAGAACATTTCTTTGAAGTATTATTTGCCTTTCACTTCCATAATGGCTGACATTGCCCAAATATTTATAATGGCTTCAATTTGAAATCCTGGGATATAATAAATCGGTTTCAGCAAGGTGAATATTTTTAGAGGTTTTGGGAAAGTGACAGAAATAACACCTATTGAGGACGATGTTGCTGTTTTTCCCGATGAGACATCTTGTTTTTCTGTGACTAATCTTCATTCCATGTCCATAAAAGTTCATTATTACTGCACTGAGTGAGTGCATTGCAGGTTTTCGGTTATTACAACTGAAGCTATGGATGGCTCGTGCACCGGCTGCAATCTGGGCAACAAACACGTTGTGAAAAAAGATTAATTTGAAGTCCAACAAAGTCTTTGCAGAGCTCAGAGGGAATGTGCATCACTTCCAGTCATTCGTAATGTGGGACACGTTGGAGCACGCAGATGTTCACTGCAAGACTCAAAACTGTAATTTATGTACATAATACACATCATGTCAGGCTTACCGGAATACTTGCAGGGCAGTTTTATTTGAAAAAGTTTACATGTAAATTCTAGCTTTCATTTAACATTAGAACTTATTAATTCCTTTAAACGAGTTTTCCACACATTCTCTTAATTTCTCCAAAAGCACTCAACAAATATCTTGATGAGATTTCTTCAAGTTTTATAAACAATCGTGCAGAGAATTTATTTCTAATTTATTGAAGTATTGATTTTTTTTCTTGTGTGTGTGTGTGTGTGTGTGCGTGTGTGTGTGCGTGTGTGTGTGTGTGTGTGCGTGTTTGTATGCGGGGGGTGGGGGGTGATGGCTATAAGGAACTATAAAAAGAGGACAGGAACATGTTGAACTCTCAGCAGGAGTTACTAGAACATGAAGAATCTTAAGAATTTCACACCCATTTTCGGGGCTTCACCCCTCTCTGACTGGAAAAAACAAGTTCTCAGAAAAGGGGAGAACATATCGGGTCATCGCTCTTTAAGAGTGACGGGAACCCCTTTACCTCGCCCTGTCTCACTTGTTCTTTCCGTGCCTCCACAAATCGGAGGTTCCCTCCGCTGGTGGTGTTATAATTCTTTCTGTCATGTTCGTATTTACGGTAAAGCTGAAGAATGCTAAAGCTATGCCTCTGGGGAGCAGATGGAGACTGTTTTTTTTCCTGCATGTTGTGAAGTGAGGTGAGGGTGGCCGTCAGTCTGGACAGAAAGGGTTTTCCTGATGAAAAGAAAAAAAAAAAAGGAGGATATTGTCTGATGTGCTGTCTCTGGTGTGCTGTGCAGCTGCATGTGATTACACACCGTACCATAAACAAAGTAAAGGTTATAGAATGCCACAGCGTCCTAAACAGTATGCAACCACTCTTAATTCATGTGTAAGGAGGAAACATACACGTTCTTTATGAGACTTTATCAGCAAAGATCTCTGCTTACAGCACTACACTTCTCATCAGATAGTGAGTGATGAAGGGCCAAACACAATACTTACAAGAGTTTTATTTTGCTGTGCGGTTTGTTCTGCATTCAGGAAACATCACAGTCGTGTCACCACACAGCTGCATGCCACATTTTCTAGTTGGGAGGTTTGCATGTGTGCATAAATCCACTTTAAATACAATTAAGTGATCAGAGAGCCGCTTTTGTATTCATTCTTGTACGTCTTCCTAATGCTTGTTGTCTCTGGATATACAGGACACATAGTATTGATTTACTTGTCCTTTATTTATTCTTTTCTCTCTTTCTTTTTTAGCTGAAAGGTTGCAGATAGAGCTACTAAACAAAAACATGTGCTCAGACACATACCTGCTTTTGGCACATTGCTTCCTGCTGGTTTTAAAGGCTGCTTCTTGAAGATTTTTAAGCTACAGCATGCAGTAGCGACAGCATATTGTGTTACTTCGTCAGATGAACCTCCAGAAATATATAATATCTTTTGTCTTCTCAATAAGTTTTATTCTTTGAAACAGGTTTGGTATTTAAGCTTCATGAACAAAATCCAATTCCAAACAGTTTAAAACAGGATTTATTTAGCAGATGATAGCAAACATAGGAGAAAGATAGAAACCTCCAATGACAGAGTGTTCAGAAATAACAAGGGATGTGTAATGTTCCAAATCAGCACATAAAGACAAACTGGTGGATCAATCAGAGAAGGGACAGAGCTGCGCTCCTATAAATAGCCATTTTAGCTTCCTTTTCATTGCATTGTACATTTTGGCCTAGCTCCACTCCATTTTTCAGATTTTCCACTGCTGATAGTAAAAGACACCCCGGTGAGTACCTTCACAGTCACAGTTCCAAGTGAGCTGAGCCAATAATAAAAAGTAAGATTTTAAGATTTACATTTATTATATTTATATTTTTTCACCTGACCTCAACGTTGCTCCACTGTTTTGTTAACCATGCCAAGATATCCAACTCCTAAAACCCAGCTGTTCCCCAGCGTCCACAGTTTGATGGCTTCTCTAGGTACACACATGTGAAAATCTGCCCTGCTACCTTGATGGAGCTTGTTCACACCAATCTGCTGATCATGCCTGTGTTTAGAGGTTCCATCTGCAGTGAAAAACAAAGTGGAGAAAAGTATGACATGGTGAAAGGGACGATAACCCAAACGAGAAGCCAGCCCAGTGGGTTGCTAGCTTAGGTCAAATTAATGATTGTGTTTTCAGTTCCCACTGCTGGCCAGTCAGTTACCATCTAAAGCTCAACGTTTGTAGCTATTGCTTTACACTAGTCTCAATTCTGTCCAGTTGTTGTGGCATAGAAATGTTTCTGGTATCAAAACCGAGCAGATTTGAGAAAAATATAGTTGGACAATATAATAAAAAGGAAGCGTTTGTTTTACCTTTGCTATTCACAGCAAGAGGTCCCAAGATTTCCGTCCTGCACATCAGATCAAGCATCACAGGTTCAGGATTAGTCAAACACGTGATGCTATTCTCTGTGTGGCTATAGGGAACAGCGGAGCTGATACTTCTATCATGCATTTTTTTCAGTGTTGTGCTTAGAGCCACGAGACTCTGTGAGTATTGGCCCTGTGAGGGTATTTTGTCATCTGCTGAAATGAGACAAGGCTGCTGATAGATGAAGCTTTGAATAGAACACGACACAGAGCAGTTTTTCCAAAGGAGCTGGTCTTAAACTTACCAAGTTTTTTTTTTGTGTGTGTTCTGCTCCCAGCACCACTTCCCTCCATTCTGCATTGCGTTGAAACTCCACTGGAGGTCCTGCACAGCTGGGCATTTGCCTTTGGCAATGTGCTGTGTCAGTAAAAGTGGAGAAACAGAAGCAAAGTGTTTTGCTTCCCTCAGGTTGCAGATGCCAGAGTCTACTGACTGACAGTTTCCGGTGGTGCTCCCATTGGGAGGCATAATACAAGGGTGCGGTGCCTGCTGGGCCACAGCAATGAGCAGCAGCATCTAGTGGAACCTCTTGAAGTGATATATGTTTTCCAGACTCCATCACGAGGCAGAAACACACCTAAACAGGAAAAAGGCTAAGATGGCTTGCAAAAAGAAGCAATTATCCTCAATTATTCACCTTTTTATGAATAAACGTTTTTCCAACTTTCCAATTTTGCAGTATATTGGATGAACAGTTGTATAATTAGGTTTTAGGTGTAATAGAGAATGAATGAACAATAACATTGTATATAATTGACTGATTGTTCTGGGCCCTGATTCTGACTTAATGGAAGTCATATAAACACACTGAGAGGAAAAGGGCAAGAGGAATGACTGCAGTTGCTGGAAATAAAATCACAGGGCCACACAGAGACACACAACCATGCACGCTTTCCCTCACTCCTAGGGACAATTTAGAGACAGTATCACAATTTATTAGCCCACAATGACGTGCTTAGTTTTTATAAATCACTGTAATCCCAGAACAACTAATCATATTTCAGTACATTTTGTTGTCTCGGCTGATGATTGACCGAAAGCCTGTAATTAAAACTGACCATCTGTGTGCTGCTGATTGGGGAAACTAAATAATGAGCTACCACAGCTGCACCACATCAGTTAGCTGTGTGTCCACCAAAGAAAACTAGAACCAGACTTCAGGCTGGACCATGTGGTTGATACTTATCCACTGAAGAAGATTTTAGGTGATCGCCATGACAAACCACTGACACGGCCGTTGGGAAAACTGTTATGTTTTTGTGTCCCGTGGTTAATTGACACAAGCACATGTTTCTGTTCTCATAAAACATTAACAAAGAGAGAAAGAGGTGGTTTACTTAGGTCCTAATAAGGTTGTGAAGATGTCGTTTGATCTCAGATCTTCAAAAAGTTGATATCAACATCTAGAGTTGTGGAAAACCTTTAAAGATGGTTGTAGCTGTGACACTGGCATGTGAACTACTGTGTAAAGCCTCAAGTGTTTAGATTTGGCAGATACTATCTTAGTTTATCTAAACTGATTCTACATGCAAACAAATTGTCAATCAAAAAGTGAAAGCCCCTAAAGCAAACCCTGCTTTGTCATCTGTTTTAGTCTAAATAAAAGTAGAAATTAAAATAAAGTTGCTTCAGAATTTCAGGGCTACTGAAAATACTAAAGCTATTTCTACTACTTGTACCTTTAACTATGTTTATACAATTCCTGTACGTATTTGTTTATTCAGAAAATTTAAATGAGAACACGTTTTGCTTAAATTGACTTTAAACTTTGGTGAACTTAATGTAGTTTAATAGATGTAAACTAGAATAGAAACCCTTTTATTACCAACAATATAGCCATCTTCACAGGCTATGTGATGGTTCATGGTTCATGTATGCTGTCATGTTATTTTTTTAATTCTTTTTTATTTTGAATCTGTGAGAATGCATCCTGTTGCTCCTCTGCTGGCCCACACTATGTACTTTGCGTGATGTACCTTACGCCAACTTCACAGTGTTGCCTTCTGTAATTATTTTTCCTCAAAAAAGGCAGATAGCAACAAATTCATCTACATTTAACAAGCAGTTTCCATGGCCTCCCTGCAAAGGCTCTCTCTCCTGCAGGAACACAGGAACACCTCTATTAGCTTGCACTTTGCATAGTATGTGGCAGAGGAATGCAGCAGCACCTCTGGGTCATTTGCATTTGCAGCATTGTCCTTGTGGTTTGTTACTTAGACGAAGGTTGTGCAAAATGTGAGAGAAAAAGAGACATTCCGTCACATCTGAAATTCTCTCTGCGTGTAACGTTGTGTATGCAAATATAGTCAAAATAACATCACAGATGTTGGCTTTCAGTTATTTGGATGCTGATTTTGTCAAATGTAGTCACAGCTGGCTAACATGTCGTCTTATTGGGCCATTTTTTCACTTATAATTTCAGACCAATGTCATCCCTTAACAAAAAAAACTAAAAATGATGTATGTGGATGTATAAGACCTTGTGGTTCTTATAATCGTGCTCTTTTCTTTGATAATCTATTCGTGTCTTATTATTGTCTTTATACCTCACTATAAAAGTTGCAAAGCCTTAATGGTTCACATCTTGTATTGCCTTATAGCTCCAATTTATTGGTCATGCATACATGCATACACATGAAATTTGTCCTCCGCTTTTAACCTATCCAGGTTGGCACCTGTTGACACACACATGCACATGCGCATGCACAGTGTCACACACTCAGAGACAGATGCCAACCTGGAGCAGTGGGCAGCCATTCAGCACCCAGGGGTACGGTGCCTTGCTCAAGGGCACCTCTGCCGTGACAAGGAGGTGGACTGACATCCCTCCAGCTATCAGTTCCACCAATCTTTTTTTGAGTGGCGAGAGTGGGAATCGAACCGCCAACCTTCCAGTTATTGGCAGACCGACTGTAACCACTGAGCCACGGCTGCCGTGGTTTATAAATTTTATAAATCTTTTTTAAATTTTATCAATTTTATAAAGTTTATAAATTAACAAAAATATATAGCTTATAGCTATGATATAAATGGAAATTAAGTAACTAAATTGTTTACTTCTCACCTAAAGAAACACATTTAGAAAGACTTCAGAAACAAATTTTGGACGAGTGAAATAAGTACAAGTTTAGTCCATGCCTAAATCTGATCTGCTCAGCACAGCTGGCCTGGGGAAGGTCATTTGGACCCTTTCCTAGCAGTAAACTCACCATGCTGTAGTGTAACTACTCCCTACACAGCATAAACCTTTAGCGTCAAATTCTCATGATCATCTGTGGCTGTGGCTTTTTTTGAGTTCTAGGCGGGGCTGGGCAGGCCATCTGAAAGTCTGGGGCGGAGACTTGATTGTTCCTGCCACCACACCTGTTCCTCATCTACCATCATTATGAGACGCTTATAGGAGCTGCAGGAAAAACCAGTCTTCGCCAGATTGTTCTCACATTACTGTGGTAATTTCGGCCCTCTCCATGCTTCAGTGTGAATTATATTTTCTCCCAGCGTTACTTACCTCGAGTCTGTGTGTTCTAGCACTCACCCATCTTGACCACCCTTCGTGTCCAAGCCAGACCTCACCGGTTTCACCTTCCATGATTGGATCTCCAGCCTGTCTGTGCCTCAACCTGCCTGCTCGCCCTGCCGTCCACTCAAAGCCAAGTAACACAGCCTGTACCCTCTCCTCCAGCTTTAACCTCTTCTGGATAAAAGTAAGGACAAACACTTCACTTATCGCAACATCCCTGGAACCTGAAGACTTTATCTAACCCTCTCCCTCTTCCTGCAGCCATTCAGTTTCCATCATACATTCTCTGTATTAATTAATCCTTTCATTCGAATCTCGTCTGCTCTTGAGTCATATTTCTCAGGCGGCTAGGATTTAGCCGTGACAGTACAATCTGGCCAAAGGAATGGACTCAGCGGACGCTTTCCGGTCGGCTCTGGCCAACCGAGGAGTGATGCTACGGGAGCATGAGAAGGTTCTGCAACAACTGAATGAACAGCAAGGATTAAACAACCAACGGATGAATCGGGTTTTTGATTTACTAAAAGAAATGCATGACCGCACATCTGCTTCTTCCCCAGGCATTCCCTCTACCAGTTCATCGTCTGAACCTGTCTTTAGTGACGCCTCGTTCCCTACCCCTGACCACTTCTCGGGCGAGACCCACAAGTGCCGTGGATTTTTGTTCCAATGTTCCTTAGTCTTCGCTCGCTCACCACGCTCTTTCTCCTCCGACGCAGCCAAAATCTCCTACGTCACTTCCCTGCTGAGGGGAAGAGCGTCAGATTGGGCCCTCACATTTTTCCAACTCCACCCTATTGACACCTTTCTATTTTCTGACTTCCAGGAGGAGTTTAAGAGGACCTTTTATGATCCTCTTCGCAAGACCAATGCGGCTAAAAGACTGCTGAACCTCAGGCAAGGCAACGAGTCAGCGGCGGAATTCATTATTGACTTCCGCATTCTGGCCGCGGAAACAGGCTGGTCAACTAACGCCCTCCAGGGAGTTCTCCTGAACGCTTTAAACGAGCCTTTAAAAGACCAGATAGCTTTAAGGGAGGAACCTGCAACCTTTGAAGAGCTAGTCACACTCGCCATGCGGATCGACAACCGACTCTCTGAGCGCCGTAGAGAGCGGGACAGCCACTCTCGACGGCAGCTGCTCAACCATCCCAAATTTCTTCCCACGTCTGTTCCCACTGCACCGTACTTGCCTACATCTGGAGACTCCTCCGAGCCCATGCAGTTAGGGCGAACCAGACTGTCACCCGAGGAACGTCTCCGCCGGATTAAGGCCAACGAGTGCATTTATTGTGGAGCTAAGGACCATTTCATCGCATCCTGCCCCATTCGGCCAAAAGACAGAGTCCACCATTAAAGACAGGAGTGCTGGTGGGCGGAGGTCAAGAAAATCCTCAACTCGCATTGCCAGTCACCATTCAGTTTGGTAAGACAACAAAACAATTAGCAGCCTTGCTCTGGCGCTGAACAAAATCTTCTGGACCCTCTTTAGCTTCTGAACTTCAGCTTCCCCTGGAGAAACTACCCACTCCTATTTCTGTCAGCTCTGGACGGAGGTATCCTCACCACCATTGCACACAAAACAGTACCCATTTCTCTGATAGTTTCTGATAACCACTGCGAGATGATTGATCTTTTCCCTACTTTCAGCACTTCCATAATCCTTGGTTTTCCCTGGCTCGATCTTCACAACCCCAATATTCATTGGGCCAACCGCCGCGTCGAGAGTTGGAGTCTATTCTGTCAAGTTAGCACTCCAGTCTTCCCATTTAACTCGAGCACAACTATTTCCCCTGTGGATTTATCATTAGTTCCCACCATATACCACGACTTAAGCACAGTCTTCAGTAAAAGAGCATTGTCCTTGCCACTCATCACCTCTGCGTTTGAACGCATCCAGGGTTTGGTCATCTTTTCCAAACTTGACCTTCGTAATGCCTACCATCTAATGCGCATCAGGGAAGGTGATGAGTGGAAAACTTCCTTCAATACACCCATGGGACATTTTAAATACTTAGTCATACCTTTTGGCCTCCCAACGCACCAGCCATATTTCAAGCTCTCGTAAGCAATGTTCTGAGATTACTTAAATCAGTTTGTGTACTTGGATGATATCCTAATCTTTTCTAAAACCCTTGCAGAACACCAGATCCACATTCGACAGGGTCTCCAACGTCTCCTGGAAAACCACCTATTCGTGAAGGCTGAAAAATGCAAATTCCATGTTCAATCATATCCTTTCTCGGCTACATCTTCAAGGGCGGGCAGGTGAAGACAGACCCTGAAAAAATCAAGGCTGTGGCTGAGTGGCCTATCCCAGTAACTGGAAACAGTTGCAAAGATTTCGGGGATTTGCTAATTTCTACCGCTGCTTCATCCATAACTACAGTTCCATTGCTTCACCATTAACACAATTGACTTCTGTTAAAACTTTTCTCTGGTCTGCTAAGGTAGCCCAAGCTTTTCAACAGCTTAAAGACAGATTTACCTCAGCACTCATCCTCTCTCAAACTTCATCCGTGTACCTTTTTCTCCCGCTGAGAAACTACGATGTCGGCAACCGCAAACTTTTGGCCATCAAGTTGGCACTGGAAGAATGGAGACGTTGGAGGGTGCTAAACAACCATTCCTCGTCTGGACAGACCACAAACCTTTCATACATCCAAGATGCTAAAAGACTCAATTCTCGCCAGGCCGTTAACTTTTGTCTCCTATTGACCAGGTTCCCGGAACATCAAGCCTGATGCGCTGTGCAGACAGTTCTCCCCCGAGGATAAACCCACAGAAGCGGCCCGGATTCTTCCCTCGACCTGTCTGGTAGGTGGAATATCCTGGCAAATCGATCACAAGATCCGCCTTTCATCCACTGGGCTCACACTGCCAGGTTTGCCTGCCACCCCGGGATTAATTGCACAACCACTCACTTACAACGCTATTTCTAGTGGGGCTCTCAAGACTGACACAAGGGAGTATGTCAATGCATGTACTGTGTGCCAGAAGCAAGAGCACCAATCGCCCCCCCTTCTGGCCGCTACAACACCTGGAAGTTCCTAATCGACCCTGGTCTCATATCTCATTGGATTTCATTACCGGACTGCCTACCTCCCAAGGTAAAACCACAATACTCACCATTGTTGACCACTTCTCCAAGGTTGCACATTTCATACCCCTCAATTACCCCCCCCCTCCCCCCGCCGAAACTGTGGATTTATTAATCAAACATGTTGTTCGTCTTCATGGCATTCCCTCTGAGGTGGTTTCCGATCGAGGACCTCAATTCATCTCACAGGTTTGGCGCACCTTCTGCATTGCCCTGGGCGCCAAGGTCTCTCTCAGCTCCGGATACCATCCCGAGTTGAATGGTCAAACCGAATGACTTAACCAGGAGTTGGAGGCCACTCTCGGCTGTGTTTCCTACCGCCAAGAAATTGGCCCCCAAATTTATTGGGCTTTTTGAAAATGACTGTCATCAATCCAGAGGCTGTCTGCCTCAAGCTCTCGGTGTCCATGCATATTCATCCTACCTTCAATGTGTCTCTTAATGAACCTGTTTCTTCTAGCCCTCCAGCTCAACCCCCACCACTCACCCATATTGTTGATGGTCAGCCTGCTTACTCTGTCTGCCGCATCATAGATGTCCACCGACGTGGACGGGGCCTACAGTATCTGGATTGGGATGGATATGGTCCTGAGGAGCGTTCTTGGATTCCCCAACTCCATCTCTGATCACAGATTTTAATAGATCCAGGAGGGATGAGTCTTCCGGCAGCCGTTGAGGAGGGGCTGGGCAGGCCTTCTGAAAGTCTGGGGCAGAGACTTGATTGGTCCTTCCACCACACATTCCTTATCTACCATCCTTATGAGACGCTTATAGGAGCTGCAGGAAAAACCAGTCTTCGCCAGATTGTTCTCACTGAAATGTGGTAATTTCGGCCCTCTCCATGCTTCAGTGTGACTTATATTTTCTCCCAGCGTTACTTACCTCGAGTCTGTGTGTTCTAGCACTCACCCATCTTGACCACCCTCCGTGTCCAAGCCAGACCTCACCGGTTTCACCTTCCATGATCGGCTCTCCTGTAAGTGCCTCAACCTGCCTACTTGCCCCGCTGTCCACTCAAAGCCAAGTAACACAGCCTGTACCCTCTCCTCCAGCTTTAACCTCTTCTGGATAAAATTAAGGACAAACACTTAACTTATCGCAACATCCCTGGAACCCGGAGACTTTATCTAACCCGCTTCCTGCAGCCTCCCCAGTTCTCCTGGATTCAGTTTCCATCATACTTTCTCTCTGTATTAAATAAATCCTTTCATTTGAATCTCATCTGCTCTTGAGTCATATTTCTCAGGTGGCTAGGACCTAGCCGTGACACAAATGTTTCTTTGAGGACAGATGCTGCTGTGGCGTAAAGGGCCCTCTTGAGGTTGAAAAGGCTTTAGCTTCAGGTATCTTGTATCATTGATACTTATGTAACCACTGTCTCTCCAAATTGCACCACACATAAATACTTTATTGTATATGACAAGAATGAAAACTTTCTTTGAAGTATTTCACATGGAATTATGTAACTGCCCTCTTTACCAAAAATGTGCATTAGTGGTGCCTAAACAAACACCAATTTTAGCTCTCACATTAATTCTCTCAAATGCAGCAGCAATAAAGAGGCTGACAGTGAAATTCATCACAGGTACAAATACAAGCCACGATAGCTGAGTGTCTTTTTTTTTTTTTTTTAAATTGAGGGCATTTTTATAGCTACCTCTTCTTGGGCTGAAGGATTTATTAGAATCTTATTTTCATCCTCAGGGGCTCTCAGGTTTCCAGCAAGCACCACAGCAGTACAGGACTGCTGTTTCTGTACATATCTGCAGCACAAACAGCATTAACCTCAAAGTGTGTGGTGTGTTTCTACTGTGGCTTTTTATTTTAAGTCTCCTAGATGGAGTTGAAAGTACAGTGAGGATTTACAGCAGCCAGTGTTTGTAACATGCTACAAGTGCTTCTCAAATTGGTCACTAAATATTCACCTTTGAAAATGGATGATAACATTCTATATTTACTACATTCTATGCTTTCTGACTTTTTTTTTTTTTTTTTTTTTTTTTTTTCCTTCTATTGGATACTTGAGGAGTGATTTGGGCAGCTGCAGTCTGAGTAACGCACTGAGTATCTAGTTGACTTGGCCCCAACATTGAGTCACCTTTGTGTAATGTTGTCCCACTGATGGTAAAAGAGAGCTTGTACAAACAAACGCTTATCTGTCTCACCTCTTTGTTTACTGGTAGTGCAGCATGCAGTCTGCCTCGGGTTGTGTAACACATGGCTGCTCAGACACTCTGGGTGAATGGGGTCTAATGGAGGTCCTTTAATGGGGCCAATCAAAGTGGCCGAGCAGGTTCTCCTCCAAGAATGAAAGACCTAAAAGTGCTTTATATTTTGAGCATACTCAGTAATTGAAATTTACATTCATTTTTTAAAACGGACACCAAAACAAACAACTTTATCTAAAAAGTACAAAACTACGGACCATCTTGGAATAAAAATATAAAACCTGTGTGCTTCAAATGGCTTTTTCTTGACTTCGAAGTTATTTCTTTGAGTCCATGTTCTGCTTATTTTCCAGGATTGTTCAGACAACAGCTGCTAATCAGATCTCACCCAGGGAGCTCATTATATTTTGAGTATATTTAGCACATCCTCTTGATACCCATTAAAAGCTTGTGTTTCCTAACAGCCTGTCCACCAGTTGATTGAAACTATTGCTTTATTTGCTTGCTTCCATATGTACCTAATTTTCAGTTATATGATAGTTTAAAGGTGCAAAATATATCCTTAATGAACCACTGGGTGTCAAACCAGAGCCACAGCATCTTAAATCAAAACAAATAACCCAAACCGAAATGGAAACTTAACTCGTAGCTCCTCAGCAGTATGTCTCTGCAAATGGGTAAAATTAGCATTAGCTTTGGCCTTAACTCTCTCTTTGTAAAAAGCTTCTTAGCTATAAAATGTGTTATTTTCAATGGAGTAAAATCTTAAAGTATCCCAGCTTTGGACTCGCATATACAAATATACCAGTGCCAACAACTCTTTCAAACTAAACATGCAAACTTGAGATGCAGTTTTTCTTTTATATTTTAGTTAGGTTTGACAGAAAAAAGTGTTAACCTGTGAGTACAGTCTATCTCAACATTAAATAACTTGGGCATGTTGAAGTATTATTCCAACATGGCTCATTTATTAATTTTAATTTATTTGTTTGCCCATTTTTGGTTGCATTTACATTTAGTCTTTTCGCAGACACTTTTATCCAATGCAACTTACAAAAGAGAAAAAACACTTGAGCTTCGGTTTAGAAAGAAACCTTGGGATGAGCATTGAGTGCTACAAAGAGAGACACAAATTGAATTCACTCCGCTCAAAAAGGTAACCTTTTTCCAGACATTAGATAGAGAGATGAGAAAAGTTTAGAAGAAAATAAATCTTCCATGAACCTGATCACTTTACCAAGACAAAAGGTCTCGTGGTCCTCCAGAGGAAGACCATCGTATATGTGTGTGTGTGTTGTGTGACTGGTACTAGATCTGAGAGAGTAAGGAATGTCAGCCATCCAACAAGACAGAGGCCTGATGAAGGCATCACTCTGCAGACATGCAGTACAAAGGACAAATAAATGTTCATCCCTGACCAGCATATGGATCACTTTAACATCTGCTGGTGTGGCCTCTCCAACGATAAGTGCCTCTTTATTACTCTACTCTAACTCCAGCCTCTCCAGATTTTATGAAACGCAGAGCAAGACATTCAGCAGATGTGTGATATGTGAGTTTGATAAACTGATGAGAAATCTGTTTCAAAGGGTCTGCTTTGGCTAACACTGATGGCTATGTTCCTACTATGTATGTGTAAAGAATTTGGGCAGTGTTGTAATATATTTAAAAAACTAGTTTTGAAGGAGTCAAACTGGAAAACATCACCATACAATTAATAATTTTTGAAGTTTCAATTTTAGACTAAGCAGCGTTGCTCAGTTTCTGTCATAATATTGTTTTAGGGATTGTGGTAGACTGAGTGACATTTTTATGCAGCCGCAGATATATACAGATGTGATCCTATGTGGATTTAATACCTCAGACCAGTATTGACAATTTTTTAGCCATAGACATGATTTCTAAGGTAGACAAAAAAAAAAATTGATGGAGAAAATTTTGAAGATAGTCTCTTGAATTCTCTGGACATGCACTAACATGCACATATGACCGGACAGGCTGCAACAGCACAGAAAAAGAGGAGCTCCTTTAACAGCGTACGCAGCGAGAGAATGAAATCTTTCTGCAGCTGTATTTGTGTTCAAAATCTTGTATGTGTAAAATGAGCAGTATCCGGGGAACATGAAGTGGTTTTTGAGGATCTTTTAAGATATATATTTTTTTCCATCAAATAACTTGATACGGTAAATAAAGCCAGGTATCCTTGCACACTGTTTTCCAATGAGAAATAAGTTGTTCTTAGCATCTAGGAGAACTTTTCCCTGCTCCTCTGTGGATTTTGGCTGCTTCGGTGTCTTCTGGCTGTTTTTGTATTCCCAGATTGCCTCCATGACATCGAGGTCAGGGTTCAGAGGGTGCCGTCTGTGTCCTGAAAGATTTGTCTTTATGATGGTTGTCATGGATTCTGTAGAGCTGCATGCCATTGGAAAAGGCATGGGCTTTTAGGTTTGTAAACCTAAAAGTGTGACTTTTGACAGTGTTAACCACATGCAGCCATCTTCCATTGTGACTGCTTAGCATCACTGTTTGGTTTTTATGCCGTGAAACACCTCTGTTCATGTTGTGTAAGCATGCTTCAATTTAATTGGAGCAGTTTCAATTAATAAACTAGAGGAACTTCCATCCATCCATCCATTTTCTATACCCACTGAATCCATCGGTCAGGTCGTGGGGGGTGGGGGGGCTGAGAGGCAGGGTACACCCTGGACAAGCCACCAGTCCATCACAGGGCCACACAGAGACAAACCAGACAAACAACCACACTCACTCCAAAGGACAATTTTAGAGACACCAATTAACCTAACATGCATGTCTTTGAACAGTGGGAGGAAGCTGGAGTACCTGGGGAGAACCCACACATACACAGGGAGAACATGCAAACTCCACACAGAAAGGCCCCAGCTGGGAGTTGAACCTGGAACCTTCTTGCTATGAGGTGACAGTGCTAACCACCACACCACCGTGCAGCCCACTAGAGGAACTTAAAAAGCAATAAGAAAACAGAATCTGTGCATCTCTTTATACTTACAGGATATTCTAAAAGCCAAAAATAAGCAGTTTCCAAGCTGGAAAATTCCCTCCCTTATGGGAAGAGTTTTTATCTGCATTTCAAACTTCAAACTGCTGACACAGCAGCTGATTTACAGTTCTTCTGCTTTGTTTTAAAAGGTTTTTCCAGTTGTACCAACAAGCTGTTTTGTGTAGGTCTGTTTCATCCACAAACAATTCTTGAAATTGATTTAAATTATGGTAACACTTGGGAGCATCATGACTGTGACAAATTAATACTCTCGTGTGAAACTTCCATTTGAGTGACTCCTCAGCATCTGCACTGACCAGCAGCAAGCCTTTGGCCTGAGGGATCACAGAAGAGACTGGCCCCTTTGATTGAAGTGGATGGTCTATACACACAAGAGAACTTGACCTATGTGGATCAGCTGTCATCTTAAAAATGCATTCTCTGCTCCAGGGGGCAAATTCATCCAAATAGAAACAAGCATTGCGCTTCTCATCTGTGAAACGGTTCAAAAATTGGGGAGTGGGAGGAAGAGTTGAAACCCAAGCAAGACATAATAGATTTAAGCAGTTAGATATATACTTGCAAAGGCTCACTTCTGTAAATCAGGATACTTGTGTGATTTAGTTTGACCACCAGAGAATTTAAAACAGCCATTTGTCCAACAGACAAGTCTATGTACAGTAGTAATTTAGTCTTATCTTGTACGACCAAACACAATAAACACAGGGTAAGTAGAGGAATGTGTGAAACATTGCTTGAGAAAAGACAAATAAACAGTCGACTCCTTCGGCAGCTCCTCAGGAAAAGGTCATTTCAGGCTGACCAGCTCCCTTCCACTTGACACAGTTCCAAGTCCAGATGAAAACCAGGGTCAGATGAGTCCAGACTGTCCAAATGCAGGGACTCTCACCCCTGTCATGGCTACTTAAAGGCTATTTTTTTTGTTGATGAGGTGGACGTCAGACAGTGTGAAAACAGCATTATATCACTTAATACATTATATAACAGCCAAGGAAGAATAATACAACCGTGGCATTCATATGTGATATCAAGAAGAAGAGTTTTTAAAATCGGGAAACCTTTCTGTATAATCTCCCATACAGTGGGGGACTTTGAGCAGGCGACAGTTAAAACCGCTAATTTCTGTCTAACTCTGCACAATAGTGTCAAACATCCAAATGAACAACAGAAAAACATTTTTCAGAGGATATTAAATAAATATTGGGAATCTTGATAGCTGTATAGACATCAAGGCAAGAAAGAAATCCCCTGTGGTCCCCGAGGAGCCTTATGAAGCAGTGTGCACTGCGCAATATGCACATGTCCTGCCTCCACGTAATTTATTTTTGGACAAAGGCCAGTCCCTGATATCTGATTCAGATTTTGACCGATTCTCACAGCTTTGTGTCTTTGTAGTTGCAGTGCATGTGTGGATGAGGGAAATAACACATTGATGTGCGGCCACAGTAGCAGTGGCATGGTTGTTTCCTCTGAGTTAAAAGGTACATTGTTTGCAGATGTCTCTGTGGGACGTATGCCCTCCTCCTCTGCACACAGTGCTCAAATTTCTCCAAAGTCTGTGGGCACATGGCAATTCTCAGGATATTAATGCATGTCAATAAATACATTGTTATGGCCTTAAGGATGTTTGGTGGGTTCAAATGCCTGATGTTAAAAACTGATCATGTTCTTGCCATAATTTGACTCTATATGCTCTCTGCACAGCATTGTGTGCAGTATTTTATTGCTTTCTTTCCGTTCTTAAAATGACGACAAGGCAGTGCATGCATTTGCACAATACTGATGCCATCTACATTTATAGATTCAGTTGGCTGACTGTGAAAATACTGGTAGTATAGTAGTAGCCTATAGTTCTGAAACAGCTGGACATGTGTGTATATTGAAAGCAGATGTTGCCTGGAATGTCCACCACATGGAAAATCTGATTGTGTCTATACCTCTACAGTAATAGGGGACCCAACAGCCAAAGGTTTACTCAGCCGAGCTGAAAAAAGCCTTCTGGAAAATTGAGGGATTAACACTCCCGAGATCACCCAGCTCTTTCCAGTTTTGTTGACCTTGTGGAATCCTCTGAGCACAATTTTTTAAACTGAGGCAAATCATTTTCTTTCTGATGGTTGAATTACAGACTAAATCAGAACATGAAACAGGAAGGGCTTACAGTCACGTTTTTATTTTATATAGCTGTGTTTGGGTTATAGCCCCCCACAAAGACTTTTCCATATGGTGTCCGTCTGCACTGTAAATTATCTGCAGCTAAAAGAATTTCAGGACTGCTATGAGACGTTTTCATACCTCGTTTCTGTCTGAACTTCTATGATATCATTTACTGAAAAGACTGAGTTTATGACACAGTTCCTGAATGGTGAGGAAAAATTTTCTGTGTTCATAATGAGAACATGGAGACACCAAGGTCAATAAACAGTAACGTAAACTGGAAGTACTCACCGATTCCCTTAAAGTTATCGGAAACATGGCTTCACTGTTTGTGAACTTTTCCTGCAGACTGAACAAAACGTAAACCTGAGGTTCTGTCAGGGCAAAACACCAGCAGTCTGTGTCAGTCTAAATCAAACTTCAATATGATGCAGATCTCTCAGCTCTGCAGCCAGATCCCAGATTCACCCCCTAGTGGTGCGAGCAGTAAGCACCGTTGCAGGTATTGCACACTGGGAGCACTTTGCCAGGCTTTCCAAATGGCAATTGCATCTGGTCTGGGCAACAAAACATTCTACCTCGTGCTCAGTAGCTCCACTGAGAAGCATGTTTAATGTGATTTTAACATGCAATGATGGAAAATTTGCAAGCATAACTCTGAACAAACCTCTATAAGACAGCAAATTTCCTTCTGCAAAACCACTTAGTGTTCTGATAGCTTTTCTGTGTTGATCTTGCTCTCGAGATATCCATTCCACAAATTCTGGGTTTTGGACTGTTTGCAAGTTATTTCCAACATGACTTCTTCTCCAAGCCAAAAAAATGCTGCGGCATAACTGCAATACTCCTCATGTATTATGATCCACATCCGTGACAATGCCATCTTTGATGACACTGTGATGTGCTGCAGGCTGCACATGGAAGAGTCAAGCTGTAATCTGACGAGTTTGAGAAGTTTAAGGAATTAGATCATGTCTTTTTAAGCATCCAGCAACATAACTGTGGCGAGTCTGAAGGGATCGTTAATAAACATCTGAAACCTTCTCAATGGATAAGCTGCCCCTAACACGTCATGTCTGAGTTTCACAAATTACTTCACAGTGGCTGTTTATGAGTTTTCCTGAGTTCACCGTTTACCCTTATTCAAACTAATGCTGGCTGGCAAAGCTTCTTTTGGTAGTTCATGGAATAGAAGCTTTATTAAATACACCACAGAGACCAAATCAAGGTATGCGTGATGTTCTTCATCTGTTCTCTCAATAACATGGCGAGAAGGAACGCTGCACGTGAAGGTCCAGACCATGAGAGATGCACACTTATCAGCCATTCCATTCCATTACTGAAAAAACAACTGCTGATCAGACCCTCCGCAGTACGCATGTTGCCTTGCATGCCTTATTCTATCATATGTTGAGTTGAGGCATTCTACAGTTTAACTATGAAACATATTACCAATGATGAAGAACTGCAGTAGACAAGGTGTTGGAGTAAACTTTTACATGATAGTATATGACAAGATAGTGTATATGACAAGATGAATACAGCCACTCTGACATCCTCACAACATGTCTGACTGTGAGTAAAGCACGAGGTGTCTTTAGGTAATGATGTAGCGGCCACATAAGAGTTTGATGCTGAGAGTAAATGTTCCAGGCACACAGGAGCCTTATGAACCAGCAGCAAAGTCTATTTTTGAAGACTGAATTGGTTGCAGTTTTCTCATTGTTCCAGAGATGAGGGTTCAAGTCAAGTGTGTTGCTTTAAACACTGCGGTCTGACCACTGAGAAACACTGATATGTACGTAAACTAGAAATAGGACTGCACAAAAGGCAGCAATTTCTGATTATGTTCCAAATTAAGCCTCAAAATAATACCAAATAAGTGAGCTGCATGAAAAGCAACAGCATTATACAGTTATGTTGACTGGGGAAAATGGCTACAGAGACCAAAACAGTCTTCAGCTTTAAAGCTGGCGATGTGCTGGGACTTTGAGTTCATCATACAAACAGCCAGAAAATGCGAAGATCTGAGTATCTCCCTCCTTTTCTTCATCGTCCCATAACGCAGACACCTGATGCTGAATTCTTTGCAGGGATCCTAAGTTGCTCATATTCTTGGTTTATCATTGTAAGAAACTTTTTCGAGACCTCATTTCATGTATTTGATGATTTGTTTCATTGTTAATGTTTTGCGGAGTGGTTCATAACATTTTTTCTTTGGTGTGACAAACTCAGAGCACATTAATTACCTTTATGCACTGACTTTTAGTATTGGGCCAACAATGCCACATGTCAAACCTGCTGCAGTGTTTTGCTGCCAAGAAGCCATAAACAGAAATCAGGACTGTTGTAATTCAAATTTAAAAAACATTGCTGCTTGATAAACAAATGTTAATTTATTCCATTTTGCATGTGCTCCGGGCACTGAAGTATAAAACCCAAAAATATTGCCCTCCAACCTGACAGTTTAAACATGTTTTCATTGATTAACATCACATCATATTTAACACTGTCACCCTGATTGTTTATAATGAGGTTTGAGCACATGTAACAGGCCTGTGGTTTGGTCTTTTTCCCCTGAAGATGACGGCATTCATTACATTAATATGAGGAAGACAGGGCAGTTATAAACGTCCAAATTTGATAAAATGTTCCACTCATCAGCATCCAAATTATTCTCTCTCTATTAAGGCCTCATTGTAAACAGGCACAACAGGAGAAGTCGAAGACAACCGCAGAGGCTCAATTACCCTCCTTAACGAGGAGATTTTCCATGGCTTTTCTCCATGAAATTGTACTCGTTTTTATAATGTAAGGAGCTTTGGCAAACATCCAAGCACCAAGAGAAAAAAAACAAAGAATGGGTTGTAAAATGGATGCCATTAAAACGCCTGGAGTTTTTGTCTATTTCAGTGCTCTGTAGGTGTAAGGATTTCCATTAATTCTTTAAATAAAATTTTGTAGATGGCCGATTCTCTGGTATGGATTGCTTTTATGTGAAATTTAAGCATATATTTCCTAAAATTCTAATGGCTAACCTCAACCAGAAACATACAAAGCATGCAAAAATACTAAAGTTGTGATTATGTAATTTTCCAGAGTTATCATTTAAGAGCGGCTGCCATCTCGTGTGTCTGTGTTTTGCCACAGAAGATGCTTTTTGACCCCTAAAAAGTGACTATCCACAAAGATGTGAGATGAGAATGATGAAAAGCAGACCTGGGCTCAAAGGTCTGCTGCAATAGCTTTGTATTGCTTAGTAACACAAGCACAACAGAGTTGATGTTATTCAAATATCCACTCTAGTCACTCAAGAGAGCAGATAAAAAAAACATTTGGTCACTATGTTAAAGCTAATGTTGCAATACCGAACTGTGTCCCTGGAGTTTGCCCCCATGTGACACTGAACGTGATTAAAGAAGCAAAAATAAAGAAGTACTTCTGTTTGTCTTTGTTTTTCCTGGAAAGCCTTTTTTTTCTGTATATAAA
This sequence comes from Odontesthes bonariensis, assembly GCF_027942865.1. Classification (NCBI taxonomy): domain Eukaryota; kingdom Metazoa; phylum Chordata; class Actinopteri; order Atheriniformes; family Atherinopsidae; genus Odontesthes; species Odontesthes bonariensis. Next base: position 16,286,564 of record NC_134522.1, read on the forward strand.
ATGTTGTATTGCAGAAATAAAAATGTCTCAGGGCAGACTTTGCTCATGAAATATTGGCTTTTTAAGACTAAAATAAAGATGGTAACATCATTTCAGACAGAGTACATGATTCTCACAGGACCTGAAAGTGAGTTTTGTTACTAATCGCTGAAACTGGTCCCTGGCTTTAAGAAGCGTTTTAGATTGTTGAATAACCTCAGTTTGTTTCCTCATTTTTATGTGTATGAAAATAAAACATACTCTGGGAAGTTGTGAAGGAGAATACAGCCACTAAAGGGACAAATGACTTATGTGTGTCACATGTGGATGGTGGCAAAACACTAGGAAAACTTCAACGGACCGACTGACAAAAATGGGAACTAGGAAGAGCACGAGAGGAGGTAACAGTGAGGATCTGGCAAAGAGTGAAGGAAACTGGGAGTTTAACTACAGAAGAGAGTGATTGGTGAATGAGTGCAGTGGAGGATAAGTGAACACAGGTGACGGGAGTGGAAGTAACAGAACCCAAACAAGAAACAGACTGGAAATTGGAAAAATAACATCAAAACAACACGAATCATGACAATATGAAGCTCATCTAAATCACAGCTCAGATGAAAAACTAAATTCAAGCAGTCTTTGTGCTACAAGTCTGTAGTCTTGTACAGGCTTATCTCACTACTGAAAAAAGTGCTATGGTATTTGATTAAAGCAATATTCATGAATGGGATGAACGAATCCGAAAAACTCAACTTTACAAAACACAAGTGACATAAAAAGTTTATTAATTGCGGTTCCACATTTGTGTCAGGATTCATGGAAAAAGTGGACCAATTTGCAGACAGCAGGCAGGAGCAAGGCTGATACAGTAACTAAGAGAATTTTACCAGATAACATCTGAAGGTTAAAAGAAGTTATAAGAACAAGAGAGAATTGGAAAGACAAAAAAAAAACACACAATGATCTGGCAAGGAAAAAACGAAAACCAGGAGGATGCATTCAGAGGGAGTGACGAGGATTGACAACATGTGAGAGCTAAATAATCAGCAATAGAAACCAAGACCAAGAAGTAAACTGGTGACAAAAAGAAAAAACAGAACGTCAGAAAACTGCATGGCTCATGACAATATGATATCGACTTGATAGTCTTCAAGTATTGACTGTTTGATATTTTGAATTTCGTTGAAAAATGATGTTAACTGAGTGTTTTAAAGAGTATTAGCAAAGGCTCCGAACCACCAACAGTATGTGATGATCGGTGTAAAGCAGTAAGACGATCCATTAGATCCAGCGCCAACAAAACAACCACAAACATTATTTTTCTTCTGTAATAATAATTATAATAATAATAAATTTATTTATGTAGCACCTTTCATACATAAAATGTAGCTCAAAGTGCTTTACAAATAAGATCAATATACAAAGTAAATAAAGTAAAACAACCACAAGAACAACAAAGTAGGGGGGGGCAGAGCGAGGAGGAAACAGACACAAACCAAAGACAAAGCACTAAAAATAGAAAAATGAATTTACCAATAAAATAGAGAAACAACAAATGCAAAATACAAATAGTAATAATAATAATAATAGAATCCATAAAACTAGTAGAAGGCGAGGGTGTATAGATGTGTTTTTAGCTGCTTTTTAAAGTCTGTAATCTGTTGACTGACGAATGTACACTGGTAGAGAGTTCCAGATTTTTGGTGCATAAAAACAGAAAGCAGCTTCACCCGTCTTTTTATATTTCATCCTAGGAACACTTAATAAAGTAGCACCTGATGATCTTAGAGCTCGATTTGGAACATATTCTGTGAGTAGTTCTGAAATGTACGGAGGTGCTAATCTATTTAGAGATTTAAAAACCAGTAAGAGAATCTTAAAATCTATTCTAAAAGACACAGGGAGCCAGTGTAGTGAAGCTAGAACAGGTGTGATGTGATAAACATCAAAACATATTTTCAGTTAAAACATGAATATTGTACTCTGTTACTAAACAGAAATTACAGCATGAGAAATGCTGCTTCTGTCTCTTATTATCTATTTATTTTTAACTTTATTTATTTAAGTTTAGACTTGATTGGACAGATATGAAGAAAATTGCATGCAATGTGGAAAACATTGTGCAGTTTGTCTCTCCTCCCTACCTATAAGTGGCTCTGGCCAAAATGCATGGAGACATTGCAAGCATTGTTTTACACTGTGGACCAAAGTAGCTTTTCCACATTTGAGATGGGGTCAATTAGGGTTACATCTTATGGCCTGTTTGGGATTTCTGTTAATGTTAAATGTCACGAAACAAGGGAAAATTTTTTTTATTTTTGAAGCCAATATCGTGAGCATATTAGCATGATGACATTTTAATTAACAGTAGTATGTCACTGCTAGGAAAGTATAGCTGCAGAATGAGAACAAAGCCCATTGTTGAGTGTAGTACAATACATTCCTTTCCACCATAAAAGTAAAGTTTGTAAATGTGTAGAAGATGTAGGTCCCCCAGAAATTAAAGAATGGAACAAAGACGTTAAAAAGTGATGTTAGAGTGCCCAAAATCTCATTTTACTTCTCATATAACTTGTCCATTACAATGAAAATGAATGAGGGAAAGAGGAAGATATTTCAGAAATTATCTTGTTAAAAGAGGCCGTACATTTTTTTTTCAATGTATAGTCATTTAGAGAAAGGAAGAAAGAATCATTTGATACAACCATGAATTGTGCAAAACAATTTGGAAATGAGTTTTATTGACCTCAAATAATAGCATACTGGCAGTCGGTTATTGTATTCTTCTTGACATTTATTAGTGTGCCACACACCAGGAATTAAACACCGCACCATGTTTAAAGTCAAGGCGCATCACACCGCCAGGGTTTACATTTCCCCAACCGCTCCCTTTATGGAGCTGTAATTATAGATTTCTCCTTTCCATAAATCAGTCGTAAAAACCAAACTTAGCTTCCATGTGGAACAAAAGCTTGTCTTGTCTGAGTGAGATGAATAGAAATAGTTGATCAGTTTTAGTTTTAATCACCAGGATCTAAAGTTCTGACTTTCCTTCACTCAAATATAAGCAGTTCAACTTTAACTTTTCACCATTTCTTGGGTGGCTGAATGCAATAGTCATCTGGACAAATGGAATCATTATTTTGGGTGTCTGTCTGCTACTGCAGCTTGTGCATTTCAGTAGGTATGACTAAAATGGTGGCTAACCACAACTAGGAATGGGAGAAGCTTCACATAAACACAGCTGACTTGTTCTGATTTACTTTTATATGATTTAAACAGCTTTAACACTGTATTTATATATCGTGTCAGGGGTTCTCAATGGGCTTTGACCCAACTATCTGTGTAACGTTTACAGGCAGTAGCTCACTTGCCTGTGGCTCACTTGCCTGAACATCAACAGCGCAATCAGTTTCAGCGTCTAAAACAGATATCTAACAATTCCTTTCTTTGTGTTTGAATCTTTCAGAAATGCATTTAATCATCCTGAGCTGAACTGTATTGTGATTACAGTTTGTGACAACCTTAGCTACCAGGCAAACTGTCTGGGTGAAAATTTATCACACCGCCAGTCTTTACTTGCCCACCAGAGAGTAACAGTGAATTACAACATTTCTCGCTCATTTATCACAGCCTGGAGTTCAAATTTAAGTTGGAGAAGCTGTTCAGATTGCAGCCAGGATTCCTCCCAAGAAGAACTGTGCTGCCAACAAGAACAGCCACAGCTGGAGAGGAAAATAAAGACTCTTTCTTCAGTATGAATTTCGCCGTGTTGACTTGGTGTAACATTTTTCTTCATTTATTTCTGAAATTGGCACAGAGTTCAGCAGCCTCTTCAAGCTGAATGCCAAATGCCACGTCCCACCTTAAAAAAAAAACTTTACTTCAGCTGAATGGGCAGCAATCATTTTTATTTTGGTGTAAAAACCTGCAAAATGGACCAAAAAAATATATATATATATATCAAAATATTTACTGCAACAAGTGGCACAGTATTTTATAACATTGATCCCCACGGTTTGCCTACTGAATATAAAAGCTTAACATGTAAGGTTGACTTTCAATTCATGGAATTCACAAAAATACATTTTTTTTTGGTGCTGACCAGATGCCATCCTGTGAGACACCTTTTGGGAGACAGGGGGGTAGTGTACTGCACATGTGATGCTTTCATGTGTGCAGAATCAAGTTGTCTGCATCAGATTTTGAAACTTTGTGTACACTAAAGTTTCTAGAGTGTGCCAAGAATTTCTGGATTAATGATTAATTCATTTTTGGATAGTTTCTGTGTGGCACTAGTTAGTTTCTGGTTGGCAGTGGATCATTTTGGTTGTGGTTTTAGACCCAGATAGCTTATCATCAGTACTTTTGTGGTTTCTTCTAAGCATTAGTTTCTTATTTGCATCAGAAACTTTCCCGTAGTCATTCCTACATTTTCTCCTCGGCAAAAAATGGAGTGTATATGACAGTGAATGTAGCAAGTGATGATGCAGCACAGTTAATCAAGTTTTTGGAAATCAAGTTGTTAATTTGTGGTCGTGGTGGTTGTGGCAAAGTTAATGGTAAATGTGATGTCACTTTTTCTGCTTTTCAGCAGTGACTGACAGAGGCAAGTGAATGTATAAAAAGTTTCTTGAGCCTCAGTTCCTTCCAACCAGTGCTGGAAATGCACCGCTGACTTTTGCTGGCTGCACTACAAATCAGGAAGAATAAAGCACCCTTATGCTATTTGAATTGAATCATCGAATTGAGTTCTCACCAGGGTCATAGAGCTGAGCGTATTACAGGCAGATCGAGCACAAATCTAACACCAAAGCTCTGACTGAAACTGCCTCTGCAAGCTGCTGCTGCTGCCTCTTTCTGAGCCAGCCTCTGCTGAGTTTATGTGCGACAGACTGTGTTTATCACTACAGGGTTTTAAACAACAACGTGTCATCCTCACAAAAATCAACAGTAATTTTCAGGGTACGTAATCTTTGAAAATTACACCTCCTGATCATAGTCTGTCTCACCTGTAGGTCCCTGCTGATACTAGGGTGACCACCTGCTCATAAGCCCAAGGGGGGACAAGGGGTATGTTTATGGGGGACAAGGGGGGACAAGGGGTATGTTTATGGGGGACAAGGGGGGACAAGGGGTATGTTTATGGGGGACAAGGGGGGACGCCGCCCTGCCGCCACACTCTTAGTGGTTTACCCATTTCTAGCACATACTACCTTACATGGTATATCAATTTATATATATATATATATATATATATATATATATATATATATATATTGATTCCTCTGTTATTGGTGATGTAATATATAACAATAATAATGATAACAATAATATTTTGAACATTCAATGACACACACTACCATCTACACTGCCATTTTCCCCTGTGTTTTTTTTATCCACAAACCACAATCCACAACTAGTTCTAGCCAAGTATGCCGCGCCAACTGACTGACTGAAGTGCCTAGTGATGAGGCGCGTGAATTGACGTTCATCATCACTGCGAACAATTGTCATGGCAACAACAAATATTTGATAACAGCCAGCCTGTCAGATGCGACTGCAAGGTGTGTGTGTGTGCGCGCGTGTGTGGATCTGTTGTAGCTCTACAGTCTGCGGCGACTGTGCTGTTCTGAAATGTCAAGTAACGCTCGTTTGGCTATCTGGGTGGCGCGGGGAAAGTGACAACCCCAGCAAGAATCAATTATGCGGGACAAGCTCTGAATTTGCGGGACGGACTATTTTGGCCTCGAACGCTGTACGCGCACGCGCTACGCGGGACGGTTGGTCACCCTAGCTGATACCTTGTTACATCACAACGTTGTAACTTTGCATCCACTTTATTTCCACTTCTCAGACACCGAGCATGGTGAAGAACATTGGAATAACAGTTATCACAACATTACCTGCAATTCCACCTCCCAAAGAAGGAAGGCTTCACTGGCAGTGGAGAACTGATACATTTGTATGGAGTAGGAGTAACTTTTCACTTAAAAATCTGGAAGTATTATCAGCAGATGTTGAAATGTAACAATTTGCAGTTAAATTGCAATGAATCATGTTTACCTTCATCCGTACAGTTAATCACATAGACAGCCCCTGTTCTTGGACACAACTCCTATTTCTTTCTAATATATAAATGAGTTTTCTGTTTTTAAGAAGCAATAAAATCTGTACTTGGAGACTTGAGACGTGGTGGTGAAAACCACACTAATCCAGGAGCTCCAAGCTCTTACATAATCTGAGGAAATTCTTCTGCACTTCTTTTCTTTTTTTGCGTTGTGCTTCACCTCTGTTTGATCGCTGTAGCTTTCCTTTCAGTTTATCTTTGATTCGGTTTTTAGTGGATTTACAGAGGTGCAACAAAAAAGGAAGAGACTGTGAAATAATAAGAGAATAAATGGAGCAACATACAGATATATTAATGAAAGAATAAATGCACATTTAAACATTCAGAGGATTTGTCATGTATATCTTAAATTATTCTGAATTGATTATTTTTGCTTTTATTTGTTGGTATTTCCTTTTAAATATATTTATTTATTAACTTGACAAGACATTTAATGCATTTGACGTGACTGTTTGTTTGTTTATTATATGATTTATACCATTTAGTGTTTTTCCCTTCTTTAGTCTCCAAAGTTAGTCGGCCAGATCAACAACTGAGGTCAAACACATTAAAACATTTTTGAAGGATCACTTGAAGACTAATCAAAACAAAAAGACCTCATAATGACTTGTGGGGAATGGTTACTGACGCTCTTTGAATGGAACATAGATGGTTTTCTTTATTCTTTACTTTCTTACAGTCAGCTACCTGCAATGGTTTTAACTTGTGGCTGTTGCTCCGTGGACATAATAGTGATTGATAGAAGCTCTAAACAGAATAATGACCCAATTCTTGCTTTGGAAAGTTATTACATTGAAAATTACAGTTGAATTTTTACACACAACAGAGATAAAGTAACATTAACGCTATATTGGACTTGTTTACTCTCTCTGTAAAGTGACAAGAGATTATATTTTTGTCAATAATTGGTGCAATATGATAGCCTGGCGACGCCATCCTACGTACTTCCGCCCAAAGATTTTGGCTCCGCACATAGTCTGGCCAAATCCCCCTACCTCGGTTCGCTCAGTGTTTTGCCAATCAGCAAACAGTTGCGAGTGGTGACGCAGAACTCACGCGCGGAGTCCATTGTAGTCCATATAATTGTAGTTCAACCGCAGCGGAAATAAACATGGCGACGGAAGAACGCTAGAAGCTATCCATGAAGTTGTCTCAACTCTGGAGATCATTACACAATTAAAACGAGAGCAAGAGGAATGCCTCGTCAATTTTGTTAGTGGCAAGGATGTCGTAGCTCTCCTTCCAACTGGCTTTGGGAAAAGTTTGATTTATCAAATGGTACCGGTATAGTGAAAGCGGATGTGGGAAGCGTGATTCGCGAGCTAGAGCCTCGCGAGAGTAAGCATGAACCTCGGCGCATAACCAACGTCATTTCTAAACATTATGATTGGTTAAGGGAACTCCGTTACTCCAATGAATTTAAGTTGCTGGGTAAGGTCCCGCCCTCCATGGAAACGGATTCCTCTTGGGTTTTCCCAGACTGTTTGACAGAGTCAACAGTCGGCTTTCGCCCAGGCTAGCAATATGATTGAACTGCATTGGGCTGCTTTGAACAGTCAAACCAAATCAGCAAATTTGTGGGTCATAAAAACAACCATGAGCTAAAAGTCACAAAAACATTCTCCTAAACTGGGGCGATACTTTTCTGTGAGTTTTATCACTGCAAGGCTTTTGAAACCCAACATCCATCCGATGATGATAATCCTGTTAACGCTCCAGCTGTGGAAGACCTTGGACTTCTGGTGATCCTTCGCCTGGAGGTTTCACTCAAAGACTGCATTTAAGAAGACGCTGTTTCAGTATTCAATAGAATAATGGCTGAGAACCACACGCCCCCTTTCAAACATTTGCACTTCCTTCTGTAAATTCCAGTAGAGTGACTTGTCGAACAAAAAGCCGAAACATGTTTTGACAGAAACATGCCGTTGCGAAAGACATCCTCGTGACCGGGAATAAATCTGTTGTTTGCTTTCCATATCTACTTGGCTGATTAACAGGTTATAATAATTCATGTTGTTTGACCAATGCTGGATGGAATCGTCCACAAAGGATCACTAAAACTTGTCTAAGACAAATATATGAGTGTGTCAATCTTCCTTCTGTGTGGTTTTGTCTCTCACTGGCCCTGTGTGATACCTTAAATCATGTTATTATTGCCCTAAATAAAAATATGATACATATAGGTCTGTTGACAATAAAAACTCTAAGATGCAGTAAAAATAGAAAGACATGGATACACGAGTAGCTGGAACAGCAATGCTCGGAGGATTTTCTTCAGTTTTCTTGACTGCATAGCAACCATGTTTACACATGGACTCTTAGAGGCCGCTCCACGCTGCCGCGAGGAGTTTGCGTTGCTCTTTTCAACTGTGTACTTGTATGGTTAAGTTGTTGCAGCTGTGTGATAAGGAATGTAATTGTTTAATTAAAGAAAAAAGATCACATTCCTTTCTCTGTTGCTAAACAATAAAACTTGCAATGAAAAGTCTTTTCATGAATCATTTTTTGAATCAAGATAAATGGTATTCTTGTGTAATCTCTTAAAAAAATGAGAATCGCCTCGTCACTCATATATATGGACATATTGTTCCACTTTACTCGCATCAATCGGGTCTAAAGCGCTCGTAATCCCAGAAAAACCTGCATAATCTAAAGCGGGTGTTTATCCCTTATCAAAAAACTCTGACTCATCTCGATTTTGGTAAAAACCTCGTCAGACAACGAAGAGCCAAAGAGCCCCATCTGACATCATAAGCAGAGTGGAAAATCTTGATTTGACTAATAGCCTTTCGAGATGAATATGTCCACAGATTGTCAAAAGAAGATATAATGTCTTTATATTTACATATATGTTTACATTTTTAGACACTATGATATAATGTCTAGATAATTATTGCTTTTGCTGCAGTCTGGGACATCCATTTCTGTGCTTTCCTTTTTCTTTGATATCGGCACACAACCTAATAAATCACTTCAGACTACAATAACAGCCTGTTTGTTCTTTTCTGGATTAACAATCAGCAGACTGTTCAGGTTTGTTCGCTTCTGGTAGCACCAGCCATACCAGACATTCCAGCCACCTCCATTAACAAATCCTGCATGGCTCAAGGTGTAAGACCTTAGCATAAATACTTCTTTGCCAAGTCTGTTATGTAACTTTAAGTCTGGATCTTAACAGTGGTCGAGTCTCTCTGCAGGACACAGTATACCAGGACAGCAGCTGCCATATAAGGGCAAGGCTACTTTGTCATTGGAAAATCTTCAGTAGTTTCCCAGACAGAAATGGTATGTATGTTTTATTCTTAGCCGTCTTGAAAATGTGCCCGCAAGTGTCAGCACACTTTTTGTTCTATTTGCACCCACTTAGTTTGCATCCTTGAGTCTGAAAGCAGTGAGGCAGCAATTTTGTTTATCTGGAGTTTCTTTGTTGTCCAGTTGTAGATGTTTTTGTGATATTTTCGACACACAGAATGTTTGACTGCTGCTCAACTGGTGTTATTTTTTACTTTGGTAGCTGTATATGTGCTACTGAATCAGAGACATTTCATTGTATGATCCAGAGATGATTAAGACTGATTTAGAATGATGCTCCCCTTGCAGTGGGAAGAGATCAATCAAAAACAACTCTGTGATCACAGTGTCATTATGGTGGGCAGACAATGTGGTGGGTACATGAAATCGACACTTTTATTATTTGGATGAATCTTCAAAGCCACCATCTCATGCACATTCAGATTTGGCCCCCTTCTAAAATGATTTGCAATGTTTAACTGGCAAAAAGAACATCTGGAAAAAACGCCATCTGAACGAAACACAGCAGCAGATCTTAAGAATGTTTGATACTCTGAAAATGTAAACACTTACTGGAGGAGATGTTTCTTTCCGAGAATTAAAACGGAGAATTCTGTATCAAGTTTATGGTTAGCCAATGATGCGCGCCAGAATTCAGTTTTGATTGGGTTCAGCTGCTGTGAACATTGCTTACCCTCTGGTGGATTTCATCCATATCTAACAAGAAAATACATATGCAAGCCAAATCCAAGTACTCGCAACAAGTCTTGGTGCAGCAATTTTGTACTTTTTAAAATTTATTTAGTGAATAAAAATTATAATTTTTCTGAGGTTTTGCTTTCAGATACCTTGGACAAAGAAAGTGATATGTTAACCTTTAGTTGGTGAGATCAAGGTTTTAGATATGATTACTTTTTTATTACTTCAAAATTGAACTGTGACACAAAGGTCACCAATAACACAGACGAGAGCTGCTTTCCATTAAACTGATCCATTTCCAGATTCCCAGCAGTGTACATGCTGCCTTACTGGAGTGACAACACAAAGCCATGATCGGAAACCACTGGTACTTTTCTCACTATGACAAATTAAAATGTGGGTTGTGAAGAATTTGAATCCCTTCTATTTTTCTTTACAAAAAGCTATCATTATCAAAGCGCTCAGCACCACTGGCTGGAGAGGGAATGTTTGGTAGGTTGTGTTACTCATGTTTTGTTTGTTTCATGTCTTCCTGGAACTGGGAGAAAGCCTTGTTAAAATTAGACCCTCCCAAAGTCTGTAAATTTACACATCAGTAACATGTTGTTGCCTTGTAAATGTGTCTCAAAATTACAAAATTTACTGGACAAGCACAATAACTGCTGATGGTCATGAATTCTAAAATTAATTTCTTTAAACAGGACCTATTATGTCCTCTTTTTAAAACAAAAAATATAATTTGTCATGAGTGCTTCTCTAACGTCTCAAGCTAACTGCTACTTTTGGCTATTATTTCATCCTGGATAAGTGGCATGTGGTAAATTCATTACACTAGAATTAGCTTCTGAATGGATTCTATTTTGTTTTGTTGTTCTTAACCTCTATTAATCATGGCGCCTAATGCCTCTCATGCTTCTCTAACTATAACTCTGTAAAATGTAGTTATCAGTATGAGAGTTTCTCCTGTGTTGGCCTACATTGACTCCCAGTAAAATTTACAATAGAACTTAAAATCCACCTTATCACATTTGAAGCCCTAAATGACTTTGCTCCATTTTCACTCAAAGATCATACTGTTTCCTATAATCACACTGGAAGTCTTCCCTCTTGGTGTGCAGATTGGTGGTGGTCCCCAGAATTTCTAACACTGTGACAAGGGGCAGGGGCACCTGTGGAACGAGCTCCCAGTCTGGGTATGAAATGTTGAAAGCCTATCTGTTCTAAGACAAGGCTTAAAACTTCCAAATTTGAAAGCTTATGTTTAAATCATTGATTCTTTATCTGTTCTATCATGATTTTTTTTAATCTTTCATCATATTAGTGACTTTTATATATTTTTATATTTTCTAATTCATCAATATTCTATTTATAGTTGCATATTAAGTTTTAGCACTCCTTTCTAAAAACTCGTATATGTCTATATGCATGTGTGTATATATACACATATTTTGTGTATATATTTAGCACTTTGGGTTGCGATTTTTGTCTGAAAAGTGCTATCCGAAATAAGTTAGAAATGTCTCTAAATGGGAAACACCATTAATTTCCACAGCTCTTATGAGTGCATTCCATAAGTTTCCATCAGGTCAGTGGTGCCTTAGGTGGTATAGCTGCTGATCAACAGTCTGAAAGTCCCTCCGTGAGTCTATCTGGCTAAGACGCTGATCACTAACCTCATTAATCATTTTCAAAAAGAAACAGGGATAGAAAGGGAAGCAACAAAAACACAGAGTATATTCAAAGTTATTTATGTGAATTGTCAACTTCCACTGATCTTTCACCAGCTGCTGTTCGAAACCAAAAGAAGAATACTTTTACAAAGACTATTTTTCATCATATTTTGTTTATAAACTAAATGACTGCATTGCAACATGATTTGATTACGGTGCCACAGCAAAAACAACGGTAAAAACTCTGAAAGCAGGCTTTAAAATTGTTTCGTGAAGTGTTATGTTAACTACTCTCCCTGCTGGAGCTGGCTGTGTCTCCTCTTTGTCTGGGTGGGAGCTGCAGCTCTCCCATTTCCTTCTCCCTGCTGAGGTAAAAATGAGTCACTGAGTCAGCAGCTGGTCTCCGTCATCACCAGTATCTCCCAGAATTCCACAGAAGACCAGATAGCTACACTCTGACGACACATCCCCTTTGTCCATTTATGGGTTAAACCACTGTAATGATGAAAAAAGTAAAATTGTTGGTAAAAGATCTATGACGATCAAATTTTTGTTTGCGTAAGTCAGCCCATGATTTAGTTGCTTTGTTTAAATAAGCCTTGTGTGTTTGAAGTTTGAAAGCTCAGTGCTGCAAAAATCTTGCTGGCTACTTTGAAGAGTTACTTGCCCACTAACGGGGTACATCATGGAGATCAGTGCTCTTTCACTCTCCACCTATATTATCAGGAGACTGTTTGACAACAGACCAAAAGGTGGAACAAATGAGGCAAATAAAAAAAAGTTGCCACCAACAAAAAAAAAAGGTCACCCACTCTAATATTTCGTTGAACCTCCTTTAGCTTTGATTACAGCACTCATTCGGTGTGGAATTGTTTCAATAAGCTATTACAATGTCACAAGATTTATTTCCATCCAGTGTTACATCCATTTTTCCCCAAAGTTCTTGTAGTGATGATCGGAGAGTCGGACCACTGCGCAAAGCCTTCTCCAGCACATCCCAAATATTCTCAATGGGGTTAAGGTCTGGACTCTGGGGTGGCCGATCCATGTGTGAAAATGAGGTCTCATGCTCCCTGAACCACTCTTTCACAATTTGAGCCCGATGAATCCTGGCATTGTCATCTTGGAATATGCCCGTGCCATCAGGGAAGAAAAAATACATTGATGGAATAATCTGGTCATTCAGTATGTTCAGGTAGTCAGCTTACCTCATTCTTTGGGCACATAATGTTGCTGAACCTAGACCTGACCAACTGCAGCAACCACAGATCTTAGCCCTGCCCCCACAGTAGGCACTAGGCGTGATGGGTGCATCACTTCATCTGCCTCTCTTCTTACCTTGATACGCCCATTACTCTGCAACAGAATAAATCTGGGCTCATCAGACCACATGACCTTCTTCCATTGCTCCAGAGTCCAATCTTTATGCTCCCTAGAAAATTGAAGCCTTTTTTTCCCGATTAGCCTCACTGATTAGTGATTTTCTTAGGGCATAAAAAGCTGTTAAGTCTCAATCCTTTGAGTTCCCTTCCCTTCGTGGAAATGCTCTTACTTTCAGTATTAAACATAACCCTGAGTTCTACTGTTGTTTTTCTGAGATTTGATTTCACCAAATCGCCGATCACGATCAGTTAGGATTTTTTTTCGACCACATTTCTCTCTCGAAGATGATGGTTCCCCACTATCCTTCCAGTTTTTAATAATGCATTGGACAGTTCTTAACCTAATTTTAGTAGTTTCAGGAATCTCCTTAGATTTTTTCTCTGCTTGATGCATGCCCTTTGCCCTGACATGTGAAAACCCGCACTTAAAAATGCACGTACACATAGACAACTTTTAACTTCTCTCTGAAATTGATTTTAAACACAGTCACATGCTGACATGCAGATACTTGGCTAGTGTATGTTTTTAGACTACTCTTCTCATCATCTTACTTAGTAGTTGGCCTATCACAAAAAAAATAGTTTGTAGTTATTATGTTGTTCCATATCTGCGGGTATACCGACTTACTTACAATTAACAAAACCAGAAAAGAATGGTAGACCAATTTTGACTTGGTTGACTTAGTGCACGTCACCATGGACTCCCATAGACATCTGCTGTCCTTGTTTTAAACGTCCATATTGTAAACCATAAATTCAGTTTATACTCTGTGCTGGACACAAACACTGGCACTTTCATTGTTATAATATGCATTTGGAGGACTGCATTTCAAACATGTTCAGGACTCCCGAGCACTCACATATGCACAATGTACACACCTGTAAGAGTAGGCACGGTTAAACGCAGACTATCTGGGGAGTCTGTTGTGCACAAAAAAATCAATGAGTAGAATAGTAGTTGGCATATTTTTCTCTATTTTCTATGTTGGCTTTTGACAACCTGGCATTCAAAAGGCACCTGCACTCTGTTTTGGAAATAAGAAAGTTTACAACTTGGCATCAAGTGAACTTCATTTTGGCATCAAAGAGTTGGAACACAAACTGAATGCTTCTTCTTTTTCATTATTCAGCTGAGCTGAAGAGAAATGAAATATAAAAACAGAAGGGAGTTAACCATTTTTGTCTGCTCTGTTGATTACGGATGAGTGGATGCCATTATGAGATGTTTAAACCGAGGTGTTTAGTTTTCCCATTCCACTGGCTGAGTGGACAGGCAGGTCTGTGTCTTCCTCTGTTTTCCTGCTAAGGGAGGTGCCGTGCAGAGGGCTGCTTATTTGAGTAGTCACCATGGAATCTCCTGTCGCTCCTGTTCTGACCGTGCAGGTTGGAGATGAGAAGTAGATCGGTCAATTCCCACTGACAGTCCACTTTGTTTGATATTTATTCACGAGGCTTTGTGGAAAAAATAGCCTGGATTCTTTAAGAGGGGCTGATCGCCCTCCATCCTTTCACCTGTTTTATTTTCCAGGTGGAGTAACTACAGTGAGACCTACCCGATGCCTTTGCTTTACCACTTCTTGTGCAGTTTATGACTCCAACTCATCTGTCCTCAGTTTGGAAGAAAAAGCATAGCTATTTGAAAGAACCATGTGTGTTTTGTTTCCTGCAGAAAGGGAGATTGAAATCTCCATATTGCTATTCATTCCTGCTTGGAATCTTTCACTTTATTGATTTTGGGAAGAGCATAGAGGACTGTCGTATTTCAGTTCTACGCTACATCATGTTGCCTGAAGTAAAGATCATTGATCCCAAACATTAACTTGGAGGATGAGCAATATAATCAGTTGTTGGCTTTTAGTTTTTTGATATTCTCCTCCAGAGTCAGCCATCATTATGCTGCAAAATACTGTGTGAATATTTGCTCTAAAATTGACAGATTTTCCTGTTTTCCATTAAATTGCTTTGTCTGCTGTCTTCAGCAACGGCTGTTTATTGAATTAACATCCTGTGAATATAGTCATATGAATTAATGTCTGAATCTGTCATTCCTGCTTTAAATTCAAATAGTTGCTTTTGTAACTGTTTTTAAAGCTGCTACCACTCATTATTGTTAACAAGCCACTGGAAACACATTTTATTTCACACTGACTAAATGCCAGATGCATCTACTGAGCCAAGACAATGATCATTCTCAAAACCTTCAGCAACAACAATTCAACATTTGACAGCAAGTTTAAAGTAAACGTCTGTATCATTAAACAATGGCTCTTTTGGGATAACTATAGACTATTTGAATGGAAAAGTTGTTAAAAACGTAGCTAATATTTTGCCTGCAATGAGACAATTCACCTTTTTTCCTCATCTTATGGTCATTTGTGTCTCAGTTAAACAACTGCTGCTGCTTTCTAATATCACTGTCACATATCTGTCAGTTAAATCTACTTTTCATTAAAAGACATGATACTTTTCATTACAAGGCGTAGCATTACATGCCTCTGCTTGACTCAGGGTTTATTTGATTTTCTACTGTACACGCAGCAAAAAAAGAAAAATCAGTCAAGAGTTTAGAGTTTATAAACGATTCATTCTTGTTGGCTGTACATAAATAAAGCATTTAGAATATCAACTTGTTTAATGAAATTTTTTTTAAAAATCGAACCAATTTCTAAACAGTTATTTGGCTTTTTTCAGCATCAAGCAATTCTCTTGGTTTAAATGAATGTTTGGGTCGGATCAACATTAGCTACCAGAGTTATAAAACTCATGTAGAAGGGCTGAGTTTCAATTTAAGTGAGTGGGATGGACTCATTTTACATTAGTTGTTGTATAGGCAAGTCTTGGTTCGATAAAGTTTGCTCATATCAGTCTCGTTGTTTCATTAAGGTCTGTTTTCATCTATTCGACAACACTGACGTAAATAACATTTATAAAATAGTTGTTCGTACAACAAAACTAAATTTTCAATGAAGATTGTTATATACCTTTATATATCAACAAAACAGAATCAATGCTGAAAGAAAAGCCATGACATCGTGTGAAAATGTGTTCCATGTTTTTTTTTATGATAATTGAAGAAAGTTTTTTTTGAGTACCAATTTACACATTTTACTCTTTTTTTCTTCTGGCTGGAGGTGAGGTGTGTTGCCCATGTTATGCCTTTTTGAAAAGAGTTCAAACACCTCAGCTATCAAAGCGAGTCGCACACTCACACAATGCAATGACAACAATTTGCAGGAAAAGGGAAGTTGCATGCTCTTGCTCTGTGTCACAGTAACACTTTAAATGGGGAGGAGCTGTTGTGCAATCGAATGTACCAACAGATTCAGAAAGAAGTTGAACTTTTCATTTTACAAACTTATGAAAAGTAAAGAATAGAGAGCCAAATGGATTGTTTTAATCCAGCAAGACAGCTGGAATCAAGGCAAACACTGTGAGTTCGCTATACAGATTTTTAAGGAAAGTCATTACTGCAGGCTTCAATATCTTAACAAACATATTTAGGCGATTTTGCTTCCCATATCTGTGTTTGTAACTGCAGTTTTTTTGTATTTGATGGAAAAATTTTGCCCTGCTACGGCAAAATTAATGAATGCATTTTGAAAGGAAATGTGCACAGAAAGTGACTTAATATTGTAAAGTTTGCTCCAAATATTTTAGACAAAGTTTCCTATCGTCGTTTTGATAGGCGGTTAAATCACACTCCTAACCTACTTTTTAGTACTTTTGATGTCTTTGTCGCCTTGATTTTCCTGTTGTGAAGTAGAACAAGACATAAGGACTTGTTTTTTTACTTTAATCCAGCCAAACCAAACCAAATGAATATCTCTGTGCACAATTCCTTGGTAGGATGCAAAGATAATTTTCGAGACCAACAACCTTTGATTTAAGATGATGTAAGATCACACGGTGCACTCCCATTCATGTGGCTAACGGTGGCAGCCATGTTGAATGTTTTTGCCACTCATGGATCCGTGTCTGTCTAGGTGGAGCAGTGACACATGTACCTACCCTAACAGCTGATCCAATTCACATTGAAGGGATGCTGTTTGAAGAGGAAAATGAAGTAGAAAAAACCTGAGTTAAGTAGAGCTTTGTTGAGCTGAAATGTATCTGTTATTATCTGATGTGAGGGGAGCATGCTCAGACCCCATGAGTAGGCTCAGGGTAACATAGACTTAGATACAAAAGGTACTCATTTTTAACACATCTCACTGTAAACTACAAGGTTTCAAGAAGCTTTTTCTTAATTTGATTTCATGATCACTGTAAAATACCTTTCAGAGATAAATTACTTTTCCATGTAACTTTCTTTTTGGTATGCCAGAGGAAAAACTGATTTAGACATGTATTTAATACACAGTGTTGGTTTAGTCCACGAAATAGCAAAGGGTTTTAATTTACATGGGTGAGCAGCGTACATTGGTTTACGACAATGCTTCCAGGTATTCTACATCTATGTAGGGTAAGGGATGGGGCTGTGTGGATTTGTTTTCTATGGTGCAGGTTGCCACAGGATGGTGCAGTAGAAAATGCCATAAAGCAAAAAGCAGATAGCTTAGTGTATCACAACCAGTGGCGTTTCTAGCTTGAAATTTCTGGTGGGGCAATTTTGTATGACGTCATGTCACCCTCACAAAAATAGAGGTAGCTGATTATTATAAGCTATAGACCTAGCCTATATACGGTACTAGTAAGCATACGCTACAGGCTGCATTTTGAGTGCCGGCAGACAGCAGAAATCCTGTTTCAAATACTATTTTTAAATAACTTAATTGCATGCTTTATTAAGCTTGTGGCACACGTCTGGCATACAACAACTAGCGATAACATAATGTCAGACGGATCCCCGTATGTAGTGGATAAAACTTTTACTGCTGGTGAAATTACTCTTTTTATTTTTCTTCCACACTGTGACAATATATTCAATAAACTGGCAAAACACCACTGTAAGCACTATAGTCTCATATGGGTCCATAAAACTACACAATTTCAACTTTGTACACGAGCATCCGCCCGTAACAAGAGGTGGTATGACAAGACGTTCACGTTCCCACAGTAACATATAAACAAATTCGATACCTTTATCAAAATAAAAGTCTAAGACGGAAGGTGGCATAACGCCTCTATACATTTGATTTTTCAAACAATGAATTGGGCACAAATTAGCCTTTACAAAACTCCTTCCATTGGGCTTTTTACACATAAAATGTTCGCTTATATACAGACAGACTCCGTCTTGAAAGTTCGAGTTGTTGTAACACCAGGCTGAAGCAGGACCAAGTTGTCTGGTCTGTGTGCCCCCAAACGTTTAATTTCTAATTTCTCCCCCATGGACAATGTACTAAATTGCACCCTCAACAAGTAGTCTACATTATTCATTTTAAAACACTTCCAAACGAGTAATGGCTAGCAGTAATGTCACAGTCTATCTCTCTATCTGATTATGAGCTGTGTGTTTTTTTGTTCTTGGTCACGTGATTAGGGTACAGGTAGGTTTCGCGGTTCTGGTTCTGGTGTTGCTGGGCAGAATTCAAGGGGCGCAAATAGAAGTGCCCCATCTCCCAATGTTAATTATGGGATGTATCATCACATTCACATGTTGTTTCCATGGCAACAGTCTTAAACTCACCAGAAGGGGAGGGACTATCGGAGAGCAGCGTCTCACGGAGCAAACACACAGAAACGAACACACACGTCACTCCAAAACAGAAATACAATGGTTGTGATTCACATTTATTCGTCCCTGCACCTCAGCACCGTCTAGATGTGGGTGGGGCAGTGCCCCATGTGCCCTTAATGTAGAAACGCCACTGATCACAACGACTGGCGACAGGGAGAAACAGTTGACAGCCTGACTTTGCCCAATGATAACAAAGTCTGCCCACGCCTCTAAATTTCACTAATAAATATCATATGTCTTTGTTTAGTCTGAACAGAAATGGGAAACCTATACTTCATCATTAGGCCATTGTATTTTGACCACAGGAGTTGCCAGGCATGACCAGGTGGAAAAAAAAAAAGTAAGTAACTTTTCCAACATGCTGAACTTTCCCTTTGATTAAACATAAGAAAAACAGCTTGCTTGTTCACCAGAGAAGATGAATGACCCATATCATAGCAGAACACATAATTCTTTATTATTAGATTTACACACTAATGCCAGAAACTCTTTCATTTCTATAAACAGTTTGTTGGTTTGGATCAGAAAGCAAGATCACTGATTTTGTATTTGAGCTCCATAATCGACTATTTTCTTCAGAGTGGATTAGAAAGATGTATGAGACCATTTCAGATGGTGCTCTGAATGAATGCTGATTGCTTTCAGATGTATTTTCTCTTCCATTAACGCAAGATGGTCACTTAATTCTAATTTCTGATTCTAGAAGGTTTATTGCATCTCCATTTAGGGCTGTTACTTATATTCAACTTAATGTTGTTGGATTTTATCTAGCATCCCACAGCACAGCCTGTTGAGAGCTATTACAAAAGTTTAAGGGGAGTTTTCTGGTTCCTGTGGGATATACAGGGACTGAACGCCCCTCCCTATGTGAGCTGCTCTGTGGTGTTTGGCTTCCAGACCTTCATGACACCATTCCTCTGCACACTGGCCAGACTGACTTTTCCTCTCGTTCGCCTTCAGAAACTGCTTTAATTGTAGTCTTACAGTCAAGTTTGTAAAGAGAATGAGAAACTGGAGAAATGAGTTCAAATAAGATGAGGTGAGAAACAGGAAAGCTTTTCTATTGACTTTCAGGACATAATGTGGCTCAGTCGAAACTGTCAGAGCTAGCAATTCAGTTTCTGGATTCTGAGGTTATTTTGTACGACCTTGTCTCACCCTGGATCTGTTTTATCCAAGAGATCAGCTCAGATCTCAATATAAATATGATGCTGTCGCAAGATAGATCATAAAATAAAGGAACTCACAGAGGACTGAGCTGTGGAGTCAGTCTTGCATAATCACCATCAGTTAGTGCTTGATGTGAATTGAGACAAGCACAAATACAACTTTGTGGCAGCAGAGGAAGCCTCAACATCTGCAGCTCCTCTCATCTTGTCCCATCTTCCCAGAACAAAAAGGCTATCGGAAATCCCATGACTGAAAGCACCTTCGCCCCATCATCTGGTCCTCTTTAACACCCGGCAGAGGACCCACCCACTTGGGCTTAGTTGTTCTGTGATACTACAGCTGGACCTGCCAACTAGTGGGTCTTTTTTTCATCGTTGGACCAATTTGAAGGAACTTTTTTTTGACTGCCACCTCATGAAAGACTCAGTTCTTTACTTTCCAAAGGAAACAGAGTGCACATGTTGATTCTCATTAGAGCTAACAGTGTTGTGCCTGAATCTGAGTGTTTGAAACCCATTTTTGGTTAACTATTGATTTAGAGTATGTGGAGTCAATAAGTAAAGGGCAAACAAATATTCTACTTGGTAAACTGCAAATCCCGTTTGTCATTTTTGCACGTGTGTGCGTCAGAGTGTGTTTGCACTGACTGTTGCTATGTAGAAATCTTGTATACAATCCTGCAGCTGACCTCTGGGGAAGCGCCTCCAAACTGGCTGCGGGTCAAATGGCAAGTCCAATTCCACAGAGAACAGTGGGAGCAATAGGAGGATTTAAGGGGACAGGAAAGAAGGCTTTGAGTCATGCAGCACAAAGGAGTGAATCACTCTGCAGGGCCTGATGATTGACTTGTGTTTGGATCCAACACAGCCGTGGAAATGGCTGGAATCTAAGCCAAGACTGGAGAGTAGCTTCACTGATGAGCCCACACACTTGTTAAGTTAAAAATCACTTATTCACATAGACACACGTGTCTAACTTTTTTTCCTGTCCTGAGATTCTCAGTTATAGTGTTTGCTCAGTGTCAGTATGATAGAAGATGGACGTGTTTGCTTTGGTTTGGTAAGAGCTATTTGCAATCTGCATATCTGGATGTTAAGAACGTGTATTCATAAAGAGAAAAGAGCAAAAACAAGCTCAGTCTGGGATAGTTTACATACCACAGAGGAGATAGATTATGAGGTCCTACAGAGCAAAGACGGGGAGAACGAAACCAAACACAAGAGGAATATCTCACCTTCATGCTGAACCCATAGCTGACCTCATGCCAATTTCAGTCTGGGACAGTCGAAGCTAAAATTAGACTCTGAAAGGACATAAAAGTACTGAGTTAGATAAGAATGACGAGTTGCTTCCGGGTAGCAGGGGAAAGTTAGAAAGTTCACTCTTTCAGACTAATCATGTGCTTTAGTTTTAGCGTCACAATGTTGTGACGTTGTTGCATTGAGCTCACAGCTTCTCTCTCTGTCTGATCCATCATGTGCATCCCACATGATATATATCCACGTAGCTTCAAGGCAGCTGTAAAATCAACCTGTTTTTTTTCTAACCAGATGCCCAGAAGTGAAGACAGGCATCGTATTATTAAAACGTCTCAAATGAAGGCATTCTTACTAAAGCGGGGTCGTACTACTGCAGACTGCTGCGTCTGGGGCAAAATCTTATTGACCCTTGAGATAAAATGAAACAGATTTCAACAACATTGGGAAAGAGTTTCATTTGTGACTTTCTTTTGAAGGCGACTGCTCTAACCACAACAGGAAGGACAGCCAGCGCTCCTCTCCAAAAGTATTTAATCTTGTTCTGTTATTGGCTGGAATGTGGAGGATAGCCATGGTTATGCAGGCTGGGAAGTCTTAAATAACTGCCAGAAGCTTGTCTCCTTTCTACAGTCTCACACGTTTGTCTCTTTCCTCTTATCATGCCATGGGCTCAAATTAATATGTTACATTTGATGAGGCAGTAGCCATTTTCTCACTGGCCTTAAAGTTGCGCTAATAAACATTTTTGATGATTGATCAAATTCATTTATCAATTTCAAAGGTCTCATAATGAGGAAGAAATAGAGATTTATTACCAGATTCTGCAGCTCATCGTAGTTCTTGAATGTCTTTCAGCTAACTGTTTTGATTTTTGTAGAGTTCCTAGTTAATTGTTTTTGGTTCAGTGTGGTTGCTCTCATCAGCATCATTTCTAGATTCAGTCAGCAGATATTTTAGCCAAAGATCTACTTTGTGCTACCATTCGCAGCACCATACAACTGAACATTACATCTGTAAAAAACTGTATTCAATGAGCAGCCATTAATATACCTGGAGGCATGCAACAAGTGTGGAAAACCATGCTTATTTCAAGGTCATCAGGGTCAACAGATCCTGGACAGTTTTCAGTCTCTTGTAGTATTTTTTTTTTACCTATTTTGTAGGAAATAAAAAATCTTGGTCAAGAGTAGAAAAGGTTTTGGCATAATAAAAAGTCTGCAAAAACTTTGCAGGTTTTTCACAAGGTAACACTATGTGAGGTGTTGGGAGTTTCATGGGGTATCATGGCTGACAGACTTTGAGATTTGGAACTTAGGAACCAAATACTTTGCACTGACTGGGCCACATTATCTGCAGTTATTCATTCATATACTGCAGGCCAAGTTCAGCTCGGAGAAATCTGAGAAGGAATGGTTTAACTTAAAAATATGAACAAAGTTTCAGGGCAGACTCAGACTCAATGGAGGATATGCAAGATTGCAGATTCTAGCAGAACGGTCCATAGAGCATCTGAGTCCTCTGGCAGAAGGTCGTGTTGGGGTGGCGGTGGGTGCCTGTGAGATGAGCAAAGACAATGAGAGACTGCACGGTTTTTGAATGAGGGGAGAAGTAATGGAAGGGCTGAATGCATGAATGCATGCAGTGACGGAATGAAAGTGGGAGGGAAAAGGCTGTTTTGTCAAACTCCTTGTCAATTTAAAGTTGTTTTTGTCTCTCCTAACTCTAACATGCAAACATTTCAACCAATGAGCACTTTTAAACAATTAAAATTTGAGGGCTGGTGGGATTTTTTTTGATCGTTTCCTTTAGGAAAAAAGCCAGACTTAATGTTGTGTTTTTTCCGATTCATGGGTGAGGAGATAAAACCAGAGCTTAGACGTCAAAATCGAAGCATGTCATGGGCCACTGATCAGATCTTTCATGCTGTTTGTTATTTGCAAATAGAAGAAGTGAACCAGAGCAAGTGTCTGGAAATGATGAAATAAAAAATCTTCAACAAACGTGCAAAAAATTTATTTGTTTTGAAGATGGCCTGATGCACAGAAGGATAAATGGAAACAATGTTGACCTGGTAAACATTAAAATGGCGTGACTTCCTAGCTGTTTCCAGTCTGAGCCACCAAACACTAAACTCGTGTGACAGACTGGTGTCTTTCCAGATGTGATGTATTATCCCAGATATTTCCAGAGAAAACAAGTAATTCCTGAAGACGAGCTCTCTCCCATTTTCCTCTCGTGGATAGTCACTGCAGTTGTCATTCTATTTTTCCCCCCAAGGTAAAAGCTGTGGGGTCTGGTTGCATCGTCACCGAATAAAGATTTTGCAAAGACTCGAGATCTTGCACGAACACTATTTGCAAGACCACAGCTAAATCTTTTGTGAGATTACTTCCCATCTTGCACCTGGTGGAAATTCTTAATAACGATGAAGTCGTCCGATAGGCCACAGCTGTATTTTCTTTGTTGCGTGCTCAAAAATTTAAATCACAATTTGCATAAAACAAGACTAAAGACTTATGATAATATTTAACATGTGCCTTAAAATAGCCCAGATAGAGTTTTATGACCACTTTACACCAAACAATAGAGATAAAGGGAGTGAGCCACAACTTTCGTGAGATTTGTGAGATCTCTAACTTTGAAATCGTTTAAGAAAAAAAACGGTGAAGTGTATGGCCAGCTTACCTCTTCTACCAAATTACCTTTGGCTACATAGCATTCATCGCCACCTGATGGTGACATTGTGCAGACTTGTTGTTTGCTTCAAACAGGTCAATGGAAACATATCTTTTTTGTGTTTGTTTTAAAACATCGGTTTGCAGACTGAACAGACCCAGAAGGCACTGGCACTGACAACTTAACCTTCGCTTTCATCTCAACCTCTATGTTTTTTCAAAATTGAAATTTCATTCATCTTGCAATCAGAGGTAAATTTCCAAATTAATGCTAATGTTTGTCTGTGACAAACAATAGAAAATTTTGACATTTTTTTAGACTCAATGATATTGAGTCCTATTAGCATTCCTTGTAATGTAATTGTCTTGTTTTCTCCACGTAGTTGATCCTCTAGATTTCAGGATTTGCATCAGCTGCTCTCACAAAATGTTTCGACTCGTTGCTCAGAAAACCCAAAAGTTCTGTTTTCGTGTCCCTTGAATTTTTGTGATGACGACACTTTGGAGAACAGTATTTCTCACATGCATGTGCACTTATCTCAAATAAAATGGTTTACTTATTCCTTCATTTAAATTCTATTTACTTTTACATGTGGAGGGGTTTTATGAAACCTTTTCATACGCAATGGGAGAAAAATAGCATTTCTATGGAGCACTGTTCTGAGATGATGAAAATCTTTCGAGCTTTTGATATCTGGATCCTCATCTTTGCTTCGGCCTGGCCAAAGTAAGATGAACCAAAAGCAGCAGCAGACCAAGTCTCAATCTGATAAAGAGGCCCAAAGACTTGAGGACATTACACACATGTGGTCTCTTCTGCTGGGTTAAATCCTGGGAATGCTGAGGCTCAGGACTGGAATTACCCAGAGGATAGGTCAAACCCTGTGAAGTACAGCAAGATTATTGAGATTTTCCATCCAAACTTTGCAAATTATTGTCACACTGAGAAGGTAGTGACTACTTACCAAAAGATAAATTTAGTGGAGAAAGGGTGAGTTCTTTTTAACAATTTAGAAAATGAACAGCTTATTGAGTTCTTGAGATCAAGAACATAAAGCCCACAAGTTGCACCTTTGTAACTGTAAAACCTTTCCTTGTCCTGACATACATGTGCCAGTCATGTTTCAAGCACGTGTAAGTGGGTTTTGGGGAATCAATCAGATCAGCAAAATTCCCTTCAAAATACATGTAATTATATTCAGAACGCAGCCCAAACTCCCCGCTACCTGACTCAGAGACAGCCCTACAGTAAGCTGTGCTCTGTCCACATGCAAATGTTTAATTGAGATGACATTAGAGCGAACAGTAGAACACGTTTGGGGTGGCAGGAAAAACACAGCAGGCTGCCAAGGGACTGCAGATCCTATATTCTGTTGGTTTAGGTTTGGTGGGAGAACAAATATTGACGTCAAAAAGTAAAAATGAACCTCATGTGCCTCTTTTCTCTGTAGCTTACTTGAAGACAAGACGACCGCAACATCCCTTCCTTTCGCTCTGCAGCTGCAGGACTTTCAGCCGCAGCAAACCAGCCCTACTAGACTTCTCGTATGACTGCTGTCAGCATGGTCATTAAGTCTTTCAGTCTGGGTCTGTTTAAACAAGCTCCTCAGGCAGCCAGTGCCCACACAAAACCTTTTCCCAGCCACGAGATGATTTGCTTCTCTCTGACCAAATTCATGCCGTGGTCCGTTTAATGGGTGGTCAAACATGCTTATTGTAAGGCAGAATAAACACTCCAAGTCATGTTTTTGTTAGCTTCCTCGGCTGCTTGCAGTGAATAGTAACAAAAACAGCATCAACCTGTTTCTACTATCACCCAAGAGGAGTGTAAAGTGCTGTCGGCTTGTGGTTTAAATTTAGTTTTGTGCATTCACTAACAAATCAACGCCTAATACAATTTCTGGTTTGACCCTGACTCTTGAGTAACATATTAAAAGCTTAGTTAGGCTGCACAGAGGTGCTTTGAACTACATGCATTACAGCATGCTTAGATATATGCATGCATTACAGTCACTGTCCAACATATTTATGTTTAGATTTCACAATCAAGGACTGACCAACTGAGAGTGGAATGAATGTTTAGCAAAAATTTAGTCGTAAAGTTGTAGATATTCATTCATAGAAGACATTTAGAACGGTTTGGGAACCACTTTAAATGTACATACAGGAACTTAAATATCAATAGCATTTATACCTCTGTGAGCCAGTGTGAACAATCTTCATGAGCAAATTTAGCATTTTGCTACCAGCATCTGACCTTTTTAAGCTGCCTGTTTAGGAGCATTGCATTGAAATGTCTTATTTTCTTACATTAAAACTCATCCACAACAAACGTTGCCAAGTTTACTCCCTAAATCTGCAAGATTAATCCATATGGTCTGCATATAGAGATGTAAGGTTTCTTCACTGGTCTAGACAGGAGACATACCTGTCTGTCTGAGTCCAATAGATGAATGTCATCAGATCAAGAACATCAATGTCCTTTATGGCAAAACCACCTGTTTTTTCTGGACAGACTCTCTGAATACTTTATGTTTCAGCGATTTGAGACATCTGTTTTGGCAGCGAGTCAGTCACACAGATCACATCCAGAGTTGGTTTTACATTTTTTTGCCTTTTTAAGACACAATTAAGTTCTACATTGCCCATTCATTTGGATGTCTGTGCTCTCCATAAACATTGAAAACCACCTTACTGTAAGTAAGACAGTCTAGTGTGATCACGCTCTTTCAGAAACAACACTGGATATCGTCGCCTCAAGATGATTGCCTTTACAGCCTGAAATGCGGCTTTGAGGACAGAGACAAATGTCCCATCTCTTTCTGCTTCATCCCTTACTCAGCATCGGACACCGTCCTTCCATGGACACAGACACATGCATTCCTTACCCATTTTTGGCCAGTGTGCCAGATACACAAAACAATATATACCACCTGATTGTTCGCATGCTGCCCAGCTGACACACAAACTTAAATTGAGGACATAGTTTTATATTGCAGACCCGTCAAATGTGGATTAGAAAAAAGAAGCTGACAGATTTTTGAGAGACTGTGTTGAGCACTGAAAGATGCAGCGGTGCTCACTGCTCTGCCAGTAGTACTGAGGGTGTCAGATGAGTTACCAAAGAAGAGCCTGCACGAGCTCCTTATGGGAGAAAAGGTGTTGAAATATTGTATTAAGTCAGGTTAAGGCCCTGTCACAGCACTCTTACAGAGTTAAATTCTATCCTTTGGGTACTGCTGGGATGGCTTACGACTAGGTGATTGTCATGTTGAGTAGTCGCAGCAGGTATGGGTTTAAAGTACCCTAAAGGGCTTGTGGCTTCCTCAACTCAATTTGTACTTCAACGTGAGCAGTGTGAAGCGAGGCCTCCGCACGTGCCTAAATGATTGAGAACACTCAGAGACCCAGATTCTAAATGTGACATTTTTAAGGCAGTGAGGGTTTAAAGTTTCAGGTGCAAAATCCTTTGCGATCGTAAATCACCTCATTCCTATTTAAAAGGTTTAGTTTCTCAGCTTTGAAGGAGCTTTTGAGTTACTGTCATTGTAAAACACCAGGCATGTAAACCACCCACTGACCTTTTCTTTGCTAGAGTGCAGATCTCCAGAGCTGACAAGGGGGTGGCTTTGTACCTGGAAAGACAAAAATATTCCTTTCACCTCAACACAGCCTAAGCTCTGCACTAAGTGCCGATCTGACGATTTGATCAGGGATCAACAAGTACATTACATTCTCAGCAGAAGCTCCAACAGTAAAAGGCCTCAGCTAAGTTTGAGAACATAGCAGTATCCAAAGTTTACAAAAACAGCCTTCCTGTGCAACGATTAGGACACTAGATATGAATAATGAGCCCATTCTCATTCTGTTATTTCGTCAGCTGAAGGAAGACTGCTTTGTTGGGCAATTTCCCTTCACCAGGTAGGCCCAATTGTTAAGTTGTGAGCACTATAACAAAAAGAAATTCAATGAAAGGTAGCTGTGACACGGAACAGGTTCTCACAGGTGATGAAGAAACCCAAAACGAAAAGGGTCACTTTGATAAAAACAGGTTATTTGTGAAAATGCTTTAGAATTGCATGCCACAGTGCATAGTCTTGCGCAGTGTAGCACAGCAAAGCTTTCTTCGAAGTCAGTCACTGGCAAGAAGTCTTACATCACATTGCTGACAGATCAGGCTTAAACAATATAGCGACCCCAAAACTATGCAGGCTGATGAATGAGATATTTGGGAGGACTAAACAGAACACAGACTTCTTGTACTGGGTGACATGCCCCAGTTCTACTTGCCAACAGCAGCCAATCTGGTAGCATAGCCCTGTTGTCAGCTCTCAAGATCTCTCAAGTGTTGAGGCTCGGAGTTAATGAGTTGAATCTCTGCCCCCTGGCACAAAGCTAGCACTTCCTGCAGACTGAGAGGAGTCTCAGGTCTGCTTGTAGTATCCTTTCCTAACAACCTTGTCTGTATAAACAACATGACCTGTGTATCCTGAGCTTTTTCGGTTCTGTGGGAAAGATGGATACCTTGAAAATTAGAAGATACTATAGGGCGGGGTGTAGATGATGGGCTCCATACTAGTCAGAGTTATTGCTTTGATAAATATGCAGCTACCCTAATGGCTGCCAGATAAAATGCTCCATTACTTATCAGGATTGATGGCTGAAAAGGTGGTGCTACTGATGACTGCAAGCTATGAGTTGCCTGTTTATGTGTCTGTGGTCAGCCCTACATGGAGACTTTGCCAAACCATCTGTAAATGATCATGGGCAGTAAATCAATTTTTTCAGAAGTGATGGTTGACTTAGGTCACTAAACCAACTGATCCTTTACACCGGCAGTATCCCGCCAGTTTCATCTGATGTACCCACAACCCTGCCAGAGGAGCACCTCATTGACAAACACCTGCAGTAATGATGCTGTGTCGCTCCACATCAATATTGATTATATTGAATTTCACATTGTTAAATATTTTCCTAATGTCACTTAATAAACTGGTAGCGTTTGCTTTTTGTCCTTTATATCCATCTGCTTGCAGTTGAACACCATGACAGCATTACAACAACAATTTGTTTAGTTAATTAGATCATTTGTTGTTGTAAGATGACAGAGAGATAACCTTGATAAGCTTGAAGGTATTTCTGTCAAATGACGATGGCATCACTTGTATTGTTTGCCATAAATGATCATAAATATGAGACTACATACGCAGTTAGCGGCTGTAATCATTAATGTGAAATAAGAAATTGCACCTTTTGCTACAAATGAACAAAAGGTGCTTAGCTTTGACAACACAAAAGGCATAAAAGCTATAAAAGTCTGCGCAGCTTGAGCATTCTGCACAATATCAGGGGGCTTCAGTATGTGTCGATGACAGGATTACAAATTCCTGTTTGGACCATGACGGAGTATAGTCTAACACGAGAGTACAATCAATGTCTAATAGTCGGTGGAAAAATCTCGCATTTAAACAAGATCTGAGCACCTTCTCACGGGTGACCTTAAGTCATTTTTTAAAAAGTCTTTCGACAGAAAAGGACACTCTGGGAAAACTGCAGATTTTGACAGCAGACATGTCTCCTTGTTATATTGACATAACTCACACCCCTGTGTGCTCTGTGCAGACAGGACACGTGCTGTCTGGCTCCCAAAAAGAAGTTTATCAGTGAGGATCCCTAGAATTCCCTCTCAATGTTATCTCAACCCAGGCGGCCTGAACTCCCATGTCTCCAGTAATTCTGCGTTTAATCAAAACACCCAGTCCGGTCTGTTTTGCTTTATATTTTTCTAATGGAGAGAATGTGTTTATTATCTGCTCTCACACACTTTGAGCAAATATAACCCATGGACAC